>NC_142035.1:65192610-65839311 GCF_982192425.1 Myodes glareolus
ATGCTGACAGCCAGAAGTTATGACTCCTCTCAGCATGCCTAATACACAGCAGCCCAGGCCTCTCGAAGGTGGGCCCCTTGCCCTTCAGCAAAAGTCTTGAAAAGGGATTAGAAACTTGACGTGCACCCCGGAAGCCGAACTGCTGCCTGGCCTGCTACCAGCCTGCCCTTGTTGATAGCCTTCTCTCTGAAGGTCTCTGACACTAATTTTACACAACAAGGAAAGAAAGCGTAATGTAGGGATCAGTCCAATCGAGGAGAGCCAAAAATCTAAAAGCACAACCGTGTAATTGTCTTAGTTTTCAGCAATTATCATGATAGGATGATGCTCATGAGTCAAGAACATGTCTACACTTAGAAAACTACAAGACTGCCCTTCATTTTGCTTTCATCGGCATCTGAATTTTGTTGGCAGATTACAGCAGGAAGCAGGACTAAATGCTGG
Organism: Myodes glareolus; assembly: GCF_982192425.1. NCBI lineage: Eukaryota > Metazoa > Chordata > Mammalia > Rodentia > Cricetidae > Myodes > Myodes glareolus. The sequence continues at coordinate 65,193,055 of NC_142035.1, forward strand.
CACCTGTCTCTGGGTTTTCAGAACTGTGGCTAGAGTTAAGGAAAAGGACTCATTCCTAGTTTATGCATGCTTACATTCACAACTACGAATTTCTTCTCATCTATTTTGTAACGTTATTTTTATTTCCGTATATGCTACTTCCTTCCCCTACTACCTTATTTAATTATCTAGAACTTTCAGAATATTTAACTGTCAAATGTATGCTAGTCCTCTCTCCTGAAGGACTCCATATCCTCCCTTCTAGAAGGGAGGTACCACCGAGGGACGACTGGTGAACTAACAAAGAGAACCCTCCCCCGGGGACTGGAACAGATGGATTCTGGGTTTCACTAGGTGATGTGATGGCTGCCCTCTGGGGTCTACTTAGAGAAGCAGGAGTCAGAAAGGGGGGCTAGGCTCGAAGAACCCTAGGGTCTTTTCTGACTTCTGAGGGAGTTTTTGTGCACAGAAGGTAATACCATTTTCTACCCATCCCTTGTCTATAAAACCCTCTCCTACCTGAGAAAGAAACTGAAGTCAATCTCCAAGCTATTTATTGAAGTGGTCTAATCTAGTTATGATGTAGAAAGAAAGTCAACTCTCTTCCTAACTTCAATGAGGACCAGAGCAGGAAGGAGGGGCAAGCAGATGAAGCAGGATTATGACCTATGTGATAGGAGGGGTATCACTTCCAGCTTACTGTTCATAGAGGTCTCAACAGACAGGATCAAAGGGCTGACTGTTCAACACAAAGTAGGTGAGATCAGTTAGTCATAAATGGTCCAATGGCACAAGACTCTACAAGGAGGGAGGAAGCAGAGCAATGCTGCCCAGGCCTTGGGAAGGAAGGAATAGGATGAGGAGTTAGTGCTTCATGGTCGCAGAGTTTTAGATGGAAGTCTAGAGAAGATGGCTGCGCAGCATTGGGAATATTCCTTACAAAAATAAAAGTAAAGGATGTCTAGTGAGAAAGAACTGAGTCCACATCAGAGCCACTTACCTTTTCTGCGCATTCTCCAAGTGGCTTTCTTCCATTTTATGCTCTTTTTTGGCTGTGGAAGAGAAACAATCACAGTTAAACTATTTTCTTACATAATATCTATCCCTTGTATAATCATATAGCTGTGATCACACCCATTTTTTATTACAGGAACTCAAGAGTGCATTCGAGTCACACGCCTGGAGATCATACTCAGAGACATCGCCTTTTTGAGCATGGCTAGAGCTAGCCACAGTCAAATGCCTCTATTTTGTCTGGAACACCCTTAAGGGTGAGAGGAAATGATAATAATTATACCTGGAAAAATACACCAGTTGGAAACGTTCTGATAGATGTGGTTCCTGGAGCTATAGTTGGCCTCCCTATGACCCTTACCATATGCCCATGCTGTTCTCTCTCATCCCCAAACATGATACGATAATGTGTGCAGCAGCTCTGCTGGGATTCAAGGGCAAGCACAAGGATCCTTGTGCAGTCTTCCTCCCGTTGACAAGTTCATTGTCAGTCTGGGGAAAACCTATGGATGTTGGGCTCAGATCAACATTTTGTAAATGCATTGGCAAGGAAATACATAAGGTCACTATGGAAGTTGACGGCACCAAGATATGATTTCTGAATTTACAGATGAAGAGACTGTGCTCTGGAGTTATTTAATACGACTTCATTCTGAGTACTTTACAAAATTTTCCATTTTGAAGATAATATCATTATGTATGAAAGTAACACTCATACTTTTAAACTGCCCAGAAAATAAGTAGACCACAGTGTAATCATATCATCCATGGGAGACCTGAGATGACTTTAAATGAAGGAACAAAAAGTCAATCATAACGAACGATCTCTATTGAGTACTCCATGACAGCTATTAAAGGATTTACAATATCAGCATTGTATAAAACTTGGGTCTGCCACTTCCTATCTTTGTGTGTGACTATGGAGAGATTATTCGTGACCAAATGCCTAATCATTACCTCATCTGTCCTCCAGGGACAACCACAGTAATTACTGTCAAGGTTAAAGGAGATAATGCAGACACAGGGCTTAGCACACAACGCATGCTCCCTCCACGACATGACAGCATTTATTAACATCTCATCCTCATTTTCTCTGTCACTCCTTTAGAAATGGCAGTTCAAGCTGCACCCCTCCCGGTATCATACTTGACATAACTTCTAAAGTGTTCATAATGTCCTAGGAGGCCCTGGCTCCTTGGAGACACCACTCTTTCTTTCCCATGTTCGTTTCTGCGTAGTTAGGTGTGGTTTGAGCACACTGAGTGTGTGTGCATCTGAGACTCTTTGCCTCTGTGGGTTTCCTTCCCCAGAGTACTCCACCCAGACTCTCTACAGCTGTCACCCTCACTGCGCTCAGGTCTCAGCTCAAATGCCACTTTCTCTGATTGGTCTCACCAAGGAGAAGACCATCCATTGCCACCTCTCATCCCTAAGTCCTCCCTCATGGTCTCTTCCTTTCTGCTTCCTTTCTCTACCCATTGCCTCTGTCTGCTCAACAGACAACGCTGTTCCTTTAATACCACATCTGCCTACAATGCCACAGTATCATGCAAGCTCCACGAGAATAGCAGCTTCCCAGTTTTGTTCCTTTCTGCTGTAGGTCTAAATGTGGAGTTGAGTTTATATACATCAGTGTATATATTGGTCACAAAGTAATTAAAGGGAGAGACACTGGCTGTCCTAAGCAAACAATGGAATATTTAGATTATAAATGCAAGCTACTATTGTGGGATAATGTGGTATGTCATCACTATGCACATTATATTTCAAGTAATAAAATTGCAACAATATGAAATGGTCTGGCTTTGATAAGTGCATCACTTTAGTAGGGTTAAGTGGTACTGTGGCCCTCTCTTGCTATGCGATGTCCCCAATAGTCCCACTAGACATTTCTGTGTATTACTTTGATTCTTTGCCAATCAGATGCTGAGAAATAACCAGAATCTCTGAGGTTCCGAGTTTCCCTTGAATGTGAAACAAACGAATGACTTTTTTTTTTTTCATGCCAAAATGATTTTAAACTACATGCACGGCTAAGCAGAAGGAAAAATCCTTGGAGCCTCAGTGGTCTTCCCGGAGCACCTATGCTGTTCTGGCACTGGAGAGTTTCCAGTTGGCCATGTCTATGATGTGGCAAGGCAGCTATGGCCAAGCTGTCACTACACATGAACTGAGGGACAAGAAACAGTATATCCAAACCGAATAAAGCAGCAGGTAAGCCCTTCAATATCGCTCCGAATAGGGTGATGTGGAAAGAAACAAGACCTGAAAAGGCAAAGCAGGTGTTGGGGAGAGGCAGTGAACTCTACAGAATCTCGGAGAGTTTGGGAGAAAGGGTCTGAAGGAACGTGATAAGGACCAGAGGCTTTCATTTTTCCTATGTGAAGGGGCTTCTCAGGACAGACAGAAAGAGACGCACTGTGATGAGGATTCTCTACCAGCCTAGCATATCTCACTACAAGTGACATTTCTGATGGTGCCACTGACACATCTTACGTTACCAAATGCTCCATTTAAGTCAAACTCGAATATGTTGTTCAGAAAGAAAATGGTTAAAGACTGGATTCATGGACTCAGAAACTAAAATTCTAATATCGTTAACAATTAAAGCAATTTTGGGCCAAGTGTAAGAATCTTAGTGTCCTTAAATTCGATCCCTCTTTCATTTCTCAGTATTGGAGGTAAAGCCCTGGTGTGGGTAAGTGAATGACAAGTCGATATGAAAGCTCTGCTCAATTCAGGAGATGGGAGGTGCTTGTCTTATTACTGCATCTTCTACATTTCAGAGAAGGAAGGACAAGATAATATTGTTGTTGGTCATAGCTTCCTATGTGACCCAGCCTGAAGTAGCTGTTGGCATCGTGAGCTAGGTGAGTTTGTTCTTATAGTTCATGTGGCTAGAGCCTATTTTAGGTGCTTGGAATCTACTAGAAAGCAGAGCTGCCTCTCTGCAGAACTTTCACTTCAGTTAGGGAAGAAAGGCAGCTAAATCTGACAGGACAGGGTACACTATAAGCAATCTTTGGTAAGTGGTAGCAGGAGACATTCAGAGCACAGGCGATGCCCACAAAAGGAGCCTTTATGAGTGAGTTACTGAATTAGTTAGTCTAGACAGCCAAAGCTGGAATATCCATATGCTGGTACTAGGTTCAAGACATAGGGCACAATATATTGATAATAATGAGCCTTGTGAAAATTTTCCTCATCCTACAACTTTAACTTAAGTCCTTGGATCTATGTATGGAATGTACTTAATCTTCTAGTAGGCAAAGTCACATAAGTAAGTGGCATTTCAGTGTTTCTAAGTTTTCTTCCCCCCCATAATTTAAATTGTGGCATTATGAGTGGGGGTAGGGTGGATAGGTTTCTTAGGAGCCTAAGTTTGGAGGGGTTGCCAGTTAGCACCAGGAGATATGGGAAGAAATACGCACCCCCACCTTGCTCCTGGCTCTTGTTTTCAAGGCATTCTTTAAAAGCCTGCAGGAAGCTAGATATAATTAATTTCCAAATCAGGGAATAAAGTCACAGTTTTTAGGACAATAAAGGCAATTTAAAAGAATCAGAATTCCAACAAGGAGACCATTCACTTAGCATCAGTTCTGTCTTCTAAACTTCTTATCAGGGCTATGTGTCCAGGGGTGCCTAACCTTTGGACACGGCAATCTTGCATTGTTGTCTCCAAATGTGCCCAGTTCATGCATAGCTATGCTGATACACTTTTGTCAGCCTGACATGAGCTAGAGCCACCTTGGAAGAGGGGCCTCAGTGGAAGAATTGCCTCCATTGGATTGGGCATATCCGTGGGGCAACTTTTTGATGACTGTTTGATTTGGAAGGGCCCAGCCCACTGTAGGTGGTATAACCCCTGGGCAGGTGCTTTGATTTTACTTCAACAATGACCAAACACCTTTACCAGCAGATCGTGAAATGAATTTCTTCATTTATCCATAAGCAGCAATGCATTTGTTGCTTGAGATTGTAAAAATTCTTTTTTCTGTCTGCATTACATTTTCAGTTGTTACCCCCAAAGACTGGAACCTCTCAAAGTCAAACATAGTGGTAGGAATCAGCGTCCTCAGACTCCTCTTAGTGCTGATATTTTTGAGCTCCTCCTACGAATTGCAAGTGTTTTAAAAATAAATCCAGAATGGCAAGTCTTTTCTAGAATGTTTTCCAATCTGCCTTGCCTTTACTCACCAGAAGAAATCGTTATGTGTGGTAGGTGTAGCATTAGAAAATGAGTTTATTAGATAAGACTTAAAAGTCGAACATCCTCCTCGAACCATAGGCTGCCGAACAGCTGTTAGGTTTGTGTGCAGAAAACAACTGTAATCTCATTGTCTCACTGTCCGTCTCAGAGAAAGCTCCTGGCCCACCAGATGAGAGGGATCTTTTCCCCCCTCCTTCCTTCTGGGCAGTCTCAACAGTGGGCTCAGAATATCCAGTAAACCATGTTGAAAACAGATGCGCTGTCAGCTAAGCGTTCATGTTCCATTCATGGAGCACAAACAGGGTAGAATTAGTATCCTTAAGGGTCTTAGGATGTTCAGAACAGAGAAATAGCAAGAAGTCACCAGCTGCGTTTGTCCCTGAAACCACGCCTGGCTTCTGCTCTGCAGCTATGGAGGGCCTCCAGGACACTATCTTCTGAAATGAAGCCTTTTCGTCTATAAGGTCGTCTGTCGTTATAGACAGCCACTCTCCTCCATGACCCTAAGCTAGAACTACTGGGTGATATGCTGCGGCCTTGATAACTTTATGTGCTAGTTTAGTTTCTATGTTTATGTCAGAGATAAACCTTGCCTTAAACTCTTCCTCTACAGCCACCTCACCTCCCTCAGCATCCAGAGACTAGGAGATTTGACGGCATTGATTTTCTGTCTGGGTCGCTAATATTTGTTGTAAGTTCACTTTCGGCTTCCTCTGGAGTGCTTCCTTGGCGTTGGCTGATTGGCTAATTATCCGGTGCCAGAGATCTAACTTCTATCTTGTGCTTTGACACGCTTTCCTCATTCAAATGCATCCTTCCTAGGTTCAGAGGTGAAGTGAGGACTCTCCCTTTGCCTTGATCACTGAGATGCCACTGCAGGGCTATTGACTGGCCTGACTGTGTCTGCAGGAGCAGAGAAGCTGAACAGAAGAAGAGGAGGACATGGCCAGTTGGTGGAAGAGACAGAAACACACATTTGTGGAGTAGGCTCTCAGAGTTTATGTGCTCCAAAACAATCGCATTGGTAGCACCAAAGAACACTCATGAGGCAGGAGCGATGGCTCAGCCTTCCTGCTCTTGCAGAGTTCCGTTCCCGGCACCCAGGTCCAGTGGCTCTCAACTGCCTGCAACTCCAAATAGAGGGGATATGATGCTCTCTTCTGGTCTCTGTGGGCAGAGACCACACACCACACACACACACCCCAAACAAAAACCTAAAAATAAATCTAAAATAAAAAAAGATCTCTGGCCACAGATAACCATAATAGATAATAATAACAAAGAAAAAATACAAAATATTGTAAAAATTACCTAAATAAGACAGAAAGAGACAAGTGGGCAGATGCTGTTGGGGAGATGGCAGTGTTGGTCTCTGGTAAGGCAGAGTTACCCCAGATGCTCCATTTGTTTAGATGTATCTCACAGCTTCTTGGATGGGGTATGGTTATTCTCACATTTCAGAAAAGTATTTTTCTTTTAGGATATATTTTTGCTCATCATTATTTAATGGTAGATCTAGTCTGTTCTACAGGAAATGCCAAAATCTTCCCCCTTAACAGTGGAGTCCTGAGCATGCCCATCATTTTACACCTATGCTCTGACGTCCCATTTTGTTCCCATTTAATCTTCAAGAGAGAAAGTGATTTACTGTTCTACAAATACCCGGGAGTCAAGAGGGTAGAGGTCAGGCAAGATGTGCTTAAGATTAATCTAAACTTTCCAACCTAAAACCATCTAATTCTGTGCTATTTAGCTTGATTAACTGGACCATCTCCCACATACCACACCAAAGATGATAGGTGAATCTCTTTTCTTTTTTTAACATAGAAGTGTTTTAGCGTAAAAGTTTCCCTCTAACTTCAAGAGTTCCCTTCTTAAAAGACAATTATGCCATCATTCTGCTTAAGGGTCTCTCTGCCTCTATCTCTCCATCTGTCTGTCTGTCTCTGTCTCTGTCTCTGTCTCTCTCTCTCTCTCACACACACACACACACATACACACACGCACGCACACACACAGGACCCCAGTACAGGATAAAGTACTTCTGCCTTGCACAGCAAGCCTTCATGACCAGGCTCTCTTCACTCTCAACTCTTGACCAATACATCTGTCACACTGGACTTTAATGTTACCTGGGTTTTCTCTAATGACTTTATTTGGGAGGCAAGTGGCTCCTTATTTTGAATATCTCTTTATCCCTTCTCTTCCCCCACCCAAACTCCACTGCCAAAGTACTTTTTTCCCCCTTCAGAAATCAAGCTTAAACTTTGCCTGCTTGATGAAGCTCCCTATGCCTCTTCCCATGGGGCAGAACTGGTCTTTCTGTGAACTCCAATAGAGCCATGTCCATGGCATGGTGTACAGTGCACTTCTGAGATCTGTTGGCAGCCTGCTTTTCCTACTCCACTTTGCTTGAGAGTGGCAACCACAGTTGTTTTCAGTTATGTAAAAGATGGATACATAGACAACAGAGTTATCCACATTAACAGAACAGAGTTTCTGGGAACTGTCTCTTCCTCAGGACAGCAGGGTCTTTCTTGGAAGCACAATTCAAATCTGCCTCCCTTCCCCCCACATTCATTTGCAACAAAATATTAGGAGTAAAGTAGTATCCGAATGTCAAAGTGAGATTCCCTTCTGTATGCTGTGAATACATTTATTGGCTAATAAAGAAACAGCCTTGGCCTGGTAGGGTAGAACTTAGGTAGGTGGGGAAAACTAAACTGAATGCTGGGAAAAAGAAGGGCGGAGTCAGAGAGACGCCATGTAGCCCCACCAGAGACAGACCTTGGAACTTTAGCTGGTAAGTCACAGCCACGTGGTCATACACAGATTAATAGAAATGAGTTAAATTAATATGTAAGAGTTAGCCAATAAGAAGCTAGAGCTAATAGCCTAAGCCGTGATCTAATTAATACAGTTTTTGTGTTATTATTCAGGGCTAAGTGGCCAGAAACCAACAAGTGGCTCTCTCCTCCTACACCAGAATATACTATTTTTATCCCAATACATGCTGCTTTCATTTGGAGTTCAAATTTTGGACTGTTTTCACAAGTACAAGTACCGTTAGCCTATGAGTTTTCAAAATATACTAAATCTTTTCTAGGGTTAATTTTGATAAAGGGGAAGGTTCTATAAATAAGATTGGATATTCAGAAATTTCCAAATTAAGACTGGCAGCATGTAAATGTACCCAAGTCTTGGAACTTTTAATCTCAAGCTTTTACATGGTGGGTGTAGGCGAAGAAGACTGTGCAGAGAGATTGAGGACTCTATTCTAAACACAATAAAGTCATGTTTATGAATACTCATAGAGAAGCAGTAAAATGTGAAGTGAGGGGAAGGGATAGAGGTTGGAAGATCTTCCAGGCATTCCTTACACAGTCTATTACACTTTAATATACCATGGTTTATGGACCTGGTGTGGTTGGCATAAACCCACAGGACACACAGTAAAGAAGCTGATTTTATTACAGCACACGACAGGTGGAGGAGCTGGGTGATGTTAAAGGGGAAACAAGGGGAGCAGGCGCTGGCTCATGGGGCATCCCTGGGATGTGAATGTGCCTGGCATTTTTCATTTCCTGGGAAGTCACCTCTTCATGTGCTTTTCCGGGAAAAAGCAGTACCTTCTGGAAAGCCAGGAAGCAACATGCCAACACTGGAAAGCCTGGGCCTTTCCACACTAGGTTACATGGAACACCAAGGGGCAGAGCTCCTGTAACTTACTCCCCTCCCCCTTCTTACAATTTTATTTGCTTGCTTGTTTGTTTATTTATTTAGAAGCAGGGTCTTGACATTTATTTAATTATTCATTATTTATTTAGAAGCATTTATTTATTTACTTACTTATTTAGAAGCAGGATCTGACTATGTAGCCTTGGCAGGCTTAAACTCCATATGTAGACCAAACTGACCTCAAACTTACACAGATCTGTCTGCCCCCACCCCACCCCCCACTCCCCTGCCAAGTTCTTAAATCAAAGGAGTGCACCACCATGTCTGGCTCTCTCGGTATGTTTGTCCATGAAAGATGATATCTTCTCTTGTCTTCCTGTCTTATTGGTTTCCCTAGTTGTGGTTAGGCTAGAAGCATGGCTATTTCTGGTTTGCCACAGAGCTTTCATCTGGCAGTGTAAAGGTGACCAGCACCTTCTGTGTAAAGTGGTGGGGGACTGGGTGATGGCATGATGTCAAGGTTCCCAGAGGGATGCACTTTGATGTCCACGTTCCCTTACACTAGAAAATCAAGGCTTGTGGCAAAAAGAATGAGGAAAAGGCATTGGAACGGACACCTTTGAAGAGGGCTGTGGAGTCATAAAGCAAAGAAATACAGATAAGAGGAGCTAATCATAACTTCACTTTTCTTTGACTGAAAACAGTCAATCTGCGTATATATGCCACAGTTCCTTTATCCATTCTGTCGTTGGACATCTAAGCTGGCATAGAGGGTTTTGACTCACAATATAGGACATCACTCAATGTCCTTACTGTTTCCCAAGAGGCACTGTTTTCGCTCGAATTCTCATATGCTAAGGTGGTATCTAGGACTTGCATTGGACCATGCATTTTCCATGGGAGGCTACATATCAGAAAGAAAGTTCTGAGTTGGAATTTCGGCTTTCACTCCGAATTTCCTGCCTCTTGATGCTTTAAAACAGACCATGGGGGTAAAATTTTAGAATGATCTGGTGAGAGAGGCTAATTAACACTAATGGGAGGCAGGTGGTTGAGTTCTCAGGCTGCTCTTGAATCTCTGTGTGTTATGCCTCCACGGACCAGGCCAACATATACCTTTACTGATATGTATTAAGTGACATATCTGTTGTAAAAAAAAAAAAGCTTTCTCATGTATTTTATAATTACTTCTCAATACTTCTATTTATAAGATATGCTTTCTTACCTAGAGAATAATTTACAGGATTCATTTTTCCTTGTACGGCCTGCCCCATCTCCTAGCCTCCCCATTTCTATGGGGAAGAATCAGACTTTCTGGAACATTTTGAAGAGTTCTGTGGGATAGTGAAGTCTATGCTCACATCTTTCAGGGAGAAAACACCATTTTTTGAGAGGACTATTGATTGACATCTTGTTGGACCAAAAATCTGAAATTTGATTTTTGGTCCAACAAGATGCAATAAGTCCTCTCAAAAACTTGTGTGGAATTTCAAAACTAAGGAGGTTCGGCACGATGAAGCTCTCGATAACCACTCAGAGGCAAGCTGTCGGGACACTACTACCAGGAGATGCCCTTTGCCTCAAACAGCTCTGTCCTGTCTCGGGGTGGAGCCAACTAAACGTGTCTTTCTGCAAGGCATGGCCTGTAGAATTTTTATTGGTCTGTGTGTTTTGCTTTCGACTTTTTACTCGCGTGCTTAGCACTTGAGGAGGCAAAGGCAGTGTCTACCAACCTGTGGTTCGCTACTCCATTCGTCTGTATAATGACTGACTACAAAGCAGCTGACAGGATTGTGAGCAGAGGGAACAGGCTGCCCATCCGTGCTCTCTGAGTTAACCAGGCCCTCTTCAAAGGTTACTATCCCATGCCATCCTGCCGCACTGCAGCCCTTGCGCAGCCCTTGGTACTGAGCAGTTAGCGCGCAAGCAAACTGGAGAAAGAATCGATTTGGATTTTTTTTTTTCAGTCTTTCATAGCTGCTTCGATAACCATTCATATTACTGGGGTTATCACTTGACTCTTCATTAGGTCTTTTTAAGTATGTGTGGGATTTTGTGTGTCATAGCCTGTCTGTTTAGAGGACAACCTTATCTGTGGGTCTGTTCCTGCCACCAGGAAATGGGGTCTTTGTTGCTCCCTGCCGTCTATACCAGATAATCTGGCCCACAAGTCAGCCAATGTCTCTTAATTATTTTGACAACCGCTTTTGCTACAGCAGTGCTGGGACTGCAGATGTGCAAAGCCTGCTTTCCCATGAGTCCCAGGGATTTGAACTCAGGTCCTCACGCTTGCACAATAAGTGCCTTACACACAGGTCCGTCTCTTATCATATCTTAACTTGTCTAATTATAAACTAGATCAAATGGAATCTTACATTTAAGAACTTTGGAGCTACAAGAAATTATCTAGTCAACCCCCATGCTAAGGTTCAAATATGAATTAAGTTAACAATAGGAAATTAAATATTTACTGGATTTTTCAGTGATAGAATGGTGTCCTGCTCCACATCCCCTTCCGTCCAACGGTTTCCACCAATGACATCTGAGGAGGGTCAGTCTGCTGACTGAGCAATTATTAAGGAAGCAGTCTAATGTAATTGATATAGGATAATCAGTTTGGTGGTGTCAGCACTGATTATTCTGAGAACTCACTGAGTGTTAAGATGTGTTAAGTACATGGCTAAAGGATTTAAGAGATCATTTAAACCTGCATTTAAGGCAATTTCTAGTGGATAGTGGCGGAGCCAAAATGTCAAACTGTTCCTTGACTTTCTAACTTCTGACTGTAGAGAAGCTATTTAACTTGGCTACGGTCTAGTTCTTTTATAAAACAATAAGAACTACTTTAGACAGTTGTCAAAATAATTAAGAGATGTTGGCAACGTGTCTGGTCATTGCACCTTGCTTAGCACGTTCATTCAGCAAATGTCCATTACTATAATGACTTGTGCCACACATGTTATTTTTATCTGTAACATTTGCTTGTCCAACATTTCTTGGGCTCCAGAGATACTTGTTTGAGGAATGGAGCATCCCGTTTATCCCTTTAGCAACATGTGCATCCCCAGAGTAACTCCCCAAGATTTGATACACTCAGTACTAGACTAACAAACCCCAAATCATGCTCACAAAGAACACCATGAGAAATGTTGTGGGAAGAACCATAAGGGAACAAAAGAATGCAAAATAGTAGATAGGCTGTGGTTAAGATGTTAAAATGTGCATCACAGAAATGATACATGATCACAAAAACATTCTATCTTTAAATATTAGAAGGAATCAAGAAGCCAAATTATTATGATCTCTGTCCCTCCTCTCTTGACAAAATGGCTTTCATTTTTCACATGATCTGTGTTGGTTTTCATGAATTAATGTCATGTAATATAGTTAAAAAACACAAACAAAGATAATGTTTGGATGCAGGGCAGAGTGCACCTAAAAGGGAGTGATCTGTCTAATGTCACAAAACTCATCTGAATGAAAAGATCTGCTCTCTGCCGCCTGTCTAGCTTTTAAAACTGTATCTCACTGTTACTCGTTATAGGTCTTGGCTAGAAAAACCACAAAACTGTCATATCTTTACAGACTCGGACAGAAAAATAAGTTACAACTGAAAAACGAGACTCCGTATGTTAAATTTACGTGGCTATTTACCCACAGAACCCTTTTATTTATATTACAAATACACATGGGTGTGAATTCCTATTCCCTCCATGAAGCAATCGTTCTACACATTTTTATGAATTGTCTAGACATGTATCCAATATAAAGAATGATTTCTAGCTGGGGGTAGAATGATTTCAGTGGTAGAGAGCTTGCCTGCACACATGAGACCCTGGGGGCTTGATCTTCCTTTCCATTCTCAAAAACAATTGTTTACACCACATTATAATGAGCTAACTGGATTTTTTAAAAAGGTGCTATACACGATAAGAAGTTTTAATAACTCAAGACTGATTCTTGCTAATCAAAAACCAAGAGAGGAAAAACCTAGGAGGCCACCCACTTGGAACGGATATTTCATATTCCTGTAGATTCATTTTACACTAAATCTCTGCTATCTTTGCTGTTTAAAGCATTTTGTTAAATCATGGGAGCTCTCAGTCTAGAATACAATGATTTAGATGTTTAGTCATAACAGCTAGTACACTGCCAAAATCCCCTGCAAAATCCATAGAGACCTATTCTGGCCCTAACCAGTTTTGCAACAGAGCCCTGGGCAATTCAAGGTATCCTGAGGAAACCGAATTCAAGAGGCCACGAAGACTCTTAATAACGCAGCCCAACTTTCCTGACACTAACTGTTGCTTTGAGATCAAACTATCCTCTAATCCACTCTGCTTTCCTTTAAACAAGGGCGTGTTGTATTAGGGATTGAAGTGGGCCCACTAGCAATGACGCCCCAGGAAAACTTCCATAGTTGTGATGTTACTCCTATCAAAGAGTGATGAAGGTGAGCAGGGGTTGTCTGGGTGGTTTTTCCAGTAAGAAAAGACTTGAGAAACTGGGACTCATCCCCAAAACACTATGCGAGACATTTTTCACATCCAAGCACATTAGATTTGTTCTGCCAGCAGAAGGTACGCAGATGGCGTGTTAGTACAGAAGATCATCACCGGAGCCAGGGAAAGGAAACAAAGAAATGGGGCTTGGTGTGAAAGGTGACTGTACTATCTATAAACGCGACAGCGATTAGCGAGCTTAACCCAGCTCCCGGAAGAGGCCCCAGGCGTCACTCTCAGACTACCCTGGCCACTTTCAAAGGCTTTGACGAGAGAAATCTCCACCGCAATGGCTAAAAACTGAAAACGAATTCAATAAGAATGGAAGTTAAAGTGGTATCTTTAAAGGAAATTTTTTATATTTTTTCCAGATTTTACAATAAGAAGTCCTCATTACAGAGCCTTTAGATAGTAACCCTGAGAATATAAAGCACTGGAACACGTCTTTCCTGACATTGGAACCCAATTTCCTGAATGTAAGTATCTGTAAGTTCATACTGGTGATTGTTCATATGTATGAAATCACATTAACTCCATAATGCTTACTCACCTAATATGCTACGGTCAACTTTTAAATGAATAATTTTGTAATTAATTTATGTTCAAATTTAACATCATTGAAAATAATTAGGGAAAATTTCCCTTTTATTCAAATTGGCTATGGGAACCTATTCAAATAAAAGAATGTTCTAGAAACTCACGAGATAGCATATCAAAACTGTTTTCTACAAGTATTTCTTAAAGGAGACCTTATTGGAGAAATGATGAGGTAGGATTATTAAGATATTATCAACTACAATGAATGCAGATTGATGTGTTTGGATTTAGTTTGGAAATAATCCATCCCTTTGCCCTTACTCTCAACATTTCTGTTTAGAAGACAAAATGCTTTGGATGCCTACATGTGCTAAAATAGGGTTTAATTCCACAGAATAAGCTATTTTTTCTTATGTTTAATTACTTGATAACTGGGAAATGTAGGACAAAGAAAATATCCTTTAATGGAAAAAAAAAAGAGAAATGAAGTTCCTTAAGATTCTTAAAATGGATTGTGAGGCCCCTGGACCTAGATCAACCCCCTGCGTCACCCTTTAGCAGTGGGGCCCTCTCAAACCCTGAGACATGAAGATGTTGCAATATTAGGTAGACTGGAGAAGCTCTGGCTACCCTCTTTAGGCAGAGGCGACCGCCGTGAAGGTGATTTCAGAAAAAGAAGAAAAGGCTGGTGGTGGTGGTTTAGGGGTAGCTCGTGAAATCATAGGCCTGAAATATTTTTCTGGAGAAAACCCATCCTGTCGGCTCCTTCTGCAGGATGGGTGATAAGGATGATTTATGAAGCTGAAGTCATTTCTATGATTGCGCTTTGGGGGAGATTGGTTTCACGTGATCTGCCGAGCCAGGCTGGGCGAGCTGAAGGGGAACCCCACATGTTCAACCCAGGCTGGGGCCCACTTCTTCAAGGGATTCCAGGGCTGGGGGAGGGGTGAGGAGACGCTGCCGCCTCGGGATCTGGCAGCCCCTCCCCCGCACAGGCTCATTAAGGGACACACTGCTCTCCTTATTTTCTCTCTCCTTTTAAAAAGTATTACTACTGCTGCTGGGCCCGAGTAGAAGCTCATTGTAAATGCGCAGCAGGATAGTAGCAAGGCGCAGATTAATTCCCCATGGATTTATATGGGTCGTTCTCACCCACGATGACTTGTAGGGTTTCAAAGGTGCTTCTGCTGCCGTTTTTTATGGCGGGTCACTAACTTTATTCTGGCATATGGCAGTTGGCGCCATGACACGGAGTGAACATTTTATACCTGAATTAAAGTGGATATTTGACAGTTTCTGTCAGAAAGTTCAGAGCAAAGAATTTGTGGGACAAGATTTATTGCATATTTTATATGGGACACATCTGTTTCTTTGCTAGCTTTGTTCCTTCCCTTAAATTTCTTTTTAAATAAGTTTCTTAAAGAAACATAATGACAGATTAAAAAAAAATCCAAAGCAGAAAAAAAAAATAAAGGCCAAAGTAGAGAATTTAGACCTAATTTTAAAAGAAAGAAAGGGGAGGGGGGAAAGGAAAGGAAAAAAAAGACAAAACCAAAACAACCTACTTACTTTGAGGAGGAAAAATGATGACTCGCAGCTAGGCATAGCCGCTCCATGAAACAATGATGCTATTATTGGCAATTACTTTGCGGTTTGTTAAATACCATTCATATAGTGACGTTTAGAACTTAACACACAGTCTACCATTTTCCACATACCTGGAGCTGGACAGCGAGGGGAACCTGATCTCGATATTGACCACCCTAAACAGTGGACTAACTAGTAAGATCAACCGCAGAACAGTTGAGCAAAAATTACTAATGATTTTATCAAAACTTCACATTACTTATTTATAAGCAGCAGCTTAAGTGTCAGCCAGCACAGAAAGACAACTGCAGATGTTAGAGCGCGGTTCTTACATTTAATTGTTTACTCCCACTCATATCTTGTCCCGAAGCTTTTTGTTGTTGTTGTTCAAAGAATGATCGTGGGGGTATTTTTAAATGACTGGATGTAAGACAGGGTTCTGGCCCTGTGTCGGGCATGCTGGTGGCCCTCTGTGCCCTTAACATAAGGGCACAGTGTACAAGTTTAAAGCTATGGTGTGAGAGGTGGTTTGGATCCTCTTCCTTACATTTGTTTGGCTTTTTTGTTATTTTTTTCCCTCCTCTACTTACATGTATTCCCGTGAACAAATCCTTGTTAAGTTAAAAACCATTAGAAGACATTTAAACATTTAAAACCTATATGCCTAAAGATAAACGCAGACAACTTCCAACTGAAATCCGTCAAGCCCACGTGAAGGGTAGATGTAAACTTCATCTCCACCTAAAACCCTCTGTATTATAACAAGTGGATAGTCACTGGGGCTCCTGACTGCATAAACACCGGTCTCAATCTGGAACTTTCCATGTAACTACAAAGAGAGAACCTTTAGTTGTGAGGTCGGCAAAACAAAGCTAAAGCTTAACACTCTTAAAAATATTTAAAACATTACTTGTGTGGGTACGTGTGTGTGTATGTGTGCATGCATGTGCGTGCGCACACTTGCCGTTGTGTGTCTTCCTTGATTACTTTCCAGCTGGTTTTTTGAGGCAGGGTATCTCAATGAATCTGGAATCCACCCATTTTGTTTAGACGGGACGCCCGTGCATCCCATTGCTGGGATTACAGGCAAACACCACTCCACCTGACTTTTAATTGTGAGCTGGAGATGGAACTCAGGTCCGCGTGTGTGTGCAGCAAGCGCTTTGTCCTGATTCCTCAGTTCTCCCAAATTAATTTTAGTGACTTTAGGTAATATGTAATCTCATTATATAAATAAAACCATTAAGAGATAAAGTGCCTTCTGATTGCCTTTCAAACCACACGCCTATGTACCACTAGAAGCAGCCCTGGTGCTAAACTGCTGGTCTCGTCAGACACTCAAGAGTAGACCTGCTTGCTAACCACGTACTGTTAAGAGTCCTTCATAGGGACAGAACCATCTTATACTCCTAAGGTCCAATAACTTATTTTGGAACATTTTAGATTTGCAAAAGGATTGGCACAAACCCCCGATTATCTAGGTTGAATATACTTCTTCTGAAGCTTTTCCCATTTTCTGAATTTGTTGTTAATGTTGACTGTGTATATGTAATTATGCGAATTTAGTCTTGAGAGAGTTCATTAAATACCCCATATCTTTTGCCTTTTAAATCACTTTGGAGTGATATTTAAAATATAACTAGATTATAAAGGTGATCCGAATTTTCTTATACTACTTACATCTTTTCACATTCAGGTCATTAGTCATTTACAACCAAGTAAGGCAGCAACCTCACCCATCCCCCTTATTTTGAAATATGAATAAGTGATATTCAAATATCACTGACATTACCCAAGAGTATCAACAATGGTACAGCCAATAAACTGACGATTTCACAGCAGTCATACCTGCCTGCAAAGTGCCCATGTAAGATTTATCAGTAGTCCACCATGGATCCAGCAGGAGCTCACTGAGCCCTGGTACTTCTTACTAAACCATTGGCTCCCCCATAGATTCTGGTGGAGGAGCGGCCACTATGTACAGTTGTACACTATGTACACTGAGCAACCCACTAGGCTCCAGAGGATAATCCAAAATCCACATTCACACAGATAACCCAACCTCAGTGGGTCTCAGAACAAAACAACCACAAAACATCATGTATTTGAGAAGGGCATTTGAAGAGGAGGAAGGTGAGAGGGAGAACAGAGGGTTACAACAGTCACACAATGCATGCTATGCAGGTATAGAATTGTCAAAGAACAAACTCAATGAAAGCCAAAAAATACCAACAATTTCTGTCATTTTGTTTAGAATACTCAGCTGTCTGGGTTAAGCTGACCCATTTATGTTTATTTTGACTTGTAGGAATGTGGCTTTATCCTAGGCATATTAATTTCCCCAATTCTATTTACCAAGCTGTTTCTTTTTCTGCTAACTTTTGTTGGAGTCACCAAATTGTCTTCCCTTATTTTTCCTTTCCTGGCTTCAACAAAATAAATGCTAACGTTTTGGCTAATGAAGCCTTTAATTCTGAACATCCATAGTAACGGTCATCCTCAAAGTATCTAGTGTAATTAAATAGCAATATGCTAATTTACAATGAATAATGGCCTGATTTTCTATTGTAGTTCCTACAAACTTCAGTGGTCATGTGTCAGGCCACATTCCAGTTAATGTCATCTGTAATTTTACTTAGAGAGTATCAAAACCAAACGCTTCTGCACTTAGTAATACTTAAGCACCACTTTATTAATTTATTTTCTCATTGTATTATTTGCCCATTGATTTCCTGTATTAATTTTCCTTTTGAGAAAGCAGAAACACAAGAGAAGATGTGTGAACAGTAACCTTAAGCTGATTCTCAAGGGAATGGACTTTCCTCATGCATTTAGACAGTAATTTGAATAAGTGTAGAACTCTGGGTTTAAATTTTTGTCCCCTCAGAATTTTTTTAATGTATCAGTCCATTCATTCTTGGATTCAGTGTTGCTGCTGAGTTCATTCTATAGCTGTCAGACTTTCCCCCCTAAAATCTTGACTTCTGAAAGTTCATCATGAAAAACTAAGGGAATGTACTTGTATATTTATCTTTCATTTGTCTTGGTGGATTGGTTCTATAAGAAAGTAACAGCTTTCTTCATTGTTTATTGAAGTATTTCCCTCTGCTTTTGGCTTGTGTGCTGGCTAGGTTGATGTCAACCTGATACAAGCTAGAGTCATTTGGGAAGAGGAAATCCCAGTTGAGAAGTGTGGGCAAGCCTGTGGTGCATTTTACTGATTGCTGACTAATGTGGAAGGGTCCTACCCACTGTGGGCAGTTCAACCTCTGGGCAGGTGGTTCTGAGAGGCATAAGAAAGAAAGCTGAACAAGCCAGGAAGAGCAATCCAGGAAGTAGCATTCTTTCATTGTCTCTGCTTCGTTTCCTGCCTCCAGATTCCTGCCTTGAGTTACTGTCCTGACTTCCCATCATGATGGACTGTGAACAGGATAGTAAGCATAAACAAACCCTTTCCTCCCCATGTTGCTTTTGGTCATGGTATTTTATAACCCAAGCTAAGACAACTTGTATTTAATGACCACGTGGTTCAACTTATGTAACAATCCTCCTTCACACTTCCCATCAATACTTTTTTCCTTATGTTCTGTACAGGAACTCACTGACTCAATCTTCTAGCTCACTAGTTTGTCCTCAATAATATCTAATTTACTGTCCAGTGTACACGCTTAAAAAATCATCAACCAAAAATTCCTTTTCTCTTTTTTAATGGAGGCAACTTTCTCTTGCAATTTTCCAGGATTAGGAAGTGTACATGTTCTCATGTGCTCTCTCTACAAGTGTGTTTTATTGGGTCTTAGTTTTTGATGTAGGTGGGTCTTCTGTATTTCTGTTGCTTTCATTGGTTAATTAATAAAGAAACTGCTTAGCCTGATAGGTCAGAACATAGGTGGGTGGAGTAGACAGAACAGAATGCTGGGAGAAAGAAGCAGAGGCAGAGAGCTGCCCACCATCCAGCCGCCAGGTCAGACATGCTGAATCTTTCCCGGTAAGCCACGACCTCATGGTGACATACAGATTATTAGAAATGGATTGAGTCAATATGAGAGAGTTAGCCAATAAGAGACTACAGATAATGGGCCAGGCAGTGTTTAAAAGAATACAGTTTCCGTGTAATTATTTCGGGGGTAAGCTAGCCCGGAATCTGGGCGAGAACGCAGCCTGCTGCTCCTTCTACAAGTTTTGCTTCCTGTATTTGCTGGTTTTCCCACTTGTTGATCCTAGACAGTGACCCAATCTTTGTGATTAGGCTTCACCAGTGAGTACAGCGGTAGCACAGTAGGTTACCATTCACAGTCTTTGCTTTGGAGAGTCAAGGTGAGACAGTAAGTTTCACTGAGCGGCACCCCTCCTGCACTGAAACTGTTAGCTACTCATAGTCCTGTTCCATGTCTCTCATGCAAGGCCGTTTTCTGTGGTCCTGTCTGGAGAGAAACTCTCTGTTGTGCCTCCCACTCCAAGGAATGTCCAAAGGGGCTGCACTAGAGAGTGAGAAAAATGCCTCCAAATGTCATTCCCAGCAACTGCTGACATTTTCAAACGCAAAAGTTTCACATTTCTCCCCTGATAGGTTCTTTGGTAACATGCTACTGCAGGCATGCTTTTGAGGCCTTTGTTTACATCTTAAATGCGAATAAAAAGTGAAAACGTAATTGTCATAAATAATGATATAGCAATGTGGTCATAACTAAGAAATTCTCACTTAAGCCGGGGTGATACGCACCTTTAATCCCAGCACTCAGGAGGCAGAGGCAGGCAGATCTCTGTGAGTTCAAGGCCAGCCTGGCCTATAAGAGCTAGTTGCAGGTTCCAAAGCTACAGAGAAACCCTATCTCGAAAAAACCAAAACCAAACAAACAAAAAGCCCACTTATAAGGTATTAATATTGACACAAAGTCCCTAAAACACACCATTCCGACTCTCAATGGTAGAGAGGGGACGGAAAGCCTCATGGGTAGCTTTCCTGCTCAGTGTGTTCTTCACAGACTCTGTTTCTTTCAGCTCACAACGGCACAGACACAGGGTGCGCAGCTCTCACATCTTAAATGCAGTGGGAGCCACAATGGAGCGCATACTCCTGCCAGACGGCACCTGCTATCTTTTCATAGCTCTATAAAATGGCGTCTGTGGAAAAACAGGGCTTTATTTCAAGTTCTGAATGCCATACAGAGTTTACAAAAGTATGTGGGGGATGGCAGCACATACCCCCCCTCCCCATACACTGTGGTACCACAGTGGGGGACTGGAGCTAGGAGTAAGGACGTGGGGATGACGGCACATACCTCCCCCTCCCACATACCGCGATACCACAATGGGGGGGGGGCTTTTAAAAACATTGCTGACCAGGGGCTGGAAAGATGGCTCATTGGTTACGAGTACTTGACCATCTTCCAGAGGACCTGAGTTCAGCTCCTAGCACTCACATTAGGTGGCTCCTAACTGTCTAATTCCAGCGACAAGAGATTGAACTCTTCTGGCCTCCAAGGGCATCTGCACTCATACACACACACATATATATATATATATATATAGATATGCAGATACACACACTAACACATAGTTAAAAATAATAAATTTACAACTCTTTTGTTTCCTTTTCTTATTATTAATTCTGAGAGGCACCTGAAAGGGACATGTACCATTTCTTTCAGGCCATGAAATGCAAATTTCCTTGAATAGCGTCTGGATCCAAGTGTGAGATTTGTACTAGGTAAAATTCTTATTAGGTGGATAAATCTCTACACAAATTTGAGATATTTTACTAGGCAGATATGCTTTTAGCTATGGTTTTAAAAGTTTCCTTTGGAGCTAGAAAACATCATTTTGAGTGAGGTAACCCAGACACAGAAAGACAATTATCACATGTACTCACTTAAAAGTGGTTTTTAAACATAAAGCAAAGAAAGCCAGCTCACAAATCACAATCCCAGAGAACCTAGACAACAATGAGGACCCTAAGAGAGACATACACAGATCTAATCTACATAGGAAGTAGAAAAAGACAAGACCTCCTGAGTAAATTGGGAGCATGGGGACCTTGGGGAAGGGTTGAAGAGGAGGGAAGAGGCAGAGAGGGAAGCAAAGAAAAATGTAGAGCTCAATAAAAATCAATTACAAAAAGCAAAAAAAAAAGTTTCCTTCATAAAACCATTAAAGTGATAAAAAATGTAAATACCTCACTTGTAAGAATTCCTGTGTGCAGGGTCAAATATTTTTCATGATGCAGAAAATATTGTTTTGTTATCATGAAAAGCAAAATATTTATCTGTAGCAAGCTAGACAGGCTTATGCTCAGCACTGGATTCTCTGAACTAATCTCATTGCTTTCTCCAGCTGTCTCACTGAATCCTCTACCTCTAGTACCCTGCGGATATTCGGCCCCCGGCCCCTCTCTTGACTCTCTTCTTTTTTATGTCATCGGCAATATCCATAGCTATCATTTTTTCCTGCTGAGAAATCCCAAACGAATAACTTCTTCAAGCTACAGTCCCCACATGAGATTTGTGTCTCTCCTACCCTCAATGTGAATTCCAAGGATTCATCTGACTCTGAATCCCCAAATCATAACACAAATCTGTTTCACTCACAGTCTTCCTCTTTTCAGTAAATCACCTGTCATGACGCCGATCAAAACCCAGGAATATTTCTGGCTCTTCCTGTTGCTTTCACCTCTTGCATTTAAGTCTAATTTCATGTTTCTTCTACTTAGAAAGAGATCTTTGATTCAACTCTCCCTTTCTATATAATCTCCACCACTCAGGTTGCAAGCACGCATCTTCCAGTTATTTCAGTGACATCCATCCGAAATACTTGTTCCCTTCCATCAACTTTCTTCAGTGCAATCAAAATAATCTTTGAAAACAGATACAAGCATGCCAGTTTTTCTAAAATCTCTCAGTGGATGCTTAATTAATATAATTTCCCTCATATGACCCTCCTATGATGGAAAGCTGGTTCTAGTTCTGTTTGTATTAATCCAGTTCACTTTCTGAACAACAACTTCTTATATATTTCAAGGGCGCTACTCAAGACATTCCTTCTGCTTGGGGCGTTTCCTTTCCACTCTTCTTTGAAAAGCTTAATCCCTTGTCCATAACTGAAGAGAATTTTCGTCTGATCCTGGCCCTTATCAATTCTGAACTTTCCAGACTGTAATTATATAATAGGTCAATTATTTGTGTTGTGTTCTTTTCTTTTAGTAATTATATAAGCTTATCTATTTTGTAGATGACAACACAAGATGTATCCAGCACAGTGGTGACAAATGACAGGCTTTCAGAAGTAGACCATACACATGTCTTCCCTTGGTCTCTGTATTGTAGCAAGCCCCGCTGTAGAGACAATTTAGGAATGGCTCTCTCTGAGAGGCGGAAAGCTCTGTAAGCTAGGTGCTTGTCTCTTGTCTTTGCTTGGCACAACATTGACACATTATAAGCCTATCTATGAGGAACGAATGGCTGAGATTATGAGCTCACTGATCTTTTACTCGAGATACCTTGGGGTGAACATGTGTAATCAGCTTGGGAGACGTTTTTTGAGAGTAGCGCTGAAGGGTGGAAATAAAACAAAAAGTGCATCAACTGATAGACGCGAAGGCCAAGCAAACTGCGGAAGAGGTGTTTGTGAATAATGAAATGAAAACCATCAATCGAGACAAGCTTGACTCATAGTTAGAAAGGACAGTCTCACAGAAATCGACTCTCCTGCTGGGTGTTCAATAGAATCAGTGACTTAGCAACATTGCCCCTAGTAAAGAAGTATCTCCTTCCTCCTATATCAAGGCATCAATGACTTCTTCTTTTTATAAGGATAGTGGGGGAATAGTGATATTATACAAAATCAAGTACTCTGCAGTCCAGAGTGAAAACTCCAGAATGGAAGACTCCTTGGGGATCCTACTCACTGCTGCCACACATGCTATACCCCAGTATTGAGAGTGTTGGAAAATGTTGAGTTCCCTAGGGGTGGGGTATCCCTAAACTTTAATAAAGAAAAAAAAGGAAGAAAAATAAACTGGTCAAAGTAGTAAAAAGGAAGGCACAGAAACTGCTACAATGAGTTGATTGCATTAGATCTAAATGAAAAGATTAATGAAAATAAATTATTGAACACATAAATTAATTAACAACAATTAATTTATTGAAAATAAATTAATTGAAATCCTGAACACAGGATTCAGGAAAACACAGAGGAATTTTAGAAGAGATGGAAACAGTGAGAGAAAGGAACACAGTCTCTCTTGGCAGTCTTCTGAATAGAATCCACAGTGAGTCCAGAGTTCTTGGTGTTTATCTTTCAGGCTTTGTCCTTTATTTAAGTCATGTACACTTTGGTACTGTCATACAGGAACCCAGAGAGGCTCTCCCTCTACTACATCACTAGGTAATAGAACACAGATTACAACCAAGCGAAACAAACACTATTGTTCATGTCCTTCATGTCCTCAGAGTTCTGACTCTTTCTGAACTCAGTCACTCATCCCCTTCAACTACCTTCTAGATAAGCAAGTTCAGAAAACACCAGCATTTGCCTACAACTCGTGCATTTACTTTGTGCAAAAGTAAATACTGAGTTATGACGTTTGACAGAACAGTCACCTTGTCTCCATAGATAGAGATCTGATTTTTAAGGTTCATTTTATTGAGAATTCTGTACCCATCTTTCAAAGAAGAAAGGTGGAAAAATATGGTCCAAGCAGTATTACTGGCCATGTAGGGACTAAGTAGACCTCTGAGCCTTCATGAGCTTCTAACTTAAGCCATCAGTTAGGAGTAGCAACATGACTGTCTTTGTACCCTACAGCATTATCCTAGCTGCTGGGGTTTGTGCCATTAAGGCTAGCGTGATCACAATTAGCTAGCATTACAATTCCATCGCATCTACATATGGATCATCACTGCTGTGTCATTTAAACAGAAAAGAAAGAGCATTTGAAGTAACTTGTACTTCCAGACAGAAAGCATAATGCATAGTCTCAACTTGCAGTATCAATGTTAGTACAACATTCATTTCAGTCATTTCAGTCAGCAATACTCTACTGACTGGGAATACTAATCCAGCCAAAGAACACTTTAATACTTTCAAGGGTTTTTTTTTTATTTATTTAAGAATGTTAGGATTCTCCCCCATCATATTTTCTGGCATTCTCACTGAAAATCTACTAGGGTCTGCTACATTTGCTGTACATCGAAAGTTTGTCCTTTTGATAATCATGCAAGTAATTTTTTTCTTATGGCAAATAGATAAGTCATCAGGTCACAAGCTGAAAATGCAATTAGTAAGGACACGGGACTAAGACAGCAAAACTCCAGCCAAATGGAAGGAAAACTCCTCCCCTGCATCCTCCAGGTCTACTTTAATTTAATCCTGATGGAACTAGTCAAATATTCAGTAACAAAAATTTATTATGCACTATACATTTAAGACTGTACAACAATTCATGAGAGGAATCTAATCTTCCTAGTAAGTTGAAAATAGACATTCCAGCAAAAGTTTTAGCAACCTTCAGTCTCTGCAGCAGTGCAGATGGAGTAGGACTAGGCCACTCTAACACCCATATCCTGTAGCTATAAGACAGGTCCAATGATACAGCAGTGAGGGAGAGGGTTCTCAAAACATACACTTTCATTCATATTAAAGACACATGTATGTATCTCCTAGAAGAGATACATGGACAGCTGGCCTTCTTCTGAGGCCATTTATCTTAGATTTCTTTCTAAAACCTATACTGTGGGAACTGAGAGCATATATACATATTGTCATCCTGGTTACAGATGAGATTTTAAATATCATGGATTAAAAAAAAAAAACCAAAAACCAAAAAGCAGACTTATCCCAGCCAAGCCTTCGCTGCAAAGGATAATCACTCCTGAGTCAATATCTTTTATTGCTCATTCGTTTGTTGGTTTGATAAAGATCTTGCTCTTGCCCCCTTTTTTTTAAGATAGAGGTTAGGAAAAGTTTGATTTTATTTTTTCTTTTCCCTTTTCCTCTCTCTTTTGACTTATGGGACAATTTTATTCCGTTTAGGATCTCAAGGAAGAAGGACCTCTTGAAATCCTTTCCTTATTAAGAAAGCTTCCCCCAGGGTCTGCTGGGCACCTACTGCCCATGAAGTAGAGGAGATACTCTAGTGAATAAAATAGATAGCTTTCCCACTATTAGTAGCTAGGCAATTTCTCAAATATTTAAAAATACAGAGGAGTGCCACAAAGGTAAAAAGAAACAGTAAAGTTTATGTTAATAATAACAAAGAGACTAATTTTCACAGAAGTAGGTCTAAGGAAAGTCTGCCTCTCTTTGGAGGTATTATATACACAGATGTTGAGGAAGGATGCCTAGCAACTGTCTAAAGAAGCACGCTTGCCATATGAAGGGGAAACTTCTAAACTTGAAGTCACCAAGTCTAGTAGATTGTACCATCTAAATACATACAATCTTGATCTCCTATACTGACCCAGCCACTCAATTCCAATCTACCGGAATCCTGCACCTAATTCTTAACTTGCCATCCTCGGCTTCCTCCTTTATCAAATGGATCTAGCTTGAATTCTATCTCTTAAGGAGTTTTTAAAGTGAGATTTGAAAAACAGCATTTATCATGACTGGTGATGAGCACCTCTAATCCTAGTACCTAGGAGGCTGAGCCAAGAGGATCAAGTTTGAGATGACCCTAGCCTACATAGTGTAGCAAGTTCAAGGCTAGCTGAGTAACATTATAAAATCCTGCCAGAGATACACACACACACACACACGAGAGAGAGAGAGAGAGAGAGAGAGAGAGACAGACAGAGAGAGAGAGAGACAGAGAGAGAGAGACAGAGAGAGAGAGAGAGACAGAGAGAGAGAGACAGAGAGAGAGACAGAGAGACATATGAAGGGAGGGAGGGAGAGGAAGAGGAAGGGAGAGAGGACAGAGAGAAAACCAGGCCAAAAATACTGAATAAATGTCTATTATTACTTTTATTTTTCTTAATAAAGAATCACAAATACTACACAAGCTTAGGAGGTTTTAACAGAGAGATGTGAGAATTGAGAGAGGTTATAAAGGGCATGTGCTTCTTGGGAAAAGAGGGTGGCAGGTGAGAGGAGAGAGTGTGGTGTGGGTGAGTGTGGGTGTGTGTGCTGAGGAGGCGGGGGAGTTACATAAGTCATAGTAAAGAGATTCACAAGACTGGAGAAAAACCTTGTGGGAACAGTAAGCTCAGAGAAGCAGGCCAGAAACAGAAACCAATAGCACCAGCTCTGAGAGTGATGCGAATAGCCTTAAAGGGTCCAGCAGCCCTTCATTCTTTCCACCGACTTCTGATTCCTATGGGGTGTAGAACGAGAGTGGGCAAAGCGTGCTCATTACTGCTGTTAGTCAACACAACCTCCGGTGGGAAGCACTTCTGAGTATTGACAAGAAGAGCTCTAAACTAGGGAGAGACCCTGGCACTGGGGACTTCACCTTCCTGCTTAGTAAAAGGATCTCAATCCACAGCCAAGTTTCATTTTTGTTTACCTTTTAAACATTGTTCCTAGGAGTGGGGGTGGGAGGTGTGGGGGGTGTGGGGAGTGGGGTTCAGGCTCTGGTGAAAAGCTTTTCCTGTTGCACGGGTCAGCACACGCCTAGGAATAGCGAGTCCTTGTAACCACTTCTGCTTTGAAACACATACTCAGGCTGTGCGTGTTCTTAAAACATCCTTATAACTATGGGTTGTTTAAAAATAGCTATACCCCGAAGAATTTACTTCCAGCATCTGACACGATTGATTGTATTTTGCAGTGATTTGCTATGTAAACAATGGTCACAGAGGAGAAATAGAAAAAGAAAAAAAAGAAAAGCATAGGCCTTTCTCAAAGCCCGATGGAATTAATGTTTTTGTTAACTTGCGATTCTAAATCCGGAGCTGTTTGTCTGTGGTGTACGAGCAGCAAGGGCTGCTCATGCCTGCTCAGCATTTCTTCTGGTGCATCTGCAATTTGCAAAGAAGCTGCCGTTCCTCCATGGCTTCCCTGCTTCTGGTGCCCAGACTTCAGAAGTGGTTCACTGCGAAGAGGGTGTCTCTGCTGAGTTGATGCTGTGAGGAACTAGAAAGCGGAGCGAATGGTTTCGCGGTAGTAACTCAAAGCCTGTGGGGTGAGTTGTCGGCAACTCAACTTCCATGATGACATGGAAGCCATTTGCTGATGTTTTGCATTGGTTCAGTCCTCACTTCTGACCTGGCTTTCCTGACTGTGCGATGCTTCAGTGCTCTGTGCACTAAAGGGGGCTGGAGGCAGGCAAGCATCAGTAACAGACATGCGAACATGAGAAGAGCAAATGGGCTTCTGAGTAAAACACTCTCTTTCCTACTCTGCAACCCTTCCTCATTCCTTCTCCCCTCTGTCCTGTTCCCCATGTGCCCTGGATGCCAGCTGCTCATCTAATGGTCCTATTTCCACAATACTGTCCTTGCAACCCCAGTGTGTGATAACTCTTAGAAAATAAACAGGGCAGGTTTGAAAGAAGACATGGTTTCGATCTTTAATCATAGTGGATGGGGAAGAAAGGACTGATGGAAATAGGAATGTCTTCCTTTTTTGTCCCCAGTCCCCTGGGAAGTTTTCATGTACACATGTCTCCCTCAGTCGTTCAGCACTTCATTTTGAGACAAGGTCTCTCACTAAACCTGAAGTTCACTGATTGGGCTAGTCTTGCTGACTAGTAAGCCCCAGATATCACACTGTCTCAGCCTCCCCAACACTGACAGCAAGAACAACCTTGTGGTCAGTTTATATGGGTTCTGGGGATTTAAGTCGGGTCTTCATGTTAGCAATGTTAGCATGTTAGCAAGGAAACCATCAGCTC
The DNA here is from genome assembly GCF_982192425.1 of Myodes glareolus. NCBI lineage: Eukaryota > Metazoa > Chordata > Mammalia > Rodentia > Cricetidae > Myodes > Myodes glareolus. The sequence continues at coordinate 65,221,394 of NC_142035.1, forward strand.
TCTCTCTCTCTCTCTCTCTCTCTCTCTCTCTCTCTCTCTCTCTCTCTCTCTCAGAATCTTGGCTGGAGTAGTGTGACACACCTAACACTGGTAAGGGAAATAAGCTACAGAAAGTCAGCTAGCAACAGAACAGTCCCCAGCAGCAGAATCAAGAAAAGTGAGCCTCCTGATGAGGTTCTTTCAAGAGCCGTGGAGGAAGAGAGTGCAGTGTCTGAGAAAAGCTTGACACTCACATTACTAACCCAAAGGTGTATCAGACTTTTATAAGTCGAATTAAGTTAAAAGGGAAATCTGGAATCTGGGAATGTGTGTGTGTGTGTGTGTGTGTGTGTGTGTGTGTGTGTGTGTAGGGAAGTTAGTAGCAAACACTGTTTTCCTGTTTCTCTGGGTATATTGTGATGAACTAAAAATAAATAAATAATCCCTCCCAAACAAAACAAAAACTTCCACTTTCTTGGTAAATAATCCAAGATCTTACATTAGAGGCCCCAAATTCAGCCTGCATTGTACATAGTGAAAAGGAATGTGGACATCTTCATTTGAATGCCACTTTTCCTGTTCCACTCTGTTTTGTGGGCTGTCTCACTAGCTCAGCTCCACACACTGTAAGGCCATTAGTGAGCACCACCATACCCTTCCCATTTCTTCCCCGGTTCTCAGTACCCCCTGCCATTCCCTACCTAGCTTATTCGCTTTCACCAAATAAACTTGCTCGTTTTGTTGTATTACGATGACAAATAAGATGAACTCCTCAAGAGTGGTTGGATTCCCTCTTTCTAAATGTATAGTAGCTCTTTATCCAGAGAAATGTTGCATTTATATCATCTGCAACACGACCTTGCGTGAAGATCCGGATAACAAGGGAGCTCATGAACTTGCCTCACCCATTTTAACCAATCCTTTTCTTCTGCATGGCTTCTGGGGCAGGACCTGGTGTCCCCTTGGGGTTTGGCACAACAAACTGTAAAGTAAGATTTTAGTTTACTAAAGTCAGATTGTCCTTTGCCATCTCTTATAAAGCTGCATGTGGGAGGAAGGGAAGGAAAGGAGGGGGGAGAGGCAGGAAGACAGCAGGAGGGGAGAAGACTGTGAAGGAGGGAGGGAGGGACATTGAGAGCAGGGAAAAGAAGGAGGAAAGAGAGAAAAGAGAGGGGGAAGGGAGGGAGGGAGGAAATGGGAGAGGAAGAGACAGAGATGAATGAATGAGAGACAGAGAGACAGAGAGACAGAGAGAGACAGAGAGAAAGACCGAGAGGCAGAGAGACAGAGACAGAGAGACAGAGAGAGAGACAGAGAGGCAGAGAGAGAACACAAAGCCACAAGTCAAGGCTATTGATACTGACTCAAAGAAAACCTAAACAACACTGCCTAAGTTTTACTAACCTGATTCCTCTTCCTACCTACATGTGTGTGAGACTCACCTCCCTCGCAAATCTTTCCCATATCAGCCATTACTACTTTCAGCTACTCCCCGCTCCCCAAGGAAAAGCGTCATAGTCTATCATTGAGCAGATGATGGGCTGGGAGGATTGCTCTGTCAGTCCTTAGCTACTAAACCTAAGGATCTGAGTTCAGATCTCCAGCGTGTGCAAAAAGCTGGGCCTGGTAGCAGACATCTGCAACCCAGCAGTTGGAGGTGAGGGAGCAGAGGTGGGAGGATCCCTGAAGCTTGCTGACAGCTGTCCCAGCCAATGAGCTCCAGATCTGATGAGGAAACTCAGTCTCAGAGTAAATACTGTAGAGAACAGTTGAGGAAGCCATCCAACACTAGCTTCTGGCTTCCACATGAACATGAACGCATGTACACCACACACACATGTGCACACACGCACTTACACATACATACACAAAGTAAGTAGATGAAGGCAACCTAGGGAGCACTTTCTTTGAGCACAGGCCTTTTCTTTTTTAAAACACTGTTGAAAGGCAATGGGGGGATGTCAGTCATTACTGCCATGTGGGTAGATTTTACAACAGGAGCTTCACAGTTATGGCATAGACAAGTCTGAGGCTTAACCCTTCAGACTGGGACTGCTGAGCTCCTGGAACATTCTATAGAGGTATCGCAGCTTTTGGCCGCTGCCTTAGTTTCATTTCCTCTTGCTAGGATGACGATAACCAGACAAAAGCAACGCAGCAGCTGATTCTAGCTCAAAGTTCCAGGTTACTCTCTGTCATTACGGGGAAGCAAAGGAGGCAGGACTTGAAGCAACCAGTCCCATTCACAGACAAGAGCAGAGGGCGAACGGAATGTGAGCATGCTAGGTCTCAGTTTGCACTCTCCACTCTTAGACAGCCCATGGCCCAAACCTAGGGAATGATGCTGCCCACAGTGGATGGGTTTCCTCACTTCAGTTTACATGATGGAGATAACGCCCTCACAGACACGTCTACAAGCTAACAACCCAGACAATCTGCCATTGGGGTCATCTTCCCAGGTGACTCTAGACCATGTCAAGTGACAGTCAAAGCTAATATTCGTAGAACCTCTCTTGGGAAGGTGGGAAGGCATCATCACCTTAGTTCGTGACTTTAAATTGTGGAGAATTTAGAAGCAGAGAAACATTAGGGAATCTTGTTCCCTTCTTAAAATCACATTGCTGCTCACAACAGGGGCTGCCATCAAGCATGGAGTGGATGGGTGTCAGTCAGCCTACCTACCCACAGTGCGTCAGGGAAGACCAAGTCAACACAGGGATTTATTCATGGAGAGCTCCTTGTTCCAACCAAATCAACTGCTTTTTGAATAAAAGGCACCTCTCGTTTTTGCTCATCATTTTTTTCTATATCATAGCTCTAAAAATAAACTTAGAATTATTTTCCTCTTCCAAATTCAAATATCACTTTTCTGGCTCAGACTACTAACCAGGCTTCTGCCAGTGATCAGAGGCCCAATTCCAGTTTCCAACCAAAGACATCTGAAGATGCAGACACATTGTGTGCATGCGTGGTGTGTGTGTGTGTGTGTGTGTGTGTGTGTGTGTGTGTGTGTGTGTGTGAGAGAGAGAGAGAGAGAGAGAGAGAGAGAGAGAGAGAGAGAGAGAGAGAATGTGTGTGTGTAGTCTAACCTCAAAACTTTGGCATTTTTCTTACTGTGGCTATGATTTTCACGTGATTGCAAAAGTTTGTTTTCAAAAAGTGGTTGTGTATAATACCATGGGAATCCTATTTCAATACCTCCAAATTGATAGCACTTTGGAAGGCCTGGGGACACGGACAAGGAGCACTTTTGAATATAAGTGTCTCTCTGGTGCAAAGCAGGAAGGAAGAATCTAAAGTTCACGAACTCGTGGGAACAAGAGCTTTTTGTGCGCTGTGTCTTAGGCTGTTCTTTACTTACCTTCACTCGGAAGTACAGCTTATAATTCACTTTCTTCCTGATTTCCATCTCCTCTGGTACAAGACATTTCCTAGTTGCACCTCCTTTCTTCTCAATTAAAACATATGAATGGCGTGCTCACTAGAAACCATGGGTAAAGCAGAATCGCTCCTTCAAACACACCTTTACTATACAGTTCAGAACGAAAACGATAGAGCAAATACATAGTATTTCAGGTGAAGATAAGTATTAAGAAGCCATGTAAAACAGAGAAAAGAGAAAACAGCAGTTAGGGTTCCCAGACAAGCTACTTTATACAAGGACTATATAGGGTGCTGTAATGTTATGAATGCTTTTAGTCCATCAAAATTTGTTCACTGAAACATAATTTCTGATATGATACGATGGGGGGGACTATGATGAGATTCAAGCCTCAGGGGTTTTATTAGTGCCCTTATTAAGGGTACCAATCTGCCCCCCTCACCATATGAGAATGCCGTAGGGAGACACAGTCTCTGAGAAAGAAGGGCCTCAGAACACTGCTGACACCTTGTCTTGGATTTCCTAGAAATCCCGCGAAATAAATTTTAGTCAGTGATAAATTACTCAGACTAAGGTCTTCTCTTACAGGCAAACCAAAACACTTCAGATACCTGATATCTCTGACAGGACATATTTAAGAAAAGTCTGGAATGCAGTGAAGGACCCAGCATGAGGTCCTGTAGCAGATTCCGGGAGCTTCAGGAGGATGAGGGTGTGGGAGGCAGAGAACAAGGCATGGGAAAGTGAAAGTGGAAGGCAGTTGTGGTGGTAGGGGCCTGGCAGGTTTTACAAGACCCCGCATTTTATGACTGAAAGGACGAGTTGCCAGAGGAGTCTGGGAAAATGAGTAACCATCTGACATGAATTTCAAAGGATGGCCGACAGCAGCTCATTCGAGAAACGACGGCGATTCAACTGGTGTAACGACAGAGACAGTAACAGACTAGTTCCGGTGAAAGGGAGGAAAAAAGTGTAGGGTTTTCCAATACTTCGGGCTTTAGCATCTCAATGAATGGCAGTTTCACTTCTTAGTGGATGACAGATGTGTGACCCAACGGGTAAAGTGAAGAACTCAGAGTTTGGTCTGAGACATCAAGTTTGAGATCTTTAATTGGCAGTTAGATATACAAATCTGTGAACCCTAGGAGAGGTATGGGCTAGACACAAAAATTTGAGAATCATTGAAATAAAGGCCATGAGGGGATGATCTAGCAGTTTAGCCAAGCTGCACAAAAGTCTCTGGGGAAAGCCCAGGAGCTCTGCTGTGTTTCCAGATCAAAAAGATGGATATCCAGTCTAGCGTAGAAACGACAAGGAAGGTGCCAGCCTTGAACTAAGAGGAAGAGTCTCCTAACACATGAGGTGACCGATGCTATCAAACACTGCCAAAAAGCTGGGTATGTAGTCCCAGGTATGGCAGGTATGTAGTCCCCGAGACTAGAATTTGTATCTGATTCATCATTTCCCCTCTTAGACCTTGATATATAATAGGCGATCTAAATGCTGAATGATCAAATGAAAAATAACTGTTGTGCTGAGTCACAGAGAACAGGATGTACTCTCTGCTGCCTCCCTGCCCATGAGCAGGGCAGCCTCGGAAGATGGTCACCATGCCAAGCTCATCTCCGTGACACCATCCAGAGACACTCCCAGCCTGGAAACCCTCAGAGACTTTAGGAATGTAAGGTGAAGGGCGGGGGACGAAATGACAGCAGAAGAACAGTGAGGAACACGGAGGTGCAGAAGAGACCAGAACACCTAGACTGATGCTAACCGAAGAAGACAGAGACCCTGAATAAAATCATCTGCAGAGCAAAGTACAGGAAGCTGAAAACAAAGAGGGCTGGGGAGAGGGAGAGTGATGGGAAAGAGGAGTCTATGAAGGGAGGCGGAGAAAACTGAGGTAGGAGAGAAGAGAAAGGCAAGTGAGAAAAAAAGAACCCGAGGAAGCCTGATCCTGGGGCCTGGAGGAAGAGCCAAGACAAGGCGGCACTAGCAGCTTGGCAGTCCGGGCTGCAGGAAGGGGGTTTGAGTTCTGAGGGGATAGGGCCAGTAAGGGAGACCCCTCCACATAGCCGTTGGGAACTGTGAATTGAAGAAAAAAGAATGCCGCCCAGGATGAAGTAAATGTTCAGGTGATGTGAATGCCAGCAGCCCCGGCCTGACAAGTCTCTGGACCGCAGGCCCATTCTTCCCCTGGCCTCCAGTGAGCAGCCACAATATTCAAGGCCACTTAAAGTGAGAAACAAAACAAAGCCCTGTTAATTAGATGACCACCCCATTAACATTTGGCTAACGAAGAGAAGATATCACACATGTATTTTCACTTTTTTGTGGTTCTATTTTCTGCTCAGTAAGACCTGGTTTAGTGAGGCAAAAAAAAAAATTAAGACAACAGGGTCTGAATTATTACTTTTCCAAATGAATTGAGCGGCAGTGACTGCTGTTGCCAAAACTGCTTTGAACAATAGGATTTTGACACGGAGACTGAAATCTAAACAGCATGAAGAAATCTCGAAAGCTGAGCCGTCCCCATTATCTCATGCTTTCGAGACTACAGTCCAAAAAATGAGTGATGAGTCTCCATTTGTGCAAGCAGAACAGCGCTCCAAGGCCCGAGAGAGACACTGATTGCCCCTCTGCTTGTTTATACAGCCCAGAGATGGTGACTGGACAAACAGCCCATTTCCCTTGAAATTGGACCAAACTGGGGTGTGCAGAGTGGGTGAGGGGTGCTGTCCTAAGTGATGAGAGGAAAGGGAAGATCTCTCATGGGAAAGGGCCTTGAGATCAAAGCCGGGGGCCGGCAAGCCAAGCCGAGATCGATCGGAGTAGGCAGCTGGCCTCCCACAAAGGCTTTATTTCCACAAGTTTCTGCATCCTTGTCTTCCACTCCACCCACCCTGCCGCTCAGGCAGAGCTGGACCTTCGTCCTCCAGGCCAGGACTTTCTGAGCTATTCAGATGAATGAATCAAATAGGGAGGGTCAACACCAAGCCAGCTCCCATGTCTGGCCGCTAGACTGATGCTGTTGCGGTGAATTCCCGGACCATTTTAGACTTCAGTGGCGGCTTATCATTTGTTACACTGTATAACAGTTTGCATTTTGGTGTCTCCTTGTCCCCTAGACAAGACAGTAGCCTTCCTGAGGACAAGGACTTGAAACCCTTCAAACTCCACAGCAGAAATCCTTACAAGTGAAGGGCCACTGTACTAGGCTTACGGCTACTGATGATCAGCAACCTCCTAACGTTGCTTCTGTTTTTCTACTCGCGACACCAGGAACTGCCTCTCTCCCTCATCACTCTGTGGGAATCAGTGATGGCTGGTTCCTATAAGAGTCCCTGCAATAGGGTTGTGAGAATTTTCTCAAGGCTCTATTCCTCTAGGGTGCCCATAGAGAAACGTTGGACAAGAGGAATACACAAAAGAAGGAGCCCACAGCTGATGAGGCCCAAACAGCATGTGAAGGAGCTCCTCCAAGAAAGAAAGATGGCTGCGCACTGCTGTCTCTAGTCTTTGGAGGGGGACACAGAGAGTGGAGTCACATGACATAAAAGTTACACAACACTGTTGCTCAAAGACGAATACAGAGTAAAATCTTTAGACAAATGGTGGCACACATCAGTTGACGCCGTCAATGGTTTTCGTCAATCCTTCAGCTATTGCCTTAGATGGTTCGATTGGGGTCCCACTCCCATCTCCTGGCAGTTTGCTGGCCTTTGGTTTATGGATTTTTATCACAGCCTGGAGGAAACAACAAAGACTATATTCGCTAGCCTGTTCCTATTTGGGTGTCTCTTGGATGCCGTCCATTCAATACTTTGGAGAAATAAACGTAGCACACAGATATATATGGTATTTTAATATCAGAGTATATGGAACCTCTCCTGCAGGAGAGGTTCCTCCAGGGAATAAATTCATCATTTTAAGTCAAGACAGGTGCTGTGTCAAATTGACACACCTGGAACATGTAATCAGAATTCATTAACTTTAATATCAATTCCAGATCCTGGCTTCTTATCTATATTTTCAGGAACAGCAAATTGGTATATAAACTAAAAATTGAATCGTTTTTTTCCAACACAGATTTGAAAGTGACTCTTAAAACTCACTCTACACATTCTACTGGCTCCGCTCCAGCCAGAGAGAACTTCTGAGAGCTTGTGTGTAACAGCGCAATTGGTCAGAATTAGTTTTTGATATCCCACAGCTTATAGAAAATGTTATCTACAAAACTCACAGGAAAAAAAAATCTAAGTACAAAGGACACATTCAGATCCCACATGATCATAATTTCCTGCTGTGTCTCAAGTGTTCCTGAGTCTGTCTGTAAATACCCTTTACCCTTTGGGTGGGTGGGGTGGGGGAGAGAAAACCCTCAACTCGATGGATTTATATTTCAATTCAACCATGTCAATTACTGGTGATTTCTGCCTTCATAGCACGGAATATAGCTTGGTCCTCAGCTGGCTGTCAGAGCGGCCATCGCTAACTGGCCATTCAGGGACCACAGAGATCATAGTCCCCACAAGAGGCACAAGAATGTGTGGATGAACTGAGTTGGGAATTTTATTGAAGGTAAGAATACAGGAAACAGATAAGCTTCTGATCTTGTTCCCGGAAACTTAGTAATATCCTAGCTATCATCTTATTAAGTTTTGGTAAATTATTATTGAAGAGTATAAAAACATTTAAGTTCCGAACATAAATGGAGAAGCATTTGTTTAGAGTGTGTAGCTTCAACTCGTTTGTTTTGTCTCTTGTGTCTGTGCTTGGAGAGGTAACTCTGGGCTCCTTCTCTGCTCCCTCCTCACCCTTTATCCCTCCCTCACCATCTTCCAGACATTGAATCATATTAAGATAAGAATTTTATACAGTTGTAGGTGAGGGTCTACACGAGTTGTTTAAGGCCATTTGTCCCTGGGAAAGGGAGGGAAGGAGTGTTTATTACATCAAGTGCAGGAAGTATAGAACTCTCGGAGGACTGATTGCCTAGGAGTCCAACGGCAAAGACAGTGTCTCAGAAGTGGGAAAGAAACTTTGGCATATGGGACTTAAACTCCCTGGAAATACATTCTGGTTGATGGCGATGATGCTTGTGTGCAAAAATAGTCACAAACATGTGAGTCACTTTGTAGCAATGGGTGTGTGAAGCTAAGATTTATGAGCTGTGTGTTTATGCTGTGTAGAAACACAGGGAAACAAAGAGTTTCCTTCAGAGACTGAGAAGCATGATAAAGCAAAATATCATCTTTTCTGAAGAAGTTCTGAGGACCAGAAGAACACACATTTTACTATCTATCTGAACCCTGAGCCACCATCCCTTTCCCAAGGTGATTGCAGTATTGTTGGTAAGCCCGGATGAATGACGCACAAGCCGGAACCTGCAGGTTAACAGTCCAGCTGTGAAGAGACCGCTATCTGAGGAACAGCTTGTTCATTGGGATTGTTTGCCTCCATATTGGCCACTTTCACTGCATGCCTGCTGACCTCTTAATGAGAGACAGTGTCTCTTGCTTCAGAATGTTGAAAACAGGTTGGCTTCTTCGACCAAAAAAAAAAAAAAAAAGTACATAATGTCTTATTTCTATTATTTGAAAAAGGTTGGTCATTTTTGCTTCCTTCCCCAAATGAAACTAATTGCTATGGGAAAAGTCAGCCACCCAGAAACCACTCTACTGGGAATGAAAGCCCAAAGCGATGTGAAGTGCTTACTTAGAGTCCCAGGGATACCCGTCTAACCTCAAGCATCCCATCCAGGTCAGACCCACATATGTGCAGAAAAAAGTCACTTTTGAAAGATTCAAACTCCAGCCACCATAGGACCCCAAACAGATCTGCTGCAATAACCAGCCAACGGAGCCTTGTCAAGCCACAGAACTGTGCAAGGGAAACCGGTGTTGTTCTGAACTACTAAGTTTTGAAGCAGTAGGCAATCCCCAACAAAAACCTGAAGCGGACACTGTGGATACAAGGTCACAGGCTATAATTACAATCTCCTCTGGTGAGCTGAAGTTCCTGAGACAAAAACTGGGTGCATCCTGCTCTCCACTGAGTGTCTATGTGCAGAATACAGTAAGAGTCAAACTAATAATGAGCCAGCAGTGTGACCAGTTTCTTCTGTGTTAATAAGACAGAGGAAAGCCTCATGGTCAATACAGCATCATAGACGAAAGTAAATGCCAAGCACTGTAAGCAAAACTCAAAGGAACACAAAGGCGCGAGTTGAGGTGGGAAGTGGGCTGCGTCACATGCCATCCCAGAGGGCTGATCGGCTTTAATGACTTCACAGTTCCAATGGCCATCTATATAAGGTCGGCGTTATTATTTCTGTCCTTGGGATGAAGGAAGTCAGCCTGTTTCCCAAGGCAGGAAGTTAGTAAGGGATTTGAACTCAGGTTTGCATAGCTCTAAAGCCAATCTTCTTTTCATTATAATGTCTCAGAAGACTACAACAGAAACAAGAAGACACTTGGGCAGAGATTCAAAACCCACCCACTGAATGTTACCCAGGGCTGTCTACCTCCATTAATTGCTGTCTGCGTGCTGGAACCCATTTCACCACTGGTCCTGAGGCTAATTGCAATCAGTGCCTCAGTCATGAGTTCAAACCAGGAACCAATGCCAGAGGAAGCTTAAGACCGAGACAGCAGATACTCACGCATGTATATTGTGCTAGCAATTAGGCTCGCTTCTAGAATTGTGAAACTCAAGGGAAGACGTTAAGGGGAGAAGAGCACCCTTCTAGGAAGAATGGCCATTTCAAATAGATGTTCAGTGGCTTCCCATATGATTTACTTGAGCATATTAGAGCCCTCTTCAATTATTATAGCACAATCACTCCCTCCACATTTCATTATTCTGGGAAGAAAACGGGATGGTGTGATGAGGTCAGTAGGCACATGGTTTCATAATTTCAATGAATAGCTCAATGTCAACATGCTCATGGATGCTGGGGTAGGAGGGGTAGTTGGACACAGAGAAGGTCCTGGTGTCTGGTTTTCAGGTTTCACCTCAAAAGGGTGAACTCTAGAGGCCCGCCTGGCAACTCAAGAATCTGAGCACTCACGTGTGGCTAGAACTATGAAGGGATGGGAACCGGCTGTGCTTACTCCCTGCAGTGAGAAAACTGTGTCTCTCTACTTAAAATAGTTTTATCTACTCAAATATGTATTTTCAATTTTCAGAAGCAAATGCAAGGTTTGCACAAACCTCCCAATGTTTGCACAAAACCTTTGAGTCCTTAACTCAAAGGCTTAATAAGAGAATTAGGAATGACGTAGTCACACTGTCCAGCCTTTGCTTATCATCTTTTCAAGTTAGTATTTCAAAAAAAAAAAAAACCAAAACAACAACAACAACAACAACAAACCAAAAAGAAGCAAATTCTCATCATTCTCCAGTCTTCTAGAAATCAGAGCCTGAGTGTTGAAACTGTCAGCAGTTACCAAGCACAACTAAAGTTGTTAATTCTCCTCTTATTTACTGGCATCTTCCATCACATTAGCCATGGAGAGGAGGTACTCAATTGGATCTTAAGTGCGTGTTTGCAGTCCAATCTAGAAGCCACTAGGTGGCGATGTTGTAGATTTTGGCAGCCATGGTGTGTGATCCATAAGGTATTGTGTCTTTCATGGAATTATGCATATTTCTTCTGTCACTGAGAAGTAACCGCAGTAATTGCAATTTCATTTTAAAATAAAACTTTTTTAATGGCAAAAGATACAGCCTTGTTTTACTACAAGGACTCGGTACCTTTAAAAACGATCAGTTACCTGGTTTCTATACTATATTTATGATGATGTGGACATGTTAACCAAATGAAAGCTTCCTGTCCTAGATAAGTTCAGATCACACACATTCTTCTGTGTAGAGTTTGGGGAGACAAACAGATAAACATGACTTCTTTCCAGGGGTGAAGGCAGTCCTTAGTAATCACCCAATTACCTCTGGATGTTGGTGCCATCGCTCAAGACAGCAGTGGGTGAGCAAACCTATGATTGACTGCTGAGCCCTGTTCTGAGCCACCTGAAAGGACTGTGAGGAATGACTGGGAGTGTGTGAGTAGGGCTGGCTGATACACGCAGCACCAAGCTCTACACCAAATGTTTTCATCAGTCCTGGTCCCTTATTAGTGTTCCCGAGGCCCTTTGAAAGCAAAATGGTTCAGAGAAGAAATAATTGGAGAGAATAAAGTAACCACTGTAGAATTATACATTACCTAAAAATCATGTATTATATGATACTTATTCTCAACATAGCTTGCAAATATTACACAGGTGTCAAGTTCTTCCATCACTAAACAACAACAAAAAAGACAATAACTAAGTACAAGAGGAACCATGAGATAATTGCAAGAAGATACCAATTAACCCCCACCACCACACACCAGAGGGCTGGAAAGAGATGGCTTAGAGGTTAAGAGCACTGGCTGTTCTTCCAGAGGACCTGTGTTCAATTCCCAGCATATAGCAACTCATAATTGTCTGTATCTCCAATTGTAGGGGATCTGACACCCTCACACAGATATACACAGCAAAACCCAGTGTACATTAAATAAATAAATTAATTTAAAAACCCTACCTACAATGGAACTAGAAAATAGTACATTGAGTGACGTGACCGAGACCCAGAAAGACAAACACCACCTGTTCTCTCATTTGTGTTTCTTAGTTCCAAATCTTCAGACGTGAATATGTGAGTATTTACACCCTGGAGTAACAACAGAAACCAAGGAAGTTAAAAGGGGCCCTGGGTGAAGCCTAGAGAATGGAACAATAGGATGCAGGTAAAGTGGGAAATGGGAAAAGATGAGGAGGGGGCTTTATCTGCTGGAGGAGAAGGAAGGTCATTACAGGAGGAGAGGGAGGGAGGCACAAATAATACTAAGGATGTTTCATAAAGTCTCAAGGACTCATGTTATTTTATATTTACCTAAAATTACATATAAATGTGTATGTGCATGTGTGCATGTGTGTGTGTATCAAATCAAATTATTTCACTTGGGCTAACAATGCTCCTCACAAGAGCCATAGACTAAGAAAAACCCTAGTGCCTGGCATGAGAAACCACCACTCAAACTGTTGGTCAGGGTAGTCCAAGTAACTCCAAACAATATAGGTTATGATTGTTGCTCTTGTTGCCTCTCAGAGGTTGAAAATTTCAGACATGGGATTTGGGAGATCCAAGCTATATCTAACCTAACAGTCTCCTCCCTGAGAATTAGCTTCCATAGTACCAGAAGAGGCTCTACAAGCTGCCAAGGGAGGAGAGCAACCAAAAGTCCTATCCAGCTATGATTCTATGAACCACAACAATGACCAGCGTGTCGAGACATCCCTATAGAAGCAACAGTGGCTCTCGTATCTTGGAGGTGACCAACAGCTGTCTAATTAAGGTCGATCCCACAGGAGGGAAATCGTGTCTGGTACTAGAACTCTAGCCAACTACTCAGAGCTAGTGACGTCATGATTTTAGAAGAAAACCTACGACTGTCACTTTACCGGACAGCATAATTCCTAATGCATTGTAGTATTTACCCTTATTCCCATAGTTAATTGTAGCTTTCATCCCACATCAAAAACAAACATAAAACAACAAAAAACTTCTCTTCGCAGCAAATGGAGACCTCAGAAAACCACAACTGATTATAATGCAGAGGTCAAGTGCCCAGCTCCAATGGACAGATCTACAACATAACACATGTCCTTGAGTTTCAGGAAACATGATGGAAGAGAAAGTGTAAAGACTGTAAGAGCCAGGGGACCAGGAAGTTTGCAGTGAAATGGTATCTCCTAGAAATGTCAAGGAAGTGACATCCATGATAGCACAACAATATGGCTTCCTAAACAAGACCCGATAAATGACAATACCAATAGATCCACTAATCCAGAAGGACGAAATTTCATAGGGTCCCAGCCATAGACAGAGAACTATTACAGCTAATGACTGCTGGGAGAGAGGGGTAATTGGCTCTCAGGGATGAGCCCTCTAACTGAACAAACTCAACAGGTTTATTTATATATTTATGTTTAAACACTCACATACACACATGTGTAGCAATGATACTCAGGAAAAAGAGGTCAACAATTTGAGAAGGAATAAAGGGTACATGGAAGGGACTGAAGGGAAGAAAGAAAAGGAGGTCATATAATTATATTTTAATCAAAAATTCAAAAAATTGTAAATAAAAAATCCTGAAATGAAAAGCAAATAAATAAAACCAAAGAAAAACCTCCTCACAGTTGTTGAGAATCCAAAGAGGAAGTGATGGCTGGGCCAACAATGACTTGGTGTAACTTATCAGAAAAACAACTATTATGCAAGATGCAGAGGTCAATGCTGATTCCACAAAGTGCTCGAATATCCATCACTCTGCCCCCCTTTTTAGAACACATGATTGCTACTGTTGGAACATCAAACAGGGTTCTTGATTGGGATTTCCCGAAAGTGGTCCCTAAGGCTAAGCTACTATCCTGGTTATAGCAAATCTGCTGTTATGATTTTTTTCTACTTTTTTTTTTTTGGTGAGATATAAAGTGTTTCTTTTGCCCATCAGCATCTTGGCACAAGGGGAAATGAGTTATTAGTATGGCAGAGACTAGCACTGGGTATGAGGTCATGCTGACATGAAGTGAGTTACCAAACCCACAGACTCGGTCTCCTTGGTGAGAAAGTAAGAGACGACAAAAGCCATCTCAACAGATTGCTGCAGTTGAGTGAAGCAAAACGCTCCAACTGTTAGGTCACACAGCACCACTTCTGCTCCCCACCAAAACCTAGACTCTTCCCCACTGAGGTTGCCAGTGGAAGACAGTATACTCTAAATATAACATTTGATTTTTTTAAGGTCTTAGGGTTTATATGATGACTTCGTGTGTGTGTGTGCTACCTCAGTTTATTCTTCACTGTGACACCGCAATGTGAGAATCACATTGTCAGAGGTATTTCTAAATCTAAGCAGAGACTCAAGGACGTGAAGTGATAAAGCCAGTGTTTAGGACAAGGTTTTCTAACTTGAAGTACAATGATCCCTCCACTTCATTCAGAACTTGAAACACATACATTATACAGTGCCTACAGGTAAAGGTGCTATTGCAAACCTAAGCCTCATGCTAATAACGCAAAACTGAAGCATATATGAATGTAGATGCATTATTTTTAAAAGTAGTAACTACATTTACAAAAGTTTAACACATAAATGTATATACTGTCAGGACAGCAAAAGTAAATTAGGAGACTGTAGCTCAATATAATGACTACAACTTTAGAAGTTATCAAAACCCAGCTTCTAGGAAATACAACTTAATGTATTGTTAGCTCTTCTTAAAGAAACCAGTGACATACAGCAAGGGAATTTCCACATGTGGATATGAAGGTGGTTACATAGAAAGAAAGGGCCCAACTTGTTTATCCCCAACTTCTACTTGATCTGAAAGGGCCTATGGTAATCACAGGACCTTGAATTCCCCCAGAGTAAATGAAAGAAAGGGAGACCCAGCCCTTTCACTGTGAGCTAGATCTTAGTAATACTTGAATGTTTACATGACTCAAGGCCTTGCTCAAGTTTGTAAAAAATGAATTTACATTTTAATCCTTGTTCCAATAAATCAATGAAAGAGTCCAGTCTCACATGCTTGGGGGGTGGGTGGCTGGCCACATGAGTGTATGTGACTTCGTGTGTGTGTGCTAAATTTTTGTATTTTCACAGAGCATCTAGAAAGGGTTGACAAGATTTGCTTAACATCTCTCCAAACTATATCAGCAATCACCATCTCTCATTGGGTGAAGTTCTGAGAAACTGCTAAAAATCCGAGGGGAAAGATTATCTTTCAATAGTTAGAGTTAAGGAACCAGGCAGAACCCCTAAAGCAGAAGTGGAAGCAGGAAGATCAAGAGTTCAAGGTGAGCCTTGGCTACACAGTTACTTGACACAGAGGCTAGACTAGGCCACAATGAGATCCTGTTAAAAAAAAAAACACAGAAGTAAAGGTTTTGATTTTCCTTTCCATTTCTTCCTTCCTTCCTTCCTTCCTTCCTTCCTTCCTTCCTTCCTTCCTTCCTTCCTTCCTTCCTTTCTTCTCCTCCTCATCCTCCTTTTTTAGATATGGTATCATTACAAAGTCCTAGCTATGTCTGAACTTGAACTTATTCTGTAGGCCAGGCTGGCCTCACACTCACAGAGATCTGCCTGTTCTGCCTCCTGAGTGCTAGGATTAAAGGTGTGCCACTCCGCTTCGCAAATTAGAATTTTTAAGACTTGAAATGCAAACACCTACTTATTGTTGGATTCTGACAACAGTCTTAAGGCATAATTGACACTTGCTCTTACCCTTTGGTTACACATGGGGGATACTGCATGCTAGGGTAATTTAAGATACAGATTCCTTATCTTGTCCTGGGATGAACATATAGATATTCTGTAATAGAAAGCTAAGGGACCAACTTGAAATAGAGAACTAGATTTTAGTAACAGGGAAGAAAAGATAAGAGGTAAAGTACTATGATAATTAATAATGATTGCCAATGAAGGCTCTAGACTCACTGAAGAGACAAACCACTGGGTGTTCCTGTGAGGGGTTATCCAGAACAGGTCAATGAGGTGGGAGACCCACCCTGAATGTGGACCTTAGCATCCCCATATCAGTGCCAACATGGTACAACTTCCTTCCAGAAGCACAAACCAAACTTTTGTAGGTGCTGCTATTGATACGAACTCCAAAAAGGGACTAGAAAACATACTTAAGCAAGACATTAGAGTGACATCATCCTACAAAGCCAAGATATTCTGCTACACAACTTTCCTAATTTTACTGATCTAATGAATAGAAAATGAAATTTCAGCATCATTTGCCCTGCACATCTTCTATCCTAAGAACCAAATCTTTTCCTACGTGGTATGAGCAGTTTCTACAACTCCCCCAACCACAAGCTTTTTCTCTTCATCGATCAATGCCTGGGAACTCGTGTGGCAAAGGCTAAAAATTTTGGGCTTTGACAGGTTTTTTTTTTTTATTACCATTATAGTAAGGAGGTATACAGTACTTAGTGTTTTGTTAAGCTTTTTAAAATGAAGAGTGGATATTGAATTTTGCAATATGCTTTTTTACCATGGAATCCTAAGCAATGATCATGTAAATTTTCCCATTGGATCCATTGAGAGTGATAGGCAACTATACTTTGATTTTCTGATATCTAATTATCTTCATATTCTGGAAATAATTTCTGTTTGCTGATATGTGGAATATTCCTTTACACTGTGTGAATAACTGCCACTGTGATAGGGTTAGTAAAGAAGCAGACTGGCCAATAGCTGGACAAGTAGAAGTTAGGCGGGACTCGCATGAAAAGGAGGAGTCTCAGAGTAGCAAGGAGATGCAAATGAAGCAGCAGAGGAACTTGCCATACAGAGAAGAGGTGCCGAGCTATGTGGCAGAGTGTAGATAAGAAATGTGGGTTAATTTAAAATGTAAGAGCGATTGGCTGAACATTTGTAATTAATAATAAGTCTCTGTGTGGTTATTTGGGAATTGGCTGGACGGACAGAAAAGTCCACCTACAGTCATGGACCTACTAGCTTTACAGACTTTTATAACAATGCTAAAGTTTGTCTATAGACCTCTTTAATATTTTCAAATACTGAGACATTTTTCTTTTAGCAATTGATTGTTGAAGAAAAAAGTAAAAAGATACCTAGAGTTACTGAAAGCCGAGTGGATGCCTGGATTTTACAAAAACAGTAAATTAAAGATATCAGGGTGGGAAGAAGGTGGTGTAAGGTATGTGGAGGAGGGAGGGGGAGAGAAGAGAAGGGAGGGAAAAGGAGGGATGGGGAGGCTGAGGAGGAGGAAGAAGACAAGTGGGAGGGGAGGAAAGAATTTTCTTCAAGGGGTAAATATGAGCTCTCTGAATAATTTATACATACGAGAGAGAGAGAGAGAGAGAGAGAGAGAGGGAGGATCAGAGACCAACTTTTTGGACTCTGTTCATTCTTGTCACACCTGTGTGGGGGATCTTGGGGCAGACATCAGGTCTATGTGCAGGCCCCTCTACCTGCTAAGCCACCTAATGGACCCCCAAAATATCCATCAGTAAATAAGGGCCAAACTAAACTTTTCAGATAAGCCTCTACTGAGGTAGTTTTTCACCTTCCAAAGACCGGGATCACAGGTGCTCCGTTTTGTTGGCGACAGCGGAAGCCAGCCCCGCTAGCACCTTCTGGAGTGTATCGAGAGTCCTAGGAGCAACACAATGCGCTAGCTTTCCTCCACGGGCTGTGTGATGAGTCCTTTCCTTTCGCAGGACACCCTACATGACTGCTTCTTTTCCACAACCACCTAAACCCACGGCTCAGTTTTACTTCTCTGACCTTGAGGTTGAAATGGAGAGGCTGCCTGTGGTCGGCTACTGTCATGCTTAGAGGTTCAATTATGCCAGTGTTATCTGACTTGAAGCCTTGTAGAAAAGAACTTCTTACATGCATATATTCAACAGAGGTGTTTTTATATGTCGGAGGCCTAGACAGCACCGGGGATTATAGGCTGAAAATATCGCTTGCTAGATGCTACTCTGATTCTCTAATTCTAAAAGGATTGAAACACGAAAGCCACAGAGGGAAAATGAAATCGGACTTCACCCGATTCAGGGTGTTTGTTTACCAATTCAACAGACAGGGATAAATATTTATCATAGATCACGATAAGACTGTACCACAGGCTCAGAGAAAGTGAAACGTGAAGAGGGTCAGACAGCCACAGTCTCAGCTGTTGTGGAGGACTGAGCCATTTGTACACTGTAACTGCCTGCACTCAATGTGGGAAACCAGTTACCGGTTCTGTCTTATTTTTAGCTTGGTAAAATTATTGGAGCTTTGAATTATTATTATCCTTATCATTACTACCATACAGAAAAGTTTCTGGATATTAAGGAGAGTATTGTCTTAGCTGGTCAAACAACCACAGAGAAAGCAGGGCCAGAGTTGCTTGATCAGAGTCAGGTTGAAATTTATCACCGCTCCCAGGTAAGAGAACATGAGATAAGGCCAAGTGTGGGAGAGCCCTGTATTAGGCCAGTTCTAGTTACAGCCTTCCCTGCCAAAGCTATAAACACAAATGGCCAATTTAACAACAAGGAAAGGACCACCTATAAGATCTAGACCTAGGATCTAATCAGTTGCTCTGTGGCTTCTTTCAATTACAGGATCCCTGCTATGTTTATGAGGACTTTTAATGTGAGCATCATGGTCTTGAAGGCCATATCATTATTGGCCATGTTTGATCTGAGGGTGGGAAAGCACAAACTCAAACAAAACAAATGCCTGCGCAAGGTTACTTAGAGCTGCACTGTAAATTGGCGTCCACAAGAGCCTACTGTGGAAGAGAAGGGAAAAGGTTCAGACACCACAGGGATCGCAACCCAGAAAGTTGGTGCCATTAAAAGGTCCTTTCTGTTTCACTCAGGAAATGAAAATTAGTTGAGAATGAAAATTAGTACCATGGCTCTGTCAACACTACTTACGGGTGTTCTGAGAAAGGAAGGATGATCAGGATAAACACATCGTCTCATTCAAGTGTGGCAACAGGATATGATTTACAAATGGAAAATTAGGCCATCATGATTGTTACAAAAACTGAAAACTGAACTGCTGCGTATATTCAAATAATTCCAATCACGAATCAACTGAGTCACAATGCATGTGACTTTTCAGGCTTTTTTTTTTTTTAAAAAAAAAAAAACCATGTAATTGCTAAGATTTTTATGAGCGAGAAGACCCCTAACAGAAAACTAGCTGTCTTGCTAAACACTCTGCACAGTTACGCTGTCTCAGTTTTGCTTTTGATATGACCCTGTACTCAGCTCTCTGATACTTGGAAGTATCTTTTTATTCTACATTTTTTTCTTTGGACTGTCATTTATGTCTTAAGCCACTAACTTTGTGGACTGCTTGGTACCCACAGGCGGCTCTATGGCCCAACGCAAACCTGTGAACTTTCTAAAACATTATAATTTTTTCCGATTTCTTTTTGTAACTCAGTCGCAGGTTTCTTGAGTGTGAACTCTGTACACGACAGCATCATGTTACAGTGTCACGAAACTCTCTCTCACAAACCCAGTCCCTCTACCTGTGTGCCACATATGCACATCGAAGGTAGCATGTCCACAGTTTATTTTCCTCTCTTCCTTATAAGTATCCAGCCAGTCATCTGTGCAAGAAAGGGAGAGTACCTTCTCCTCAAGTTTTGCTTTATTCTTGCGATGCACCTAATACAGCTCATTTGTATAATCTTTCCTTCCTCCCTCTCTCCCTTCGTCCCTTCCTCCCTCCTTCCTTCCTTTTACCATCGTTATTTCTATTCGGGCTCTTTGAAAGTCTCTTGCTCCTTCAATTCTTTTTATATTATTGATAATTATATTTCCTAACAACAAAAGAAAAAGTGATCTCCCATCATTCCCCCACCTAACAAGATCACAGCCCAGCAAGCACTTGCCATTCCTGTCCACAGTATTTTTCACTATTGGTTGTTGGGTATAATATGAATCCCGGGTTCTTCTAGTCCTAGGGCGAGTCTCTCCTCCTTACAGTTCTCTAAGTCTTCATGTAAATTCAAAGATTTGGTCACACCAAGTCTCAGCCCTTCCCTGAACACATCACATCTTGGATTGTTATGAGAGTAGCAGTGTTCCCTCTGCCCAAGTGGAATTCTTCTGAAGAGCAGGGAGGAGGTGCTCATCACTAGAGGGTTGCCAGGGGACATGATGAAAAGGAGACCTATTTCTCATAGGATCCAGACCATAGGACGCTTTGTGAGTGTTTGAGATTGTCGCCTCTGCCAGCAGAAACACCTCTGGAAAAGCCTTACCAAAAAGTATTTCCTTTCTTAAATCTCCTCCACAACTCTGCCTGAAGTATTGGGATTTCTTCCTCTCTGATCTGAATGCCCAGTCTTCTACCAATCTCAAGATTGATGGAGATTTCACATTTCAGCTTTTCTGATATCAAGGTATATCTTATGGTCTACACATGAAGGCTTGGGTTAGCAGCTATCTTTCCCTTAGAAGCACAGGCAATAGTGCAGCGACTCATGAGAATGTGAAATCTGATAAAGTGTCACACTAAATTGCCATAAAATAATCCAAGGTCAATAATGCATGTTTGTGGTGGGCAAAGAATTGTATGTTTTCTATTAATTAGAGAAACAGCTTTTTAAGAAAAACACTTTAAAAAAGTAGCCAGCAGCAGTGGTGGACACCTTTAATCCCAGCAGAGGCAGGTAGCTGAGTTCAAGGCCATCCAGGACAGCCAGAGCTGTTACACAGAGAACCCTGTTTATAAACAATCAAACAAACACCAAAACCCCAAGACAACAACAACAAACCAAACAAAAAGTAGTACTGTCTTCTCCTGACAGTACATCATGACGTACTGCCTAAATACAACCCATGGACAATGGAGCCAAGTGAAACTAAAAACAAACAAATCACTCTTTTTTTCTTTTCTTAAAAAGAAACTTCTCTTTAGTGTCCCAATAATGAAGAGATGTTTCATTTGTGTGTCTAGCCAGTGAGCAAAGCTACAGCTTCTAAACATATTTAGGCAAGCATTCTGCATCATATAGGTCTCAGTTATATACTGAAGGGCAACAAAGGCACGGTCCCATGTGGTACTGTGTCCCACTGTCACCCAAGCAGCCCGAGCTGGCAGTCAGACATAGAGCTGATGAGGGTCCAGGGTGAGTCTGTGAACCTCTACACTGTGACGATGCTGCTGAGAAGGCAGAGGGGTAACCGGAAAAGCGTGACGAAGAAGGCAATGAAGAAAGATGGGGGCCACACACAGAATTTTAGGTAGTCTGATAGTTACAATTGAAAAGAGGAATAAAAAGATTAATGCTAAGGCTATATTTCACTTATGTTACCCAATAAATGAAGATACAATCACTTTACAATGCAAT
Organism: Myodes glareolus; assembly: GCF_982192425.1. Classification (NCBI taxonomy): domain Eukaryota; kingdom Metazoa; phylum Chordata; class Mammalia; order Rodentia; family Cricetidae; genus Myodes; species Myodes glareolus. The sequence continues at coordinate 65,242,709 of NC_142035.1, forward strand.
CAATATTAAGAAAGCAGAAAGGATTTTCTCTGATTTAGTCATATTGGAGTTGCAACACACGGCCGATGTCTGCTGTATCAGACAGTGCAAGTCCAAGCTGTTTTTATAAACTCAGTTAAACAATAAGGTAACAATAATGGGCTACTTGTACAGTGAGCTTTGCACCCCATCATGCTGGGAACATTTAAAATCCCCACAACATTCTTTAAGTTTGAAAAAAACAGAACATAGTATTCCCTCCAAATTCATTTTTGTGTCTCGTTTTGGATAATTTCCTTTAAAACATGATTTGAGACAATTCCTGGCATCCTTTTCACCTTCCCTTCACTCTGTTGGCTAAAGGAGAGCTGTCTATAACTCATCTTGGTCTAACAAGAAAGTCCTTGGTACAGTTGTAAGAATAAAATCACTTTAGAATGATCAGTATCTCACATATGGCAGGTTCTGAACACATATCTTTGAATATTCATTAAAAAGTGAACTAAAGTTGACAACAACAGTCTATGGTTTGAAATCCACAATGACACTATCTACCTTAGAGCTCCCACAGCCAGAGAAGCTGGTGGTTGATCTAGAACTTGTTTTGGCTATTGAGACTTAGAACAGTGGGTTACCTCTTCTGAAGTTGTAGGCCAATGGGCTTCCATAGAACCACAAGAATTAGAGGCTCCTGCAAATACTCTTAGTTACCTTCAGAACCTGTTGGTGGGCATGAAATCCAATTGAAAGCTGAGAGACTATTGGCATTTGATGGCTACCGGGAGAGAAAGAGTCAGTTTCCTTTAGTGATGTGACCTATAGGGCAGGCCCCGTTCCCATGTGTAGTTAACCAACACAAACTGGATCCAATAAATCTTTTAAAAAGGAAAAAAATATAGAAGTTAAATAGGTAGGAAAGTAAGGATGTAGAGAATGGATCTGGGTAGAGTTGGGGGGGAGGGCCAATAAGATCAAAATACTCTATTTTTTTTTTAATTCTCAGGTACTACTTTAGGACTTGCTTTTTTGAGGTAAGAAATGCAGTAAATTTCCAAAGCATGAAGCTTTCAAGGTTCTAATCTATTCATAACTACCTCTTTTTATTAAAGTATTAGAATTCTCCATGTATAAAGATTTTTAAGGTCATTAAGATATACAGGCAGAAAAATACTCCAATATATACATGTTAGAATTTTCCAGATATAGAATAATAGGAGGTTTTTTAAAGTATAGATCTTTATCTATACTTATCTTAATATAAATTTAAGCCATATGTACCTCATTTCAAGTTCATTTTACATATGTGAAAAGAGTCTTATGAATTAAGCCTAACAAATGGAAGTATCTTCTGGCTACGGGAGCATCTACAGGTTGTGTATGTATGGCATAACCACAAAGCAACATATTTACCTTGATGACTCACATAAAAAACCTACCTAGTCACAGGCACACAGAACAAAATATCTCAATCTTTGCTCTCAAGGTGATATCTAGCCTGATCCGTTACTCCCAACAAACATGAGGGTCAGCAAGATCAGCTCTGCCTTCTGCCTTCTCGAAAACAGGGCTTTGCCACAGAGGAACGAGCAGGGATCTCTGCAGAGAGAGAGCAGCTGGGACGGAGTCCCTGTGACTCATGGACTGGGAATTTCTCTGCTAATTTCCAAGGTGGTTTGGCCATACTTCGTCAACTGACCCAACTTAGCAGCCTTTTGTTGATGGTGTGGTATCATGTGGCCTTATTCAGTAATAGAAACAGCATGTTGAAATTTACCCAACAGTTCCCGCATGCATTTCCTCTGGCTTTCTAGTAAAGAAGAAAGCTCCCTCCAAAAACTCCACACTTCCTTTTCTTGCAAACCTTAAACTGAATTCAGGAAATTAAAGTAGGAAATACGTAAAAGCATTGTATTTTCCTGTTCACTAATTGTGATGAGTAAAAGCTTCCCAGTTCTACCAAAAATATGGAGGAAGTCACAGAACAGGCAAAGGTTTCTAAGTAAGTGTTGCATCTCCTGGCTAAGCCAAAGAGTCAAAGGGTGCTGGGCAGTGGGATGATGACATTCACGGGGCCCCAGTTTGCCTCTCTGTAAAGGAATGGAAAATATAAATGGAAAACAAACAATAACAAATTTCACGTTTCCAAGTTTACACCATCATGAGACCAGCCATATGATCCTCACTGACTTCTCAGGGCTGACAACAAATCTGAGTGTGCTGCAGGACTAGGTAAGCCTTGCACGTCCACACTGTGATCAGCTAACGTGGACCCAGGTCACCTGTGCTGACAGCATGTCTACACTGTGGTCAGGTAACATGGACCAAGGACACGTGTGTTGCAAGCCGTGCACATCTGCACTGTGATCAGCTAACACGGACCCAGGTCATCTGGGCTCCAGAGGTGACAGAGAAGTTTGCCTTCAAAATATTTCGAAAGCAGGAATGACAATGAATGACTGAAAGTGTGAAATGGTCTCAGAAGGTGAGACAAAGATACAGGGCAACTCCATCTACATTGAGGATGGAGCCACCGCTGGAAGATGGACCATGGACCCAGTGGTGTTGTCTGTGGCCACCGGGGATGAAGTGGCAATGGAGGCCTCAAGTGCTGTCAAGAAAGCTCTTGAGTGTCCTGATGTGCACCCGAGAAAGCCTCCTACCTTTCTGGAAGAAGTCCTCCAGCTTGTCCTTGAAAGGCTGCAGATACTCCTTCGGGGACTCCTTGCACACCAACTTCATCTGTTGCTCACTTGCTGCAAAGAGAAGTATAGAAGAGACTTAACCGGGAATAATTACTTGCTGAGATCCTGCTTGGGCACAGCGTTATGTTATCAATTGTACAGACTCCATAGCAACCACAGTCTAACCAAACTCCATGGGAAAAAATAGCACATTCTGTACCTCTATTTCAGAGCAGGGATATGTGTAACATTTAATTTTCTTTTTAGCCATTCACAAGAAGATCTATAAGCTGTGCTAGGTAAAATATTCTGCTTTTTTTGTTTCTCATAATCGAGTGGAGAAGGTACCTAAGGACTAATTCCAGGGAAGAAAGGCCCCTGACCTTCTTCAGAGTCATAAACTGAAAAGGATTTTGCTGAAGTTCCCATAATTCCAAACTGTCCAGAATCATCAAGTTATTCTTTATGCTCACAGACACTCCAGTCCAGTTTAGGAAGTACTGCATCTGCTCCTCATGTTAGAGGAGTTCATGTTCTCAGTTAGAACAAACAAAGGTCATTGTCAAGATGAAAGTGTTGACTCAGCATAAGTCCTGACACAGCGAACAGGGCAGAGAACCCTGGACCCCGCCTGGCACACACTAGCTCCTCTATACTCATCCAAACTACGAGCTCAGAGTAGAAAAATCATTAACAGCCAAGTGTGCCTAGTGACCCAGAGATGTGGGACACTGCAAAGCTTTAAAATAAACCGAACACAAAATACAGAAATAAATCCACATGGAGGCTTTGTAGGAGAAAGACAAATGTAAGGAGCAGGTGACGGGTAAGATTGATTTGTTTGACCAATGAGGAGAAGGAGGGAGGGACCTGAGTTCAGAGTGACAAATACTATTCTCAGAAAGCAATGGGACACCCCCACATCACTCACCTAACACTTCACTAACACATGAATAATATCCCTTGGTTTGCTTCAGACAGGACACCTAGAATTTATGACAAGTTACTGTTTTGATAATCAGGTTACCTTGAACCAAAATGTTCTGATTTCATTACATATAAAGTATCATGATCAAGAGTTCACTGTCTCCAGGAGTGGTTAGCTCAGGCAAAAGATGCATTTTCTGTAAAGCTTCTGTACCCCATAAAGTCTCTCTGCTGACATAACAATCCAAATCAGACCAAATCAATACGGACTAGAAAAAGCTCAGGTTTAATGGATACAATGCTCCCGGATGATTTCACAGCCCTCGAAAGGAGATGGGAAAGGAAGACTGGAAAAAACCCCATGTCTATTTTCTGGGGAGGGGTAGTTTAAATACTCTGCAAGAGTGGTCTTGAGCATCTCTACCGGAGGGGTCATCATTTAGTGGGCTTTGGAATGAGATAGGGGAGGAGGCTTGGAGTGGAGCTCCCACCTGAACATTCTAGACTTGTTGGATATATGAATGCCAGGGGCTGGGGTGAAGATTCCACCCAAACATTTTCAATATGCTTTTGGCCAGAGGCTTCAACTATTGGTCATGGCTGGAAATTACTGATAGACCCTTGTCTGAGACACCAAAATTAAACCTTGGATTTTTATCATATGCAAATTATGCTACCTAGTTAAAATAAAATGAGAAAAACCTAGACGTATAGTGTACACCTGCCATCCAAGAGCTTGGGAGGCAGAGGCAGGTGGAGCTTGTGTGTAGAGGTAGACTAAGCTACACAGAATGCGCTAGCCTGGCCTGGCACTATATGAATCCCTGTCTCCAGGGGCGCGTGTGTGTAGACAAATGTATACTTTATAACTTTGAAGAATCTATAAACAAGAAGGTAAGGCATTTTGAAGATAAGTCATTGGGAAGGGACCTTTATTTACATCAGGAACATTCTAAGCAGTCATATGGTGTTTTTACAAACAAAGCGATTCCCTATCCCCTCTGCAAGGAGTCACCGCACACTTCTGTCTGGGACCGCACACTTCTGTCTGGGACCGTCTTGCCTTGAACTCCCGTTGAGTCTCTAAAGGGCTCATGTCGCAGGAGGGAGTTAGCACACTTGGCTTCACACTTTCCAGCTGCAGTACTGGCAACCAGATTTCTAGACTCTTCAACTATGCTGGGAGACTTGAAGATGTGCTTGGGGAGGGAGCATGATTCGAAGCCATCTTGTGTGGTTTTCTGGTTTTCTAAGCATAACCTCAGGGTTCCAGGCCTTCACTGTAGGGCAGGGTTACTAGATCACAGTACAGGAGAACCCTTATTTGAGCTTCTACCATCACAGCTGCTTTCAAAGACTTCTGGCCAGAGCTTAAATAGACAATCTACTGCTATTCAGACACCTGTCCCAAGGCTGGCTGGGAAACCTGTCCATTGGTCTGCAGACTTTAACTGAATTTTTTTTCTTACAGTTCACCAAGGTGAAAAATACAAATCCTATTTTGGAACAAATGAATAGATAACATTTTTTTTTTAAATCAGCCAAACCATTTCAAAATATTTGCTTCTGGGACCAGTAAGATGGCTTAGTGGCACTTGTCACCAAGCCTGTTGCCCTGAGTTCAATACCTGGGCTCACGTGGTTAAAAGGGAGAATCAACCCTAAAAGTTGTACTTTGTCCTTTGCATGAGCTCACACACAAATGAACATGCATGTATCCATACAACAAATAAACACGTAAGACATAAAAACAAGCAAAAACATAAGTATTTGGACATTTTTAGCTTTCTTTGAAAGCATTTTTGATCTTCTTTCTAAAAAGTACTCTATAACTTCCCCACTATTATGAAATTTCTCTTTCCAGTTTTCCAAGTATAAATAATTTGGACAATGGTAAACATCCTTCCTGACACCACTTATCTTGCTGAAACCGTGAAACAGAAATGTTCTGAGCTTGAGTGCTGTCAGAGGACAGAGAAAAAGGGAGAGGCAGTTGGAGACTGAACTGGGACACACCTTAAAGGTAGAATTAACAGATCTGGAATATGGACTCAGGGTAGGGATGAAGGGTGGGAAAGCCATAATGGGTGATTCCAAGTCTACCTAAAAGGGATTAGTGTATTTAAAAAATACATTCATTTGTGTGTGTATTTTAAATGTGTGTGTACGTGCTTAGTATGTATGTTTACAAGTATGTGCATGCATGTTGAGGCCAGAGGGTGACACTGATATGTTCTTTTCGCTCTCTGTCTTATTTTTGAGACAGGGTCTCTCACTGAATCAAAGGCAGGCCAACCAGCTCTCAACCCCCACCCCATCCCATCCTGTCCCTGTTTTTCCAAGCACGGGGACTACAGACCAGTGCTGTCATGCCAGACTTCTACATGGGTGCTAGTGACCTGAGCTTCGGTCTTCATATGTATCTGGCAAGCATTTCTCTGGCTGTGTCACCTCCCCAGCTCCTGGCTTAGTGAATTTTCATGACTTTAGCACCGCCCATCACCTCCTCCCAGGAGGCATAAGCAAGGTAGCAAAGATGATCATATTGTCTGTGCATTTCTAGAGGAGATCAATGCACAGGCAAAAGGTCAAATAAACTTTGAATGAGCTCTGCTTTGAACCATCATTTGACAATGAACGTTTAGAGAGGCATACTTTTCTCCTGATATGCAGTTATGACTCTGAGAATACCTGAAGTCGTATGATTTCTCACAGTATAAACCATTAGCTCTTGAAATTCAAAAATCCCTCACTGACATAAAAATTCCAGTAACAATTTTTATAACTGCCTTTATGAGCACAAACAGTAAGTCATGTTATCAATTTAGAAAATGAGATATAACTGAAAGCATGAAGTTGATTCCTTCAAGGTCACTTCTAATCAAAGTGTAGCTTAGGAAGAGCTTGTATCCATGGTCACTAAAGCATGACTTCTACTTTTCTTGAATTGAAAAGGTTATTGCAGCTCTTCTTTTGTCCTGAAAGCAGTGACAGATGGAATGCCCATAAGATGGTTCAAATTTTATAAGCCATGTCACAGAACTGGAAAAAGCATGTCCTTGGAGCAAGGCTTCCCTGGACTCAGGTGTGCTGTGGCACCTTCCTTTCTGCATGACATGAGATAAAGCACAAAAGTAGTCTGTAGAATGTGAAGCATTAGCAAGCAACTGTAGGAGGAGGAGGGCCAGCTTGTTCGTCCTGGCCGCCCGGCTAGCTTAGACCCGAAATAATCACACAAGAACTATATTAATTAAATCACTGCTTGGCCCATTAGCTCTAGCTTCTTATTGGCTAACTTTTACATCGTAATTTAACCCATGTCCATTAATCTGTGTATCACCACGTGGCAATGGCTTACCGGCAAAGTTTCTGCATGTCTTACTCTGGCAGTGGATCCATGGCATCTCCCTGACTCTGCCTTCTTCCTCCCACCATTCCATCCAGTTTTCCCTGCCTACCCAAGTTCTGCCCAATCAACAAACCAAGACAATTTCTTTATTCATGAATGGTAATCACAGCACAGGGGGGACTCCCACATCAAGCAACTTTGAAAAATAATATTTGTTATTATGATTATCTAGTAAATTTGGTCAGGAAAAATTTCACAGTGGGGAGATTACAGTGTGATGGCTGGGGACTAAATGCTGAGGAAGCTGTGTGCTCAGTTTACAGAGGTATTACACAGCAGAGATCTCCCGTTTGGAAGATGGGAGTAGGCTGGTTATAGTCCACAACCCAAGAGAAGCTAGGTAACAGGGAGAACCCTAAGAGAGAAACACACAAATCCCCTTGGGAAGGGGAAATAGATAAGATCTCCTGAGAAAATTGGGAAGGGGGAGGGCAGAAGGAAAGGTGGAGAGAGAAGGAAGGGAATGGGGGGAGAGAACAAGAGGGAAAGGAATGACCAGTATGGGGGAGGACAGAGAGGGAGAGAAAGGAAAGAGCTATCTTTATTGAGTGAGCCATTAAGGGGCTGGCAAGAAACCTGGTATTAGGGAAATTTCTAGGAATCCACAAGGATGACCCCAGGTAAGACCCTAAGCAATAGTGGAGAGGACACCTGAACTGACCTTACCCTATAATCAGACTGATGACTACACTAATTCTCATCATAGAATCTTCATCCAACAACTGATGGAAGCAGATGCAGACATCCGCAGCTAAGCAGTGGGCTGAGCTCCCAAAGACTAGTCAAAGAGAGGGAGGAGTGATAATATGAGCAAAGGGGTCAAAACCATGATGGGGACACCCACTGAAACAGCTGACCTGAGCAAGTGGGAGCTCACTGTACTGACAGCAGGGGAACCTGCATAGGACCAAACTAGGCCCTCTGAACGTGAGTGACAGTTGTGTAGCTGGGGCAGTCTGTGGGGCCACTGGCAGTGGGACCAGGACTTATCCCTACTGCTTGAACTGGCTTTTTGAAGTTCAATCTCTTTTGAGGGATTACCTTGCTCAGCCTAGATATAGGGAGGAGGGCCTTGGTCCTACCTCAAAGTGATGTGCCAGACTTTGTTGACTCCCCATGGGAAGCCTTACTCTCCTGAGAAGTTGATGGAGGGGGTGCGGTGGGAGGAAGGTGCAGAGAGCAGGGGGAGAGGAGGGTATGGAAACTGGGATTGGTGTGTAAAACGAGAAAAGATTGTTTTAAAATAGATTTTTAAAAAGGGGGGATAATATTTTTGAAAAAGGTGGAAATAAGGCCTCTCATTTCCTTGCTGTGATCCTACCACCTATTGTGAGAATCCCCTGAAGAATTCCAACAAATCCCCCCACATACACAACAACAACAAAAAAAAAAAAAAAAGAAAGAAAGAAAGAAAAAAAAAAAGGTGAGCTGGCTTACAAAATCATTCCCCATCTCTCTGAGCCTCCTGGTTTTGAAACTAGAAAGTAAAAGCAGAACAAATGACAGCGGTCCCATGGGTCTGCTGGGAGGACATCTCTGCACCCCCACAGAGGCTGGGGCTCCCGTGCGACTTGCTAGAATTAAACTTCTCCAAAGGATCAAAGGAGAAGGCTGCCCTCCAACTGCCCCTGCATAGCTGCATGTTCCGGTGGCCAGCAGCTCACACACTCCAATTTATTAACTTGGCTTACCCAAGACTCTTTCTAAGAGACAAACGGGAGACCTAAGACTAATTAATGATGACACTGGAGACTGGAGACGCACAAAGAGGCGAGGTCATGGACAAATCCGTAAATGCCACTCATTGTCCAACCAGAATACTACTACACAGTCTTGCCAGACCACCAAAGTTGCCTTAAACACAGTCTGTGCCAGGACCTCCAGCATTAAAACCAACCAAGTCTGTCTTCTTTTTTTTCTTTCTGTAAAACTTTCAACTATAAAAAACTTGAGTTTCTAAAGTTGACTACTAATAAGTGGTCATTGTACGAGGGAAGTGTAAACTGATACATGATGGAATCATAGAGAACAATTAAAATCAGACTTCCATTTAAAGGTTGTGGACTCGTGACTTCTTGCAGTGAAAAGAAATTACGTTCTTGAATGTTTTAGGATTTCAAATGTCAAACTTCTAAGGTCAGATTGGTGGCTTCCTATTTTTGGCTTCTGATCTCTAAAAATGAAGTTCCTTAAGGCATGTTAAAAAAAGCAAAAGTAGGTTAGAAGGACATAGAAGCAACTCTGATACAATTGGTCAAAATCATACGTATTTTGTTTCAAAGTACATGGGAAATTACTATTAATTACTTTGAGACTGCTATCTAGACTCAGTTAAGTCAGAATGCATTGTGTGTGTGTGTGTGTGTGTGTGTATGCACATGCGTGCATGCATGCGTGTGCACATGTGTTACTGGAACTGTATGCAGCAGGTGGCAAAGTCGGAATATATTTTACTTAGGATTTATGCCTTTCCAGTTTGGAATTGTCTTCTCTCTGCTTACTTAATTCCCAACTAGGAATCTTCATGGTTCCATGGTTCTGTGTTGGTCCTACTCATTCTTAAGTTTTATAAGATCTGTCTTTTCCACAAGCTCCATGCTTGAAGGGCCAGCATTAAGGATTGTCATAGCAACATATCAAATTGTTTGCTTATAGGACATTTTTGTGTTATATCAATGGGGTTTAGGTGAGAGAGAGAAATGGATCCAGGCTGTTAAGAGCCTAGGATGCTTTGTGAAGAATTTAATTACGAAGGAATTCACTGAATAAATACATCAACTTGATAAATGTCTGCTAAGCTCCTATGATGTGTGTGGGTTTGGACCAGATACTGGGGAGACGTCAGTGACAGAACCAGTCTCCTTTCCTCAGACACTGTAGGGCATGCATCACAAATAATTCTTGTATAGCACATAGTGATGGCTGTTCCTAGTAATCAGAACTGCATGCAAATGTACCACCACTTTTTTCCTGAGACACACCTTTACCCTCATCATTTTAGCTATAGGAGCACAATATTCTCACCAGTGCTTTTCACAGTCAATTAATACATGTATATGTGGGTTTTCTTAAGAGTGACAAATTTTTTAGCTTTAGTCCCCAAAATATACTTTTGTTAACATAAACTTTATGTGCAGGTATATTTAGAAATCAAATCTGGATTAATAGCTTAACCTACACACTTTACAATGATTAGTTTTGACCTAAACTATTAGCTACAGTATTCCCAATATAATAAGATGCTAAAAGAAAAATAGTATATCTTACTTTGGAAAGCAGCAACACAGAGACTTCTACATAAAGCCAAACACAGATTTTTAAATTAATAAACTATTAAAACATTTTCATGTGCTTGTTAAAGGCTGGCATTGATGAGATGGTCCTGCTTTGTGGGTCTTCCATATCTTTTTTTCCTTATGTCTTCTTCTTTATGTCCTTCCCTCCCTCCCTTCTTTCCTTTCTTATACAGTGCTAGAGATGGAACCCAGGACCTTAAAATATTGGACAAAAGGTCTAGCACTAGGCTACATCCCTAACATGCAACTATGTGTGTGTATATATACATACACATACATATATATATAATACATTTAAAGGCTATATAGAAAAGGCAATGTAAAGAGAGAGATTTCAACATGATTTAAATGAAAGCCAAATTATGTACTCCTAAAATAAAGCATGTATTTCTTGTGCATAAGTTTTCTTTCATGATCATATTATCAACATTAACAGCATAGTGTGGTAATGGGTAGTAGTGGTGTTATCAGCAATCTTAGGCAGGGGATGGGGTGGGCAGGAATAAAGGGAAATTCTATTCTAAGAGAAATACATGCAATACAGATCTGAAGGACACTGCTTTGTTAATTTTTGGGGGGGGGAGTGTCAAGGAGCCCTCCAAAAGCCACATTTCCAGGTTCAATGTAGACAGCTGTATACCAAAGACCAAGTTGTGGACAATCTATAAGGAACCAAAGATGTTTCTTTAGCTGTGGCTTGGGGATTCAGCTGGTATAAGCAAATTATTTCTACCAAAGACTATCCATGCAAGAGTAAATATTTGTTCCTAAAGTTGTTAAAAATTTTTGAGTGGGCAACTGTATACTAGCAAATAAAACACAGGACTTAGAAACATGCACACTGAATCAGGATATTGCTTACCTCAGAATACTATATTACACAGACTGTTACATGCATGTGCTTCTTTCTACCAGTACACAATACATAGTACCTCTTTCTCCAAGGTTAAATAGAACATTACATTGCATTGACAGCTTTGACATATTCCATAAAGTAGAATATGACATATTCCATAAAGTAGTAACCCAATAGTTCACCAATGGATGAATGAATAAATAAAATGCATTTTATATACATAATGAGATATTATTTGAGCACAAAAAACAATGGCATGTTTATACATATTACAACATAAATCTTTGAAAACAGGATACTGAGTTAAAGAAGCCAATCATAAAATACTATGTACTATACGATTCTATTTGAAGTAGTTGAAATAAACAGAATCAAAAAGACAGTGTAGATTAAGGTTGCCTAGGGCTAAAAGAGGAAGGGGTGTGTATGGGGGGTGCTGACTAAAATCTGCAGTGTGGTTTTCTAGAGTAGTGGTTCTCAACCTGTGGATTGAGACCCAAAGGGTCACATATTAGATATCCTGCATATCAAATATTTACATCAGAACAGTAGCAAAATTACAATTATGAAGCAGAAATGAAATAATTTTATGGTTTGGGGTCATCACAACATGAGGAATGTATTAAAGGGTCATAGCATTAGGAAGGTTGGGAACCACTGATCTAGGCAGTGGGTCTTTTCTCAAAAATAAAAGAAAGAAGGTTTTAAGGAGTATTCTTTTGCAAAGTACAACTGTTAAAGTATATTATATATCATATATATATATATATTTGTATTTTGTAATAATGTTGTTAAACTCTTAGTTTAGTCTTTTGTTGGTGGTGTTTGGTTGTTTGGGATTGTTGTTACTGCTGTTTGGGAGGTGAAGGAGGTAGTTTGGGTGTTTTGAGAGACGGTGTCAGAATGGAACCTAGGCTGGCCTTGAACTCATTGTGCCACCAGCTTCTGCCTCTCCTGAGCGCTGAACCACTGGGGTTCATACCATTATAGCCAGCCTGTTATTAATTTTTTGAAATCTGTGTGTGTACATGTATGTGTACTTGCATGAGTTTGTGTGCACTGTGTACATGCAGGAGCTTACAGAGGCCAGAAGAGGTCATCAGATCCTCCGGAACTCGAGTTACAGCCACCATGTGGGTGCTGGAACCAGAACCTAGATTCTGCATAAGTGCAGTTGAGCTTGTAACCACTAAGCCATCTCTACTATTTGTGTTTTCACTTTTTAAATGCTAACAAACTTTTAATTTATCTGTATTGCTTGTGATTCTCTTGTCAAGTTACAGTTATTTTTAGTAGAATTCTGTCAGCAGTTGTTGCTATCTTTTGAAGGTAGACTATCATGTTTGATTTTCCAAGTATTTGTATATCACAAGCTTATTTCCGACTTCTGATCTACAGGGTAGCTCTGGCCCACATATACTGGAACTGTGATGAAAGTCAGAGTTGCACCTAAGGCTCTAAAATTCACCTTCTAAAAGAAGCCCAAATAAAATATTTTTCTTGTACCTGTTCATTTTAGTTTCCATTTAAATCTGACAACTACCTTTTTGTTATTTTGATGAAGAAAATATAATTCATTGTGGTCCAGGCTGGCCTCAAACTCACAGACCACAAAGCGAGTTCTAGAACAGCCAGGACTGTTACACAGAGAAACCATGTCTTGAAAAAAATTGCCAGTATTTATCCTTGCAAATTTCTTTTTCCTTGAAGAAACTTTACCCCCACCAAGACACTGAAAGTGTCCTCTGAAATCACTAGGTCACCCAGTCATTGCTTAGTGCGGGAGCCAGCAGCAGGACTCCCTTGCAGGCTGCTTCCCCTTTTGTGTCCTCCTGGGAGTTGTAGCTCCCAATTTTCTCTGTTGTCTTTGCTGCCTGAGCTTTCTGGCCCTCCTGATGGCTATTGGGGACTGTGGACACCCAGACTCTGAATTTCCGTGACCCCCTGCCTGCTGGACTAAATAACCGGTTTTCCTATGCTTGCAGCTGCTCTGAGCAAACAACTTGTTTTGCAGCTGCTCTGAGCACGAGACCCCCAGGAATTCCTGATGGCAGGGGAGTGGTTTCTGGTGGGCTTGCAGCTGAGATTTAGGGCATGGCCATTAGTCAAGGAGACCCTATGTAAGCTGCCCTGGACCACAATAAAGGGGGCATTCTTGGCTGTCTGTGTCCCTTGCCCGACGTGCGAACCATTACTGTAGCACATAGCATATAGAGCAAGTGCTGCACTACAGATGGATTCCTATATTTGGCCATTAAATGTGAATATTCTTTTGGGTTTTGTTCAAGGTTTCTTTTCTTGCCATGCTATGCAATCCCATCCCAATAAACATTTTGGTGACCATCTGTAGGCCGCTCAACATCATGTGTCTTGCCCATAATTTCATATCCTGGTGATCTCTTGGATTCACTGATATCTATTAAAGTATTCATACCTCCTGAACTGTTCTTCCTATGTGCACTATTTATTGTCCCTGATTTTGTCCCTATACTGGAGGAAAGTAGTTGTATAATATCTGACAGTACCAGCCCTCTATTCACATCCACAATGGCTTCCATAGAGTTTGTCTCTAATTACTCAACCAGCCCACATGGCCCTAGAGGTGCTGGCTCCTGCTCTCTCCCTCTCAAATTCATGATTCCCCTCTTCTTTAATTCTCTCTCTCTCTCTCCTCTCTCTCTCTCTCTCTCTCTCTCTCTCTCTCTCTCTCTTTCTCTCTCTCTCTCTCTCTCTCTGTGTGTGTGTATATATATTACACATCTCTAATGGATCAAACTCTCCAATGAGTTCTTGGAATCATATCCTCTGCCTTCCTTGAATACAAGTCTAGATAGGTATTATTTGATATCCCAGCTTCAGGCAATGAATGAGATGCTATCTTTCACAGGAGAGGAAGAGTCTGATTCACCTTAAGAAGGTGAAGTGCTTCTAGACAGGCAAGGGTAAAAGGATAGGAACAGTGACTTGGTGAAGGATGGCTTCTGTGAAACGGACCTCACAACTCCACTCAAGCCTCCCGCGCTCACAGTGCTTGCTGTGGGTGTGCGATGGGAATAGAAATGGAAATGACCTTAGAGATGGCACAGGGCGAAGAGGATTCATAAGGAGGAAGACGGGCACCAATGCCTCCCTGCCCCCTTTTAGGTTTTTCGAGACAGGGTTTCTCTGTGTAGCTTTGGAGCCTATCTTGAAACTCACAGAGATATGCCAGCCTCCGACCCCTGAGCGCTGGAATTAAAGGCGTGTGTCACCACTGTCCGGCCCAATGCACTTCTCTAGCAGCCCTTAGCATCCTACGGACATGGGATGTTGTGGCGAGTAGCTTTTAAGTCATAGATGCAAGATGTCTTAGCCTTACTATGACCACACATTTGACAAATACTCATATATTGAAGTTGGAATATCTGCTGTGCACCACTGCACAGCACATTAGACACCACTGCCCAACAAGGCCCACATTCCTCTTCATCAAACTGTTTGCAGCCTAGAGACAGTAAAACAAAAACCAAAACAAGACGAAAACAAAGCTAGGAAATTAACACATAACATTATAATGTTGTGTCATGAAAACTGGATAGGGCCTTCTTAATGCATACTGGACTGGGAAAGATTATCCAAAAAAAGACAACTTGAGAAGTAGGTTGAAAATGTCAAGAAAGGTTTTGGAAGAGGGGATACTTGAATGAAAGGAAACATGACGAAGAGGCATGGGTTACTTGAGGTAGGTTAGGGGGGCATATAGTAAGTCACAGAGCTCAGGGACCTCCTCTCTTTGGTTTGCTATTGTCCTGGTGCCCAGATTTTAGCTCCAGGAAAAGTGTCTGTGTGAGAAAGGTCTTTGTTGAAGGCACCAGAGCCAGCCTGAATGGGGGAAGGACATCAGAAGGCACCATAAGCACAGGGGGCTTACAGATGTCTTTAAAGAGGTCAGGAGAGGTCTCAAGGTGAAGATATTTGACTACAGATTATAATTAAAGTAATAGGGGGCCATGAACAAACTTGAGATGGAAAAATCAAGAATGTTACTCAGGACATGTTAAGCATGAAGTGTTAACTAGGCACTCATGTTGTATATAAAAGCCTGCATTCGAAGACACATGACCAAGACAAAAATACACACCAGGGAGTCACTGACATAAAATGGGTAATTAAAGCCACAGCAACAGATGAGTTGCCAAGGAGGGACAGGAGACAGGGCAGAGACGGGGTATAGGACACAGCCCCGGGGCATGCAAACAGTGCAGAAGAGGCCAGTTGTGGTGACGACTAGAAAATGAGGAATGCGGAACTCGTGACTGGAGAGGAAAAGAGGACGGCCAGATGGAAAAAACACAGAGCACTATGCAGCACTACTAATGGTCAAAGAATACTACTAATGGACGAAGACAGGCAAGTGACCATTGAATCTGGCACCATGGAAGACACCGGAGGTTTCACAAGGTTTCCTGGGAAGGAGGGGTTAGGAGGAGTACACCAAGATGGAGAAGGGTGGGCGAGGTGAAGACTGACCTTATAATTATGTATGTATGAAGTTACAGCTCCACAAGTGTATAAAATGAAGTTAGAGAAAGAACAGCCAAAGCACAGCAGGCCAGGGAGGGTTTGTTTTTAGGTGATGGGCAGTCTCCCATGGGCTCGCGTGCTTAAGTTGGTGTCTTCAGCTGGTGGTGCCGTTTGGGAAGGCTGTGTACCACTAAGCAGGTGGAGCTCTGCTGGAAGAGGTGGAGCCCTGGGAGAAGAACTTGAGGTTCTATGCCTAGCTCCACTTCCTGTTCACTTTGTTTCCTGATTGCCCCAACACAGTCAGTCAGTCTTGGGAGTTCTATAGCCACATCTTTCCAGCCCTGGAATTCACGTGGAACTTGTAAGCCCAAATACGGTCCTCTGTGCCAAGGATTTTATCATGTTGTGTATAGGCAGGGCTAGGACGATGGCCCAATGGGTAAAGTACTTGCTGGGCAAACATGGAGACCTGAGTTCACGTTGCTAATGGTAATCTGAAAGCTAGATGTGGTGGTCGTAGCCTGTAAGCCCAGTGCTAGGGCGCAGAGACAGTGGGATAAACAGGGTTATTGGCCACTGGCCATTTAATCTATCTGAAACAACAAACTCCAGAGTCAATGAGAGACCTTGCCTCAAGAAAAGGCAGAGAAATGATTGAGGAAGACAATGTGATATTAATCTCTGGCCTCTACACATACCCGCAAACATGTGTGTGTGTATGCACACACATGCGCGCACAACATACACACATACACACACACACACACACACACACACACACACACACACCCCTCTGATGGGATCCTAACTGCCTGAGATGCTTTTAGAGATCCTCTTATGGACCAGGACTCCATGAAGAGGCCATTCCATTACTCTTTCAAACAAAACAACAACAACAAAAGACAAAACCACAAAAAGTTCATCGAACAGAAATCATTTTGCACAGAAAGATCTTCCACTGGGCTGTTCTGATTAAGTGCAGAAGGGGCACAGGCCTCCAGAGAGTGGGTGCCTCTTTCTCCAGAGGAATGCTGTGTAAAAATAACCCCACCAGGAATCTCAACCCCAGGGGAATCCCATGATTCTGATTCACTTCACTGGGGGAGGCTGCTCGAGATCAAATGCACCTTAATGTCCCATGATTGTGAGTATTTTGCATGAAAAAATTTAAGCAGAAGTGACAAGGCTAAGTGAGGACATGCCAGCACGCTTTAGGACTTCTGGAAAGATTTGCGAAGCTGGGCCGCGGACTACAGCCTTCGCACGGCACTGTCTACACTATTCATAGGACCCTCCTATCAGACATCAGAGCTGAGTCACTGTTTCCATTGTGATGATTATGTGGTTATGGATGCAGCCTTGGTCTGTGAGGCATTAGCATGAAAAATATTCATTAATCACCTACCCATGACTAGCCTAAATACAGATGGATTGGGCATGATTTGATTTATAGAGTGTTAAATGATCCAGCCATTTGCTAAAATATCCGAGCATGAGCCTCCATGAAAATCGCCATCTTTAGAAGTCTTCATTTGAACTAATGACTGTAGTTCCAAAAGGTCTTGTAAGATATGTAAATATATAACTTGAAAGATAAAGCATTTCACAAAGAACTCATGAACGTTTTGACATAAATCTATTTGTAAGACAAGTTTAGAGAAATAAGGATCTTTCAAGTAATAGACAGGAGAGCTGGGACAAATAAGCCTTGCACTGGGGAGACTGAGGATGAAGGATCATGAGTTGAAGGCTAGCCTAGGCTACATAGTGAGTTTTAGTCCAGGCTAGACTGTGGAATGAGACCCTATTTCAAAACAAGGGAGAGAGAGAGAGAGAGAGACAGAGACAGAGACAGAGACAAAGACAGAGAGTCTAGTTTTAATGAAAAAGAAAAAGCCCATTTGGTAAGATTCTGACCTCCAGATGGACTCTAAACCATGTGAGGCATGAGCTAAGCATGATGTTACTGGGCTTCTAAGTGGAAAGGAATTCATCCTGGAGAAGAGCAGTTAGCTTCTAAAGAGTCCTATAAAGGTATCAAACACATGTAAAGAAAATTAAACAACAAAACAAAACAAAAAAAAAAAAAAACACTATGGAAAAATGCTCTCCTTGGTACCATGGCCAGAGCCAGCCAGCAGCTTCCCTTTGGTTTTCTGTGTCTAGGTCTGTGCATCACCTCCCTTGCCCTCCATAACATCAAAGGGGTCACCTTTACACATGAACTTTTATATATTTACACTTGGCAATATAATGTTTACAATTTTACTACTATTTCATTCACATTTTCTCATGTTATTTTATAAAATCTCTTTTATTTTATAAAACTTCTCATGTTTACTTTATAAAACTCACAAGCACTGTATTTTACAGCTATAAGAACGTTTCAGCTACGTATATTATAGTTCATTTAGCAATTCCCCTAGAGCTGGACAATGGAAGCCTTTGCATCGCAGTGGCCCTGCTGAAAGCCAGGGGCTGAGTTATGGCTCTCTCTCTCATACAAACATATTCCAAGTTCAGGATTGTTTATTTAGGCTGCAGCAGGTTGGATTGGGTATGAAGTAGGCAAACATTTTTCAGAGTTCTCAAAACATGGTGGCCAAACCACGTTGGGTACAGCCAAAGCTGACACTACCACAAGGGAGATGAAGAGGAGAAACCTTAAAAACTGGGTTTCCCGTGCCACTTTGTGAGATGACTGCACACTACAGGCTAGAACTGTGTGTTCCAGCACACAGTTAGAATACATGAACACTGCTAGAATACATGAACTTGACGATTGCTCTCGAGAACGGATAATGGCAAGAAACAACATAGTCAAAAAGACAATAACTAACGGTATTTAAAAGATGGCAAAAGCATCAGTTTGAGGTCTGTTCAGTAAATCAGCTTTTTGTGTGGAAGGGCATCCTAATGGCACACTTAATTTAAATGTTAATCACCCTATTGCTAAAACTAACACACATATTTACATCAAATGCTACGATTTCTCTAATACAGATTTTATAATTATAAACACATAAGTTTAGAATCTTCGGATTGGCCAATGAACAAGTATCAAACAATTACTTGTATGTATGACAATTTGAACCATTTGTGGACGAGAAACAGGCTGCAGTTTGGTGCAGTCCCCTGGAATTACTTCAAGCATGTACGTATCATTAATGAGAGTTCATGAGTAAGAATCACGAGGCTGCTGGCTGGTAGAATCGTCAAAGGTGGAGCCCAGCTCTCACTTCCTCAGAAATCCTGCAGGAGAGAAGACTACGTATGCACTGGACTCGCTGCTCAGTTAGAGAAGTCAAAAGCTTACTTTATATGGCCATTGTTACTCCAATGAAGTGACAGACCCTCTCAGACACAGAAATCTTGAGGGCCACAGGCCTCCCTCTTCCACAGAGACCAGCAAGGGGTGAATGAGGCAACAGCACTAATCTTGAGACTTTCTCTCCCCGCACTGCTACAGCCGGCTACAGAGAAACAGCCGGAGATTAATGCACCCAAGCGTACTAGCAAAATGCAACCTGTTTCCGCATTGCTCAGCTGGGATGGCTGCAAGTCTTCTGTCGTTTTTTCCTGACCTCAGAGCCCAGTGTCTCCATCTCAGACCTTACTTTAAAAGTTATTTTCTACTCTGAGAAGTGTTTACACCTAAATAGGCCTTAAAGAAAATAAAAGTCAAAACACTGAAGGGCGTTGAAGAGTGAAGAAGGTGTGTGGAAAGTTACTTAAACACACACACACACACACACACACACACACACACTTCATAAGCTTGGTGGCTGGATTTCGGTGTCTACACTTGGCCCCAGGCATCATTGGCGAAGCTAGAGGCTGGCAACTACTGCTAATCAGTGTGCCACTGTCGTCAGATTTAATGCAATATTTGGCTCAGGCATTTTTAAAAATCCCCTATTCCAGCTAAAATATTTACACAGTCCTATGTGTCTCCCTTAATGCTTGTTAAGCAATCGTCTTTTAAAACTCCACAGACACTTGTAAATCCGTCGGGAGAATTGCGGCCTATAAACAAGGCTTCACAGAAAGAGGGCCACATTGTCAATTTGCTGGGAGTCGGGATTTCTCAGGATATGGTTGAAAATAAAGCTGCAGATCAGAAATAGTTTCGAGTGGGTAACAGAGTGGCCGACAGTCTCCCTTGCTGGACACTGCTAGTCGTATTAATGGGAAGCTGCCAGACACTGACCTCAGCTGTTTAAAGCCAAGTTCTCCTGTAAACCTGTCATGGATTCTACCTGGCTCTTGAGTTATGGCAACAGGAGAGTTGCAGGTACAACAGCCCTTGGTAGTCTGCACCCGAGTGTCTGTCCACTTAGAGGAGATGAGCCGGCGAAACCTTTAAGTGGAGGCTATTATGCGGTTACATGGGATTTGTGTGAATGAGAGGCTGCGAGACAGCTGACGTGAAGATTGAGCAAGATTCTCTGAGAAAGGGTAGGTATTATAATGAAGTCTGAAATGCTTGCTGAATTCACTGATATCAGCTCCTATGTTAATGAGCCGAAGAAATAAATTTTTAAAGCAAAGGAGGTCAATTCAAGTTTTCTCCTGCAGACCGGGGAAGTCCCAGGAGTTTGTCTCGGTGTTTAAGAGATGACTAGGTACTTGCGATACTGCTGAGCAAGCTGTTCAATTATTTATTCCTAGGGGCTAGCTAGTTGCCTTATTTTTGCTGTTCTACCCAAGAACTTGCCACTATAAATTATGACTTTAAATTATTTTTATAGTGGATTTAAAGATGAAAAATAATTTTAAAACACACATATCAGTTTGAAAACTTACTCTAAGCTTAAATTATTCCATTTTGGATGAGGTTCCCAACCCAAAGGGAAATATGGCCTTGGACTGTAAAACATAATAACTCCACGCTACAGAATCAGTTGAAAGATTACAACAGATCAGTTGTAATAGCAGCAATATTCGCTATTGCTCTCTATGTGGTCATAACTGTGAAGGGTTTTGCACATGCCTTTGTGAAGCTGCAGAACAGAAACCAGAGCATATGGCCTATATCTTCCCATCCCAGTCAGATCTGAAAGTTAAATCATTGTCCTTAGAAGCAATCTGATCCTGTTCCTAGCAGGAGAAAAATACTTGTTCTTAAAATGTGATTCTAAATGACTTGATATTTCAGTGAGTTTATTTAAAATTAGCAGTTAGCTCAGTGCTTAGAATAAATATTTGCTGAAAAAATAAACACACTGAAAAGGTCAAACAAGGTCCTCCTGTTCTGCAGATTTTTTTTTATATACTGAAAGATTTGATGATGATTTTAACAACTATCTAAATGATCCAGAAAACTAATTTAAAAACACAAATGGCCAGGTCTAGTGTGGTATCCACTACCCTCGGTTTTCCTTGGTCATGTGCGCTTTATATTACAGAGCAGAGAGGGTTCATGATCCTATCTAGTATGGACATATATATCTTTGTCTAATACCTTCAAACAATTATAAGTTCTTAACCTTAAGAGTTAAAATCAAATCATCCTTATATTTATGGCCCATAGTGTCAAAGACTCTAGGAGGCGTTATGCGTTTTGTTTTCTTCTTTGCTTCTCACACGAACTCCTTGAGCTTGATCCTGTCATGGTCTCCATTTTCAGGAGAGAATGAGAAAAGTCACTTAGATCATCAGTAGCTGAGACAGAATCTGAACCCAGGGTATCAGATTCCCATTGTGCTAACCAGCTCTTACCTTTACCGCCTCCAGGAAAACTCTGGGAAAACTGGGTTATTTGCCTCAGGGACTTTAAAGACAATGGGGAGACATAAGCCAAACCTCCAAGTGTTACCATGGGGATTCCTTTATTTTAAATAGGAAATTTAGGAAACTGAAGGCCTAGCAAGAAGGTGAGGTTATTATATGGCATGACAACTTTTCAAAGAAAAACGAATACCAACACTCCTCAAATTGCTTCACGCAAGAGAAACAGAAGGAAGATTGTCGAACTCTTTTTATGAGGCTCCAATTAACCTGATAGCCAAACCAAACAAAGGCATTACTAAGAAAGAGAATTACAGACCAATCTCACTCATGAATATTGATGCAAAAATACTCAACAAAATATTGGCAAACTGAATCCAAGAACACATCAGAAAAATCATTCACCATGACCAAGTAGGCTTTATCCCAAAGATGCAGAGGTGGTTCAACATATGCAAATCTGTCAATGTAATCCACCATGTAAACAAACCAAAAAATAAAAAAAAACCCCACTAGGTCATCTCACTAGATGCTGATAAAGCCTTCGACGAAATACAACATGTCTTCATGATAAAGGTTTTGGAGTGAGCAGGGATACAAGGAACATACCTAAACATAATAAAGAAAATATACAGCAAGCCAACAGCCAACATCAAACTAAATGGAGAGAAACTCCCAGCGATTCCAATGAAATCAGGAAAAAGACAAGGTTGTTCACTCTCTCCATATCTAGTCAATACAGTACTTGAGGTCCTAGCTAGAGCAATAAGACAACAAAAGGAGATCAACTGTATACAAATCAAAAAAGAAGAAGTTAAACTCTTACTATTTGTTGATGATATGATAAAAATTCTACCAAAAGTTCTTCTACAACTCATAAGTACCTTCCTAATGTAGCAGGATACAAGATTAACTCATAAAAATCAATAACCCTCCTTTATACATATAATAAATGGGTTAAGAAAGAAATCAGAGAAACTATCAGAACTAGGATTGCCAGTTACCAGGTAGATCCAATGAGCTTCCCATGGATAAGAAAAGGGTAGAGCCATAGCCCATGGCCTCTGTCCATTTAAAACCAAGAAACCTGGGGTGAAGCTAGAAATAAAGACATTGGCTAATACACCCACCACCTTTGCTCTAAATAAAGTGATCTCCTTCTAACTATTCATTTAATTTTGACACAAAGAGATTTCCCTTGTGCTGTGTGAATCTTCTACAGGGTTCAAGATATACAATTTACTTGGGTGAAAAAATATTTTGGTATTCACAAAACCACCCACAGATCTTTTTCTGTTTTGAAAACACTTGGACGTAATACAAGTATCAAGAGCCGCTGCTTGAGGACTAGCTTGGCAATTGAGATGCAAGTGTCAGGCCTGGTTGGATGCTCCTGGTCTTACTGCTTCCTGTCTCAAACTTTGGTCTTCTTCTATGGAGGAATGGCTAATCTATTACACCACTACAGCTTTATGGACACCTCCTTCCTCTTATTTTACCAAATCTGACAAGTTAATGGTACTTTTCCAGTCCTCCACCCCTGATTCCTACTCAAGTTAAAAGCCTGCGGTTCATAGGCTGCTTTCTGGTTTCCTTGTCTTCTCATCACTGAGTTTGTCTATATCAAGAACAGTTGTGTTCTTTCCAAACTTGCTTGTGCCAGTTGTTCTTTTAGCTGCAATTAAATAACTTAATTATTTGGGAGGTACTATAGATATATGGCTGTGTAAAAATTCTGCTTGTATACACTTAAATGAAACAGATAAAATGCTATTAGGAAATATTGGTATAGGAGATCGGTGGAGAATAGGGAGCCACAGCAGCATAGTGGGGCAAGGAGAAGGTGCAGATGGAAAAAGCAGTTTGTTCCGCAGAAACACAGAAGCCCAGTTAATAGAAATTCAGCAATGCTGGTTTCTTAGCATCGGCAAACACATCGCAGCAACACAAGATGATGAGACTGGGGTTCCTGGAGGAGGGCTCTATGAGAACCACCCCATAATATCACTGTGACATTTTTAATCAGTGAAAATTATTAAAAAGATAATAAATAATAAAGACACAGGGTGAGACGATTTTTAAAGATCGAGGACAATTCTAATCATTTAGAAGGTTTTATGTGGCACTTGTGAGTCATCACCTTACTTTAAATGCAAAAATCTGCAGTGGATGTAGGCATCGTGAGAAAATTCTGGAGGGCTACTGCTGATCCACAGCCACAAAAGGCCTCACTGCCAGAATACTCATAAGTGATCTTCGTTGAACTTGTTCCAGACTAAAGAGTGAGGGATACATGTATCATAATCTATGATTACTCAATCTGGCCATTTTCCCCACTGACTAGACTGGATATGACCTCCATATCTAGGTATTTTCAAAGCAAGAGCACTTGAGGCATAGATTAACTCACGAGCTGATGTTTGAGAGTCGTTTGTAAAGACAATATCTGAGATCTGAGACAGATATAACTTAATAGTTGGTTTTCATATCCTGTAAATGTTCAGAATCCTTGGGGTTTCCAGTTGTTACAAGTCACTTAAGTCTAGAGATAAACTCAACAACTCACCAAACAAGAGTTTTGTAGAGTTCGCTAAGACAAAACGGCAATGACAAGCTTATACTCTCAGAGTTGGAATGTATCTTCAAAATTATCTAGCAACTCCTACTGCTATCTGTCTTGCCTTTCTACAGTAACAGTCTTCTAACCATCTCTCAGGCCCATCGTTCTTTCTTTTCAATAGCTTTAAAGTTTGTTTCTTGAAAGTGTTAACCCATGGATGCCTGCTGACATCTCTGGCCACAAGCAATAAATCTAATCTCTGTCTGAGAACAAAGATAGCAATTGTCTTAGCTTGTTATTAGTATAATAAATCCCATGGTCATCTTGCTCATCTTAACTCATCTTCCAATTCCAGGTAACAGTTAACTATTGAGGGAAGACAAGCCAGGAACCTGGAGGTAGAAACTGAAGCAGCGGCCATGGGGCATACTGCTTACTGGCTTTCTCCCCATGGCTTGTTCACTTCTGTTTTCTTACACGGATCAGGACCACGTGTCCATGAGTGGCACCACCCCCAGTGAGCTAGGCTCTCCCATAGTAGCCATTATCAAGAAAATGCCCCACAGGCTTGCCTACAGACCAATCAGGGTTTCCTCTTCCCAAAATGATTGTTAATTGTGTCAAGTTGATTAAAAAAAAAAACCTAATCCGGCAGCAATGAATCATTCCTATGATTATTGATTTGTCTGACTATTCATTCACTCAGCAAATACTGAGTAAACAGTGAATATATGGCAGGTCCTGATGGGCACAATATAGAAAAACCAAAAATGTCATGTTAAGTAAGTACCTGATGTGGGATTTCCCTCTGTATGTTGTTAATATGTTTTATTGCTATTAGTTAATGAATAAAGCAATTTTGGCCAATGGCTTAGCAGAATAGAGCAAGGTTCTGCTTTTGTTTCTACAGAAGATAATAACCCAACTGTGCCCAAATTCCCAAATATTGTTTATAAATGTTTGTTTACATTTAAAGAGAGATATGCTATAGAGATGAATACTTTGCATTAGTATGGATCTTGGTTTATTGAATTTAAGGTCAATTTTGTTATATGTATATTTCTGCTCTTGATTAAGGTATTATGTTTGTGCAGCTCATTTAAAAACATGTATAATTAAAATATAGGTTAATAGAGAGTCATCTATAATAGTCAAGCTTGTAGCCATGTTACTTAGGTTTTCTAGATATATGGAGATATATTTCAGTTAGATAATCTTCAAACATTTCAAAGACCTATGGAATATGGCATTTAAAATGTTTAAGAACTTAGAATTTTTCATGACAATGAGACACATCTGTCCCTGGCAGCACCAATCTATTTCAAGAGGAAGATGGGCATTGGAGAGGGTCCTTATGGAGTTTGCCAGCCATTTGAGCAAGAAATTGCTCTTGCCTGGACTGCTTGATGTTCTGTTGCATAAACTGGATATGCAGGAACCACAGAAAAATAACACTGAAGTTGCCTAAAGGTGAGACAATCCTTTGGTGTCCCTGCTTCATGAAAGGGTCTGCCAGATGTTCTGCAGGACACAGAAGAAAGAGACTGACAAACTGCCAATATAGGGGAAACTGTCTTTGAAATTTCCTGCTTCGTGGAAAAGTCTGCCAGATACTATGGGCCTGCAGGCTGAATATGGATGCTCCAACATTACAGAAGAACTTTGGGTGACTGTCCAGGCAGCGATTAATATAGTTTCAGTGAGATTATTTCGGGTCTGGGTGGCTGGGAAATGAACGAGCAGCCTCTGTCAACAAACACCTCTATGGAGCAGGTGACAGAAGAGAGAACATTTATAGAAAATAAACAAAAATTATCATCAACCTCAAAAGAGAGGGCTGCAATAGAGTTCCTGAATTCAAAGGACGGCAAAGAAAGCTCAAGAAATGGAGCGTTGTAGCCAGAAGGAATATCTACTGCAAAGGTCCTAAAGTGGAAACAAGGTAGCTGAAGCACACGGGGAAGGACAAGATGGCATGAAATGGGAGAGGCAGAGGAGGTAAAGGGAGCATCTGGAGTATATGGCTAGGAGACTGGCTCTGACACCAAGAAGTGAATTCAGAGTTGGTTGTCCTAGTGATCTGTCTGGCGGGCAGACACTGAATGAACAGGAGGTCAGAAATGGAAACAGGGACCCATGCTAGGAAAAGTCCAGCCAACTGAGGGTGTGCTGTGCAGCAATGGGAGGCAAGGGATTAAGCCAAGATATTCAGAAGGTGAGTGTGAAGAGAGCCCACTGATGGGCTGACATCCATATGTAAAGGCACGAGGGGAAGAGAAAATAACATACATTGTGATCACATTGTATAAAGGGATTGGCTTCATATGGTCCTATAAATTCTATAAAAATTTATAGTGGGCAGTACTGCCTTTATTTTAGTATCTGAATACTGGAAGGTGAGAAAACCAAATGATTTGCCAAGGGTTACTCAGTGTATAATCAAAGATTTGAATTCAGGACTTGTGACTCAGACTTTTCCAAAAGAGTAGCTTTGATTTTATGCTTCTTGTCAGTGAAAAACAAACAAACTAACTAAATTTGCTTAACTATGCTGATTTATAAATAGCGAGTGAAACAGAGAACGCAAACCAAAAGAGGGAAGCCAGGACAGCACCATCCAACCCCCTCAACCTTACTACCTGGGGACCGCACAATCATGCCTTCAAAAGGAAACACAAATGTCTCCCGTTAATTAAATGGATGGATCAAGGCTCGGTTTTCACATCCTCTCTCCTTTCTGTATAATTCATCTTTGAAGGTATTCCACTCGGGCAATGTGTGACCTTTACCCACCACGCCACACTTAATTGAATGCTTTGCCTCAAAAGTCACAGTGCCGGTCAACCTTTTACACCCACAGACTTTCTGAAACCCTTATGCCAGTTCCTTAAGGCCTGTTTGGTTGAAATCATTTTACAAAAATAAATCATATCAAAGTTCTTTTTCATAATTATTTCGAAGACTTTGCTCACAAGACTAAATATTTTTAACACCATGGCAACATGGTCAGGCCTCTGGCTAATGTATCCAGTCTCGTACCAGAGTTCGTACTTAGTAAACTTCTGCTATGGACAAATGGACTGCAAAGGAGCAAGGAGCTAGTGAATTAGGCATGGTCAATAATCATTCAACTCTGACCTTCTAGCACTTCCTAAAAGGTTGCAAATGAGCGAGATTTTTCCTAATGGGTTTATTCCCCACATTTCTTGGAAGACACCCCAAAGGGCACCAACCAAACACCAAATCCTTAGCTTCTGGATTGGGTTAAGTACTATCTTCATCCGATACCTGCAGTTCTCTTCGCTTGCCATTTTTCCTGGTAATCATTCGCCTGAGTTGAGCAGGGTAAAGGAATATGATATCTTCACCATTTCAGCTGAGTTTCAGAGGTTAGGAATGTGTCAACTGTGTATAGGTTATTCTGTGATCAGTGGGTGGCAGGACCAGAGCCTCCTGAATCCCAGTCCAGCAATGTGCCATTGAAATCTAGCTATCAATCACTTCGAGTGAATCAGTTTATTGTTCTTCACGGGGAAGGGTTCCGTATAAACGTTATATACACACCTAGTTGACAGAATAAGTATATGCAGACAAAGGACAGTGCCTAGCTTTCTTTAGCCTGCTAGTTCTTTCTCTTTAGTGACAATGACTTTTCATCAATTTAAAATGATCATTTTGGAATTTCACTACACAGCTATCAGTGCTTTCTAATTTTTCCTTCTGTGATACAAATGATGGTATCCTCTCCTCTCCACATGCTCCTCTGTGCCTCCATCACCCAGCATTCTATTGCCCTTACAACGGACCCTTTGGTCAAAAATTGCTTTTTCCCCATGTGCTTATTAAATGAATTTCCATTCATTGGTGACTAAGTACATATTTTTGTGGTTATACTTATGACATTTGGGCACACCAGATGCATGAACTTAAACTCTTGTTAAGAATCTTCTCCTAGACCCCATTGTTCTGACCTCATCTAGAAGGTTTTCTCTCTGTATTGCCTCTGGTCCTGAGCTCTTTATTTGTCCTGGGGACACTTCACCTGCTTTCCATAATGGACCATTTTCCCATAACCTGTGTGTTCTGTCTATTCTTTCCCTGTGAGCATTCTGAAGAGAACTGCTTGTGGTGATCAGCTTTGTGAGAACTTAACGTTTCTCAAAACACGCTGGCTCTTCCCTCATAACTGACTGTCAGCCAGGTGGGCACACGAATATGGACGGGGAGGTGACACTCTCCCAGAATCAGATCCACTCACAGCTCCTAGTGATGCCTCTGGAGATTGAGTGATACTTCATTTCTTTACTAAGCTAATAGCTCATTGGCAATGATGATTATTTCCACCTTGCAGGACACTTGACAGTTTACTGTTTACTGTATGCTGTTGAACAGGAAAGTTTTCTCAATGTGTAGACAGTTGAAAACAACATATTTTTAATCGTTACCAAATCTTTAATCTCAGTATTCTATTCACTGAGAGTGGACCGTATTTTATGCTTTTAAACTAAGTTATAAACTAGGTAGTGGTTATGCACACTTTTAATACCAGGTCTCAGAAGGCAAAGACAGGTGAATCTCTGAATTCTAAGCCATCCTGGTCTACAGAGTGAGTTCTAGGACAGCCAGGGTTACAGAGAGAAACCCTATCTTGAAAAACCAACCGAACAAACAAAAACCCAAGTTGTAAGTATAAGAAAAACCCCACATTTTTGAAGAATTGAACTATTTCTACTATACTACTCTATGCCTGTATTAAAATTTATATTATAAGCTACATTTAAAATTAAAATATGAACATTGTTCTACCATATGAAGAGTCTTGGGAAAACAAAGAACTACATGAATGAATTTATCTACTATTTCATATGATGACATATAGACTACAGTTAAATGTTCCTCAAAAAGGCAGGTTTTCTTGAAATTGAGTTTCTTTTATGCACTTATAGCTGCTAAAAATTAAGATTTTGAGGTTGAAGGTTCAAGTTTGAGGCTCCCCCAAACAGAGGTTTGACCAGTAGTTCTGGGCTAATCTGGTTGGTACATAAAATGCAGACATGAGAACTAAAAATGACTACAAATGGGTTGGACTAGGAAGACGGCTTAGTAAAACGCTTGCCACACAAACCTGAAGACCTGAGTTCAATCCCTAGCACCCAGGTGAGAAAGTCAGGCATGGCACAGACCCTATACAGGTCTAGGCTGGATGCAGTTCTAATGATGAGGGGAAGTGGACACATGCCCCTATCCCTAACCCAGAAGCTATGCCCAACTGATAACCACTCAGCAATAAAAAATTAGTTTTCTCCAATGAAGTCACTGGCTGTACAAACCTCACTTAAGGCAAGCCTCATGCCCGGCAGTAGATGGAGAACACAAACCCAACTACATTGCATACTTGGGGGTACTGTTTGTCTCATAGTACTTTGTCTGGGCATTTTTTTCCTTTTTATCTTACAGATCTTCTGCTTATATATTATGATTTACTATTTGGCTTTTATGGGTCTTTTATGTGTGTAAATGTGTGTATATCAGAGTCTACATGTGTTTCCTGTGTTTTTCCTTTGGCTCTTTCTTTGTTCTATTTTGTTCTATTATTATTGTTGCTGTTATTGTTTTGTTGGTGCTTCTTCATATGAGAGAGAGAAAGGATGAACATTTGGGAGAGTGAAGAAGTGGGGAGGATCTTGGAGGATTTGGGGGAGGGAAAACAGTAATTAGGATTTAGTGTATTTAAAAAAAAAATATTGCTTCAATTTAAAACAAAATCCAGGCCTGGAAGCACATGCATTTAACTCAGGAGGAAAGGGAGAGTTGCATCTGGGGGGCTTGTTGACCACTCATTCTAACCAAATTGGATTCCCCCAGGCTCTGTGAGAGACCCTACTGCCAAAAAAAAAAAAAAAAGAATGGAAGGTGATCGAGGAGGACACCCGACACTGACTTCCGCTTTCCTATTCATGTGTATGTCCGTGTGTGCGCACATATACATGAGCACACACACATGTGCACACACACAATTACAAAGCAAAAATAATAAGAATAACAAGGCCGACAAATGGGGTAACTACAATTTGAATTAGTATAGAGAATTACCAGTCTTCAATATTAGAATAAAGATTTTTAATGTTCACTGAATGCCGGGTCTATATCATTTAGGAAAGTCTTAAAAGGATTTGCACAGGACAAATATTTTTCTCGTAAACGTTTGTAGAATTATAGCAGGAAGTAAAAAGGACAACGGGGTCTTGCTTTTCTATAGCTGTCTAAGTGTATCCACAATATATCTAAAGGGAACATAAGGGAGAATGGTCCAATATATTTTTAAATATTTAGAGAAAAAGATACTGTCAGAAACATCATGAAGGACATATGGGTGAACTTGAATCTCTGCCATATTCATAAATTTGGGTATCTTGTGCTGTGGGTTAACTGCGACTGACGTCATCCTGACACATGATGACAGTGCTGATGCTGCTTTGTGTTCAAGGAAAGATTTGCTAAAGATCTCCTTTACTATAAAGCACAATCCTAATGAGAGGGAAAGCTAAATTAAATAACTACTTTTAGCCAAAGGCAAATTATTCTTCAATAATTTTTCCAGAATGTGTAAACTTTTCAACATTTACCCAAAGGATTCCTATTTCATTTTCCAATTTAAAAATTAATTCAGCTTTCTTGTTTCATATGCAGAATGATTTTTTTCATGATAAAATACTATCACAGGATCACATCAAAGAAATGTGCATTTGAGTGTGGAAGCAGGTGACAGTAGAATCATTTCAAAAACCACTAGTGTCATCTAATTTGATCCTGAGGTGTCAAGACATCCAGGAGGATGTGCTTGTTTATGTGGATGGAAGACTCAGTAAGGGCTGTGTGGTCAAGACGGTGTCAAAATCAATATACGAGCAAGTGCCACCAGTGCCTTCTGCTACAGCCACACAGTGATGATTGTTTGTCAACAATTGTACAACTATCTTAAAACTTCAATAGTAATCCCAACACTTCATCTTCACAAACTGCACTTCACAGATATATGTGAGGGAAGAGATGGGAACTAAAGCTTCATTCTTTAGGGTGACAGTTACTATTTTAAACATGGTTAAATCTTACTTATTTCAAAATGTGCAGAGCTTCTGCTAGTCTCATGTACATAACAGTCTTATATGATGTGCTTTTGAAAATGTTTTCTTGTATGTTTATTTTATGCATATGGCTATCTTCCCTGCATGTATGTCTTTGCATCATGTGTATACAGAACCAGAGGAGGTCAGAAAAGAGCGATGGATCCCCTGGGACTACTATTACAGACAGTTGTGAGCTGCCACATGGATGAGGGAAATTAAACCTAAGTCTTCTGGAAGAGCAGCCACCACTGAACCATCTTTCCAGTCCCCATGATATGACTTTAATACATAGAATTTTGATATTTCTTTAAGGTTGGCAATATAAATGTCTTAGAGGGTATTTATTGCAAGTCTGATGAGCCGAGTCCGATTCTAGGAACTTACATGGAGAATGAAAGAACCAACTCTTTCAAGTTGTCCTCGGGCCTTCACATGTGTGGCCTTGCATGCACACATGCACCTACACACACATATTCCAAAAATGTAAATTTTTCAATATTTACGAGTCCTACAGACTTCTTTATACAGCAATAATTCACACCTCACCGAACATTATTGATGCTTCTACTTGGGGAATCCTACAACTATGACTTCAGTTAGGCTGTGTGTGTCTATGAGTGTGTGTGTGTGTGTGTGTAGGGATGGATGTATCAAGTAGAATCAGAGAGAGAAAGAGAGAGAGAGAGAGAGAGAGAGAGAGAGAGAGAGAGACCCATGGTATGATACACTTGTTTCCTGTTGCCATTATAACAAATCAGCACAATATTAAGTGACTTGAGACAACAAAATACACCTTAAGAGTTCTGCATGGTAGACGTGCTTTACTCTTAGCTAAGCTAAAAGCAAAGTATTGAGAGGGCTCTATTCCCCTCTGCAAGCTTTGGAGAGGCTGGGTTCCTTGCTTTTTCCAGTTCTACAGGCTGTCTACATTCCTTGGCCCACTGCCCACTTCCTCCATTGTCAAAGTCAGCAACATTGCGTCCCTCTGATCATTCCTCTGTAGTTATCCTTCCCTCTGATCACAGCCAGGGCAAGTTTTCGGCTTTTAAAGATTTATTTTAAAGATCCATGTGATAAGATTAGTTCCACTCGGCCAGGCCCAAATAATCTTCCCATGTCAGCCTCTGCAAAGTGCCCCTTTCCCATGTAAGGTAACATAAGCACAGATTGTAGGGATCAGGCTTGGAACATTACTGTGTAGGGGCATTATTATTATACCCTGAGAGTCCTGGCCAGCGGACAAGGTTTAGGAGTAAGAAAGACAACGGATGCTTTCTCTTTCTCAACTATTCTTATAATACCGAGGAAATCAAAACCATTGTCTGATTGAGGGATGTAGAGTCAACTAACTGTATGTTCATCAGCATCAAGACTTGGCTCTGTCTTCACAAGGGAAGGTTAAGTACTCTGCCAACGAGATAACCCCATCACAGCCAGCTGGTCCTAGACCAGTAGGGGCCAATATTATAGGTTACAGTTTTAATGGTAAAAGGGACACATCTCTAATTGTCATAATCAAAAGAGCCGATTATTCATTGTTTCCCATGATGCAGGTGCTATTTGTCATGACTCCCCAGTAAGAAAATGAAGTGGGTCTTGTTTTGTTTTCTTGATAATGTCTCATTCTGTGGCTAGCCTGCAAGTCCAGGCAACCTTCCTGCCTTAGTCTCCAAGGTGCTAACATTACAAGCATGAACCACCAAATCCAGCTGAAATTGAATATTTTAGTTACTTTCTTCTCTCTTTTTCTTCTCTCTTTCTCCCTCTCTCTCTCCCTCTCTCTCCCCTTCTTCTATCTCTTTCTCTCTCTCTCTCTCTCCCTTTCCCCCTCTTGTGTGTGTGTGTGTGTGTGTGTGTGTGTGTGTGTGTGTGAGCACGCGCACGTGCGCATGTGTTGAGGAGTGAGCCCAGGGCCATTTGATGCTAAGCATATACACAACCATTGAGCTACCCACCTTCTCCCCAAGTAACTTTATAGTTACACTACTTCATAAGATTTCTCTTTCACCAGTAAAAAGTACACATCTGACTCCATAGCCTGAGTTCTTTTCTTTTTACGCTTCACTGAGCACTTGTAGTGAAAATTACCAAATTCGGGGCAAAACATTCTCATTCACAGTAGTCTACCCCACACATTTTGGGTATCTACAGTCCATATATAAGAAAAAGTCTTTGCCCATCTTACATGATTAAAATCTAAACAAGTTAGAGAATTAAACAGTCAGCTACTGTGGTCGTGGAGGAAGGAGTTCTGAATACAGCTTCTCCCTCCATGTGGGAGTCCAGAGGCGGGAAATGCACACAATAAAGAAACTAATTTTGAAATCCTTGGCTACACCATAACATGGAGAAAATAAGTAAAGGTATTAGGTGGAAGCCAGAAAGCTCACTGTGAAGTCAAGGATGCATGGTGTGTGTGTGTGTGTGTGTGTGTGTGTGTGTGTGTGTGTGGTGGCGGGGGGGGGGAGTAAGGGGTGTGTCTCTGTCTCAGAGAAAGCCCCTGGGCTGCCCTACCCACACCCACATGCAACAGAAGGAACTAGGGTTTGTCAGCCAGTGAATGTGGCACTGCCACATGAAGGTCTAACTTAAGCCGCCTAAGGCACAAGCAGGATGTGAAGCTATGTCCTTGCATCATATCCAGTTTCAGAGCATGGCTAGATCATCACCCTTGAGCCAACAGACAGTTACTTCAACACCAAGAACATCAGTTTCCTTATCTTGTGAAAAGTCAAAAGGAAAACTAATCCCATAGAATCATTGCAAGGGGTAAAAGATATGCTACATGTAAAAAATCTAAGAATAACAATCACACAGTAAATTTCAATGCATGTTATCATCAATCTCTCTGTGTTTACTTGAACAAAAATGAGTCTTGTCTTTCAGGAAGATTTTTACTGACTACCCCTGAGACTCACATCAGTGATATTTGTATGCCCACCAGTCGTATCTTTTCATCACCATTTACATCTTTTCAGGCAAGGTGTGGTTAGTGCTACTCAAAAAGATTTCTTTCTATAGGGTGGTGCCATGCCTGTCCAGAGACCTGGGGCCTGACAGCACTTGAAACTTGCTAATCACATCTGGTTTAGCTTTAGACATTTTCTGGGATTTTGCCAGCAGCTACGACATTTTAATGGCTACAATAAACCTCAAAGCCTCATCAAATCTTTGCTGTATGTGTGAAAATTATGTCCTCCTCAATTAAACATTCAATCTGGGTTCACACCAAGGCCTTATGGAAAGGGAGGTGAAGCTGAATGGAAACGGGAGATGAAACGGGCCGCTGTGATCCTGGCCATCTCACCAGATGCTATTTAGAAGAAAAAGAAATTCATTAGAGAACCCAGGCTCTGTATTTCTTTAAATATTTACTGAGTACCTTTCATGTGTTAAAAACACTGGCATCTCTAAAGATTAGCAGGGCATTTTTGTTTAAATATTCAATGTGTGTGGGGTGGGGGGTGGTGTTCTCTCCTCTGTGTTTGTGGGACTTCGTGTCTCTGAGAGAAGCCCCGCTAAAGGAAAATAACTCAGGTGCTGCTCCGTGTTTTCTAAAGCTGGCCCGCCAGCTCCAGAAGCTCACCTGGGTCCCTGGAGTGACTGAGAAAATGGTCAGTGGAGATGGGGAGGCAAGAGTGACATTCAGCAGCATCCCTAGACAGAGTGAGATGCCCTGGGGACCCTGCCCCTGCACTCTCCTCCGGTCCCTTTGCTATTTATCATCCAGCTCACTTGGACAAGGACAGCCATGAGGGAGGCAGCCCCTGGCAGGAGAGGGAAAGATCAAACAGAGATCAAGTTTCTTCTCAAACATCTATGAAGGGTCAGGCCAGGGGCTTTACACGAGGCAGAGGGACAGAACGAAGACTGGGCCTGAAGGGACAGCCCACATCGTGTGACCCCATTCCCCACTATGGACACTCACGGCCATCCTGAGAGATCCCTATCTCCTAACTCTACCTCTGGAAGAGTATAGAGAATACTCCATGGGATGGCTTGTTATTCTGTTTTATTACAGTACATATTCAGCTGGTGTCAGAGATAAAGAGAAAACTGTCAGTGACAGAAAAGAGAAAAAAATAACTCCAAAGTTCACATATAAGATTCCTGTTCTAAGGATTCATTTGGTTGGACTCATTCTCCCAACCACATCAACAGTGGGAGTGGGTGTGAGATAGAACCAGCAGGTTCCTTTAAAAATAATTTACAACATTAAAAACGTTAACTTGTAACCACTAAACTTACTTGAATAAGTTTTATGCCCAAAATAAATATAAATGACTCCCTCTGACACTGTGAGCACATCTTTCCCACTTTGCTTCCATGTCCCGGGTGGCCTAAAACTGAAGACTGGGGTTTTGGAATACTCTTTCACAATAAACATTTTAAAAATGTTTATTTTATGTTTGAACATAAAACTATTCCTGGTTGAAGCTCTTCATTTCCTTCGGCTCTCCTTCTGGTACCCGGGAGTACCATTTCCATATTAATACACTCCCTAAATTTTCCATAGAACACTTCCACTGGAGTCACAGCAGTGCCATGGCTGGTATTTATATTCTTGGACAAAGAGATGTCTCCACAGTGAAAACACAGACCTCGAAAGATGCCAAAGGAAAATCCCTGCCCAAGAGACACATACTTTTACCTTCTAAAAAGTAAAAAATGTGGCTTTTAGGCTTTGGGATTCTGTCATTAATTATATATTTAGCTGAAATAGAACATTTACTGTGGGGTTTTCTTTTATCATCAATAGAGTAGTATCAAGACAAAGTATAGAGTTAGAGCATATGTGCATGAATGAGTGTTTTCCTACTACCTGAACCACAAGATTTCTGCTTATCATAGTTATTATAAGAATATGGCATGCTTGCAATAAGCAGCCGTTATCATTAATGCTATAACTATTGAATATTAGAAGAAGGCAGATATGGAGCAGGGGAGATAGCTCAGTAGGAAAGTGTTTGCCTTGTAAGTATGAGGACCCAAGTTTGAACCCCGAACCTGTTTTTAAAAAGCGGGTATGGTGGTGCACATTTGCAATCTTAGCACAGGAGGAGGAGGGTAGGAAGGCCCCTGAGACTGGTTGGCAAACCAGCATAGTCTACTCGGCGAGTTTCAGGTCACAGAGAGATCCTGTCTCAAAGACAAAACCAAAAAACTAAACCAACAAGATCCGATCTCAAAGACAAAACCAAAAACTAAACCAACAAGATCCGGTCTCAAAGACAAAACCAAAACCTAAGCCGACAAGATGGGCTATGTCTGAGAGCTGATACCCGAGGTGTCTGGCCTCCCCATACACCTGCATGCAAACTCCTCCAAACACAAGCAGGTGAGCACACAGGAGCAGACACCAATATGGCAAGACACTGAGATGCCAAATGCTCAACAACTAAATCAAAGGAATCGGTGGATTTACTGCCGGCAAATACTGCCCCGAGAAGGAATGTCCCATGATAGCGGCAGGAGCCCATGGGAGAGCTCCATACCAACCCACTCGGGGAGCCAGCCATCAGATGAAGCTGTTCTGATAAGCCACCCTTGCAATCATCCCATTACCTTCCAGCTGTCGCTTCAGTTTTCTCAAATCTTTTACGAGGTCTTCAAACTTGACTTGGGAGGCCAGAAAGAAATCTTGTGGTTCAGGTAGTGGGAAAACACTCTTGTCTGTTCCAGCTTCCTAAAAGACAGGGCAAAGAAAAGCACAGGGCTGGAGTGATGGCTCAGCAGTTAAGAGCACTGGTTGTTCTTCCAGAGTCCCCAGGTTCAATTCCCAGCAATTGCAATGGCTGCTCAAACTTTCACTCCAGTTCCAGGGGCTCTGACAGCCTCGCACAGACATGAATGCAGACAAAACGCTAGTTACACATAAAACAAACATTGAAAAAAATAGAAAAAAACA
The DNA here is from genome assembly GCF_982192425.1 of Myodes glareolus. Classification (NCBI taxonomy): domain Eukaryota; kingdom Metazoa; phylum Chordata; class Mammalia; order Rodentia; family Cricetidae; genus Myodes; species Myodes glareolus. Next base: position 65,279,685 of record NC_142035.1, read on the forward strand.
AAACAAAGTAACCAGAAGAACAATATTCTACTTCCCGCTTGTCGCCTCTGTTGACATTTCATAGCATCGGTCAGAAAAGAACAAGCTCAGTCGAGTGGTTCTATAGCAATCAGGGCACTGCTCTGTTAAACTAGGGCTCCGTACTTTGAAGACTTTGAGGATCTCACAGTATCGTTTCGGTCTTCCTGGCGTTGAGATTAGCTATGGTGCTGGCATGGGCAGCATTTCTCTCATGCCTTGTGGATGGAAGAGGAAACTGCCAGGTAGATTCTCATCTGCTTTTCCCTATTCCCATGGAAAAAGACAGGGCAAGCATATGAAAGTACTTACATTGAAAGTCCCTGTTTGAGTTACACATGCTAGCAATCAGATAACCCATCTTGGGGTGTGCCAGTGGGTGTGGACTGGCCAAGAAGACATTGAGTGGGCGATGCTACCCCCTTCCTTTACTCACCCTTTCTGCAGCCTAAAATCTGGTGTGTGTGTGTACAATCCTATTTTTTTTAATGTGTGCATAAAGCCTATGTAAATGCTGTCGGTTTATCTTAGGAGGTATTCATGGCAGTCATGGTTGAGCATGGTTTTGACAAGGTCCATAGCTCTATCTGATGGATGATCTGAGCTGTAAATTATCTTAAGGGACAGATACTCCAGGCATACTGAAACATAAGCGGAGCCTTAAATATCTTCTGCAGCCTAGGCTGCTTTCTCCTGAGTTGTTTAATGTAAGTTGCTATCGTGCGTATCTTTGCCTCCAATTGTTTCTCTCTGAGCACACGCTCCTTTGCCAGCTTGCCTTCACATTCCATCTTTCCGAGTGCCATTAGGACTAATTCCAAATGCCAAAAGTGCTTTACGAGGCATTTTATGATCCGCCCTCTGTCTACAGCACCAGCCTTAGACCTACTTCCCCCAAAGTAAGGTCCTATGCCCAAACTTTCATGAAACAAGAGAGCAAGGCAGTCTCTTGCCTCTGGGCCCTTGTCTACAAAGCTGTTCTTTTCCATTTCCTTAGAATCTGCTCATAGCTCCTTGTTCATACTCGTCTTTCAAGGCTTAACACAAACATCACTTCCTCAGAGATTTTCAGGACGTCACCAAACCTGGGTGTTTCTCTCTGCTTTTCAAGAGTGTTTGATCCTATTACCATGGCACTTATTGCTATTAATTTAAACTTTATAACATTAGATTGTCTGATGTGCCACTAGAATATAAGCACATCATTGGCGGGGACTCTTTCCTGTTCTTGAAATATTATATAGCATCTGATATATCAGTAAATGCACCACAACAGACAGTTCTGGAAATATTGCTTTGTGAAGTCTGCAAGTTTACCATAAGACACCTAACTAGTTTAATAATAAGTAGTTTTTAAATAACTTCATAAATGTATAAGGTATACTCTCCATTACTATGGTCTTCACAGTTTTCCCCTTCTACTAAATCTACTTTCCTTTGTCAACTTTTCACGTTTTCAGAGTACTGAGTCCATTTAGTGCTGTCTATATGTGCAGACATGTAGGACCATCTACTAGAGCATGGGGAGGCTCTCAGTGGCTTCACCCTTGGAGAAAAACAATTCTCTCGCAGCAGCCATCAATTTCCAGGGTCTTGTCAGTAAAGGGTGGGAGTTTTTGGACCCCCAGCCCCAGCCCACAGTCCACACTGGGATATTGGCTGTCTTCACCTTGCGCCAATCTTGTGCATATAGCGTGATAGAGAAGTCCTGCTTAGAGCTGACCACTCCACTGGACTGGACATGTAGTTTATGACTATATTTTCCTAATGACCCTTTCACAGGGATTGCCTAAGACCATCGGAAAACACAGATATCTACATTATGCTTCATAAGAGGATTAACATTACAGTTATGAAGCAGCAATGAAAATAATTCAAGTGTATTAAAGGGTCGCAGCAAAAGGAAGGTTGAGAAGCCACTGTTCTAAGTCTTTCGTTTGGATGCTTGGGGAAGGTGGCTCTCCTCATTTCATCAGTACTTAAGCCACCCAAATTTCCCCATCTTCTGATACTTATTTTTCTACTTTAAAAACAAATGGAAGACTGTGAATGTCAAATCTGACGAAAAGTGAAAAGCCATCTAAAGTGCGCCCTACAAAGCCCCACGGGAACCCACACTGGAGGAATTCTGGTATAATATTTTGTAAGCTTTGTGTCCAACTTGACCATGATTTCCATTTTTGTCACAAGGTAGAAAAAGAGAAAGCACTGATGATGAATCAGCCTGTCGGGTCCAGTCAGTAGGTCCAATCAAGGCCCATGGAGACGGATGATTTTCTTCAGACTCCACAGACCTAGACTTGGACCCAGCGCCAAGGGCAAGGAGCTTCAAAAACCACATAACTCCACACTCCCCTCTGAGTGCAATGCATTCTTCAGTGAGTACTGGGACAGCACTACACAAATGTGGATGGGCTCATTCCAAATCTGCAACCTCTCTGATCATAGTTTCTTCCACAAAGTCAATTCCATTGCATCCTGGACTAATTTTAGTCTATCTGTGGAACAGCTGACTGGCTAGAGGCATCTGTGTTTTGTGGATCTAGGGTTAGAAATGTCACCTGCCAAGTTTCCTCAGGGTAATTCTATCCTGTGGGTACTTGCTGACAGAAATTAGAGTATGCTCAGATGTGCCTTCTGCTGCTAAATTTTTTTGAAGATCAACACATCTTCCTCTCTCCAGAAAAGCAAGACTGTTTTCTCACATCTAGTTCTTTACATCTGCCAATTTATTCTACTTTTGATAATATTTACATTAGATCACATGGTAATGCTTATTGGATACCTCCCTGGTAGACACTAAAAAGTTAGCAGCAAATTCTGGCTCTCAAGGAGCAATGTCAAGATCACTGACAATTTGTACACTATCCACAGAAGAAGCAAAAGAGATTGTTGGAGACCTTCACAGAATCTTCACCCAGGCGTCCAAGGTGGGTGTGCTGAAGATTTCTTTTAAGGAACAGGATGTGAGGGGGCATGAAGCATTGGACTGAATGATTGTTTTATTATAGTTTTCACTTTTTCAGATGCACATTAATTATGCTTCATAAATGAACATTAAAAATTAATCATAACTCTAACATCCCCAAATAATGAAATATATCTCATTCCAGGCTTTCTCTGAGTTAGTGTTACACTTACATCCACCTATTTTAAATATGTATGTATGTATAATTTTGAAACACATACATATATAATTTCCCTTTGTTTTTTAAGACAGGGTTTCCCTGTATAGCCCTGGCTGTTCTGGAACTCACTTAGTAGACCAACTCTCCTTGAACTAAGAGCTCTACCTGCCTTTGCCTCCCAGCTGGGGTTAAAGGCCATATTATATTAAAGGCCATATATTATGGCCACTTTTATGCATGTATATAACTTAAAGGCAGAATATTTTCCAGGGATACTACATTGTGTCCTAAACACTTTCCACAGCAGTATGCTATTCCATTTGACCATTATACCATGATTCATTTGACTATATTGTTAATCATTGAATACCTACAAAAAATTTCAAGTATTTTTGCTCTTATTATCATAAGCAGAACAGTAACGTTAGTGTTCAGCTGTAAATTCCTAGAAAACTTATGCATATTTTTAGAGATTTTGACCTAGGAAGACTGAAGTCTTGCTAGCTCACTTAGTACCTATGTATGAACTAAGAAAAGGTATCCCCTGTAAGACTGCTGGATCAACCTTTAGTTTTGTTTTTAATTCCTTGAGGATTGCCCAAATGTGATTTACATAGCACCTGCACCATTTTACATTCTCAGGAACCATGCCAAAGAGCTCTAAGTGGCCCCTAACCTGGCAATGCCTTTTTATTTCTACACCGATTGACCTAATGGTTGTATTGGGACATCTCACCATGGTTGTGACTATTGATTAGTAATGCTGAACATTTTTTTTTGGTATACTTGCCGATCAGTAGTGTGGTCTTTCTTTATATAAAATTATGCAGTTTCTTTATAAGGATCTGCATTTCCTCAAATAAGCCCACAAAATAATGTCGTGGGGGAGTTTTCCCCTAAGAACCCCAAATGTGTTTGATAGGAATAATAATAATAATAACAATAATAATGAAGCAAAATTTTATAAGAAGACTTGAGGCGGCTTGAGGGATGGCCCCATGGTTAAGAGCATTTGCTGCTCTTGCCGAGGACCTGGATTCATTTGCCAGCACACATACAGTAGTTCACAACCTATAACCTACATCCAGAAGATCCAATGCTGACACTATTTTCTGGCCTCCACCAGGCATACATGTAGTATATGTATACACAGGCAAGCAAACCTCATACACATAAAATAAAAATAAATAAATCCCTTAAAAAAAAAAAAAGACTTGAGACATAGATAGCTCCAATCAGGTGAACATCAGAGTTTGGGGTCTTGATTCCCTTGAAGTAGGGATCCATTCTATTCTGAGTATAAAAGTGTTACTGGGACCACACACAGAGGCGGAAATCTACCACAGCAGTGGTTCTCAACCTGTGGGTCTCAACCCCTTTGGAAGGTGGTCCCCTCAACTTCGAGATTTTTGTCTTTTTGTATCAATTTCAACAACCAGCAGACAGTCTTCCTTCTTCCTCAAGGTGAGGACTCTCTGTACTTAGTTCAAAAAGCAGGAATAAAGAAAACTTGTGTTCAGGTATATTCTCAAAGAGGTGCTTAATTCTAATTTAAATATATGAGAACATGTTCTTGTTTTGTTCTATTCTCAAATTTAACGCCTCTAGCTTGTTCCCAGATGTATTGTTGGTAGAATTTTGGTCATTATGGTAGGAGTGATACACAGGGCTTTAATTCTAGCATTCAGGAGGCAGAGGCAGGCAGAGTGAGTTCAAGTCCAGCCTGGTCTACACAGCGAGTTTCAGGTAAGCCCAGGCTACTTAGCAAGACCTTGTCCCCCAAACAAAATAGGCTGGAGAGCACCCAGGCTGGATTCCCAGCATCAGTGTGGCAGCTCCCAACTGCTGTGATTCCAGTTCCAGGGGATCTGGCACCTCTTCTGGCCTTTGCAGGATCCTGCACACATGTGGTGCATATAAACTCACACAGGCAAACACAAATAACATAAAATAGGAACAAATAAGAAAACGTCTACAGTGTTTTTATTTCCTCAATGTTGAGCAGTATCTCAGAATTCAGTTTCCACTTGGCCAGCTCCTGAATGAATCTAGAGTCCAGAAAACCCCACCATGTGGTCACGAGGCAATGAGGGATCTACTGAAACCAGCAGACTCAGACTCAGCAGCCTCTCGCCTTCCTAACACCTCCTTTTCTATAACCCAAGTGTACCTCTTGCCTTTTGGGGAGCTCTCAGATACAAAGCTGGGCAGAGGAACGCCATCCCTCCATATTGCCAGTATCCAGTACCTGAATGCTAACGAGTCTTTAGAGTGAAATCTCCCTGAAACCGTGTGCCCGGTGCCATTTTCTCGTTTCCTACCTGATCATAGTATCGCAGATAATACTTCACGACATAGTCCACCAGGTTCATGCCATTGTCCTAGGGTTCAAAGAGAAACTCAAATGACAACAGTTCACAGGAGACCCTGCATGCTGGCTGGGCGAACACTGAAAACCCAGCTCAAGACGCTTACATTTGTGAGACAGAGTCCAATTTCTGCTACAGAACGACCAGAATTTCCTTCCTCCTGAGTTTCAGGTTATTTTTTTGTTTTTGTTTTTGTGTTTGTTTGTTTGTTTGTTTAATACCAGCTATAAAAAGAAATGACACTACACCATGAGCGAGGAAAACTCAAACAAAATAGGTATTCCAGGAGACCTTTGAGGTAAGGGCTAAGACAAATATACAAACAAACAAACAATCAAAAATCATTACCCCATATTTCCTGGCACACTGCCAAGACAGGAGGGGGTGAGAAATGCCAAAGAGGGCTGTGGACTAGAAGAGCAAATCATCCCACCCTTCCTACCTCTCAGAAAATGTGTGCTCCTTAATGGCGTGAAAAACAATCAGGGCCAGCTTAAAAGGAAAGCCAGGCCACTTTATGACCCTGGAAGGCCAGGGGGAGCGGGCCCTCCCACAAGGCAGCCTTTGTGTCCTGTTCACAGGGGTCTAATTCTAATTTGCCTGTGTATTTCCCTTCCCTGCTCGCCCCCTGCCCCCATGGGGACGCCCAGATATGGGCTGGTTGTTTCTAAAAGGGTGGCTCTGCAGGGGTGTGGAGCCAAATGATAATCAGGCTCAGAGAGCTGACAGGAGACCCCAGCCCCAATTGTTGCGGCAAAAGAATAATTCAAATACTAGGCTCAACAGCGTCTGCCACTCAAGAATGAGTAAATTACAAGTGGGCAATACTAAGTTCAGATTTTAGTCTCCGTACTATGACTCTATGCTGTTTTATCTTGTATTGCAGTATTTCAATGTCTAATCATGTATGTTAGAACTAAAACATATGATATATTTTATAATTAAAAATGAGGTCATATATATATATATATGTATATATATATGAGAAAACAACAAAACCACATGTTCAAGTCAAAACAAAGCACAGAAGCAGAAAACAAAAGTGCATGCTTTCAGATAAATTATTGCTGTTAGAAGAAAGATAAGATAAATGGACCAGTCTGTAATACTTTGTTTTAAATTAAAGGTTCATAAGAGAATTAACCATAGCACGTATACATTCAGTATGAAAAGTAAATAAATACCCGACTTTTGACGTCTTTGAGTTTGGGGAGAATTTCTAAACCATATCCGTCTGCTTGCCCTCGAGTCCTATTTCCTCCATTCATATAATTTCCAAAAGCCAGGATGAGGGCTAAGATGTCCTTCACACTCTTCATGTGCAGCAAGCCCTGCAAAGGCAAACACGGGGTATTATGGTCTGGACTCTACACACAGTCATGTTTGCTCAACGGCAAACATTTCTTAAAGGAACCAAGCCCTGTTAAGTAGCTTGTAACCAGTTGTATTAAGAGTTGGCAAATATAAGATACGTTTCACTGAGTGGCCTCTTCCGGGTGGGGGAGTACCAACAGCCACACCTTCCTACAATGGAACAAAGTTATAATAATGAGGGCTGAACCTTTTGGTTTATTTTTCATTTTAGGCAGCTTTAAGGTTAATATGTTAAAGTACTTATAGGTTAATAAGAGAGAATGAAGTTAATTTTTGATAATTTTAAGTTGAACAAGGTCAGCTATCTTTTTAGGATCTCTCTTGGAAGTATAGACTAAATACAAAGGATATAGTCAAGTTTAGAGTAGACACAATACCAAGAATAGGCAAAATCCTCAGAGATTAATTTTGATAATGCACTTTAAGGTCAGAGGTTATGTAAGGTTCTTCAAAACCGTACCTTCTCTGGGAACTTGTTTCACATTTATTAACTTCCTCAATGTTAAGCTGCTAAGAGTTTTCCTTAACTTCCTCTCATTTACTTTTTTTTCCTCTCGTAATATTTGCTTCAAGTGCAAACTTTCAAACGGAAAGTTTTCTACACTATTAATTGGCTTTATCGTCTTTTTTAAATTTACATTTCCTTGTGTGTGGAGGGTGGTGTTGGTGGGGGTGCGCAAGCGCTGGGAGGTTAGAGGAAAACCTGCAGGAACTGGTTCTTGCCTTCCACCATGCAGACCCTGAAGCTCAAATTCCTATCATCGGCCTTGGTGGCAGGCTCCTTACCCACTGAGCTATCTTGTCAGCACGGCTTTATCTTCTTTGATTTTAGCATAAAAGGAAAAACCAAATTCAGACCGAGGTAGACTTCTGCCCTGGTCTCCCAGCAGTTACCAGTATGTGTATAATATGTTGGTACTGGATTTTCTTTCTTCATTGAAAGCTCCCTTATATGTTGGGGGTGGGGAGGGGAGTCATGTCTCCTGGCAAGCAGTGGAGTGTTACGGCGTTTATGAAACATACCTGCACCATGATCTTAAGAACATGGGTGGAAGTGAAAAGGCTGGGGGTCAGATGTGAGCTTTCCCAAGTACAGAGTGTGGTAGACACAGAATGGATGTAGCAACCACTCACCATCGCATTTAGTTAATTCAAGTCTCCAGAATGCTGTCATTTATGATATAAACAGATTTCAGGTGATCGCCTGCATGGGCTTCAAGTAAAATCTCTTTGTGATTTGGAAAGTTGAACAGGAATCAAGCTATTCTGTTTTGATTTTAGTTTTGGGTGGCCAGTATATACATGGTGAGGTACTGACAATTTTTTAAAGAATCTATAAAAAGAATTATTTTTCCCTCTTTCTTCTCTTCTTCAGTTTAGATTTCCCTTGTTCTTTCCTTCCCTACCTTGGGCAGGACAAACACCACATTTCCCTTAAAGTAGATGACTTCCATTCATTAAGACACTAACATTGGGTCCTATTCACCTCCCCCAAACAGGCCTAAACATACCTTAGAGGCTCGTGTGACAATCTCTACTTTTCTGTGTAAGGCAGTGACACCTTCGGAAAACACAGCCCTGAAGATTATGCACTGGGCACGCTCAGCAAAATTGGGAATCTGGGCTAACTCATGCAGGAACCTGTCAAAATAAAAACGAATAATTTTGCTTTCTGCATAGTCATAGGGAGAAGTTAAGGAAGAGGGCTGATATGGATCGACCAGAGGGAACAGTCACAATTTGGATTTATAAAGGGAATCAGCTGGGTTGACTCAAGGAGCTAGAAGGGTATCTGTTCCACTGTTGACAGCAGGGTCTCCGCTGAATTCCTGCAATGCTGAGTAATGCGGATGAGCTGAGCGTTTATGCAAGGATTCTGAAAGCACTATTTTTCTCCTGCTATTCAGAGGAGAGGCCGAACCCAAATGGAAAGCCCTGGTTTTTAACGGCATGAGAAAATGACAGTCAACTCCTGTATCATGTAGCATTCTCTAAAAAGTGTATCATCATAAGCAGAACAAACTGAAGATTTTGAAAAAAAAAAATCTATAGTCAAATGATAAGATATTATTGAAATGAGACTGCTGTTCTTTCTGCTTAGTTATATATAACAGTCTATAGTGATCTAGTTTTCCAGGTATTTGTTCACCCTTTGGGTCAACTGACCCACATAGGTACAGCCGATAGGCAGCTCAGTACTTAGTAAAAAGCAGAAATTCATAAATAAAGTAGACACCCTAAAAATCTTTAAAAAGTTGGCCAAACAACTCTCAAGAGTCAAAATTGGTTACTGCTCTCCACACAGTGGCTCACTGTCTGAGTGGCTGGGCACTGGTGTCTTCCGCGAAATGAAGCTGGAAGAGCCTCGTGCTTTTGAGGCCAACCGCCACAGGAAAGGGTTATAAAGTAATATGAGTTGAGACAGTTGGCTACGAACTCAGAAAGGGGGAGAATCCACTAACACCCCTTAATTTCAGTCTGGAGTTGAAATGATTATTACCTGATATTTCTGAAGGTCTTGGTCAATTTATAACACTATCGCTTTTTGAAATTTTACAGCTTTCCACCAAATGTACTTTTGCAGATGAATACAGTTGTTATTCTCTGTGTCAGGTGAGAAAGAGGAGAAGGAGCAGCAAGAGATGGAGAGGAGGAGCAGGAGGACCAGGAGCTGGAGGATCAGGAGCAGGAGGAGCTGGAAGACCAGGAGCTGGAGGACCAGGAGGAGCTGGAGGAGCTGGAGGAGCTGGAGGAGCTGGAGGAGCAGATAGGGCATAGGAACAGGAGGAAAAGGGGGGAGGGGTCAACTTTCTTTAGTTGGCAGAGTCATGGTATGGAGGTCAGGTTGGTCTCTAACTCGCCATTCTCCTGCCTCAGCATCCTCAGTTGCTGGAATAAAAAGGCTGTACCACCACCCCTGCTTCTATGCTCTTTTTTGTCCCTAAGTTTGTTTTCCTGCCCGATATTCTGTTCCTTTCACAGGTTTATGTGGGGAGGTGTATTTAGAAGTCTGGTTTGTTTTTGTTGTGGGCTTTGTTTCTGAGCCAAGGTCTTGCTTATAGCTTACTTGGAGTTTAGGTGGCCTCAAAATTTCAATCTCCCTGACGTGGCTTCCCACGTACTGAGATAATAGTTGTATAACACTATGCCCTGGTAAGGTTTAATACATTTTTTTTAATCAGCTACTTTCCTTAACTCCCCCAGCTAGGTCCTAGTTGTCATTTTCCCCTGTCCCAGTCTTTGAAAATACGCTGGAAATGAAGCAAGAAGAACTCAAAAGAGAAAGCACTCCCTTTCCTTCAGGTTCTGTGCATGCAGCTATCATCACACTACATACTACATACTACATACTACATACTACATACTACAGCATTTAACAGAACACAGAAGTGTTGCTTAGGGACAGGAAGAAAGTAATTGCCCTTCCTTTCTAAATTGTTCCCTCCTAAGTACAGTACAGCATTGACCAGAGTCATTTATCACCAGCGACCTCAGAGCTGTCGCCAGTTTCGCAGAGGGTCAGCAGTAAACATCTCTGGGGACTGGCAGCATTTGGTTCTGTGATGAGTTTGGGAAGGCTGGCTCCTTTAGATGCTGAGAGCGATTCTAGAAAATGCCTTGCATTTCTCCCCTCCCCCAAGTAACCACGTCATCTCTTTATACCCCGTGTAGGACCGTGTTCTCTGGACTAGGTAAATGCCTTCCTTGAGATGAAGACAGTAGCGGAGCAGCCACAGACGGCACACGAGTGAGGAAACAGCAGTGCCTCTGCTCACTCACCAGGAATGGATGGGAAGTCGGGAATGCCAGAGGAAAAACGACTAACTATCCCTTGGGGGAGCCAGAGGACCCATCTGTGGCAACAGGGTCAGAGGCTCCTCAACAAAGAACAGAGTAAAACTGCAAGGCTGTCTGAGATTAGAAACTTGTTAGGATCAGGGCTTGCTCTGGGAAGGTTCTCAAAGCATCTCAAGGATGGGAGAGACAGCAGATGGAGGGGCTTTGCTTTTGTATAGAACCTATCACTGCTAATGAGTTCTAGCACACTGGCCGTGGTTGCTCAGTTCTTCAGGGGTATGGGAAGCCTTTACAGGTACATAGGGCCTGGGAACAGGGTTAGGCTCACATATGGTTCCTTTTTTGATACTGCGAAAAACACATCCATGATTACTGACGTGTGGAAAAGGTGTGATCAGTGATGAGAGGCTTGGGGAAGCAATGTGGGCTGTGGTCACTGAGTCCCCATGATGCTGTGAATGACAGGCCTGAAGACCAGAGAAGTGAGCCAAGATAGGCTAGACGGTGTCTATAAGGAATCTGGGGGACAGTAAATGGAGTTTGATATTCTGAAATGTACTTTTTTTTTTCTGAACAAATGGAGAATTTTTTTAGACAGAGAATACTTTTAATTTTTTTATTTCATACAATAACTATAGCAGTGGTGAGGCTATCTGGAAGCATTAGCAGATTTTAGGCTGGAAGAACTGGGAACAGCCTTGCAAGAGGAAGGTGAGTGGGCCTGTGACAGAGAAAGGCAAGTGGATAAGGGGGCTGTGGAGCAAGAAGACCCTAAGTGACTGGTCCTTCGTGATGCTGGAAGAGGCAGACGACTTGGACACATTTGGTCAAATTTAAAGATCTAAAACACCAGAGTGTAAAATCAGAGAGCCAAATATATGATTTTACACAACTTTCAGCACAAACATCACAAGGCAAAGGGTCAAGGAAAGGCACCATACCTCTTTTCTCATTTGTCTGGCAAAGTTCTCAAAGGAAAGGTCATCGCAAAGGCTACGTGAACCAAGTATCTGATGAACTCTGCCTCTGCTTCCTTGTGTTCTATAGTCTATCCACAAGTGCTGGGATAATAAGCCATTACAGACCCCCAAGCACAGTAGGCCTTCATATTTACAAATACTCACAGGCTAATTTCCACTTGGGGTAGTCTACAGTTTCATTCTGGATTCTATAACTCTTCTAGTTCTATAGGAAAGGACAGACGCACAAACGAGCGAGCTTTCCTTCCTTACGCAATGCGGTTTATTTCCCCAGGAAGGACTCCAGCTCAGAAGGCCTGCGGCTCACCTTGTGTGGGTTTTACAGCTGCAGTGGCAGCTCAACTCACAGGTGGGAGGATGCTGTGTGATCCAGTCTTTGAAAAGAGACTAATGTGATCTATCATCATTGCTCAGAATCCTCTGTGGTATGATATAAGCTATGTGTTCAACAGCGGTAACATCCATGGTATTATTTCTCCATGCAGCCTATACCCCAGGAAGGAAAACACTAAACGCTGTGGCTAGCTGTGGACCCAGTGAAAGGTCCTATGTGATCTGCACAATAGCCTCATTGCAGACCTTAGGAGGCCAGCTTTGGGCCTAAGTGGTCAATCGATCTAAGCAGGAGCGCCACATCCTCCCTCACCAACACATCTCAGGGGAGTCAAGAAACATCCTTGGCAGGAGTGACTCTCAGACAGCCAGGTCCCAAGCAGATGACACCTCTGTGAGAAACGGCTTTCTAAATCTGGCACTGGGGTGTCAGAGAGCTGATGAGGTGAGTGATGAGGCCAGCCTCTCCATGCTGTGATTTATAGGACTGGGCACCACATGACTCTTAAGAAACTGAAATGCTAAACTCAATGATTCATATTTCCCAGTATGTAAAACATGCTTATAGTCCACTCGCTAGGAATAAGTGGCAAATAAATCCCCAGAGAACCAGACTCTGGCATAGATCAGACAAGAGCTGCCTTCAGAGACACGGAGAACAAAGGCGAGGTCTGCTCGGGTCTGGGAACCTTGTACGTCTCCATGCCAGTCCCTCGGCCTTGTCTGCCACCTGAGCAGCCCCACCGGACAAGCAACTTTGCCTCCAGAAATAGTGGTGAGTGATCAGGAGTCAGCACAACGCGCCCTCCCCCAAAAGCTTTGAAAATGCTTATCTAGCTAGATCAGGGGTGGTGGCCGGAGATAATAAGCAGAGCGCTAATTAGTCGCCACCATTATTCTGTGCCCTGGCAATTAGTGCTGAGAAATGATGCTGGGAGGCTGTACCACAAAAGGCAGAGGGATGCCTCTCCTGGCAGACACGCCGTTTATCTCACATCAGTGGTTCATTGTACCCCATCCTCTCGGTCCATGGCAGGCTTTACTGAGTGGGTTGAGTGTGGACAAATTAGAGCTAATGGACCAAACCCAGCCAGCCATGTCTATGTATGTGACTCGTGAAACGAAGAATGGCTTTCATACTTTAAATGATTGCACAAAGTATAGAAGCTTTTTTTTTCATGTAAAATGACACGACATTCAAATCTTGACAATTCTATACAAAGCTGACGTCCAGCTGTGTCCCTTTGCTTACGAAGCCTTATCCATGGTTGCTTTGGAACCACGACAGCGCAGTGGCTGACTCGAGGACCCATGAGAGATCCTTTCACCCACAAAGTATAAAATATCATCTAGCCTTTTACAGGAACAGTTTGCCAACTCCGGACGTAACCATTTCATCCCATAATTTGGCATACTCGCCCTGTCTAAAAGCTTGTTGTGTCCTACCATCTCTAAGTACCAGAAGTGGCCGTGCCAAGTGCCCACCTATCTCATTGCCAATCACTTTTCCTGTGGCCATTAGTGACGTAACAGAGTGAATTCACAGTCAGTGAATCTGACTCATAGGTGAGCAACAGCAGCAGTGATGGAGGCGGTGAGCCTGGTGGCTGATGCTAATGAGACAAAAGGGCAGTGGAATCCCATTGGATTGACCTACACATATTCTAAGGCTTCACAGATCGGCTTTAAAAGCCACATGAGAGGGTTTCATCCAAGGTTCAAAAGTTATCAGCAAGGTTGGACAGTATTTGGGGTAAACCTAGGATCTCTAACAAACTACCTTGCCAGTCATGTAGAGATGCTTCCTTCTGGGTCTGTCTATGGGATGTCTGCGGCATCCAGACAGAGGGCACAGAGTATAAGACGGAACCTCGGATGCCTGGAGGGGTAGCCTGCTATACACTCCATTTCGTTTGTTTTTCTCTTTGCTTTCTGCAGCTGCCTCTCCCTGGCTGCAGAAGGTTGGCTTGAATGGAACAGGAAGCACTCCCAATAGCAACAGGCACAAGAGCCCCAAACCAGGGGCACAATTGCAGTCTCAGTCCCTAAATATCTTGTGGGGGACTCCCAGGAACTCATCTGGGGCTTGCAGACCTCAAGGGTCTAGCCAACAGGAGGCCACTCAGCTATGCAGCAGAGGTCCGAGTTCTCAAAGCATGGGAGATGGCACTGTAAACCAGAGCTAGCCACTCGAGAGAATTAATGGAAAGAAGAGTGAGCCACACAGAAAGAGGAGATGTTTGTGGGAAACCTGTCACATTCAGGCTACATTCAGCATGACATTTAAGAAAACCAGTTTGAAGTTGGTCTGTGACTCTGCTGTTATCTTCTTAACACATGAACAAATCTTGAGGCAGAAGAGTAACGCCTTCTTCCTTCCTCAGTTACCCTTTTGGCTAAAATGTTTAGTCTAGGAGGAATTAAGTTGCTCGAGAAAGAAATGGGAGTGGTGTGGGGTGAGAGCAGGGGGAGAGGCACCCTGCATCCAAAAGCACGATCGCAGCAGCCTTCCCGGCAGCCGAGTCATCCTGCTGGATGCAATAGGGCACAGAAGGACGCTGTTGTAACTCAGCTCTCTGTACCATTTCGACTTGACATTCATAGCTGGTAGGTGGACAGTTGGAGTTCGTAGATCCCCTCTCAGACTAACCAAAGGTAATTCAAGGCTCCTTACTGTTCAGGTTTGTCCAGCAACTTCAGGTCTTCTTCTTTGGAGGTCTCATAGTACTTTCTTATTCTAGTCAGTTCATCTTCTTGGGCTCGCTGCATCGGGAGGAGAAAAGAAGCAAACAACACACACACACAGTCAAGTGAATCGGCCTAAGACCAGAGACATCGATTTCTGAGCCCACACCCTGAAGCGCTGGCATCACTTGGGCCTCACCTCAAGCCTAACAAACGCCATAGGTTGGGCCTGGAAACCCCTTCCAGATCATCCTGAAACATGTTCACGTTTGGCAGGTACTAGCTAAAGTAAACTGTCGTGACAAGTGCACACATGCAGACACACAGGTCGAGAGAGTTGACAGCTTGAAGCTCTTGGAGGCAGTGGCGGGCCATGCTGCCCTTAGCTGTCTCTTCTCCAGAACTACGGACCTACCTTATATGGGCTTCCCACGCTATTATTAGTAGTCACCACTTTCACTTTTTCTGAATTTAATAGATATGTGTTGTTTACACTACGTATTTAGGCATTTAGTAACATGCCTTATAATTTACCCAACATTTCTAGTTGTGTACAGACTTCCTCTCCTGGCCATATGCAAACTTTTGAAACCATGGTAACAACAGAAAGCATCAGGAAGGCACCTCGTTTGATAGAGTTCTTTGCCATCAATTACCAAATCCTCAATTTTCAGAGGAAAACTCCCTAAGGCTTGCAATAATATACTGGTAATGAGTTTTGGATTCAGAATCCTCACACTGCCTTCCAGGTCCTCAATAAAGGCACCACTAACTCCCAATGGTCGGATACTTGTAAGCCTCTAGGTTTAATCATGAGTACTATGTGGATGCAAAAAAACCTCTCACTCAGGACTAAATAATTTCTTACATATATGAAGAATGTGAGCATATGTAGGAAACTGGTGAGCTCGTTGGGCTATACTAGCCTATGGAAATGTAAGGTCCCCATGCACGGACATGTTTAACTCAAGCATCCTGTGCGCTGAGTGACTACAGCGTGTCATGGAGCCCATGCAGTTATGTGAGCATTGCCATGGCTTAGAGAATCCAGTTCACCTATATTTCTGCACCCCGACAGTCAATGAACAGAGCACATGGCAACCATGATTCTCCGGTATCATCACCTCACAAGGGCCTATGGATCCTGCTCACTATTCCCACTTACAAAGACTTTGTGCATTACAGTGATGTTTCTTACACGTGATTCACGACGTTCCCAAGCTGTGTGACTTGGCTTTCTGGGATGTGCTCTGGGCTCCATGAGAAGAACACACAGGTTGCTTGATCAAATTCTTACTCAATAAAAAAAAGTCAGGTAGAGTCCCACACTAATCTGGATTGTACTATAGAAACAGAATAAAACAGGACTAAGCTGTTTAAACGATTGGCCCAGCCGAGATCACCTAGTAGGCAATGACAGAGCTGGGCCCCAAGCTTAGGACTGACTGTCTGACACTAAAGCTAGAACACACAATAGCCATCCAATGCTGCCCCCTGTATTTAATGTCATCAGCTCATCTGGTACGAGAACGATCACCCAAGTGGCTATTTGGATTCCTATTCCTCAGAGGAAGATACTGGGTTGTGCCAGCATCAGTAGGAGGCTCATTTTCATTCACTCTGTCAGCAAGCAGGAGGGCTGGGCTCCAAGGCACAGCTGAGGTCTCTGCTTTGCTGGTGGCAGAGGCATCTCCTAGGACAGACACTGCAGTGGGAGTTAAGAACACGACCCTTCACGTGTAAACCTGCATCTCTGTGTCTGAATCACTTATGTGGGGTTCAGATCCTGACTACCAAAGCTCGGTGATGTTTAGGGTAGAAAGAAAGACAAAAACTCAGTTCCGTATGCGTTTGACACTCACATTTTCATACAAGGCTGCCAGGGTCTCTAGGTCAACCACAGAGTCATCCACGTTAAATATGGCTGTCGAAAAGAAAAGAGAGAAAGGAGTAAGGTTTTGACTTGATTCCCACACCAATGTTCACCCCAGGCCCAGCTTCCCCACAATAGCGGCCTGCACTTCCTACACAGGTTCTGCCTGGCAGCTTGTTTCTGTTCCCCTTCCTTTCATTCCACAGGGGTTCATTTGAAAGCAAACCCCAAATTGTCCCTATGGCCGGCCTGAGTGTTAGCCCTGCCTCATTTAATTCTTCGGGCTTTGAGTCCTCTCTGTCGTTTAATTTAGGCTCCACAGGAGAAGGGTTTGCGCTTTTAAACTAAATCAGTTTGGAGGTTGGAGGCACAATTTTAAATCTTTCTTCCCGGCTGGTAATTGAAGAGATTTAGCACTTGATGTAGAAGAACTGACTCCTGCCCATTACCAGGAAGGGAAAGAGAAGAAAAAAAGGACGATGTTAGCAAATTAAATGAATTCAGGCATGTGATTCCAGGCACCTTTCTGTGGCCGCCGCAAACATCTTGTTTGGATTAAAAAGACAAGAAAGAATAATCATTGCATCAATAGCAAATTAAGATCATAGAAACCTCCCATGAGCCAGTACCAAGGTCAGTTTTTATTCCCATGTTTTTTATTAGGATCCTGCCTTTGGTTCTGTATCTTGAATGAGTTATTTTGCCTTTAGTTAATGTGCTTATGATTTCATCTGTGGAGGTTCCTTCCCATACATGCTAGGATACACATGCAACAGACTTTTAAGAGCTCTAACGGAATTGGCTATCAAAGTGTTGGAAATTGGCAGGGCCCACATCTTTAAATAATTATTCAAAACTAATAAGCTGTGTTCCCTCAGTGCTACCTCTCCTCCCTGACTTTACATTGTGAAATTAACCAGCGTGCTAGTAAATTTTCTCTGTGGCAGGCTAATTAATTTTATTAAACCAACCAGTGATGCTTAGAATGCCTGAAAGTTCTGCTCTCTAAGTCATTCGTTCCTTCCATTACACCAGGCTTCCCTGGAGAATGCAGAGAATGAGGTGAAGGGCAGGTTGCTTCTGAACTTTTTTTCTTCTTCCTATCATTTAGACTCATATGAATGCATTCAAACATTTTAATAAAATTAGTTGCCTGAGACTAGGGCACATCCCTACCCAGAATACCAAGAAGAATACCAAGAAGAATACTTAAATGTGTTTTGCACCTACTTTCTCTAACATAGACACTCATCCATAAGTTATTTCTAGACTTGTGGATGGAGGGCGGGGGCGATTAGAAGATTGCTGACAAGATTCTACCAAGGTACCAGGAAAGTCAGTGTGAACCCTGCCATCAGAAAAAAAAAATGTGATTTGGGAAAAGAATGAAAGAACTTAGTGTCTCAGGACTGGTGTATTGTTTGTGGAGATAATAGAGATTCACTAATTGGTCAGATGGACGATCTAAATGGCTGATGTTTCAAACACAGGCAAATAGAAAAGGTGAAGAACAATGTCTCTTTATATGAACTCCAAGATGCTGCTTTAAATATTAGCTGACATGAATGAATAAGAAAAGGCACATATCTAAAGAGAGATTTTAAAGGAATGACTGCTTTAAAAAAAAAAATCATGCACCCCGAATACTATATCTGAGCTTGGAGCCTGAATCAAACAATCTCTGTCACCAAGAAAGAGAGACCTGGGGTTTTTCCACCCTGAGTAAGTGCTTGGTTTGAAAGAGTTAGTCAACTTCGACCCCAAATACATGGTTCAGTGGTTTGTATTTCTGTGTACCAGGCAGCGAAAAGAAAATATGAAGGCGGGATGGGGCCAGAAACAGGCGGGGTTCTGGAGACTTTTATTCACCCATTCATCCTCTTAGGCCCCGAGTAATTATCTTTTGATTGTGCACAAAACTCAGCTTTTCAAAAATTGTTTTCAAGGGCCATGGCTATCTAAGACAAAAGTACTGAGTCTCATGAAATTAATATCTTAGATTGAGGGATAGAAAATAATAAATGTACAATTGTGGGTGTCAATAAACTTTAAAGGGAGTAACCTGGGCTGGGGGAATAGGTTAGTTATAGCCTAGCATGCAGGATTCCTGGGTCTGGTTCTTAGCACCCAAACGAACAGGAGAAATAACAGACAAACATCTGTAAGAGGACATGACATGATCATGAAAGGTTTCCTGAGGGAGGTGACATGTAAGACTTAAAAAGGTCAATTTTGTGAATAACTTGGCAAAAAAATATTCCAGGGAGAGGCAACTGCAAAAGCGAGATTCTTCTGGAGTGGGACTGGATAGGTGAGATGACGCCCATGAACAGACCTAACATTCTCCACTCTATGGGCTAATGTGGTAGGTCCCTGGAACTTGAGGATAGCTATAAAACAGACCTGACATCCTTCACCCCTCACTGAAGAGACTGCGTGAGGCCATATGTGAGCTTGCCGCTGCATATAAAGTAGAAGCTCATGCGAGAACCTAAGAAAGGCCTAAGATGATCATGGCTTCAAATACGCATTGCTGTGTGTTTACAAGCTTGCTAATCCTCTCTCTCAGCCTCTAAGAAGCTGAAGACTAGGGACTACCAGGAATCCATACTCGAAGTATAGCTTCCAGAATTCTTTGGTGTTTCAGGTGGTTTTTTGCCAGGAAACCCTCTTGGATCTTCCTGTCAGAATCCAATTGAGGTGTAACTCAAAAAGTTTCATTAACATGACACGTATAGACTAGGCCATCTCAAAGTTATAAAGAATACCGTGTAAAGTATCTTAAAAAAAATTTAATACATCCAGACCTATCGATATACCCTAATGCTTATTTCTAAGTTCAATCCTTCCTGCAGGCCATCCTTCGTTATAGAACCAAAGTTAGTTAGTTTGCTAGCTGTTTAAGTCATGAATGGAATGAGTGATTAAGTAATGAGTTAATCAGCTAGTTAGTTTGTCTGCTAGTTAGCTATTGGCTTGTTTCTTTGCAATGCTGGAGACTGAACCTAGCGCCTAGAGCATGCTAAGCAAATGGCCTAACAAGGAGCAATAACCAACAGTTTCCTTTAACACATGCCTCAAGATTACTTGCTGTTTACAACACCTCAGTTGCCTCTCTTTCAAATTTTGGATAAAGCCCTAATTCCTTGTCTTGTTTTAAAACTCATTCTGTCCTCCGTGTACTATTGTAGTCTCATCTCTCACTCCTCCTCTTCCATGCATCACGGATGCAATTCCACATCTCTTATCATACCTTGGGTTCCCCCCTTTTCACACCCTACCTACCAAGGCCCAGTACTCAGAAATTCCCTGCCCTGGAAGGACACTCTTGAATTTCAGGGTAGAGGGCCCTTGGTCTGTCACAGGACTTTGCTATATTTTAAATGGAATAGAGACAGTGTGATGATAAAACGTGCGGCATTTTATCCCGGCTAGACTGGGAGAGCCCTGGAGTCAGGGATAGGTCCTTAGGCACCTGACCACTCTTCCTGGAATGAAAGGGGCACAAAACAGTGTGGTGCATGTCTGTGGGGGGGAGGGGGAGGACAAGCGGGAGAGATATGGAGGGGCGACAGGGCTCCCACAGACTGAACCTCGCTGATAGAGGCAAGTTTCTGGATGAGGAGAGTTTTGGGCCTTGAAAATACATAGAGACACTGAGGTGAAGATGGGCAAGACTTAGACAAATCAGAACGTTTGAATTCAGGTTGCTTTGCTCCTTCTTAATCATTCGTTTTCAAAAAAATCTAGTCTTGTTCAGTTGGGTTTCACAATCAGCATGATCAATCTCTCACTACAGGTAAGCTGTAGTCCTCAATACTGAAAGACAAAGTAATTTAATAAGTGGCTTTCCAGTCATTAAAGTATGAATAAGTCAGGTGCTGTTCCCATCATTCCACCTTTAGATAATTTTTTTAATGCCACCTTAGGGTAAAAATTTCCAATTCAAGTGAACTGGTCTATTGTTTCAGGCAGATTCCTGAACTCCATTTGTTCATCATCATTCATTAAGCCAAACTCTTGCCAGGCAAAGACAATTTCTAAACTTACAATAAATCCCAGGAAACACAAAATGAAAGGATATGGGACAGTGAAAGAAGGAGATGCAGACAGGGTTGCAGAACCTTCTAGAAATGGCAAGTACTTTGGTTTGCAAAGAATTAACTAAAGGGACTGAGGAGATGGGTCTGCACATAGTGGAGGATGAGACCTTGTAGAATTAGAGCCGTGTTAAAGGGCCTGCAATGCACAGGATGAGCACCAGGAGCTGCTGGGCAGTTCTGTGCTGAGGAATCTACTGGATGGGCCAGAGTTTGGAGAGCTTAGCACCTAATGCAGTGACTAAGGTGTGAAAAACCTAAAGGGCCCAGATAGAAAGGCCAGGGAAGTGGGGGAGGCACTCTCTGGAGTTACCCTTGATTCTGGAGACTCAGGGAACTGGGAGATGAAACCACATTGAGGCTTTAGAAGAACCCCCATGCTATCCTTGTAGAAGCAGACAGAACAGATCTTTCTCCCAGGGCCCATGGGTGGGTGGGTGGAGCAGAAGAAAGGGAATGCTAAAGAAAAATGAATATAAAGAATTTGGCACTATTGGCATGTTTCCAGTAAAGCCTCGTGTTAACTAGGTATAGAACTATAGGTTAACTATGATTAAAATAAAATCTAAAGACAGAGGAAGCGATCTCAAGAGATTATCTGGTTGATCCTGAGATCTTTCAGGAGATTAAATTATTTCTATTTTTCCTTCCTATTGTTCGCCCACGAAAAGAAGGCTTGGCCACAGGTCTAAAGCCTAAAGCCTCCAGGCCTCTGCAGAGAGCTGTCATACATAGACATAATTCAGTTTCCAATTCACCAAATGTAGGCTAGGTGCTGGCAGCGGTGGGGGTGGGGTGGGGTGGCAGGATCCGTATGTCAGAGAGTTCTTAAAATACAAATCAATAAACGACCCAATCACTCACGCAAGCATTTATATCCAACTTAGAAGCCATTACACGAACTTAGTTAATTAGTTAAGTGATGACCACAGTCTTTGATCAAAACATTTGGGGAATTCCCTAGGATCCGACTGCTTCTTCCTCCATTTTCTCCTAGAAAATATGTGTCCTTGACTGCCGATGTAGGTCAACAGTAAAGGGCTGGCCTAGATCACTTGGGAGTACCACAAAACAAGGACAACAAATAGCAAATACACGAATAAACAAACTCATCTCTCTTTCTCTCTGCCATTTGCCTGTCTCAAAAATAGGTGTTCAACTTTCCCCTTACAAACCGAACCAAAACTGACCGCCTGCACAAGTCTCTAGCCAGCAGCTGAGCTTCGGTACAGTAATCCCGAGTAACCGTAGCTCCGGTTCCATCTGCAAAGGGCTCATTATTCCAACACTCCTGCAGACGGTGTCAGAAAGGTGAAGTGTCAAATCCACAAAGGGGAGACCCCAGCAGCTCTGGGCTACTGCCATATCAATCATGGCTGGTGGCTTTTACTTTTATCTCCCTCCCTCCTCAGTTGTCCCCGCCTCACACTGTCAGTTCGGGTAGAATATTTCACCTACACCTCACAATATGTCAAAAGGAAGGAGACACACGCTGTGAAAAGCTGGTAATTTTATTGGGTTCCTTTCCCTTTAAAACTCCGTTCCTTGGTCAAGTCTGGTTTCTGGGCTTCTTTTTTTCGCAGGGAAATTGAGGCAAACATTTTTATGTGGTCCTCTGGTGCCTGCTCTGTGCTCCCAGGATTATATACACAAGGATCATTAGAGTAGTGTTTCGCCCATTAAGATATAATAACCGTCAGCAGGGACAAAAAGCAGGCCGGTATCACAAATTCAAACTAACAGGCACACATAAAAACTATGTGCCTGTTTGAGGCACATGCGCAGGTCAGGGTCTTAAAACAGGCAAATCCCTCGCTGGCTCTTCTGTTGGGGAAGGAGGAAGAAACCTACAAGTTCTCTCAGCCCTGCAGAGCTCTCTCTCTCTAGAGGGTACTGTGTCTAAATCAACAGTGTGCTTGCTGTTTGGAAGATGTGTTATTAGGAAAACACAGTAAAACAAGGACAGGGGCTTGTCACAAGAGTGCTTGTTCTTGCGTTTTCTTTTGGTGATGCTGGAGTTTGCCCATACTTTGAAGTACTCTGCTATTCAGATACATTTCTGGCTTGGGAGATGGTCATTTTGACTGAAGAATCACCTCCATGCAAAAGCTTTGGGAGAGAGATGACACATACCTTTCATATAGACTAGCCAAGGAAAGTCTGGTTATCCAAAGGACAGAGATGCCACAGACAAATAGGTTTGTAAAATAATTTTTATGCAGCCTACTTTATTTCTTTGTATAATCATTTGTATTACTTAAGTAGCTGACAAGATTACCTTGTACAGGGTGACCTGTAACAAGTACAAATGACTTAGATCTTTTATCAGCTGGAAAAGGAAAGACTGACAAAATAACTTGACTCTGTTAGTGAACATTGTTTTGTTGGCAGTGCTAACTGCTAAGTGACCGATATAAAACTTCATTGCTTTCCCCAAATTACTCAATTTCTTTTTTAGTGATCAAGAAAAGTCACTGATGAATAAAAGAGAAAAGAATGAGAAATTGATACAGATGAATTTGGATTTTGAAAACTCTGTATACCTCTCCCAAGAAATTGTGGAAAAAAAATACTTTCTCAGGCTCAACCAAAGAAAGGTGAAGTGTGATGAGATTCAAGGGAAGGCAATGACAGAATCTGAGTACTGAAGAGAGGAAAAGATCTTCTCACAGCCTTGTCTACCAACTACAGAAGCTACCACCGTAAGGGAGTGGGGAGTCCATATAGTAAGAGGAAGGGATGGGGCAGGCAGAGAGGAGTGTGGAGCCAGAGTGTAGAAGAACGATTCTGAGGTAAGAATCTGCTCCCACTGAAGAGGCTGGTGACAAGTCTCTTTTCTTCACAGTAGCAAAATTCCTCTGGACCCTTTCCTCAGGCTGCCTCGCCCCCACCCCCAGCCCAAGTCACCATGTTTCTCCTCCCCCTGGGCACCCAGCGAGCCTGTGCAGACACAGATCCACACAGAGCCTTGCTTGATGCTAATATCTAAATGAGGTGCTCCAGGGCGGCCATCAGAAAGGAGCTCAAAGAAAGTTCTGTCCACTGCATTAGAGGGTAGGGACAGTGGGCGGAGTTCCTAAGGATTAGCAGTCAATGATTACTTCAAGCTTCCTTTGTGTGAGCGTTGCTCAAAGTGTTTCACATCACACCGAAGAAGGCCATGCTGCCACCTGGGCTTTATGAGTGATAAAAGTGAGGTAGGACATCGTTCAGCTGGATTCCTCAAGTTCTATTCTGTACTCCTCGACTACCCTCCAGTGAAGTAGAAATTTACCAGTGCAAGACGACCTCTTTCACTCTTTATGGGTACAACCTTTACCATTGGAAAAGACATTTAAACAACAAACAGAGTGATCTAAAAACAGACCAAATGCCCCTAAGACAATGAGCCACCAACCAGCAGGCAGAAGGCTACAGAGAAACCTTGTGTTCTGAATGGCACTACATGCTTTTATGCAAATAAAGGTGTCTGATGGGAATCTCAGGCGGTGTATGTTATAAAAATCCATATATATACCATATTACAAACATCCATATTCACTAATATTTTACTATCTCCAGTGCTAACTTTGACAATCCAGTTTCTCTAACGCAATGACCTAATGTCAATCTTTTCATAACTGAAGCTATTCTGAAGAATCTGTGTTCCAGCTGCGTTCCCTTCCAAAGAATGTCTGGGAGGGAGGAAGGGAGAATTTGAAAATGCTTTATCTGAAATAAAATATATAGAAATAACTGGAATTTTTCTATTTCATGTCAAAATTTTCTAAAAGGGAAGCAAAAACACATTGAAAAATAAACATGAAGTTACCTCTAGAAACAGAAAAAATAAGTAATATCAAGGGAATGTAATTTCCAGTCTTTACCGCACTTCTGAATGCCTGGCAGAGTATAACAGTAGTTGACGAAGACTTTAATTTAGGCTCTGATGGAATGAGAGGCAAGTGTGAAAGACACAGTAAATATGGGCTGTCTTGGGAAAGTGGAAATGGTCACCAAAGGGACTTTTGTTCTTCTTTTTAGCTCATCTATCCTAAAACCTCAAAATCATCCAGTCTTATAACACAAAAGTCTCAACTTTCCCCGAAGCTCAAGCATGCACCATACCCCAAGATACCATCCTGTAGCTACAATGAGAATTGTCCATGGTTCAAACCTCAAAGGAGGGCACGGAGTGTAGAATTCACAAAACTTCCCTGCCTGTGTCCCCTCTTTTCTCTGGAGGGCGATGGAATGAGAAACAGTTTGGGTTAAGCTGCTTCTGGCCCTCCATTCGTTCTGCTCTTTTAAGCCAAATTACATTCCTGGCAGATTGGACGGTCTCGGCAGATGGCCTGAAGGAAAAGTATAAAGAGGGACTGGCCTCCACTTTCTGACTCCAGCCTGCTATTGAAGGGATGGATAATGGCTTAGGAGGCAGGCGAGGGCAGCCCCACTGCTGAGGTGTGTCAGACTTTGTGGGAGGAAAGACAAGGTAGGGAAGGGAAGTAGTAGAAAGAACTTTTCCGAATTTTCTAAATTGGCCCCTATAGGTGCTTAATGAATTGATTGACACCGACCTTGTCATGGGCTTGGTATGCCATCATGACCACAAGTCACTTATGGTGGGTAAGCTCCTGCAGTACGTGATGGCTGCACTATTTTTGCTTTCAGTATGTCACGATTTGGGTTGGGGGAGAACAAAGAGAACAATTTAAATGAAGTTCATTTAAATTCTAATGTCTATTTTTAATTAAACTTCACAATGTAAACAAGTTGGCTTTGAGGTTCCTGCAGAGAAGCCCTACACTGACGGTAAGAGGATGGCGAAGACTTTGTCTTTATTGTCCACGGAACCAAGTAAAAAGGGCAGTCAAAGCACGGTTGCCAAGGAACTGTATCCCATAAACCTTACAGAAGTTTCCACCTTTCCATCATAACTGTATCCAAATGAGAATCTGAAGCCATCAAAATTAGCAAACCATTTAAAATCTTGAGATCGTCTAGGCTTCAGAATGTGGGTGTCATGCATTGTGTTGCACACATATTAGAAGGCACGCTTTGTCAACTGTGCTCTAAAACACCAGATGGGGAAAATTCTCGGCAAGGATGATTTGGAAAATGAAAACCTCTAGAGTAGGGATTCTTACGCTATGGTGAGATTTTTCTCAGGGAAGTCTTCAATGACCTGTGTGGTGTATGTATTCCCAATGCCTGATCAGATTCATTTTTGAAAATTCCCCTTAGTACTGACGTGGATTTCTGTAATTTATTAGAGCAAACCAACAAGGTCTGGTAGGTGGGTACTGTGGATGTAGGTTCCAGGCTGGGAGCCTCCCTTAAGTGGCCTTCCATTCTCACGCTGAGACTGACACAGAGAGGTTACGACGCAATGCAGCTGAACCCTCTGACCAGATCAGTAGGAACGTGAATGAAAAATGTTTTATTTTAGTGTTAGATTAAATATTATAAATATAAGTTCTCAGTGTGCGGGAAATTCCAAATGAGTGCCAGGAGGCTTCTGGCACCTCGTCTATGGCAAGGCATATGGAGGTTTGTGTCGAGAATGGTCAACAGCAATTTTCCATCTCCCCTGGGACGAGAAGAAGAGGAAATTACTAACATGGAATGAAAACACTAATTTGCAATCATGTCGGCAGTCACTGTGTCCAACATGCCAAATGCTTCTAAATATAAGTCATCCCGTCCTGTGATGGAAAGCCAGGGGTAAGGAAATCAGTGATTCAGTATATCTTGGGTGAAACACAGGCTTTCTGGAACTTCTTTTGAAACCATTTCTCTTGCAATCACTCCCGTAACGACTCTGGTCGAGACTTCAGCAAGGATGCTACTTTAGTAGAGAAAAGCCCAGACTTACCCTTCAAAGGGTGTTGTGTCTATAGCCTAGCCCTCCTCCTTTACCCGCAAGGATAACGTTTTCATGGTCCTCCAGATGCTAGCTTGAACAGCCTCAGTGAAAAGATGCTAAAATCCTCTAACACAGAATCATTTTCTTTTTGAAGTTGCCTTTGCTGCTAGACCTCTGGTTTGCCTCTCATGTTTTTCCTTCATTGCCTAAGGTGTATCCCAGATTCTGTTTCCATTATTCCTGTAGCTGTAATTACTAGCTATAATGACTCTCTCTAAACATCCCATGTCCATGTTTTTCCTCTTTTACATCAATGTGTGTGTCAGCCTTGGTTCTGAGCTTCATTGTTTATCCTCTAAGATCACACAGGCTCTAATAGATTTATCCACCTGACATGCATCATTTACCCTGAGGTCACACAGGCTTTAATCTGACCTTTGTCATTTATCCTCTGAGGTCACACAGTCTCTGATAGATTTACCTAACTAAACTAGATGCTTTTCTTTCAATCCTGACCAGATACAAAGAAGGAAGGATTAATTTGGGTCACAGTTTCAGAGGGTTCATCCATGGATGCTGTTTGGCCCCATCGACTTGGGCAGAAGATTATCATAGCACACATTTGACAAAACTGTACTTCAGTTCCTAATAGACAGGAAGCAGAAAGAAGAGAGAGGCCAGAAGAAGAAAAAAAAAATCCCTCAACGACATGACAAGTCAGAGTTCTTATGAGCTGGTTGTCTCTGCAGATGCTATCATGGACTTGTTCAGAAGTATGCCTCATACCTTAGGTGTCTCTTAATCCAATCAGGATGGCAACCACAGTTAACAATCAAGATAACTATTTTCATTTATCCATTCGACAAGCCCTTAATGATCACCATGTGGATGCCAGGCACAAGGAGGAAGTCTCTGGGGATTGCATCTATGGACACTCTCCTTCTTGGAGTTTACATCCTTAGAGTATATGCAAAGGACAGAAAAACAGATGTGCAAATCAAACAATATATTGAGCTCTGGGTAAAGCTAAAAGTAACACATGGTGAGAAAGTAGAAGAACAAATCTGAGAGCAGACAACAAGGATGGACAAGGTTGTACCTTTGATACTTGGCATTGCAGATAGGAAGATGGGTAGGTAAAAGATAGATAGATAGATAGATAGATAGATAGATAGATAGATAGATAGATAGATAGATAGATAGTCAGACAGACAGAAAGACAGACAGAGTTATAATCTCGGGGGAGGTTGAAAAGCTGTCATTAGAAAATAGGAACCCTGAAGTGCTTCTGGAGGCTGACAGGTCCCTCTGCTGGCAAGCTGAAGAGTACATTTCCCAGGAATTAGGTGCTACATTTTCAGAGTTTGTCTATGTTTATTTCTTTGCGCTTCTATCATCATCTATCTGCCCCTTACTCAAAATATGTTTATTGTGTTTCTATGCACGTGCTGGAGTACAGATCACATCTTACGTGGGAAAATGGCATGAATTTACATAACATCGAGTGGAGACAAGGATATGGACGGAACAATGAGCAAGCACGGCCACTGTTTTACGTACAACAGACTTTATTCAGTTCCTCTTGCGTATGTCCTGGTGAGTATGACAGATTGCCACATGGATAAGGGTAATTACGAGTCATGTGATACTGCAGTTAACCAACTCAGAATCATAAACCTTTTCACGGCATTACGGCCCCCCTGGACTGACTATTCATTGTGAGGTGACCAAGATCGTAGCTAGCTTGGACCTTTCCAACACTGCAGTCAAGAAGATGCTTAAGTGCAATAAATGTGAACTTTTAGGTACTGGGTTTCAGGTTATATACACTATTTCTTGAGACTTTGAAAAGGACAAGTTAACATCTTTTTTCTTGGCACCCTGACAAAGATGATCCTATGTCTAGGAGGTGAAAGTATATGCTCTTAACTGACCGTGTGGGCAGTGAGGGTTTGCCTAGCTGTCAGTTTGGTGCCTCCCATCAGATCTTGCTCTAGTCCCCTCACATGAACATCAATGTCTCCAGCTGCATCAGCCTGAGGTGTCTGTTCAACAGGACAACAGCACAGGACCAAGCATATTCTGTTCACAATCAGACTTGGATTCAGAATGACATCTCATTCAGAAACCAGTGTCAGTCAAGGACTCTAAAGGAATAATTTAATATCATAGTTTCTGGTTATGTTGCTGTATTCATCTGGTATATATTATTACATGAAGAAATGGCATGGAGATTAGTTTTTTGGAACTTAGGAGCCAACTGTGTAGAGCATAACTGTCTTAGTTAGGGTTTCCATTGCTGTGAAGAGACACCATGACCACAGCAACTCTTACAAGGAAAAATTTAATTTAGGAGGCTCGCTTACAGTTTCAGAGGTTCAGTCCATTATCATCATGATGGGGAACATGGTGGCATGCAGGCAAACATAGTGCCAGAGTAGGAACTGAGAGTCTTACATTTTGTAGGCAACAGGAAGTTGACTAAGACCCTGGGTAGTAAACTGAGCATAGGCAACCTCAAGGCCCACCCCCACAGCGACACACTTCCTCCAACAAGGCCATACCCACTCCAACAAAGCCTCCTAATAGTGCCACTCACTATGAGATTATGAGGGCCAGTGACATCCAAACTACCACAGTAACATAGGAGTTTGCGGCAGAGAAAAGTCTATAATCATACACATAAGACATATAATTCTGTGATGCTATGGTTAGGGTTTTAAATGATGAAATGAGAGATCATGTTTGCTTCACATACACATGTTCTTGACCAGAGTAGAGAAGGTTCAGAGAAACTAAAATCTTGCTCACATCACAATGATTACTCAGTCCAATGGGACTGTAATGCCATGGAAAAGTGTATGGTCCTGAGTTGGTAATTGCTACATCACATGACTCAAATGCCCCTTATCTATATGACAATCTGCCATACTCAGTGATACATACGTAAAAGGAACTGAACAATGTTTCAGGTGATGTTGAAAGCTGGAAAATTCATATCCACATTGTTAGATAAAATCTCATCTTCCAGGGATTTACCAAGGGTGTGAGAGGCACAAGTTAAGAGCAAAACTCTTGAACCACAGTTGGTGAACTTTCTCATTCCAAAAATTATACCCTATATGGTAGTTTCTCATCAAAAGACTATCAAAGCCTGATCTAAAGTTTCTTTCTAGAAGGTTTGAAAGCTGATGAAAACTTTTAATCTCAATAGTAAGCCTTACAAACACTAGAAGGTGCTTGAAACTGTTCCAAACTGCCATCAGCTATAATATTGTTCAAGTTTAATATTCACCCTTACATGTTTGGTTCTTTCATTAAGTCAAAAATATTTGTTTAGGTCAGCCTATTTCAATACTCTGTGACTGTCATTTACTTAAAATATTTTATTATCTTTAATAAACTCAATTGTTGTGTAATGTAGAAAAATTTCAGTCTTCTACCAAATCCATTTTGAAAGGAAAAGTAGTGTAAGAAAAGGTCTTCTGTGTCTTTAGGAACCTTCTCAGTAGAGACAAATGACTTTGAGCAACAGTGGCTAAAACCTCAAGGGAAGGGTCAGAGTGCTTGTGCCATTAAACCTATGCTCAATTATACCAAAACCCCCTCATGTTATAAGTGGCACATCTAAGTAAAGGCTTGGATGAATAAAGGGAATATTGTTTTAATGTAAGATACAAGAGGCATGATGCTTTTTAGTCTACTTTTATTACAGAAAATGTATACAAATAAAACTTATTAGTTTTAAAATTATAATAAAAGAGGGCTATAGAGATGACTCAGTGGTTAAGAGCACTTGTTGCTTTTGCAGAGAACCTGGACTCAGTTCCCAGAACCCACATGATGATTAACAATAGCTATGACTCCATTCCTGTAAGACCCAATGCCTTCTTGATTCACAAGGCATTGCATGTGTATGGTGCACAGGCACACAGGCATATAGAACATCCATACACACAAAATAAAAGCAAACAAATCTTTTAAAGCATACACTAAGAATCATTTTATTTAGTAAATCGTCTTTCTAGACTTCAGGTTCTGGAGATTATTTTTATTCATATGCCTGAGGAACTAATATCGAAGACAAAATTTTTAATATAGAAATCAAGGTGGGATTTTTCTCCCTTCTCTCAATTAGTTTTTTGCAGCCAGTCTATGCATCAGTCTCTTATTTAAAAATGCACCAAAGATAACAAAGTAAAATGCTGTCATTTGAAGAAAGAAGTATGTGTGTGTGGGGGGGCAATGGCAAAATCAAGTCGTTGTTATATGCTTTTCTATATAGGCATATTCAGTCTAAAGAATAAGAAATGATTGAATCCATACATCAATATCTTGTATATTAATGAAGGAATAAACCCAGACAAAAGTCCTCAGTGCCTACTAACCTCATGATCCACTCAATACTAACTTTGAAGAAATCATGTATATATAACATACAGCATGTACAGCATCTATGAGGAATTCCTCATTTACCTACGGTAAATCTAGACCAAACCAACACTGCACAGGACACACAGAGGACAGATGAATGTGAGAGATAAAACATGTTAAGGTGATTGGCAAACGTGGCAAAATATCAAAGTGGGAAGCTGTAAGACAAGTGAGCGGATAAATTGCCAAGGTAACACTCAAAATGAAAACAGGGAGCAGCATTGTTTGTCATAGCCAGAACCTGGAAACAGCCTACATGCCCCTCGACCAAAGAATGGATAAGGAAAATGTGGTACATTTACACAATGGAGTACTACACAGCAGAAAAAAATAATGGCATCTTGAATTTTGCAGGCAAATGGATGGAGCTAGAAAACATTTTTTTGAGTGCGGTAGCCCAGACACAGAAAGACAATTATCACATGTACTCACTCATAAGTGATTTTTAAACATAAAGCAAAGAAAACCAGCCTACAAATCACAATCCCAGAGAACCTAGACAACAATGAGGACCCTAAGAGAGACATACATGGATCTAATCTACATGGGAAGTAGAAAAACACAAGATCTCCTGAGTAAATTGGGAGCATGGGGACCTTGGGGGAGGGCTGAAAGGGGGAGGGGAGAGGCAGCGAGGGGAGTAGAGAAAAATGTAGAGCTCAATAAAAAAAATAATAATAAATAAAGATACTGAAAAATTTGTTAATCAATTTCAAGACAAGATAACGGTGCTACAGTTGTATTTTGGGAAAATCCCTTCACTTTTTATTGGTGGTACTAATGGTTTTGCAAGATAAATTACAAAATGCCTGAGACATCTTATTTTCATAACGGTCTAGCTAGTAGAGGGACTGTCTATATCAAATGAAAGTAACAATGAATTTTAACTGGATGTCGGTTACCAGACATTCTAACTTTTAGGTGTTTGGGGAATTTTCACAACAGAATATTCAGAAAGATTTCAGAGGAGGACTGTTAGAGAGTAGAAAGTGGACTATCTGGAAATGCAGGATGATGTTGTAGGCAGGGGAGAAATAAGACATACCTCATATACTCATACAAAAATGTCAAGATGAAGCTGCATTCGGATATAATTAACATGCATGGAAAGCTACAGAGAACTTGAAGGCTAGAGGGAAATGACTGGAAGGACTTACCTTGCTGGATGTCTTTCATTTCTAAATGTAAACTAGATATCAAGATTCCCACAGTTTGAGATCGTTTTCCATCCAATAACTTGATGATCTATAATTTTAAGTAAAAAGAGAAAAATACAAGCTCAAATGATCATGCAATCCTTCAGAAAAAAAAACACCAAGACTTTATGACTTTTGGATATATTGATACACTAAGGGAACATATTGACATTATCACAGGCACTTGACTTAATGCTTAAATTCAAAGTCGCATATCTACATTACAATTAAAAAATAAAGGAAAATGCCTTGCAGAATTCAACTGGTCTAACACAAACACCAAACATATTTAGGTTATTTTACTCTGATTTTTTTTTTAACGTTTTAAAATAATTTGCTTGACCATATAGACCAGATTGGTCTAGGACTTAAAACCTTTTGCCTCAGCCTCCTGAGAAAAAAGGTTAAAAGGAATGTGCCACCACTCCTGGCTACTTTGACCTCTTCAAACATAAGGGGCCTAGAGAACAAGACATGGATTCTGGCTGCTGATAGGTAAAAGCAAGCTAACCCCGCTAACCCACCATCACTTCATTATTCAGGCAGTCACAGGGGTGGGAAGGATGTTATCACAGAAAGCCTTTCTTGGTCAGAGTGCTACCTGTCACTGAGCTCACAGGTTGTGTTTCTTCTGAAGTTGGTTTTGCTCCCCAAACAGGGAAGGAGACAAGTTAGAGTATTTTTAGGCTTTGCCCATACATATGTACTAAATTCTCTTTATGCTTCTAACGAGACCCTCATCCGCATCTCTAAGTTTTTGCTTATCCACTCTTTCATTGTGGAATGAATAAGATCCCCCTTCAAGAATAGACAAAAATGGAAAGAAGACAATGAATACACCATTATATGACTCAGATCCTCTTTGTTGAACATTATTTTCTCTCAGTTTTGAAAGCTTCATTCTATTTGAGTTTGGATTATTACCATGGAAAGCCCACAGCAGGAAACACACTATATTAAAAACCCTCAAGTATATACAACAGCATAACTCATACCGCTAACTACATGTTTATCGTTCTATATCCTATCTCTGAAACTTTCTCAGCTTGAATGATGGAAAATTTATCTGAATTACAACCTCCCAATACTTCCATCCCCCATATAAAAAATCACATTCTTCTCCATTGAGGGTGTATTAATTACTTAACTAAATACGGTGGTTTGAATACGAATGGCCCCCATAGACTCAAACATTTGAATTCTTGATAGAGAGTAGTTCTACTTGAGAGAGACTAGGAGGTATGGCCTTGTTGGAGGAAGTTGGGGTTTCAAATGCTCAAGCCCAGAGTTTTGCTCACTTCCTGCTGCCTGCCTACCCAGATGTAGAACTCTCAGCTATCTCTTCACCACCTTGTCTACCTGGGAGCTGCCATTCTTCCTGACATGAAGCTAATGGACTGACCTTCTGAAACTGTAAGCCAGCCCCAACTTAATGCTTTACTTTATAACAGTTGCTGTGGCCACGGTGTCTCTTCACAGCAATAGAACAATGATAAAGACATTAACTAATTAGTTTGCTAATTGGCTGATGATTTTTCTTGCCTAAAACTTGCAAAACTGGGCACCAATGACTTGTTCTTGACTTCAGTGACAAAGGTTTCAGTTGCTCACCGTTGGTTAGAATGTATCTTCAAGTTTTAAAAACATAACCTTTATTATGCCCCAGCAATCTCCTTTTGTTATTAATTCAGTAAGCTTTTTCTTTAATCATGAAATGTGTTGTGCTAGATAGGTTTTTTTTGTCAACTTAACACTTTTAAATTCAGTTTAGAAAGAAGAACCTCAGTTCAGAAAATGCCTCCATCAGATTGACCTGTAGTCAAGACCACAGGAAATTTTCTTGATTATTGATTGATGAGGAAGGGCCTAGCCCAGTGCTAACCTTGAACAGGTTGTCCTAAGTTGTACAAGAAAGCAATCTTAGCAAGCCATGAGGAGAAAGCTAGTAAGCAGCATTCCTCTGTGTTCCCTGCTTCAGTTCCTCCCTCCGGGTTTGGTGATATACTGGTAGCTTTTGGTCATGATGTTTTATCACAGCAACAAAACCCTAACACTGATGTCAAACTTTGTCAAGTGCTCTATGTCTTTTCAGGCGAACATGTGATTTTAATCCTTTGTTTTGTTAATGTATCTGAATCACACACCAATCTGCAGGTATAAACACAAACACTTGTGGAGGGAGGGAGAAAGAGAGAGAGAGAGAGAGAGAGAGAGAGAGAGAGAGAGAGAGAGCACTAGCCATTTGAGCATCATAGTGGTAAGCCCTGTGCCACTATAACATATGATCTGTCTAATGCTATCTTGAATTTAGCTTGCTAGTATCTTGTTGGTGGTATTCATCTATATTAACCAGGGTCAATGCTGCTTCTCATTTCTTGCAGTGTCTTTGGTATCAGAGAAATCCTCACTTCATAAAAATAAATCTATTTTCAACAGTTCCAATTTCAGATATCTGATGAGTTTGAGAAACAATGTCCTGGACTTTTTCAAGTGTTTGGGAGCCTTAGACTGTCTACTGTTTTCCCTTCTTAGAGATGCTAGAGTTCTGGCTCAATTCTCAATGGTAGCTGGTAAGATTTTCTGTTTCCTAATGATACTGCTTAGGTGGGTTACAAGTTTGTTGGAATTGGTCCATATCATCAAGGTTACTCAAATTTTTGGCATATCAAATATGTACATATATATGTGTATATATATATATTCACATTGGTTTCTTATATTTGTTCTTTCTATGGTATCAGTTATAAAGTCTGTCACATATTTGGAGCTGCTTTCTTTCTCTTTTCATTTAAAGAGGTATCAGCTTTGTTTATCATGAAAAAAGCAGTTTCATTTTTTTGGCATGTTTCCAATACTTCTGTTATGTACTCATGTTCAAATGCTTATTGCTTCACTCTTCTGTGGACTCTCATCTTGGTTTGTTCAAGTTACACAATGTATGGAGTGATATTGTTAAGATATTTTTTAATGTACTCGTTCATCCCTATAAACCTTTCATTATTACTATTTTTGGTATCATGTAAGGTTCAATATGCTGTGGTTTGTTTTTGCTCATCTCAAACAATCTTTCTATTTTCCTTTGAGTTTCTCTTTAACTCACTAGTTGCTCGGAAGTGTGTTGTTTAACTCCAACTTATTTCTGATTTTTCTAGTTTTCCTTCTTCTATTACTGCCAGTTTCATTCCATTGCTGTCACAAACACTACTTGGTATGGTTTCAACATCTCAAATTTGTTGAGACTTATTTTGTGACATAAAATTCTCTCAACCCTGGACAATGTTCCAATTGAAAAGAATGTGTGCTCCATTCCTGTCAGTAGAATGCATTGTAGAGTCAACCCTGGGCATTCATAGGGAACTGACCCCAGGGCCATCACAAATACTCAAACCTACCAATGCTCAGCCTTTTACTGTATTCTTAACAATTACTTATACTGCCAATGTAATGTAAATTGCACATAGATCTTTGTTATACAGTATTGCTCTGGGTATAATGACAAGAAATACATCTGCTTATGTTCAACACAACTATCAATCCAACTAGGTGAACAAAAGGCAAACAAAACAGTGCTCTACCATTTCAGGAGAGATTAAGAATCTAAAGAGGCTACAGTAGACCATTCCAACCTGTCACCCCGTGCACAGGGGCCCAGCACAGTATTTGTCATTCAAGCTTCACTTTCTTGTTCTTCTGGGGTTAAAGTTCAGTTTATTTCATATGGTTAGTGCTGATGCTGGGTGTGTGTATAGTTATAAGCATGATAGTTTTTGGTGGGTTGGCTATTTTATCACTACATACTATCTGTCTTTTGTAACAGTTTTAATGGCGAATCAATCCCACACCAGTTATGCTTTAAGGGGTTATTTATTTTTGGGGGTAAAACTTACACCATAAACCGTCAGGAAGGGAGCCTAGTCGCTGGAGCAGGAGCCGGGAGCAGGAGCCGGGAGCAGGAGCCAGGACCAAGCTCCGGAACCAAGAGGCCTGAGCCGAGATCTGTGGCTCTTTTTAAAAGAGAAATATACCACGCCCCAGTGGGCTGGTATTTCAGCGGCTATTGGCTGACAGAGAGGAAGGCCCTCCTACAGCACCGTGGGCTCGTACTTCAGCGACTATTGGCTGAAGTAGCGGAAGATACTCCTGCAGCACAGTGTTTTGACTTAACGTCTATTTCTAGTGTCATATTTTATATGATCATTTGGCTTCTGTTTTTTCCTTAGCTAGGATTTTTCTATACTTTTTCATTTCCATGCCCTAAGTGTGTTCCTAAGTCTGAAGTGGATCTCTTGCGGAAAGCATACTGCTCAGCTTTTTATCTTGTTGACTCTGTCAGCAATTCTGTCTTCTGATTAAGAAAATCCATTTATTTCCATTTAAAGTCCTTGTTGATAGAGACTTACTGGGCCGATTTGTTAACCTCTTTGTTTTTGTAACTTGTTCCCCTTTTCTTTTCAGACTACTCT
This sequence comes from Myodes glareolus, assembly GCF_982192425.1. NCBI lineage: Eukaryota > Metazoa > Chordata > Mammalia > Rodentia > Cricetidae > Myodes > Myodes glareolus. Next base: position 65,316,284 of record NC_142035.1, read on the forward strand.
TTGGTCTTGTTCACTTCTTACAGTGATATACTTTGGTTCCCTTCTTATTTTCTATGAAGGGCCTTTTGTTCAAACCCTGTATGGTTAGCTCAGCATTTACTTTAAATGCCTTATGTTTGTAACAGTCTGCTCTAAATTAATCACTCACATACAAGACTTCTACTCTTTTACTTCTTCACCTCTTTGTACTTTGTCGCTGGTATCACGAGGTACAAACTTCTGATTGTGCAGTCAAGAATGCATTGTGGTTAAGCTTTTTATACCATTCTCTAAAGTCCCATGGAATGGGTAAAAATGATTTACGCACAGCCACTAAAGTGTATTATATTTGTTTGGATATTTTTCTCATCAGCAAGCTTTGAATGCACATGCTTGTGTGTGTGTGTGTGTGTGTGTGTGTGTGTGTGTGTGTGTGTGTTTCAGCCTACAGAACAAGCATCTTCCTCATTATGTATCGAGCTCATCACTAAGTCAGTGGCGAGCGGCTTCTGCGGCCGATGCTCATCGTTGTCTACTTCCCTTCACACCTGAGGGAGAGTTTCCCTGCACACATTCCTACTGGCTAGGAGCTTTTCTTCCAGTGTGTGAAATACTGCATCTTTTAGGCCAAGAAGTCAGGGCTGGAAACTTCATTGGCAGCTATGGCGGTGCACCTTTCCATGGAGCAAGTAGTTTTTGTCGTGTGTTCAAAACTATTTCTCTGCCTTTACCTTCTGAAAATTTGAGTACAGTCTATCTTGCTCTGTCTTAGCAAGTTCTCCTTGTTGAGACATTCAGATTTAGGAAGCTCATCTCCATACCTACATCCTGGCCACCTTCTTTGGTCAAATGTGCATTCTGTTCCTTCTCTCCCAGCTTCTCCAGTTATGTGTTGTTTGGTTTGCTTGGTGACATCCTTCATTCGCTTGGACTTTCTTTACTTTTTTTCATTCATTCATTCTCTCTCTCTCTCTCTCTCTCTCTCTCTCTCTCTCTCTCTAGTTTTGAATTCTCCAATCACCTCCTCTGCCTGGGTAAGAGAGCTGCTCTGTAGCAATTTTTCAACTCCGTGATTAGGTTTAACCACTTCCCAGTTTTTATTCGTTCATTTCAAATGCTTTCTATCTCTGCTAATCGCTCACCCTGCCCCTGCCTCACTTTCCCCAGCTCCCTGAACATCACTGTCACATTTACCTTGAATTATTTGTTAAGTGCATTGTGTGTGTTTGCAACTACAAACTCATTTCTGAAATTTGTTTTGCACCTTCTCTAGGTCCTAGCCTCTATGTTTTTCTGTATGCCTTGTTACTTTGGACTGGTCTGTTTATGGGGGGAAAAGTCATTTTCCACAGTCTTTAGCTTTCCAGATTAGTTTCAGTAGGGAAGCTCTCCTAAAACAAGCCAAGGTGAGTAAGAATTTTTAGACCCATGGATGAGCATTCTGCAGACATATGAATTCCCAAGCTCCCAATGAAAGAGGTCTTAATGGCTTCCTCATGCTATAATTCTTCTTTCTCTGTTGTCTAGAGCACCATCACTTCTCTAGAGACATTAAAATGCTCCAAAATTCATTTTTGTTCTCATCATCCCCCGAGCACCTAGAAGATGTCAGATCCTATGAACAAAATGAGTTGAGTAAGAAAGAAACCAGCTGAGTAAAAAAATGGAACACTGTATGCAACCTCCACTCTTCCCTTTCCTTCAACCCATTGGGGACGTCACTAAGCTGTGCTGGCTGGCCTGTACACCACAGGTGCTCTGCAGCAATGGTCAGCCACCCAGCCAGCTCTTTCTTGTTCCCAGTAGTCCCTGCTCATGCACAGAATGCTGGGTTTGTCAGCACTCTTAAGTCAGGAAGACAGAAACCAGTCCCTGGGCAGCCCTCCAAAAAGCCAGAACACTGATTGCCTGCTCCAATATCTTCTTCCCAAGGGAGAGACCAAGAGTTAGGGGTTTACTCCAACCCACTCGACGCTGAGAAAAGGGAAGGGTAAGTGGAAAACAAGTCCATGCTAGTTAGCACAGTCACCTTTGCCCACGGCTTCTCCCAACTTGGCATCTTCTCTGATTCAGACACAACAGACCCTGGTCTTTTGGGTACCACCTGGATACCCAAATTGACACAAATTTGTGAATTGACACAAATGGCCATCTTTTTCACTGCCCTTCCTAGAGAACCTGAGAGTGTTCTGTAGACTACTATGCAGTGAGCAGGGAGGGCAGACTCCAATGTGAAGATACTACCCATTTTCCTAGCAGTTTTATTGTGATACTCTTTAGGCACATTTAACCAATTTCTGGATTTCTCAGGAAGAAAACTGGTATCTACATGGGAGGGGGAGGGTCTGGGTGCTTTCTATTTTGCCATCTTAACACCATAATAGGTTTCTGAGAGGTGGTTAGACACAGAAAGAGAGGTGAGTTAAAGGTGACTGGTATACACCAGGCATGGTGCCCAACCGCAGGTAGCTCACCGGACTACAATGAGAGCATGAACCATTGTAGTGAGGATGAGTCAAGCTACATTGCTAAGGGCCTGGCTTCTCTCTCATAGCTGGAGAACAGCATCGAATGAACTACAATTCGAAATGCAGAGGATAGAAAGGAAAGGGGGAGAGGGAATATATATATATATATATATATATATATATATATATATTAAAACACCTTCCACAAGCCCAGTTGTGTCAAAGGATGAAAAGAAAACAAACAGAAACAAAACAAAACCTACACAAACCTTAGACAACTTCAAAGCAGAGCAAAGGAAACGGCTGCACATATTTTGATCATTTCAGATTTAGTCGGACTGGCTATGCAGGATGTGAAGGGCACGCATTACTAGGATGCGGGTAAAGATAAACTGGAAGGGCGAATGGGAGGAAAAAGATCTTTGGCTATTTGCTTCTTCTTGGGTCTCTGTCAGTCTGATCACTGCACAGGATGGAAGAGAGCAGGACCCAAGCACTGAAAACTCTTATTCTAAAGGCTCCACCTGGCCAGATGTGGAGCTAAAGACACAAGACACAAGTCAGGCTTAAGATCTAAGTTCACAGATATATCTGGGCTGTGATTTCTGGTTTTCACTTTTCTTTTTGTGTATTTGTATTTTTAATAAAAGAAACAGATAACTTTTATGTGTGTGTAGTATGTGGTGTGTGGTGCATGTATGTAAGTGTACACGTGCCACAGAAGAACATCAGTACCTTCCTCTATCACTCTCTACCTCATCCCTTTAAGAGGGGGTCTTCTCCTGCTAAGAGGCTGGCTGGCCATCCTGCTCACAACAGACCCTTGGCTCCATCCCTCAATGCATGGGTTACAGGCACAAACAGCCATGCCTGTTTTTTTTATATGAGTACTGGAAGTTTGAGCTCTTCCTCCTGAGTCATCTCCCCAACCTTACCAATACGTTTTGAAATTTAAGAAGTGTAAACTATTTAAAAATATAAGGATCAGGCAGGCGATGTTGGTGCATCGCCTTTAATTCTAGCACTTGGGAGGCAAAGGCAAGCAGATCTCTGTGTTTTCGAGGGCAGCTTGTTCTACCAAGTGAGTTCCAGGACAACAAGGGCTGTTATAAAAAGAAATCCTGCCTCAAGATATTCTAGCTGTTGTACAATTATAATAATATATGTGTATACACACACACACATATGTGTGTATATAGAAAACAGTGAAAATACTCTCTTACCTTCTGATTCTACTCTCTAGTTACTGGCACTGGTAACGGGTGTTTTTCACAGTCTGTGCCTAAACAAGTGCACATGCCCACACCTGTGGAGCTTATGCATATAATATGATAAGTGGTACACTAGGGTTGTAGCGTAGCGACAGAGTGAGTGCCTAGCATACGTTATGAGGCCCTGGGTTAACCAGTTAGAGAAGAGAGGCAAGTGTATGTTTTCACCTGTGCAAACTTGCTTCTTTTTTTGTTTTGCTTCTCATTTACAACTACAACTTTTGTCCCAGTCCAGAAATACATCCCTGACAAATTCCATGCCCATAAAGGTAAAGCCACTTCGAAGTATGTGATAGTGTTTGTGTCTTCCACTGAGGGACTTTAGGACTTTTCCAAGTGCTGCAAACTAAAAATGTGTGATCAACACCAAAAGAACTTCGCTGTAGTCATAAGTCTTTCTTTCTGTAGGATAGATTTATAGTTCTTTAAACAATATTCTCATTCTAAAATTAGATATGCATCACCAAATTGTTTTTAATAGGTGATAGAAGAAATTCATACTCTGACAAGTATTTGACAGAATGATTGTCTTCCTGCCCTACTTATTCTTTATATTACCAAGTAAAATCCATTTTTTTTTTAAAAAAAGTTAACTTCTTTTATTCTTTCAATCTACAATTTTACTAAAGTAATAGTAAGATTAAAGATTTGGATTATGGACTGCATGTTCTTATGAACTGTCTTCATAGCCTTCTTGTAGGTTCTCTAATGACTAGATTTATTAGACTGGCATGCTACAAAGGAATTTAAATGAAGACATAGCTAATTGGAAGGAGGAAAGCCTTTCTAAGAGACTGCTGTAGAAAAAAGGCATATTCTAAGGAAATATGAGATCTGAGAATTACCATTCACTGTGCCCCAGTCCACTGTATCTTCAACAGTCCAGGCACAGAGTTGAGGGCATTCAGCACCCTGCTGTTGTAAATTTCATTCTATTTGTGGTTCCTGTGGATTTGATACCATTGACAATGTTTCTGGGTTCGGAAGTCCTATAAGGTAAATGTAGGCCTTTGCAACCAAAACATTTGGCTCAGCTGGCTCAACTCTCAGTTTTCAACTGTGATTTTTTTTAAAAAAAAAAACCTAGGGTCCCCTTACTAATTATATTTCCACAAACTGAGGAATTTGACTTCCTAATTCAATAGTCAGAGGAAAATATGGAGGCAAAGACACACACACACACAAAAAAAAAAAACAAACAGAAAAATGAAGATCTCAAAGAGGCTGAGTCTTTGAACTATTTGGTTTTCTACCAACAGCCATTACTTTGCTTTAAAAGTAATTTTTGATAATTTTTAGCATCAATATAAAAATAATCAGAACTCAATGTAACAGAAATTTCCCCTGAGTTTTCTTTTACTAGATATATCATTAGTAAGCTAATTTCTAGACAGACAAAGTAAATTTAAAGAATTCTTCTTGGAAGTGAAAGACCATATTAGATATTTGCTGCACCAAGTTTACTGACTTATCTAGGATAGAGTGGGCTTGAAAGGAATCAAACTTGATTGATTATACCTCCATATTTTCTGGTTTAGTGACTATTCTAGACTGGTAAACATGATTACTGGAAAAATTAATAAGATTCCAAAGTTGTCTGAGATTGTCAGATATTAAATATCTTTCTACAGTAATATTACGATGAATTTTAAATGTCAACTTTCCACAACTCAGAATCACCTGAGAAAGGAGACTCAGTTGAGGAACTGTCTAGGTCAGGTTGGTCTCTAAGTATGTTCGGGCAATTTTCTTGGTTGTTAATTGAAGTAGGAAGACCCAGTCTACTGTGGGCAGCACCATTACCTAGGCAGGGGGTTCTAAACAGTCTAAAACAAAAGAAAACTGGGAGTGAATTAATCAGCATGGATACATCCATCTTTCTCTGCTCTCAGCTATGAATGCGGTGAGCTAAGTTTTCTCAGGCTCTTCCCTTTGTGACTTCTGTGCACAGAAGTAACGGACTGTACTCTAGAACAGTAAACCAAATAAATCCTTTCCTCCCCTAAGTTGCTCTTGGTCAGAGTCTTTTATCACAGCACCAGAAATTAAACTAGGACAAGTAGGAATTTAACTACTATATTTAAAAAATAGCCACAGAATTCTAAATACAAAAGGTTATATCACCCAAATAGAGAATGAAAATCATTAAGACCAACTCATTCCATTGAGTTTTCATTACTCAGGACTACTTTAGGCTGTCTGCACGAAAAATGCAATATAACAATCTAGAAAGAAGAAAGCCTAGGGTGACAGCATCAGTAGCTCTCCCCTTCAGCTGCAGGCTGAGCCTTTGTGGTCCACTGGTCAGCATCATGCTTGGATCTGAGGTCAGAAGGAGTCTGAAGACTAGCATTCCGTCCCCCGTCCTTGTTCATCAGCTCATCCCTCAGCCAGGGTTGGACAGGCGATCTGTCCATACAGCAGCACTCACAATATTGCAACTTGACATGTCTCCTGTGAAGGATGGAAAGGTTGTACATGCATGTGAGTGTGTGTGAGTGTGTGTGTGTGTGTGTGTGTGTGTGTGTACATCTCTGGTTGAAGGGAGTTCAAAGACAGTTTAAACCCATAGGGCAGGTGAGAGAGCTTGATTGGCATGTGCTCGCACTACAAGTATGACAACCAGGGTTCAAATACCCAGCAGTCATGTAAGAACCCAGACAGAGTAATCCTAGCACTAGGGAGGCAGAGACAAGAAGACCCTGGGGCTTGCTGAAGATACACTTATTTAGAGAAGGATCCTGAAAATGACTGTGCTATCAGTCTCTGGGGGACCCCAAAACAATTCTCAAAGTGTTACCATTTTCCTACAGCACCAGTTCAAAGTCTGACCTTCAAAAAAAAAAAATTTCTCCATGGAGGACAGCAGGGAAATAAGCCTTGCATACCAGGAGCCCCATGCTCAGGCATGGATGCCCTTTGACTTGGATGACTAACATGTTGGAGGTGCTTCAAGGCTTTAGGAGCCAAAGGCAGTGATGGCTCTCATGATGTAGAAGGGCACAGGGTTGGTCCAGCACTTTTCATTGCTGGACATTCACAGGAGCCCTGACTTTAACATTCTAAAGTGTCATCTGCTGGCTCTCATGTTAATGATTTTCATGTTCATGCAGATCCAGTACACAGGGGACATGTGTAAGCTCCTAGCCAGAATTCATTTCACAGAGGTTCCTCAACGACAGTGTCTAGTCCAGGTTGAATGGGAGAGTTTTTTTTTTTTTTTTCAGAAAGCAATTACTGAAAAACATAAGGATTTATATAACATTGCTTAACCAATGTGCACTCTATTGAACTAAAGAGTTTAGAATCATTTAACACTTAACAATGGAGAAATCTGCAAATTTTGTCTAATTCATTCCTCTGGTGCTATATATTTAAGTATGGATCAGATTTTTAGAACTGGTGTGCTTGGACAAAATTATAAAATTGTTATGATTGTATCAATCAAGGCACATATATTTGTGGTCATTTTCTCACAAGTCAGAGCTTTATTTCCGCTAAACACAAACTGAACTTTTAACTTTTTACGGTACCCACTTTTCACTCTCATGCACCTTCCTTGATTTGTCAGAATCCTCACACTCACTCCCTACTAGCAAGTGACTTTTGTTATGAACGTGTGCTACCTATGCACCCACTGGGTAAGACAGACAACAGCTGGTCACAGTTCCCCGCATCAACCTTGGGAAATTACACAGGCCTCTTAACAAGAATTGTTTTATACCAAATCCTGAAGAATCCATTTCTGAGGAATGTTAGAAAGCCCCCAGTTTATCTCAGCTCTATTTGGAGTCAACAGAACTTTGGCAGCACACAGCCTTCATCTTGGGTATAATTTCGGTCTGGGGAGAATGCGATTTGGGTAGCATTCTAGTGACCTACAAGCTGACCTGGTGCAGGGGCAAATTCACAGGTTGTGTTAAACCCTATTAGACACGCCTAGTTTAAGACGGAGCCTTTTCAGACTCCTGCCACATACCAGGAATACGGCATGTCACACATGTGCATTATTAGGTGCCTAGGGAACTCCAAAGGGGAAAACACAAGCCCACTTTTCAGTGTCTGAACCTATGCTTGAGCCAGTGTACAATTGGCATTTCTTAAGTATATGGGTTAAAACAAAAAGCTGCCTCACTGACTAAGAATTAAGGCAAAAATGAGAAGACAGATGGCTACACTGGAAAAAAACCACACCCTCCCCACTCAACGAGAAATGTCATGACAGACAGACTGGGAATGAATTCTTGCCAAGTCCAGGGAGACTTTTGCATGTACAGAAATCCATACGTATTGCCAGCTTGCTGCCTGCTCCTGGCAGATAGGGCCAAGAGTAAAAGTAAAAATAAATGGTTCTGAATGGACCGTGCAAGCTGGACTCAGTCTCAGATAGATGAGGAATGTGTCATCGCGATGAAACTAAGAGCCACGTAGACTCCTTCTCCCACGGAGTCTTGTCTATGCTGAAACCACTAAGATTGATTCCTACAGCTACACATCTACTGGACACCAGACACATTCAAATCTGTAGCACATCGAGCAGACCATTTGTTCTTGGGCTTAGTTCACCAACTTGAACCTTTTTAGTCTCAATCATGCGGGATTTGTCACCCATGAGGTCTCAATTATCACAGAACCTAGAGGACAGGCCTCCTGTCTGTTCAAATAGATAGGAAGATAGGCGCTTCCTTTCACAGCATAATGACACACACACACACACACACACACAAATGTGTATAAATATACAAATGTGTATATATACAAATGTGTATATAAAGGGGCATGCTCTATCTTTTTTAATGTAATGTGCTTCTGATTAGTTTGATACTGGCCTTTTATACATGTAATAACAGTCTGGATACTTTAAAAAATATGTATCACTTTCCTTTTAATTATGTGCATGTTGGGGGTTATGCAGATGGGCGCAGGAGCCAGAGCAGGCCATAGAAGAAGTTGGATCCCAAGGGCTGGAACTTCAGGCAGCTGTGAACCTAATATGGGTGCTGGGAACCAAACTCAGGTCCTCGGACAGAGCAGCGAGTGCTCCTACCTACTCAGACACCTCTCTAAGTTTCATTGTCGTCCTTTAGGACGGGTGGTGTCCTGCTTTTATCTTCCCGTATCAATGCTCATAAATACTAATTCATGGTAAAACTCTGGGCAGGAAGAGGTTGGTATTCACTGTCTTTGGTGACAAGTTAGCTCGTTCTAGTCACTGTGATCTTTACATTTCTCGGTTATAGGGGTCCAAAACAAGAGATCGATGCAACAGTCATTACAGAAGTTTTGTGTCATATTTTGTTGGCTTTGAGATGTGGCCCAACTGCGTCACCCATGCCGGCCTTGGATTTGTGATCCTCCAGCCTCAGTATCCCGAGTGCTCACATTTACAGGCCTAAGCCGATATACCCAGCTGTCTTTATTACAGAGGCTTGAGGACAGGCATAATTCTCCGTTTGAGAGGAAGTAACAGGCTGGGAAGTAGCAGTGGTAGGGCACTTGTCTGGCGCACATGTGGCCTAGGGTTCAATCTGCAGTGGGGAGTGCGTGGGGTGGGAGGGGCTGTGCTGAAGACACAAGCCAGGTTTACAGTTATGACTTTTCTCGTGATTCTGTACTGGTTAATTTCATGTCAACTTGTCACAAGCTGGAATCATCTGACAAGAGGGAACCCCTGTTGAGAAAACAGTCCCACCCATAAGGTTGGTCTGTAGGTAAGCTTGTAGGGCATTTTTCTTAATTAGTGATTGATGTGGTAGGTTCAGCCAATTATGGGTGTGGCCGCCCCTGGCCTGGTGGTCCCAGGTTCTATAAGAAAGCAGACTGAGCAAGCCATGGGGAGCAAGCCAGTAAGCAGCACCCCTTCAAGACCTCTGCATCAGCTCCTGCCTCCAGGTTCCTCCCATTTGTTTTGCCCTAACTTCTTTCAATGATGAACAGCGATGTGGAACTCTGGCTTTCTCTTCACCAGCCACAGAACTTCTCTAATGACTATTGTATTCATCTCCTCTTTTATTTTGGAACCCTCTGACTGAGAAATGGAAAGATTACACTGAATAAGACAAACTAACCTGTTACCTTCAGTCTCAAAAATGAAGCATTTCTTCTCCAACTTGCTTTTGGTCATGGTATTTAATCACAGTAACAGTAACCTTAACTAAGGCAGAACCCATCTGCCATTTCTCATATGGAGGCAAATGGAGACGGGACAGGTAAGCAACTACTTCTCCTGGCCCGTGGCAAGAGTGGGTACCAACTGGAGAGTAGAGTTGGACCAGAACTGGCAGCTTTCTTCCCTCAGAGACAACCAGCGCTTCCCTGGACACGCAACTGCTCTTAGGCAGGTGCCCAGGAAAATAAATGCAGACCCAGGTCTTGCCTCCCTGCTTTTCCATGCTCCACCCCCCGCCGCTGGCACGGGCACCCGAGGAGCTGAGTTGGCCAGCTCCCTGGTGCCATATTATGAAATGTCAACTGACTTGGTGCAAACAAACCCCAGCTGCTGACGGGCAGTGTAGCCCAGCATGCTTCTGGGCAGAGGCCTCTGTCAACTGGCCTGATAATGCCATTAAAACGAGCTTTCCACACGCAGCCTGATAATCCGCCCCATTAAGCGTTTCAAGGGAAACTGAGCCTCCCTGTTCGGTTAGAATGCTCGGTCTGACTCGCTTCCATGGCCTCACTTTTGGGGACACATAAAATTGCCCAGACGAAGTTTACTTTAAGAATTTGGGCTCCTGACCAAGAAATGTGAAAAGGCAAATTGTCATCCTGTCCTGAGTCTGAGCACATATTTGGCAAGCCCATCCCCGAACTGATGAGACTGAGAAACTCTTTCATTGGTGTGAAGGCTGCTGAATTCTGTCCTTCAAGCAAGCTCAGAGGAGGCCACAGCAGGTGAAGGCTGTGGCTGGAGTGCAGAGCTGAGAGCTGAGGGCTGTGACAAGCAGGGGGAGGCTCTGAAGGTTTTAGCACTTCTGTGTTACACAGAAAGAAAGCCCCCAAACCAAATCACATTTTTCTCTCACTTCTGATCATGAATTCTGATAGAAGAGATGACCAGGAGAAATCACTGCCTGCAGACTTGATTTTTAATATCTTCATGGAAGATTCACAAGACAGGTTTTAAGCTGCCAGCTTGGGGCGGTTTGCTAAGTTAGCCTTGAACAGTCACAAGGCATGGTTTCTGATGCTTCTGGTGATGCTTATGTATACTACTGGTCCATGGGCTGCGCATCAGAAATGAGGTGACCACAAACAGAAGCTGTGTTTCCTATAACTGAAGGTTGAAGCAGTGGTGAAATATACGTCTGCATATTTATAAGGATGTATCTTATTCCTTTTGTATGTGTGTGTCTACGTATGTGTTTAGGCATGTCAAAAGACGGCATTAAAGCACCTGGAGCCAGAGTTGTAGGTGGTTGTCAGCTGCCCAGTGTAGGTGCTGGGAACTGAACTCCTCTAATCACTTGCAAGAGCAATATGTACTCTTAACCAATGAGCCATCTCTGTGGTCTCTGTATGTTTATAAATCCTTTTTTATGTTTAAAAATGACTGAGGTATTTTTTAATTTTTTTAATTAATTTATCTATCTTTTGCTTTTTAACTAGCTGGAAATCTGTTCCAGTGTCAGTCTCCATGGGATCGTTCATAGCCAATAAGGGTGGCAAAAAACCTTTTTCATATAACGCAAATCCCAAGTACACAGACGACCATATTGTCTTTCTAAAAGCTCCGAGAACAAAGTTTGCATGATGTTCAGACTTCCTGTCTCATCTCTATATAATCTCCCGTCTAATAAGCAAACCTTGAACCCAATCTCTCACATATCCTTCGTGGCTCAAACGGGGCTTTCATTTTCCAAGCCTGAAGTGCTAGCTAGTCTCCTGAGAAGAACATATGCTAGCAATTACTCCAAGCTGCTCAGAGATAATGGACAACAGAGATGTTATTATCCTCAATGTCGTCGCATGTCTTTGATATGATAATCATTGAATTCAAGATATCAGAAATGATGGATGGCCTTTGATTTCAAGAATACCCAAGATGCAAATCACCTGGCTTGTTCATGGCTGGTGAAGATCAACCCACAGTGAGCAACCCAGGCTTCAGGACTTCCAGTCACTGGATGGTGACAGCTGACACAGAGAAATACTTCCTCCTTTGAAGATATCTGAGGTGACATCACAGTTTCCTTTTGCAGATTCTCAGGAGTCTTAGCTGGCCACCATAGTTGGAATGTAGGCTACTCTACTCATCCTGAGAAGCAGCTAATGACACGGGCATCGCATTGATTCTTGTGGCAGAGTTTCTTCCATACTTGGAAGGTGATGATCCCAGGGCAGGCTAAAAGGGAACGCTGGGGTCATCCTGCGTGTGTGACAGCTACAAGTGAACACTGCCACCTAATTGATCTTCTGGTCCTTCTTACTATAGGACAGCAGGTAGACTGCCTGGCCAGTCTTCCCGAGAAAGGAGTGGATTCCATGATCTCTATTTGGCACGATTCCTGGGGCAAGCCTCTAACCTACTGCCCCCAGAATCACAAATGCAAGAGCCATAAGATTTCTTCAAATGGACTGGCTCATAATAAGCATAAAGTAGGTGATTTGTACGGGCACCCAAGCATGTTGTATCCTATTACTTGAAATATATCTCACCTTAAGAAATCCCAAACCACAATACCTTGGAACATGGCCCATCTGTCCTATTATATTTCATATAAGTCAGCCACATATTCCATTTTATTATACATAGATAGCAATTATGAAACCATTTTCTAATTAGAATTTTGGTTTGCTTTTATTCTTTTAAAAAGGTTATTTGCCACAAACACATAATCCTATAAAATTCTTTAGTTTTTCTTATTCTTGAACTTTAGAGCAACGTAAATTTTCTTTGGAGAATATTTTACTGAATGTCACATTTAAGAATCATCACTGAAGTTGGATGTGGTAGTACATGCTGCCTACTTCAGCCCTTGTGGAAGCTTGCTAGTTAGAGACCAACTGTGCTAACCTGGAATACAAAGACTAGGGAAACCATTGGAGTGGGTGAAGGTAGCTATAACTCACCCCTTTCAAAGCTGTATAGCCTTCTAAACTCTGAGTATATATATATATATATATATATATATATGTATGTATATGTATGTATGTATATGTGTATGCATGTATATGTGTGTATATGTGTATATAGAGTATATATGTATATGTGTGTATATATACACACATATACATATACATACATACATGTGCGCGCGTACGTGCACACACACACACACACACACGAGTTCATTTATCCATTCTAGCATTAATGAACATTGCTGCTGTTTTCACATTTTTGCTTTGACAAAGGTTTCACAAACATTTTCATGTATGTCTCCTGATACAAATGTGTGAAGATCTGAACCCAGGGTGCACGTAGGCTCACATTAATTAGGCAGAGCCACAGTGCCTTCCAGCATAAGAAACACCTGAATGATATTACCTGTAAGTGGAGTTACTACTCTTCTTGGCACTCTCAGCATCTCAGAACTAGATTTTCCAATTCTTTTCCAGGTCTATGGTCTTCAGTAGACTTCAATTTAGTTTTGTTTTATATTTTCTGATTGTTGGTCATCTTCTCAAGTTCACTGGCAATTCATTCCATAAATCTGGCCAAATTTATTTATTATTTACTTAGTGTACGTGTCTGTGTAGGGGTGTACACATGCAGTGGCACACTTGTGTGGCCAGAGGACAACATGGAGGACTCTGTTCCTGCCTTCCGCTGTGAAAATTCTAGGAATGAAAACAGGTCTTCAGGCTCGGTGCCAAGTACCTGCTGAGCCTTTTTGCTGCTCAAACCCTTCAGCACCTCTCTATTGGAAGTGGAATATTTTTTAGTGATCTGGAAGAGTTCTACATACACTTTAGAACATGTGAATTTGTTTGTATGCGTTTCGGATGTGCTTTCCAAGGTCGTGGCTTAATTGTCACACTCTGTGGAACTTATTCACAAGCAAGCATTATCTTAATGTGATCATCTTTCCTCTTTTGTTAAGGTTTTCTTTATCTTTTCCACATGACGCTAGGAGACATGAGTCTATATTCTTTTATAAAACAATAGTTTTCATTCTCATTTTGACCCTAACCTATAATTGTCTTTTTTTCGTTAAGGGAGGCTGGGTTTCATTTTATTTCCTTCCACACAATAGATATTCATCTTTTAAAATACTTTTTTCAGTAGTTGATTTTGCACATGGATTTGAGACAGCACATTTCTCATTGACATGTTCTTACATGTGCTCAGACAGCCCCCTCTCTTTTGAACCATTGTTCCTCTTGTACCAATTACTAGCTTTCTGTGCTATCCTACTAAATCTCACGTTATTTTTTTCTTTCTTTCTTTTTTTTTTGTTTGTTTTTGAGACAGGGAGACAGAATTTCTCTGTAGCTTTGGAGCCTGTCCTGGAACTAGTTCTTGTAGACCAGGTTGGCCTTGAACTCACAGAGATCCGCCTGCCTCTGCCTCCCCGAGTGACATTATTTTTCTTAACATAAAGTAGATGGGGGTCTTTCACTCAGTTTTTAATTTTATTTTTTTGAATTTTTTGTTAGTTTTGAATTTTTGTCTTCTATATAAATTTTAGAGTTAAATCCTTAAATATCAAATAATCCTTTTTGTTCTGACCATAGTACTTTGAAGAATGCTTGTCCTTTATGATAAAAATATGCCTTTCTCCTTTTGTTTAGATCTGTTTAAATGCTTTAAATTAAGGCAATATTTTCTATATTAATCATGACTGTTTGCTAGGATTTATCCTAAGGTAATAATTGCTCATATAATAGCATTTTTACAATTTAAATGCCAAGTTCCTTATTGGGAGTATATAATATTCTCATATGTTTATGTTATGTATATACCCATACATACACACACGCGTACACATACATACACATGCGCGTACACATACATACACACGCGCGTACACATACATACACAACAGAAAGGGGTTTTCTTCATAGAAAAGTCATCTCTATAAACAATACTGTTTCATTTCTTTTCTCTTTTTTCTTTTTATGTTTCCAAGACAGGGTTTCTCTGTGTAATCCTGGCTATCCTGTAGATGAGGCTGACCTTGAACTCACAGAGATCCGTCTGCCTCTGCTTTCCAAGTGCTAGAATTAAAGGCATGCGCCACCACCGCCTGACTCACTGCTTCATTTTTGTCTTTGCCACACGGCTTATTTATCATTCCTCCGCCTGACCACATTGGCTTGGATCTCTACCACAGTCATAAACAAAAGTAGTAGACATAGGTGTTCCTGTTTGGCTTTGATTTGAAAAAGAAAACTTTAAAATTCTCACCAAATATGCCTTTATCGTGTGCCTTTTTAATAAACACTTTGTTGAACACTAACCATGTTCTCTTCCATTCATAGTTAGCTATAAATTTCATTGTAAATCATAATCACATTTAAACAAATGTTTCTCCATCATCTTTTTTGAAAATCCTATGATTTTTCTTCCCTTAATCTGTTAACAACCCACTAATTTATAAAAGCATTTTATAATTTTGAATCAAACTTTCCTGTCTGAAACAAGTCACATTAATCAGCAAAGAGTTTCTATACCATGCTGTATTCTGTTTGTTGATATCCTGGCTAGGGCCTCTGCTTTTACCTTTGTGGTTTTCCCTGTATCTGACCTGTGTGTCTTGTCTGCTAGTGCCATCAAGGACACGGATGCTATCAATGACATTAACATGATGCTCCGTTCCCCTAAGCTCTGCGTCTAGGGAAAGTTGGGAGCAATAAAGCCACCTGGCCTTGGCCCATGCTCTGTGTGATGATTTGAAGTTACTAATCTAATTTCTTCAATATTTATAGAGCCATCCAGGTGCCTTATTTCTTCCTGACTGTTCTGATAGTTGATACTTTTCTAGGGAGTTACTTCATGTTATTTCATTTACTGGCAGGGGCTGGCCCATGGTCTGCCCCCTCTCCTCTCCTGCATCTGGAGGGACCCGGAGTTTTCCTTCCCAGCATTTGTTACTTGTTCATTTTGTCCAGTTCTGCTGAGTTTTTGAATACTGTTGCAGTTTTTCAGTTAAACCATTATCTGTATTGATTTTCTGGGCTGTGTTTAGATTTTTCTAAAATTCCCATTCCCATCTCATTTTAAATGTACACAATTCACCCTTATGAACCTTTAACTTGCAAAAACAGTTTTTTGTTGTTAACTCAAAATTTCCTTTTAGTTTCTTTGGGTTTTTATTTGTTTTCCTCTGGCTATTAAGTTTGGAAACTTCACTTTTTTTTTTTTTTTTACTGTCACCTTATCTGGTTTAAATATTCACAACCGTACATTTCAATTTCACCTTCGAACTTTCATACCTAGTATTTTAATTTTTTGTAGTAACTATGCTCCAAATTCCTCTATAATTAATTTCTTAACCATGACTAGTACTGATGACTATAATTTTTGTAAACGAAAGCGTTTTTTATATTGAAATGTACAACCGATGATGTATGTCGCTGAATGGGTGAACGAAGGAGTGACTCCTAACATCACCTCATCCTAACTGAAGGATGTGGGCTACGCGGCAAAGTCCTTATCATCTGTGGAGATTTGCAATGCTCTCTTTTATGGCTTCTAAAATTACTTCAAAACCAAGTCTTGACTTGCCAGGCTTAGTGCTTCACACCTGTAATCCCAGAACTTCAGGGGCCAAGGAAAGAGGATCCATAAAAATTCTAAGCCAGTCTGAATGAGGCCCTACCTCAAAACCCTGCAGCAACAACAATAACAACGACAACAACACAAAGAAAAAAACCTGCAGAAACATGGCAGTTAATTCAGTATACTTGTCAGTAGAGAACTGAGCCTAGGAAAGCCTCACATTTAAAGGTCTCACCATCCCCTAAATCAGCCATTTTAGTTAGATGTTTGCAGTGTTTCGCCGTGGTCTGCAAAGCCTAAAAGAGGCCGCGGCATGTTACCTGCCAAATTCTGACTATGTGACACTGTACCGCGGACATGGGCTACCATGAGAGTCAACTAAAATAGTGCCAAGAAGCAGGGGCACATCCTGTTACCTATCCCAGGATTTTCTTCTGGCACTGAGGGCATCCATCCTCCAGCACCTGACTGAAATTCCTTCACCTTAATGGCAGAGTTGGGCCCCAGCCGGTCCCATACAAACACAAAGAGAGAAGCAAAATGGATTTCTGCTCAGCCAGTGGGGGCCAAGAATCACTGAGCGAGAGACGAACCATCTGGTTATAACTCAGCCCTGCTATCCTCTGGGCTGGCACTAAAGAGGTTATCACTATTGCTGCTGTTGTTCTTTCTCCTGGTAATCTTGGCAATGCAGTGGAACCAGCGGACATCTTACGCAGACAACTGTACCGACAAGCCGTAGGAAGATAAAGGACGGGCCCTGGAGAAAAGAACAGATGTTCCTCAAACCCTCAGGCCTTAAACTCTGCCCCTATTCTTATGCTACTCACATCTCTTCTCGCCTGGGGCTTGCTAGAGAAAGCACAAGGTGGCACACACGTACTTCAGGCCTCCTCTACAGCCTTTGCCACTGACTTCCTGTTGCTCTGAGCAGACACAGAGATCTCAGCTTATAGGTACTGGGTACTGCTCCGAGTTCCAGCTCCTCCAAGCATATTCAGTCTCAGAGGCCCACGACTTTCATAGGTGGCGATTCAATGGCTGAGCCCCTCCAAGGCTGAGTCTCACATAAACATCCTGAGGCCCAGTTTCTCCAGTGTCTTCCTAATGCCTTCTAAACATAGTATGCTGTAGGCATCTCACGGCCGCATTTTGAATCACATTCTTCCCCAAGCCATCGTCTCACTGTCTCAGTTTTTCCATTAGTAAGATTGGAGTGCAGAGCGATCTATTTATAATAATTCCCAGCTTAGGCACTGTGGCTTTTCTTTGGCCTCATTTTAAATGCATCTCTCATTGTTAATTAATGTGCCTTACCCCAGAGTTGCAAGTCACAAGGACGTTCCTGAGCTGGACAGAGAGAAGGAGAACCCCACCCCAGGCGCAAGTTCGATCAGTCTCCAGAATTGACGAGAATGCAATAGTCACGTGAAGAGCAACGCTTCAAAGCTGGGTTTGTCCTAAGCCGGCGGTTGCCAACCTTGCTGATGCTGTGACCCTTTAGGCAGTTCCACAATTTTCGTGGCACCTTCATAGCTATAATTTTGCTACTGTTAGGAATCTTAATGTAAATCTCTGATGTGCAGCCCCCTCCCCCGGGAAAGGGTCATTTGACCCCCTAAAGGAGTCACAGACCCCAGGCTGAGAACCACTATCTCAGACTGAGGAAGTTGACAAGAGTCTACCAGGGAGTGAAGAGCAATGTGATAAATAAAACATGGGACTTTAGGGGAATAAAACCTGGGACTTTAGGTCTCCACTGCTCTCGAGATTCCCTTCTCACCTAGGATATTTTGCACATGCAGAACACCTAAATGTGACTTAATAAGGCACCTGGCATAAAAGTTAATTAATGAAGATGAAAACACTAAAACTCAGGTTATTTTGTAACCAGGGCCTGGAGCCAGATCCCAATTAAACCACTGTTGTGGTAAAGGAAGGGGTCAAAATGCCCAATAGGTTCCATCTGGCTGCTTCTGCGGGTCACCAGAGAGCCTCACGGCCTTGACAAATTTGCCTTTCCACCTTCTAGCCAGTGCCCATAGGATCGGAGGTGGTTCTCCAGGAGAGGAGGGCAAGTTGGGAGCTCCAGCACGCCCTTGAAAGGTAAGCGTGACTCACTGGTAGCCCAATCCCCTTTGTCATTCATTTCCCAAGAGGGCCCCTAAACCTCCAATCCCATTTGTACCCCACTGAGGAGATCTGATAAGGGTCCTGGCAGAACCGGGGCTTTTCAGACTTCTGGCCGCGGCCTCACTGACCCAGAACACGGTTGTACACATGATTTCTTCTCATACTGTCTTTCTAAATTGACCATGGCTAACCTTGCGGTTCTAATCAGATCCATCAGAATAACATTTCCTTAGCTGCTGCTCCCTGGCAGGCTCTAGGGCTGAAGCGTGACTCAGAGTCAGCCTCGGATACCAAAGGCGGATTTCGGAGTCTCCCGCGGTCTCAGGTTGCTTCGGCTTTTATCGCAGTGGGTGAGCTTTGTAAGGTCCGTGTTTACAGCCATGCAAATTAGCCTCAGCTGGAAAGAACTTAGGTCGGGCCGAAATGAAATCACGCACTGGGTCATAGGTATTTTATCAAAAATTAAAGTGTGGCCATGGTGCTGGCGTTAAACCAGACTCCCCTCGGAAGTAAATGGACAGCTTTGTCTGGTGTGACCTGAACTCTTGGCCTCTGGAACCTGCAGTCTTCTAAGGGATGGTCGGGTGATGAAGGGCCAGGTCAGCCTAGTGAAGGCACACCAATTTCACTGAAGGCTGTGGCTGCCAAGCACTTTGTGTATAGAAGGGCAGCTGTGATAAAGGAAAAGCACATCTTTAGAGGAAGAAACATGTCTGCAAGCTCGGCTTGCAGCATCACCTCTTCTGTCCATTGGTTGGGCAAGTCTCAAATGGAGGGCAAGTCCTCGAATGTCTGTGAGACAAGTTGTCCACATGCAGGTAAGTTCTGATATTTTGCACCTGGAAAGAGTCGTTTAAAACTTCCTCTTTGGATGCTATGCTCCTTACAAAAGCTAAATGGTTTAAAAAAAAACACAAAACAAAAAACAAAACACAACTCCTAGTCAGTCATCCTCAAGGCACAAGGCAAAAAGCTCTCTGGCCCCAAATCTGCATTGAGATTTTCCAAAGACTGCCAATTGATGTCTTGGTACTCAAAGGAACTTTATTTTTAAAATAAACCTGTTAAAAACGAAGGGATTACTAAGGTCAGAGTTACTTCCTGAGGCCCATGTACCTGTGACTCATACAGCATTGCATAGGTTTAGCGCAGCCGAGTCTGCAGGATGCTCCAGGGGCACTGAGATGTTGGTTTCTGTGGGTTCCTTGTCTTGCTGCCCTCTCACACGGAAAGTCAGGTTAGAGCTGGTGGATGCTAAGTGTTCTCATCATCGGCAGAGTAGCCAGCTGAGGCTCGGAAGCCATCAAATGGAAGAGCATCTATCGACAGTGGTGAGACAGTCACGCGGCCTCGTCCGGGGTTTGGTTCTTGGCTGGCGCCAGTCAGAACTACACACCATCAATACGGACAGCAAGGCAGTCTGCAATGACTCTACAATGACTGGAAATACGATTCGGACTTTGCCAAGTGGTCCTGAAGTCAACAGTGTACTTAGATGAATGCATTGGTTTTCACGTAATTATGAACGCAACCCTGAGCTATTCTTGGTCTGCTACTTGTGAGCTGTGTGATGCCAGGCTGTGTGATACCTAACCCCTCAATACTCCAGTTACCTCACTGGCAAACGGGACTAATGACAGGAACCATCTTCCTGAGCTCTTGTGGAATTAACTAAGTTAATATACACCAAGCAACTAAACCATTGTTAAAAAACCCTCTTAGCATCACGACTACAACTAGTCAGAATTTTCATGATCATCTTCACCTGGAAAATACCCCCCCCCCCAAATACAAAGTCATCAAGATTTCTTCTGACCATAATAAGCATTTGCCAGGGGCTTCGGTATCTGTGCCTGTGAACAGGTCATTGGTGCCTTTGCCTGCACAGGGGTGTGCCCTGCGTAGCATCCACATGAGCTGGGGTTGTAACTTGAGTACATGGGTAGGATCTTTCTTATTACTTTCCCATCTTCAATAGACTTCCCCTTTAGATCTGGAAACTGGAAGAATTGCTGCCACCATCACACCCCAGCATGGCCGCATCCCTTCTCCAGCTCTAGTCACGGCTGTCATCTTAGACGCTTGGGGCAAATGAATGAGGCTCCAGGTTACAAAAACAAAACAAGGAGCGCTGTATTTAACTGGCTTTCTCCTAGTATAGCTTCAGGAATCTAACCACACCTTGTACTTTTTAATTAGATGAGCCCCAAGGGTAGATTCAAGTAACTCTTCCCTGTCTTTATATAGATTTTAAAGAGACGGTAGAGACGGGATAGGTTCTGGAGTGGAATTAGTTCCAAAGGAGCCAAGTCCCATACTTCATCCATTCCAGACTGCAGTCATTCATTCCAAGCTCTGCAGCTCTGCTTAGGTGTTCCTAAGCAGAGCTGCCACTCCGCAGACACTTAGGAGCTTTTCTAATACGCACTTGGCTCGGAGAACGTGGGATAATGTGATGTGAAATTTGGCCTCCTGCGCTTCCATTGCTGTGGACTAGGAGACACTTAGCTGTGAGTCTCATTCTAAGGTGCCCTCTTGTGGCTTCTGGGAGGTAGTGACTGCTGACAAGCAGGCCTGAGGTATGAAGCCAGATTAAATTATTCTTTTAATGGCCAACCTTAGAAACATAGACAATACTTAGATTCAATATTCTGAAAGAAATACCGACACCCATATATAAGTTTTTCCCACTTTCTAAAAACATGCAGATGAAGTAGATGTGCAAACCAGCTTCAGGGGTCGTCTCAATCCTAAATAAAAACCACAAGGTAGTAGAGTTCTGCTGGTGCCTGTCCAGAAGCGGCTGTCACTTTCTTTAGGTAAATCTGGCTAGTCAGGGGTTTGTTAACTGCAGAACAGGAAAAGCATTGACCATTCCAGGTCTACTCGGGGTCTGGGAACGGTACTAATATTCCCTGGACGCAGACCAACACATGGGCATTCGGGACACAGTAACTCAACGCAGTTATCAAACACAGGCGAAATGTTAAGGAGGTGCCAACTTATCCTCACACCGAGGGGGGAAATAACACACATACCTTCCCAAGGCAGCGCAGAGAATTAGCTTTGTTACAAAAGCTGGAGTAATATAAACTTGGAAGGGCAACAGGTTATAAAAACCCTATAAATTTATGTTCGGGCTTCCAAGCAATGCTCTCTTTTCACCCTTCTCCCCTCCCCACTTCAATGAGACACAAAGTCTGGGATTTGAGCATTGAAGCCTCAATCCTCGCCAAAGTGACCAAATTACAATCAAGGCTGAAGGATCTTGGCACCAGAAAGTTTCAACAGAATATCATCTACTGAGCCATCCCAGCCCATCTCCTCCAAAAGGGCTCAGAGAAAGTAGCCAGTATCTCATTAATTCTTAAGAAATATCTACGGAGGAGACCGAGGGAGGAGAAGGCTTTCATACATCTCACAGAAGAGGAAACAAACAGAGATGATTCATAATTCACAGTCAGATCACAGCATCTCAAGAGCCGAAGGATATTGGCGGGTCTCACAGATTTCCTGTCAGGCAAGCTTAGAACATAACTGGGAAGCTTATCAAAAAGTAGTGGCCTCCTTGACAGAGGCCAAGAGAAAGAGGCTCTGACAATAGAGACAGACACTTGGAACCCAGTCAGAGCGCTGACCTTCTTGCTCGGGAACAAATGTAACTTAGGGAGAGTGTAAACACGGGTGCACTAACAGTGTAAACACTTATTTTACAGTGCAAGAAAGAGAACGCAAGCCAACCTGAGATGAAGTGCTTAATGCCAGAATGTGTCATTACAGGAAGTTGTGGAATGCAGCTATAAATATTGGAACACAAGAATGGTCCGGAGATGTTCTGGATTCTTGTGTGTGTGTGTGTGTGTGTGTGTGTGTGTGTGTGTGTTTTCCCAAGACAGGATTTCTCTGCGTATCATCCCTAGCTGTCCTGGAATTAGCTCTTGTAGACCAGGCTAGCCTCGAACTCAGAGACCTACCTACCTCTGCCTCCCAAGTGATGGGATTAAAGGCTTGTGCCACCAACAGCAGGCTCTAGATTCTTTTTCAGGCTTTTTTTTTTTTTTAAAAAAAAGAAACCAAAATAAAACACAGTCTCATATAGGCGAGTGTAGCTTCAATCCTATGGTCCTCTTGCTTCAGCTTCCCAGGTACCATGACTACAAGTGTGTGTCAACACACCTGGCAATAGCTTCTTCCCAAACCATTGACATGACAGTAGTTTATAAAACAAGAGATTAACATTAAACACCTACAAGTATTTGCATAATTATAATTTCCTTTTATTCCCATAATAGTCATGTTGAAAAGTCGCTATTCTCAGTTTTATACAGAAAAGGTTGATGCGGGAAGGCAGTGTGCTCGGAGTGGACTGTACCTAGTGGTGGTGATATTGTCAATGGTTGTGTTCTGTGCTCTGGTTCTCAGTTTGGTTCCTGCTGTGTTTGTAGTGGCTGCTGGGCATGACGAGGATGAGGATGGCAAGCGCCTGAGTGTGCAAAGTGTCCTGTCTAGGATCTTTTACAGTTAATACACAAAATTCATTGGGTTGACTCAAGGGAAACAATACACTTGAAATCTATGTGTTTCTTTGCCCTAATGGTACACATGGCACATATTTTTCTTCAGGAGTTTGAATTCTCCCTCCCCCTCAATAGAATACTAAAGAACACTTTGGATAATCTCGCAATGAAAAGAAACAGTTTAGACTTCACCAAGTGTAGCTTGTCTTGGCTCCTCTAGCATCAGCTGTTCCTGTTCATCAACTTCAATCATCTCAGCGAGAACTGTGGCTATCAACAGTGTGGTGAACTAAAGAGGGAATCGCAGAGCTGTGCTGAAGATCTTGTGGGTTCTCTCCCATGCTCGGCAATACCATCTTCCCAGTTATAGAGGCTCAAAGTCCTAGAAGTCCCTTCAGCCTTGGTTTCTATGTCCTGATGAGAGAATGGAACTATACTATGAGCGGGTTTCTTTTAATTCTTAGACTGCTGATTGGAGAACAAGATTACTGCCCAGTTTGAGAATTCATGTGTGTCTTAGTGTAAGACAAGATCACCAATGGGAAATGTAATCACTATTATAAAGCTTGATATTAGAAGTTCTCCCCTGAGTTCAGCAGACTGGACAATAAAGTCCACCATTTCTGAAGAATCCATGTGGAATGCACAGGTCTACTTGTGAGATTTGTACCTTTCTGCCTCGATGTTAGCTGAGCCTCTCCTTCCAGAATACAAAAAGCTAGGTGCTTCAATACCCAACACACACGGTTCTGCCTCCAGTACAGGCATTATGAAAAGACCTATTTGACACGTGTCCTTGAGGTCTTCTCACATGGGAACCATCTCATGATTATGCTGAAGGATTTGGCCCCCAAACCTGAAAGTTCTCTAAAAAGCCACTTTCATCTTCACTTCAGGAGAAAGAAAAGCAGACATCTCATTCTAGAAGAGACCAAAGGTTCCATCTTGATATTTGCAATCTGGCCACAGGCATGGAGGCTGAGCAGGCTCAAAGGAGCAGGTCTGCAGTCTTCTGGCCTTGATTTAGCTTTTTACTTTTTTTACAACTTAGAACCTCAACTTAAGGTAGGCTACAAAGTTCACTGAAAACTCCAAACACTACCCGTCCTGGGAAGCCCACTGGACCCAGGTTGTTTGGCTCCATTTGTAGAGAACCCTCAAACATTGTACACATGCACATAGGCTCTGTGGGGTGACGGAACCTCATCAAGGAGCAAACTTGCAGAGTTCAAAGGAAGTACATCCTTCCTTCAGACTAAGCAACAAAACAAATTATCAAGAACTAATGGCCTTTATTAAAGTCAACTGTTGAATAGGCACACAATTAGAAGATAAGAAACTAGAATGAATGACCAAATGTTAATGGATTTGAAAACAAATATTCATTTCCAAAAACAGAAATAATTCATTTTGGGAGGAAACAACATGTTACCAAAACATCCAGAGAGAAACAAAGCAGAGCAATACAACTGAAGAAGAAATGAAGAACACAGAAGAATTTAATATGATATTGCACAAGACAATACTTGGAGAGTTTCTGGTTAGTTAGAGAAACTTTGCTGGCAGAGGTAAACTGAGGGCGTCTTAGGAGTGTAGGGATTTTCCTTCTGCCTTTCTTATAGTGATAGATGGCATCTAAAAAGCCAGACAGCCCCCGCCTACTCCCCACATCTATATGTAAGATCCTAACTTTCCTGGAATCCATTTCAAGGTTTGTCAGTGACTTCTTGCCTGGTACTACTCTTACAGAAGAACCTCAGTTGTTCTATGTAGTACGTACTCTTAAAAGGTTCATTCTATGGACTAGAGAGATGGATCAGTGGTTAAGAGCACTTGCTGTTCTTTCAGGGAGCTTGGGTTTAAATGCTAGCACCCATGTTGGAGAGCCCACACCTCCTGTAACTCCAGCTCCAGGGGATCTAAGGCCCTCTTCCAGCCTCCACAGGTATAGACATTCACGCACACAAATGCACATACAAACACATACATATACACACTATTAAAAGTTAAAAAAAAAAGAAAAAAGATTCATTACCATACCTAATTATTGGGATCACATTTTTCTCATGATAGAATATTTCTAGTGTGCTTTATGGATGAAAATTGTTGATCATGGTTTTAGGTCCATGGGAAAATTTAATTTGGATCACAAAACTACAATCAGGAACGTCTGGTTTTTCTTCTGTAAGTTGCAGCCCATTTCATGCAATATAGTTATGTTTGTAGCAGAACAGGGAGTATAAACTGACATGTGAGACCCGACCCACCACATAATATGAGAAGGAAGTATGGATGACAGTAACACCGTCTGATTATACATTTGAAACTTTCTCAAATTCGCAAAGACTTCACAGCACCCTGGCCAGGTAGATTTGGTATTGACAATTATATTTTCTAGGAAAGAGAAAATATGAGAAGGAAGACAACCACTCCCTCCAAGTTCACAGAGCCAATCAGCAACTGAACCAGGGCTCATAAAACCATGAGCACAACTCTGTTGCTAACAGAACAAGGTAGAGGAGCTGTGAGGCGGCGGCCATAGCAAACCACCATAGAACATGGCTAGCAGCCATCAGATGGCCATCGCAAATCACCACAGAATATGGCCAGCAGCCATCAGATGGCCATAGCAAACCATCACGGAACATGATCGGCAACCATCAGATGGCCATAACAAACCACCATAGAAGATGGCCAGCATCCATCAAATGACCATAGCAAACCACCACAGAATGTGGCCAACGTCCATCAGATGGCCATAGCAACCACCACAGAACACGGCCGGCAGTCATCAGAGAATGCGGGCTGATCGCGTACCACAGACTAACGCACAGCGTGAGCTCATTTCATTATCACAGAAGGGCTTGATGTGAGGCTCCTGTATTAGCCAGCTTTTGTGCACAATAACAAGATACCTGAGGATTCCTGAAGCAAATAACGTAGAAAGAGAAAAGGTTTATTTTTACCCATTATTTCACATGTTCTATGCCAAAATTCTGTGTCTTTTTTGCTTCCGGTCCTTGGCAAAGGCAGTATATCAGGGTAGGAAAACACGGCAGGTCCAACTTCTCTGCCCACCTCTTGAGCTGAAAGTGATGAGAGACTAGGGTCCTACAATCCTATTGAGGGTATGTCCTCAGTGACTTAGGGACCTTCTCCTGGCACTGTATCCTAAAGGGGCCAGTAGTACCACCCTGGGGACCGAAGTTTTACCAAATGGACCTTTGGGAGATTTACTACACCATAGCAGATGTTATCTTGTACTACAGCTCGGGGATTAGGAGAGAGCAAGGGCTGGCATCTTTCCTTGTGTCACAGTGTTTAGCTGGGGTATGATTGGGCCTCACGTCTGCCTTGCTTGATGACGGCAAAGTAGGTCTACAGAAGACTGGCAGCTTTTGGTTTTTAAATCCTCATGCCCTTACCCAGAAGTGATCTTCCCAATGGGACTTGCCTTGAAAACACCACTTAAAAGTGTAGATCCCACCCACCCCTTGCCTATGCCGATTCTCTCACCTTACTCGACTGTAGGATTGCCAAGGTTTACTTGTATTAATGCCTGTTAAACTCCACAGGGCAATAACCATTTTAGGGTTGGTTTTTCTCCCTCTTACACATTGCTAATATTTACAAAGAGCTGTCCAATAGAACTTACTGTTACCATACTTAGTAGCTACTGAAGAAAAATAGCTAGTGTAAAGGACAGAACATTCCATTTTGCTTGTTATCACATTCGAACACAGACTTAGAACACTGCCCTCTGCCATAGAGTCTAATAAACTGGTTCTATGAATGAGATATTTGCATGTATACATGCATATTTATGTATACATGAGTGAGTCCACAGAAATCTTTGTGTACATGCGTTTAGAAGTCAGAGTCTGACTGTGGGTGCCTTCTTTAGCTACTCTACACCTTAGTTTTTGAGACAGGGTCTCCTGCTGAACTAGAGTTGACATCTAGGTCATCAAGCCCCAGGGATCCGTCTATCTTTGTCTCTCTAGGGCCAGTATTACGGGCACTCATTCTACCCCTGACTTTTTTTTTTTTGAGGATTTCAGGTCCTCACGTTTATTGGTAAGATACTTTACCAACTGAGCAATCATCACAGTCCTATGAGATCTATTTTTTTGGGTGGAATACAAACGACTTTCACTAACAGCAATTTAAATACATTTTTAATAGAATTAATGACTATAGCTGTGCTGGCTAGTTTGATGTCAGCTTGACACAAGCTAGGGTCACTGGAGAGAAGGGAGCCTCAGTTGAGAAGATGCTGTCATAAGATCCAGCAATAGGCAAGCTGAGGGCATTTTCTTAATGAGTGATCAATGGAGGAGGGTCAGTTCATTGCAGGTGGGGTCACTCCAGGTTAGTGGTCCTGGGTTCCAGAAGAAAGCAAGGTGAGCAAGCCATGAGGGGCAAACTAGTAGGCAACACTCCTCCATGGCCTCTACATCAGCTCCTGTCTCCAGGTTCCTGCCCCGTCTGAGTCCCTGTCCCAACTTCCATTAATGATGAACAGTGAGGGACAAGGAAGCATAAGACTAAATAAATCCTTTCTTCCACAAGTTTCTTTGGTCATGGTGTTTCATCACAGCAACAGTAACCCT
This sequence comes from Myodes glareolus, assembly GCF_982192425.1. Classification (NCBI taxonomy): domain Eukaryota; kingdom Metazoa; phylum Chordata; class Mammalia; order Rodentia; family Cricetidae; genus Myodes; species Myodes glareolus. Next base: position 65,343,929 of record NC_142035.1, read on the forward strand.
AACTAACACAAACAATAGCTCAGAATAACATTTAAAAATTCAGAAGATAAAACCAAAACAGCAGGCCTAGGTTTTTTAAAACTAACTGGATCCTTTTGCCATTCAAGCTTAGGTTATCTTTCCGGGAAAGAGCAGCAGCCAGCAGGATGAGGGAATTCCCATATGTCTGTGATTACAATGATGATCGCACAGTACCTTTTTGACTTTGTTCTTCTTCTCATAGCTCTCCGACAGGGGTTTTTTCTTCTGTTGAGTTGTGTCTTTGGAGAATAAATATTCAAACTCACTGGTGTCCCTGATGTGAGGTTCTTCTAAGGAGTCCCATAAAGTTGGTGTGGCATCTTGGCTTGAAAGAGAAAGCATCAAGTTAACTGTAGGAAGAGGGAATAGTACAAGATGATGACATCTTTCTCTAATGCATTTTTAAAAATATTTATTTATTATGTATACAATATTCTGTCTGTGTGTATGTCTGCAGGCCAGAAGAGGGCACCAGACCTCATTGCAGATGGTTGTGAGCCACCATGTGGTTGTCGGGAATTGAACTCAGGACCTTTGGAAGAGCAGGCAATGCTCTTAACCACTGAGCCATCTCTCCAGCCCTCTAATGCATTTTTTTAACAAATGTAAAACCCTGGTAATGCTTGGATAAAAGCTTCTCATGTCACACATTTTAGGAGTCAAAATATTCATGCAAACACACAAAAACTATAATGGTCGTTAGTTCAGTACAAGAGCTCTGGAGGCTCTTCGGACTAGAATTTCTGCGGTGATGTTTGGGGCCATGCAAACCGCTCCTCTCTCAGCTGTGGCATGTCAAGAAGGCAAAAATAGCATCAACGGGAGGCAGAAGGGATAATCAGTTCTATACACGGGCAAGGACATTCTTAAGAATGTATTATAGTTTACTTATTCATCATGTGCACACACACGTATAGGAGAGATATACGTGTGGGAAAAAGATACGCCGGTCATGGCATGCATGTGCAGGTCAGAGGGCAATTTCGGTGCTTTTCTTCCACCACCTGGGACCCTGCAATCAAATTCAAGTCATCAGTAGGCAAGCATCCTACTTGACAGAGCCATTCCACAGGTCCAAAGTCATTCTTCAGAGGACTGGAAATGGAACGGGAAGGTAAAGATGTGCCCACCCCCTTGGGATTTTAAAGACAGTTTTCAGGATTGAATCAGGTCATTTTGGTTCAAAGGCTTTAATAAATGACCAGTCAGCTGCTCCTCTGCCTCACAAAACCATGACATTTTGTCGTGCATCAGTCCCCCTTTCCCCATGGGATTCCAACTAAAGCATCCATGGGAATTTGTATTTTATTTTCCAGAAACAGTCTGTTATAAAGCAGTGGACAAGCAGCTGCCAGAAATCAAGTATATCAGAACCACCTCTAAGAGCTGGCATATGCCTTCTGCACACTGGTGGAACTGAAATGCTTTTTCAAGTTACTATTAATGCCAGAAAGAAAGAAAAGGTAAATTTCTTCTATGTTAATTTTTCAAATACGTGAGCATGGCATGAATGATCCATAACACCCCATAGTATTTACCTTTGTTTCAATATATATTTTTGTTTCAATTAAAACTAAAAATAAAGTTTATATAACATACTATATAGTCTACTTCACATAGAATAAACATATATGTTACATTATTAAATGATTTGGTACCAAATCCTGATTTTCATACTCAAAGCAGTTGGGCTCAGAGGTATAAAATTTTTAATGAGGGACTCATGAAAAAAGAACCTGAATGTGTCACATTGGCAGAGAGGGGCCATGCTGTGGTCTTAACACATCACAGAGGACACAAGGCCAGCACATCCTTCAAGTCAGCCACTGCTAATGTCCTGGTCATCTATTTTTCATTTCATCTGAAAGCGAAGCACTGGATTTATGGTGTTTGCAGAACCTGTCCAGCCCACATAACTAATGTAAGCTTGAGGGTTTGACTGTTTTCATTAAAAAAAAAAATGGAGAAAATGACAAGAGAAAAAAAAAATCAATGGTTTTCCCCCCAATTCTCATTTACTCTTCCTTGAACAGTGGATGAAGGGCCCGTCCTCCCAGCATGAGGTTTTATGATGTTAGGCCTATGGCTTTGGTTGCTCATGACGTCTCTTAGGGGATGAAGTGAAGGCATGCAAGTGAGAAACAGGTGTGAGCCAGTTCCATGTGCGGTCAGAATAAGCTAGTCCGGGGCTCACAGGTGGGATTCATCACTGGCGAGAGACTGCAATGAGCTGAGAGCACTAATAAAGAAACACAACTCAACTATTCTGGGAAATCATCTCTTAGGAAATATCTAAATCTCGAATGAGAAATGGCAAGCTAGCACATTAGTGTTAGTGTTGGGGACTATTTTAGGATCATCTTCTTTTTTTTAACCCATTCATTTGGGAAATTATAAAACACTTTTAACAGCAATAAATAAATACATCTAGAAATTTCCACAAGTAAACTCTTGACCCTTAGTTTTTGGCAGGAGGACTTGGGACAATATGAAATACATCATCAACTCTGTTCATCAAATGCCTGGGTTGGTGGTATTTCCCCTGCTCTTACAGTGGTTTCCAATTTTTTTTTTTATAATTGTGAACTATATGTTTAGTTGTCTTGCCTTCCTTGAGAAGAATTTTACAAAAGCTTGAAAATTCAGTACCACCATTTTGAGTTGGGGAATAAATAGAATTCAAAGTGGGGAGTGGAGTTATATTTTAAGACTCTCTTCTGATCTAACCAATGAATAACTCAACCATCTCAGTATTTTTACCAGAAAATGAAAAGCATACCTGTAACTGCTAAATAACCAGATTCAACTGAAGCCCCTGCAGATTAGTGATGCTTTGAAAGTATCTGCAGGAACCTTTTCAAAGAGAATTAACCAAGGGTGAGAAGATCAGCCCTGAATATGAGTATATTATCCCACAGGCTCATTGCCCAGATGGAATAAAGGAGAAGGTTTCTGGTGTGTTCTGTTTCTCTCCTTCCTGCCCAGGAGAGGAGCTACCCTGCTGTGCTACACCCTCACTGGCATGATAGACTGGAATCTCTGAGACCATAAGTCAAAATAAATTCTTTCACATTTTTCTCAGGTATTTGTCACAGTGATAGAAAAAAAATGACCGACACCAGATGACAAGTCTGGTTATCAAAAACTAAGAAAGGATATCATAAAAGATATTGTCGTAACCCTCAGTGATTAACAGCGCAGAGAGACTGCTCCAATTTCTTTATAAGAACTCAACTAATACAGTGGTATTAGAGATGGCCCTCGCCTAGACCTGGACTCTTCTGTCCATGAAATGGAACACTTACCTTGATGAAGACATACTGAACACATCCTCCCAGCAGAGTTTGCGAAGACTATCCACCCCCCTCCCCCGACACTCTAAGCTTGCGTACTCAAGGCATTCAACAGATTAAGTTTAAGAATGGGTGCTTCCCAATGTAAATATTGAACTGTTCTTAATTAAACAGCACTTGGGAAAAATCCCATGAGTTTGCAACCAAGAATGGGTCAAGGGTGAGTTTACCTCTTATCACTGATTTGTATCCTAGTCCAATACAAAGGCTTCATGGGACAGCTGGGCTCAATGGCTGGTTTACGCGGACACTGGCTAGAAGAAGAGCTGAGTCCAAAGGAGAGTCCAGGAGGAGGTGGGGGTGCAAGTCCTGGGGGAGGAGGAGGAGGTGGAGGAGGAGGAGGAAGCCCCCCACTGTTAGGGAGAGCCAGCACATTAGGAAGTGGTGGTGGGGGAGGAGGTGGGGGAGGTCCAGCACTTGGAGGCAAGGGAGGTGGTGGAGGAGGTGGAGGAGGTGGTGGTGGTGGCCCAGTGCTCATGGGTGATATGGGTGGTGCTGGTGGCAAAGGTCCGAGTTCAGTGGGGAGAGGGGGAGGGGGAGGGATGGGAGGGGGAAGAAGAGGAGGTATGGAGGGAGGAGGTGATTTCTTCTGTTGACTAGACAAGATGCCCTCCTCTGTCTGAAGAGGTGCATGGTTGTCTTTGCTGTCTTTTGTGGGCGAGAGCTGGGTTAATGAGATATTCAACTTCTTGGGTACTATCTGGTTATTTCTGGTTGCCTTGTTTTCACCTTCACAGGGCTTCAGGAACGTCTCTCTGTCTGTCTGGATGCACACATTTCTGAAGGCCTTTGGGGGGCAGTCATCATCAGTGGAGATGCAGGCGTCTCTCATCTCTTCACATCCTCCTCCCCAGCGGTGGTTTAACTGTTGCTTGAGATTTTCAATGGTTTCTTCAAGTCTTGCTGTTATTAATGCATGCTCACCCCGCATGTGAAATGTCTTGAGTTCAAATTGAGCCTGCGAGGGGAAAAAATAATCAATCAGAAAGTAAGAATTTAATGATAGCTAATGTCCACTAGGCATTCAACAGTACCATGAATGTGTGAATGTGCTTTTTAAAGCAGTGGTTCTCAACTTTCCTGATGCTGTGACCCTTTAATAAAGTTCCTCATGTTGTAGTGATGCCCAACAATAAAATTAATTTTGTTACAACTTCATAACTGTAATTTTGCTACTGTTATGAATTGCAATGTAAATACTTTTGGAGATAGAGGTTTGTCAAAGGGATAGTGACCCACAGGTTGAAAACCACCGTCTTAAAGACTGGCCTGTGTGATGCAAAGAAATGGAGACACTTGTTCAAGAATCCAAAAGGGTACAAATCTTTGTTTCAGAATTTTCCAGACAACTAAGTATCTAGGAGCTCTTGGAAAACTTCATCCTGTCTGAGGTTATGGGAGATAACTGTCATGAGTTAAAGTTTAGAGCAAATCTTCTACTTAAGAATTTTCACTCAATTTTAATATCGAATGCAGAAGAAATTAATTTGATAGCGGTTTGGACATGCTTGAATGTATCTTTTATAGCCTTTGGTGTGGATTGAGAAAAAGAAAAACATGCGGGGTAGGGGAGGCCATCCAGAGCTTGTGCTGGTGTAGGGCTGCTGTTCTCTGTGTTCCTTAGAGAGCCTTTCCCCATCAGCTTTCCACAACACTGCAGCAGAAATAGGAGGTGTGGGGACGAGCGATGGTACTTTTTATTGTTTGTTTCTTTAAGTTTCCAGATAAAAGCTGACCAGTGTGGTTGTTTGGGTCTATTTCTCCCTGCTGGCCCTCATCCAGATAATTAACTCCACTGGATGACATCAGAGGACACTGGATGACATCTCTATTTCTGGACCCCAGCAGTGAGCACGGCATTGGAAAGGAAGATAGATAAAATGGCGGAAACAGTCAGACACACACTCTCTGTCTCAAGGGCCTTGCTTAATGGCTAATCAAGTCTTTCTTTGCTGTAACCTCAGCCCACAGATATCTAGCAAAACAGCTAGATACAAGGGTATAATCCTCTACATTAAATTGTTAAAGAAATGCGTTTAATGATCTAGTCAGCAAGGCTAAATAAAACGGGAAGCCATCTGCCTTCACTGAGATACATTTTACCTATTATTTTTAACTAGGTTCAAATATTTCCCAATATTGATTCTGACAAATCAATCCCCAAGTAGCAGGAGAAATTAGAGACAAAAGTTTCTGACGGATAATCTTCCCATTCTTAAACATGGCAACCCCTGGGGAAACTCTAAAGGAAGTGGAGGGAGCACTAGAACGTGCAGCAGGGTGGATGGGTTAAGAACCTGGGCCTGGATTCACCTATCTATCCCAGGTCTAAACTTTGCTGCTCTCTAGGTCTGTGCTTTAGCCTAGCTGTTTCTTCATTTGTGAAGGAGGGGTAACAGTGAGACATTTCTGGTCTTGTTTTGTTTTGTTTTGTTTTTGTTTTTGTTTTTAAAGATAAAATGAGATGATTCATGTAAATCAGGTCTTAATAGTGATGACATTACAATAAGAGCATCGGAAATAATTATTTTTGTAAATTTTCCGTTAACACTTTGGATGAACGAAGGCATAAAAGTAGGAAAAGCAGAAGTCATCAATATGAGCAAATATACTACAAATACAAAAGGATGTCCAATTTTCATGTGTTCTACTACCAAGTACCTGCAAACAACTCGGAGCTTCATCCAGTTGTGTAGCTAAGGTTACCTTTGTTTCAGCATCATTCCAGACCCATCACTTCTCTCTCCATCTCTCCTACACCCTATTGCAATTTTTACTTGGAATTACACACCAACATTTGGTTTTAATTTCTGTGACTACTTTAGTTTTGTCACAAAAAAATAACTTCCTCGCTAAACCCATTTTCAAGACAAGTTTTTGTATTGTGTGTATTGACAAGTATTACTGAGTTGATCAGTACTGACAAGTCAAGACACGACTTAACACTCAGCCTCTTACAGATACGAAATAACTGCAGAGACACGCGTTCCCTAAAGAAATTCTCTTCCAATAAGGTAACTGAGCAGCATCTATACTTGTAGGCCCATTTCACCTCTGATGATATATGCTCTTAGGCATTGTTTTGGAAGCTGAGTTTAATGCGTGAGCTTGCTGAAGTAGGCGGAAGACCAATTGGGCAGGTTAATGTCTCTCTACCATAGTTTCCCTTTAAGAAAACTATGATGGGCAGATGAGTTCCTATTTGTAAACCCAGGTGTTAAGGAGCATTAAGAACGAAGTACTGTGTAAGTTAACTGCTACTGCTGTTGCCTTTTGCAATGCCAGACACACCGGAGAGCAGTGACCACCTCTGTGCATTGTGATCTCGCCAGGCATGATTCCTGGTGCAATAGTCTATCTATCCTGCTCCATGCTTCAAAAGTATCTTTTAAATTCCCCAGCTGTCAGGTTTCTCTTCCCCCTCTTTTTCTTCACAGCAGAGCTTTTGGGAGTAAAAAACAAGAACGGAACATAAAAATGTCACCCAGTGTTTGCTGTGTCCGCTTTCTCATCTGCTTACTTGGAGCCAAATTACAGCTGGCGTCTGTCCACCATTCTATGAGAACTTATGGGATTTAGTCGGCATTTTTCAGTGGATTTCCCCTGTCCTCTCTATTTGTGCCGACTGCAGCTGGTGCCTTGAAACTGAACTTCACTGGAATCCTAATTCCACACCGCACTCCTCCTATCCAGGTATTTTTTTTTTCTCCAGTCAGCCCTGAAGTCCTCTCCCCTTTATTCCTCAGACGTTGATCGGCGAGGCATGTGTTTGCCATTCTTTTTCTCACATTGCATTCTCTCTGTACAATGTTTTCTGTATTCAAGCAATAGATGAGATTCACTCAGTGATATGTTGCTTCTTCTAAATTGGTGCCTTCAGACTGTGATTCCAACTGTCCTTCAGATTAATATACCTGCATATTTAATCAACTACCAGAGATTCCACTAGTCTGAAACAGAGCTCCTTCGTGGCAAACTCCAGTTTCTCCTCTGGAATTCCTCTTAAGTCATCTGGCATCGTCTGTGCACTGTGTGGGCTCCTTGTTCTACTCAGTTTCTGATTTAGCCCTTTGTCTTCATCCATGTCACCCAAGCCTTTCACTGGGCCATTTTTTTCTTCTTTTTAAAATTCAGAACAATGGTTAAAATCTACCTGATTTTATTTGCTTGTTTTAAACTTCAATTTAACCAACTCTGATTCCAGGAAAATTTTTCTTAAAAAAAAAATTTCATTTGTTTTATTCCTTAAGACCCCTTCCACACTTAGTTATTACTTACAGACTTGAATGAAAAAATTACCCCAGGTCACTCCACTGATTGCTTTTCTGCCTTTTGTGCACTTTGGGCCCTTGCCCCTTGCTGAGATGGGCCATGGACTCCAGGCTTATACATCTCCGTACCTCTCCCAGGATCATGCTCTTTCATGAAATATTGTCTTCTCTGAACTCCTTTTCTTTGCAACAAACATCCAAGGAAAGATTACCAAGAGTAGATTAACCAGTGTAGATTCCATAAGTATGTTCTATATAAGTTGTACTCACTGGCATGGGGGATGGATGAATAAGAAGGCAAGCGATGAAGTCCCAGGCATTCCACACCAACATGCTGAGGTCATGACGAGAAATCCTACCGATCACTAAGATTTAATGCCCACCTGCTCCCTTACCCACAAGCAAAACTGAACCTATGCCCATCACCATTCAATAACCTCTTTGTCCTGGTAGAAAGCCCCTCCTTCGGCCCATCAATTTCCTACTAAATTATTTCTGACGTGTCTGGTTGTATTATTCACCATGCACCTCAGGTACATTCACGCCAGAAAACGCATTGTTTGGAAAGCTGTCTTTAGCTCTGTCTCTCCCCTCTTCACTACATCTCTGCATGTGCTGCTTTCCCTTCTTAGTCTAAGCTCCGCTCTAGAGAGAGAGAGAAGTGATTTCGTGACTGGGGCTCTGAGCAGAACTTTGCTTGATAATCACATACTTGCTCTAAGATGACCTTTCTCTAGGATCCTGGTTCTCTGTATGAACCAGCAAGTCCAGACCTCAGAACCCCCAGCTACAAATAAAGCTAAGTGAATGGAACATAGTGCCTCTCTGACTCGGGCACTCTCCTTTACTTGAACAGTGAACACGCAGAGTCTGTTAATCCAAACCTAGCCCCTTCAAACTCACCACCACCAACAAGGCAATTCCATGGAAATCATGCTGCTTGCTTTCTTCGACATTATTTCTGTTGGTTCAAGGAATGGTTCTCAAACCTGCTCCACATCAGAGCCCTCTGGAGAACACTGTAGAAGGTACTGATCAGGCCCAATCCTGCAGACTTTCCTTGGGTCAGCGCTACTAAAACTCACTAAGAGGTTTTGTTAGGAGCCAGAGCAGAAGCTAACAGCAGCTCTTGTTCATCTTTATTCTGATTGACCACAGCTGCTGAGATAATGACACCATGGTACCAGTGCCGCCTTCTGGCCTTTCCTAACAGCTATGTCCCAGCAAAGAGGGCATTTTTTCATTGTTCACATTGAAAGAATAGTATTTTTACACAGCAGGCACTAACTTCTTCACATGGTAGTCGTTATTCATGCAAACTTGATCTCTGCCTTTTTCAAACACTTACCGATGCAATCCCCAAGTTGCACTTGAATGCATGATCAGTCTCACCTGATCACTTGCTTACCTGCTACCCCATCAACACCTTCAATCTCTTATTTCCACTCATTGAAAGTCCTAGGAAAAACTCACTCAAGCTCAGCTGAACTTTCCTTGGTTCCTCTAGACACAACTTTTCCATTGTCTGTATTGCCAAAGAACTTTCTAGGTTCAAACTGTATGATAGTCATTTCTGTTTATCTTCCTGGAAAATCTAAAGACTCCAGGCAGTTGGGAACCACGCCTTATGCATGTTTAAACTTCCAGAACATTACGTAGCATTTGGCTAGTTAAGTATCCACAATGCTAAGTGAGTAGAATTGATTGATTGATTGACCTTTAAGTATGAAGTCTTCTTTGAGCCTCTACATTACCTATCCAACTACAAAAGAAGTTTCAATAAAAAGCATTAGGCTCTCTTTGTGTTCATGGTAGCCCTATGCACAGCATAAACTGCAAAACCTCAGCTTTGTCAGTTATCCGCCATCACTTACAGATTGATGCAGACTTTTTTTTTTTCACGCAACCTCTCACAGCCCTCCTTGTTGCCTAACTTCTCTGGGTCTCTGAACTGTAGCTTGGTTATCATTTACTTAATGGCTAATATCCACTTATAATAATACCATGTTTGTCTTTCTGAGTCTGGCTTACCTCACTCAGTATGATTTTTTTCTAGTTCTATCCACATGCCTGCAAGTTTCATGATGTCATATTTTTAATAGTGAGTAATATACTCCCTTATGTAAATATACTACATTTCCTTTACCCATTCTTCAGTTGAGGAACATCTAAGTTGCTTCCAATTTTTGGCTATTATGAATAAAGCCACAATGAAAGTAGTTGAGGCAAGTGTCCTTGTGGTAGAATGGAATGTCCTTTGGGTATAGCTGGGTCTTGAGGTAGATCGATTCCTGATTTTCAGAGGAATTGCCACATTGATTTCCATAATGCCTCCAATGCATTCCCATCAGCAAGAGTGGAGGGTTCCTTTACTCCACATCCTCTCCAGCATGAGCTGTCACTTGTGTTATTGTTGATCTTAGCTATTCTGACAGGTGAAAGATGAATTCTCAAAGTAGTTTCGATTTGTATTTCCTTGGTAGCTAAGCATGCTGAACATTTCTTTAAGTGTTTCCTAGCCATTTGAGATTCCTCTATCGAGAATTTTATGTTTAGATCTATGTCCCAATTTTAAATTGGATTATTTGGTTTTGTAGTATCTAGTTTCTTGAGTTCTTCATTTATTTTGGGTATTAATCCTCTATTGGATATGGAGTTGGTAAAAGACTTTTCCCATTCTGTAGATTGCTTCTTTGTCTGATTGACAGTTTCCTTTGCCTTACAGAAGCTTTTCAGTATCATAAGACCCCATTCATTCTGTCTTAGCACCTGAGCTATTGGTGTTCTGGACAGAAAGCCTTCTTCTGTACCAATGTGTTCAAGGCTAGCCCCCATTTTCCCTACTATCAGGTTCAGTGTATCTAGTTTATGGTTCACTTGGACCTGAGTTTTGTGCAGGGTAATAAATATAGATCCATTTGCATTCTTCTTCATGTGGGTACCACCATTTATTGAAGATGATGTCTTTTTTCCAGGTGTCCGTAGGTCTGTGGATTTATGTCTGGGATTTCAATTATACTCCACTATCCACGTATCAGTTTTCATGCCGATACCATGCTGTTTTTATTAATATAGATAATTAATATAGATGTTTCGTATAACATGAAATTGGGGGATGGTGATAATTCCAGCAGTTCTTTTTATAGCTATCCAGGATTTTTTTTTAAGTTGTAGTAGTGTTTTGTTAAAAAAAAAAAACAAAAACAAAAAAACCAACTGGGTGCCCTTTGTATATTTTGGAGATTAGACCTCTGTCTGATATGGATTAGTGAAGATCTTTCCCCATTCTGTAGCCTGTCTTTTTGTCTTGTTGACTGCGTCCTTTGCTTTACAGAAGCTTTTCAGTTTCTAGAGGTCCCATTTATTAATTGTTTCTCTCAGTGTCGGTGCTGCTAGGGGCTATAGTTAGGAAGTGGTCTCCTGGGCCAAAGTGTTCAAGTGTACTTCCCACTTTCTCTTCTATAAGGTTCAGTGTGGCTGGCTTTATGTTGAGATCTTTGATTCATTTGGGCCTGAGTTTTGTGCATGGTGATAGATATGGGTCTGTTTTCATTCTTCTACATGTTGATATTCAGTTATGCCAGCACCATTTGTTAAATATGCTTTCTTTTTTCCATTTGATATTTTTCTGCTCTAGGTTAGGAAATTTTTCTTCTGTAATTTTGTTGAAAATATTTTTTGGACCTATAAGCTGGGATTCTCTACTTTTCTCTATTCCTATTTTTCTTAGATTTGGTCTGTACATAGTGTCCCAGATTTCCTGGATATTTTATGTCAGGCATTTTTTAGATTTAACATTTTTTTGGCTGATGTATCCATTTCTTCTATCATATCTTCAATAACTGTGATTTTCTCCTCCATATCTTGTATTCTGTTGGTGAAACTTGCATTTGTAGTTCCTGCTCACTTACTTAGATTTCCCATTTTCAAAATTCCCTCAGTTTGTGTTTTCCTTATTGCTACTATTTCCATTTTTGGGTCTTGAACAATTTTATTCATTTCCTTCAACTGTTTGCTTTTTCTTGGATTTGAGAGATTTATTCATCTCCTCCAACTATCTGTGATTTCCTGGATTTTTAGAAGGGGTTTATTAATTTCCTTTTTTAAAGAAAACCACCTCTATCATCTTCATGTAGGAACGGCCCTTTTCTTGTGCTTCAGCGATGTAGTAGTTCAGGGCCTTCTGGGCATCTGAGTTTTGGTGCTAATTTCTGGGAGGTCAGAAGGGGATGGTTTGTGACATCCATAGACGGCATGAATGGGGTGGTAGATAGGCTGTGTTTGATATGAATCTGAGGGATTGGGTCTTCTGGGAGAACAAAGAGAGCAGACAAGTTCTGAAGGTAGGGTATGCTCTTCTGGCAGTCGGGATCTGTGGCTGAGCAGGGTGTATCCCTGATGCAGACTCTTAACAGACCATTGACATCACTTCTTATCTGCTTCCTATCTATTTTTTGGCCTAGAAAATTCAGTTTTTAAAATTAATGTGTTTCTCAAAGTTATTGTTGACTGTATATAGTTTTAATAATTCAAAATATATAACATAGCTAAGTATCCCCTCCTTAGTATATTCAAGGGCTATCCCCACATGAGTGAGAACTGAATTACATTTATGATTGTAATCTGATTAGGAACTGGGCTCTACATAGCTTCCCCAGCTTCCTCTGGGGCTGGTTCTCCCTTTCCCAACCAAATCCTCATTATTTTTTAATATCCTCCATAATACTACCTTTCAGAGATACTATCGAAAGAACACACTGTACTGAAACTCAAGCAACAGAAGGAGACATGTGCTCGTCTGGTCTCCGCCCGCATGTCTGTCAAAGAGAAGGTGGACAAATGCCAGCCGATGACAGACACCAGGTGAGAGCCAGCACAGTGAGAAAACGATCCACTGGCGTTTTGCTCTTGCTATGAACATTCTCTCCCATTGCTGCTGCTAGGTCAGTAAAAAGTCAAGTTGAAGTGCTGTGCCACTGGAGCAAGGCAGTTCCTTCCAGGGACCCTTCCAAAGTCTCCATCCTGGTGCTGGGGAAGGCTAGACAGTATGGGGGAACTAAGCAAAAGGAGAGCAAAGCTTCACCAATCCAGGAAGGTGCAGTGTAAGCAGAGGGGAGCAGGGGAAAGGAAAGGGAAGGAAAGCAGAACTCGAAGAACAGGGAAGACTCGAAAGGGATGAGATTCAGCACTCACAGAATGCTTTGGCAAGGCAAGAAGATGTTGTCTCTGTTGATTTGGATATGGACAACTGGGTTTTACTGTTGTGTTCCATTTTGATAGTTGCATAAACACTACAACTGCCCCTTACTTAACTGCCTTACTGTTGCCAGAGTAAAATAAAAGATCTCTGTTAATGAAAAGAATGGCATCAGGTTTATGAAAAGCCCATAAATTGCCAATAGCTGGCTTTAATTAACTATTATCAGTAATTTTTTTTCTTCTTATCAGAAATAAAAGCACATCAAGTTACAACCAAAAGGGCATCTCAGGGACACTCAGAAACGTGAGGTACATCTGATACATCCCCGTAATGAGAACTTAGGAAGAATGAGAAAAACAGGACTGGGGAGGGGGAAGGGAAGGAGGAAAGAACATTCGAAACAATGAAAAGTTCACTTAGATTGACATGGGAATAGATTGCAATGCATAAGTGCTGGACAACGAATACATGTACTTGGCCTATCTGGGAAGGCAATGCTGATGCTCAGAATGGACAAAGGAAGAAGTCAACATAGAGTGTTGAGCACACTGCCCTGAGTCTTCATTTACTCATTCTAGTTCTTGCAACTCAGTGAGACACACCTTGTTGAGGATGTCCCAACCTGCATAAGAGCCCACAGCTCGAAAATGATCATAAAGGAATTTGAATCCTGTTGTAATTTGAGTTACAACACCATTTTGAATGATTATCAAATGGCTAACTAGATAGTAAGTTAATCAGACTAACTCTAAATTATTAATGGGGAATAATATATACCACTTATAATTTATAATACATTTGTATTATATCAGTGTGTACAATTTTGACAACAGTCAGAATGCTGACTTTGACATTTTTATTTCCCAAACAAGGAAAGAGAAATACAGACATATTAACTAAAAGACATAGACTCGGTCTACCATACACCTCATCATACAACACTGGCAATTGATAATTATTCCCATTAAATACCTCTTAGTAAGTCAAAATATCAAAACACATACAGAGAGATACTTTCTTATCAGAGATCCTTGATTGAAAACATTTCCTCTCTGTTCTTCCGGAAAAGTAGCTGGAGTCATTAAACTACAGGGTGAAGCTTGAATGGTTTCCATGTAAATGACAGAAAACCAATTGGCTAAATAGAGATCAAGAGAGTTAGATTCTACTTCTGGATACTTCAGTCACTAGCTCCTTGCCATGAGCCAGGCTTTAAGTTTTCTCCAAGCTTCATTTTGTTGTCCAGAATTAGATATTTAAAGCTTAATCCATGAAGCTCCCTAAAGATCTACAATGTTAATAATTTTACGCATGCAAGACTTCAGATCTTTCAACTTTCTATGAATGTAGACAGCTTTAGTTTTGAAAACTTCATAATAGCTTAGAGTGTGGTATTATGCAGTTTATATAAAGAGCCCCACCTTTCACTACCAAAGCAAATGTTCTCATGAGATCAGCGGACTCATTAAGGTTCTGTGAAAACACATTAGAAGTTAAGTAGCCAATGAAGGGAAAATTAGATATATTCTTGAAAGACGATATTTCAAAGAATTCAGTAATAAACTTTCAAAATCAGCAACTATATGTAGGAATAGCCACAAAAGTAGTGGGGAAGCAAAACAAACCAAAAAATGTTGGAAATTTGCACTGAGGCTAGTACTTGGGATACAAAACGAGTGTAGGCAACATATATTTTGTGAAATAAATAAAAGAAAAAGGGGAATATTTTAGTAATATTTTGTTTCTAATTTTTTAATGTAACCAAATAAAGTATAGATCACAGGATGAATACACAGAGATATCCATTACAACAATTTTCAGTCTTCGCTTTTCCAAAATGTAATTCTAACCCTAACGAGCAAACCCAAAATTATACATTTTTAGAGAATAAGCCAACACACCAATCCCTTCTGTAGTAAGAAAAGAGAATTGGAGTTTTATGCTGTATTATTGCTATATATCCCACAACTAGTCCAATGATGAATTGTTTAAAGTTCTTGTGTGCTCAGAAGCAAATGACAGGAAACTCTGGCCCTTGAAACTGTGACAGACTCTTAAGTATAAGAATCATTTTAATATTTTGGTCTCAGTGACTCACCCACTTATCTTTGATGGGGAACTGTCCTGTGGCCAATACCCCATCTGTACAACAGTTCCATTTTGGAACTAGGATATGGTATCATTTGAAACTAAATTATGCCTTATTATGCCTTATTTACATGCTCCCAACTTTCAGCTTAAACATTCTTTTTCTTGTTTTGTTTCACTTTTAGGAACCAGGTAGGACACTGAAAACGACTATTAGGCAAGGTACAAAGAATTATCCAATGAGAATCAGTCAACATCAAAAGGAACCAGCTGTTAAGTTCTTCTGGAATGAAAATAAGGCTGAAATTCATGCAGCCTCATGAGGTTGCTTAGTGGGGAAAGCACTTGCTTCCAACATGACAATTTGAGTTTGATGCCTGGGATCCACATGGTGGAGGGAGAAACCTGACTCCAGTGTGTTGTCCTAATCACATGTGCCCTTTACCAAATAAAGATACATATAAAATATTAAGTAATTTTAATGTCACTAAATTATATTATATATAATTTTAATATAAATATTTAGATATACTTTAAACACATTAATATATAATGTATATAATATAAAACTATATTATAATATATATAAAGGTTCTAGGATTTCTGTCTACAAAATAGGTTTACATCTTTAGAATTGATGTGGACTTCTGTTAACTAAATGCCATTCAGATGAATGATTAAGAGAAATTTCCTACCTGTGGCTGACTTGTGGTTATAAGAACTAAGGAGGCTATGAACTCATCTTCACTATAGCAGAGAGAGGGCTCTTGGCTCTCTCTAACAGTCAAATGCTGTAGAGGGAACATCTCTGTATAGAGAAGGGGCTCTTTGCTATCTCTGACGGTCAAATGCTGTAGAGAGAGCATCCCCAGCATATCAGGTCTTGAGAAAACGGTCACCAAAATGCCTGCACTTTGGAGAAGCTCATGTTGGAGTTGAAAATAGCAGTATGTTCATGTCGTTTGTCACTTGAAGTACAGCTGAGCTGACAAGGTTTTACAGGACTGTTACTATCAAGGTACTATTCAAATGTAAGCTTTTACTTGACAACTATGAAAAAAAATCAATGAATTGGGTTGATCAGCAAAGGCACCCCAGGTCATCCATGTTGCTTTTTATATTTTAGTTTTTTATATTATATTTATTATATTAATCTGCTCTAAGTCCCGAGCACCCATTTACTCTCTCTAAACTTATTTTATGAGCAAGTAGGTGGTACTTGACTTCCTGGCTTCATTACTTGAGCAAATGATCAGTGATGCATGCCTAGGTCACAGCCACCTTCTCCTTGACACTTCAAGTCTCCCCAGGGATTAGTCACTGGATAGATCTACCACTGAGTAAGCTCCAAATTGTCAGGTCATCAGCAAAGAAAAGAAATAAGAAGGCCTTATTATCTGGGTCCTGGACTAAAATGCTTCCCTAAATTTCCAAAACCTACTTGCCCCAGGCAAAAGGGCACACTCATTGCATAAGGTCTAAGATGTGAGAGGGACTTCAAATCTGAGTACAGTCCCAATTCTTCAGTCATGGACCCAAGGAGACACATTTTCTGTCATATACTGAGATACAAAGGAAAGCAAAGGGAAAAATACAACAAAAGCACCTGGCACTAGTTCATCAGAAAGTTACAGCATGAACTTAAATTTATTTCATATTTCTGACTATTATTTTTATCTGTAAACTGTGTGGGTCAGAATACCAGAGTGTGCTGGCTAGGTTTATGTCAACTTGACACAAGGCTAGAGTTACTTGGGAAGAGAAAAATCTCAATTAAAAAAAAAAATGCCCCACCAGGTTGGTGGCAAGTCTGTGGCACGTTTCTTGATTGATGATTGATGTGGGAGGGGTGGGCTCATTGTGGGTTGGTAGTCCTGAATGCTATAGGAAAGCAGGCTGAGCAAGCTATGGGAAGCAAGCCAGTAAGCAGCATTTCTCTATGACGTCTGCACCAGTTCCTGTTTTGTCTCCCTTGGATGATGAGTCGACTATAAGATGTAAGATGAAATAAACCCTGTCCTCCTCAAGTTGCTTTGCTCAAGGTGTTTTGTCGGAGCAACAGAAATCATAATTGAGGCACAGGGTGTTTACAAATCAGGTTTCACTAGGGGCTTCCAGAGGAGTGTCGGCCATTCTGTGAACAGGTTTCACGTCACTGTAAAAGGAACATCTCTGATTTCAAACCCTGTACGCTTTATTGCCATAAAATGTGCATATTTGGATAGCATCCACATATGTGTTACTAGGGTGCTTTGTCTTTGTGGTCTGATTGCTTTGAGCGACTGTTTTCTATCTTTGGAATGCTAACATTTAAAGCACATCTTTCCAGATCTATGCAGATACATGAGAACAACTTCAACGGCTAGAAAAGCTGGGCTTGCATGGGTCCCTTCTTTCCTTTACACCCCTCCCCTGTCACTGCTGGCACACACACACACACACACACACACACACACACCCCCCAGACAATAGAGTAAAATAAGTCCTCAAAATCTTTAAAGGTCTACGCCCTAGAGATTCACAAGTTTATAAGTCCTTTCAGGAAACACTGAACCTCTTCCATAACTATTACAAGATGTCTGACTTTATGGTCACATTTCCAAAACTTCCTCTTTGCAAGCCTGGGACGAGAGATGCTTGGCGGCAATCGTCTGGATGGTGCTACAAGGCTCCTCAGCATTTTAACATCTGAAGCATGAATCCTGGCCAGGGCGGATGATGGACAGCCCACAGCTCCATACTAGGCTATTCTGTTACCTTTAATACAGTGATCTTGTACTTCCTCCCTTTTCTCACAGTGCATTTTCCATCACATGACTGACAAAGGCTCTGAGTTTTCCTACGTAGTTGATCAATAATATAAATAGTAAAATGCCTATAAATAAAAGTTGCCACAGTCCTGAAAGGAAAATAAGTCTAGCATCATCCAACTAGTGAACAAGATTATTTATTATTATTTTTTATTAAAGTTTTTTGTTATTTATTTATTTATTTATTATGTATACAATATTCTGTCTGTGTGTAAGCCTGCAGGCCAGAAGAGGGCACCAGATCTCATTACAGATAATTGTGAGTCACCATGTGGTTGCCGGGAATTGAACTCAGGACCTTTGGAAGAGCAGGCAATGCTCTTAACCACTGAGCCATCTCTCCAACCCTTATTATTATTATTATTATTATTACTATTATTGATTTTGTTTGACATTTTCACACATGTAGACAACACATTCAGATTACTTTTGCACCCCTCCTGTCTTTCTCCCATCCCATCATCCCCAGCTCCTCCCTACAAGTCCCTTTGCCATATTCATGTGCTTCTCTCTTGTTTTGATACCCGGTGAGTTTAACCAGAGCCACCTGCGTAATTTTTGGCTTAGAATGCTCCTTTGGAGCCTGGCAGGCTCTTCAGCGGTTGCACAACTGATGGCAGTGATTTCTCACTTCCCAGAATCTATCAGTGGCCACTGGTTCAGTGTGGGTGGGGAAAGGGCCCACTCCTTGAAGTCTTCCCCAGTCATAAGGTCGGCTGCTGACAGGTTCATTTTTGTGCAGACTGAGTGTGAGAAAGAGCAGTGGCCTTAAATTCATCATTGGGATGGCTGTATCATGCCAGATTTCTTAAACCTGTGTTTGTCTTAATCCAGCCTTAAGAATGGATGAGTTCTAGTGTAACAGAGTACCTTAGGTTTTTGAAATTGTCCTCTAAAAATCATCCATATTTTCCTTAGTTACATAGAACATCACCAATCAAACAGACAAAATTGTTCCATGATATGATTAATTTAATCGTTGGTTCATATACTTTGGGGGTCCAAGATGAAGCCTATACTTCCATCAGTTTTGTGAGCTTCACATTCTTACAAAGTACCTATTCGGCAAAACTAGGATGCTGTGGCTCGCCTTGCTTCCCAGTACAATTTTTATGGAAGGTGAAAAACATTTATATCAAGCTTCAGAAAAACTTAAAACAAATTAAAAAAACACTGGTTGAGAAACATTGTAGGGCTTATATATATTATCAGACATAACTAACAGCAGCTACCAGGAATTAAAATTCACTGTCAATCATAAGACTTCGACCCAGAGGGGCTCTACATAAAGGCGCGTGTTCTATGCTGCCAGCACTGTGCTGAAAATGCTCACATCAATAGCCAAAGGCATCCCCACATTAACCAGCTTGGTAGGTTTTCCCCTCCTTCTCCTTTGGAACTTTAGATTTCAAGGGCCATTTTAGAATCTTGGTTCTCTGATACTGTCCTACCTCCTATTCATTTTCCTTCCACTCTCCAAATGAGTCCACTTCATGAGGTCATCATTTTGGTCTCTTGTTCTCTTATGCACCCCTCAGCAGATACTTCTGCATCAATGAAGAGTTTTCTAAGGTCCCCATTCAACACTCAGAAATCTCTACTTACTTTGTCCAGGACGACTGGGTTCACTTAGTAAAAGGAAAAGAAATGGGAGGAATGACTGGGTAGTGTCCATAAAGGATCATACCACACCAGGTAGACTCATTTGTACAATCTTTCCTCAACAAGCTCACAGCTGGGAAGTGCGTGGTTGGCTATGACAATGATCTTTCCTCTCAAATCTCATCAACTCTGAGCACTTACAAGCCCAAAGCTCTAGGTCCATCCCATACAGACTGTGTGGAGCTTGTTTTGTCTACTGGTTCTTCCAGCTAAATGATTATATAATACACACGGGGCCCAGATGAGGGTCAACCAATGAAGTGACCCAGAATAAGTCAAAATAAACATTCTTCAGTACACACATATTGCTGTAACTGTGAACAGATGGCACATTTCTGTTTCGGAAGAATGTCCAGAGCACTGTTCTTGTTCTAACATCACTGAAGGAGGAACAAAAGTATTTAATTCGATGGAATCCTCAACTATTTTAAACACACACACACACGCACACGCACACGCACACTCTCATACTGGTGGTTGTAGTTCCCAATACTTTCACTGGAACAGACAACAAGATGGTGGAAGAGGGTAGGGAATGCCTAGAGCAACAAAAAGAACTTTGATATGCTTTGGACAAGAAATCCACCACCCAGCCTTGGTTCCCATAGGCAGCACTACCCTGGGGACGTCCTAGAAACGTTAGAAGCTGAGGACTACCTGGAGGCTGCAAGTATGTCCTCAAGGACTGTATCATATCCTGGCCCCCTTCCTGTGCCTCTCTGTGCCCTGTCTACTGTGAGGTGACTTGCCTTTTCCACCACACGCTTGGGTCCTCGACCATAAAGTAAGTTTACAATGAATCTCTGAATTTGGGAACCAAAACAAATCTTCTTTCCTTTAGGATTGTTTCCCCAGTGTTTGTCACCGTGGTGACAAAATGATTAATGCAGCATCCAAGACAATGTGGGTGATAGGCTTTTTCCCTTTGTAGTGGAAAGAGTATTTCTAAGTTTCTGTGTAAAAATAATTCTGTCTTCTAAAGCATGGATCATTAAGGATCTGTCTAGGATGGGGCAGAAATGTTTCTTAAGTTGAATTGCAATTGAGACTGCTTGCAACCCATGGGACGCAAGCGATGAAGTGCACCCACAGCCAGAGAGCAGCGGGCCCCCAAGTGATGCCAGTGTGAGTAACAGCCCAATTCTACAACGCCACAGAAAAGGTTTCTTAACCACAGGGCATCAATACCCATCGCTTCTAGAAACGGCTTTGGCGGCGGCGCACCAAGTTATTTGCGCTCAAAGAGAACTGATGTAATATTTACAAAAACAGATCTGCTCTTTGTATAAACATGAATTAAGAAAAGCATAAATCCCCCATCTAGGTTTATTTTTCTGTGGGGCTTTAATTATATATTTATAAACCTAGGGTGTTTGATGCCTTAAACAGTTAAGATGACAGTGGGCCTTGGCAGAACATGTGTTCTGATTACTAGAAGGCTGATGGTACTTGGAACATCGAGATTCGTAAGAAAGGTCGCTCTAGAAGGCTGCAGTCAGAACAACTTGGAAAGGACCAGATCGCATTTTGACTTGATTCTCTTCTCCTGGAAGATAGACAAACCGCATTCTTCTTCCCTCCCTCCTCCCTGTCTTCCACTAAACTGCATTATTTTTGATTGATCTCCGTCTCTGTAATTTGTACTTTTTGAAAGGATAATTGCTACAAGACCAGTATTACCCTAAGTAAACATAAAAAATGAATTCAAATAAGTCTTATTTTCTAACTGATCAAACATGAAATATAATATATAAAATGTTTTCATCATATATCTTAATTTTGTGTAACATTTAAATGTCATTTCAAATTTATTCTGACAGAGGATTATAGATGATTATTATTTTTCTTCCCCATAACCCATCTTTGACTTTATAGCTGCACATATTTAACAGTGTAGAGACAGGGACAGTGTTACCTGAAAGCTCATTCATAACTCCTTCACAAATTATGCAAAGATTAATAACTAATACATATGTTCATGACAGAGGGTCAGTTTTATAATGTTCCATCAAACCACATGATGTCTATGCTATTCCACGTGAGGGCCCCCTTGCTGTTTCACAGAATGGGCGTGTTGGCTACGAGAGACAACGTGCATCTTCAGGAGAAAATGCACTGACCGAATATCTAGGCCAGTCATCTGCCTTAAATGGTTACACACCACTTACACTCTAAGTGTTTAGATTACTAGGCATTCCATGGTGGACCATCCCCTTTCTCCAGTCTGCAACAGAGCAGCAGGAGGCTTCCTGGTTGCATGCACTTGAACATGATATTAACACAGTATATGAAGCTGGTTAGAATGGCTGAGGTGTTTGAAGAAAAAAAATTATTTTTATAAATATCGGCAAGAAGATTTTTTTCATTCTAATGTTGTTAGACTGGATCCCATCTCAACTGCATTTGAAAACAAATAACAATAACAGTAAAAAAAAACTATTTTCTTCAGACTATTTTCTCATTTTTATTTGCTTCGTGTTATTTTTCAGATTTTTAAACCAATGTATCATAGGTAATAATGGTATAGCAATAAATTCAAACCTGACCTATCTGTGACAAAAATACTAGTAATTCAATTCTACAAATGGAATTCATCAAGGAGGAAACTTCTTTCCGTGCCTGAGTATGATTGGTTTTATGATTTCAGGGTTGCTGTGCAAAGTCCTCCAGCAGTCTTCAGGAATGTTCTCTAGACTTTTGAGTTGCGTTTTTCTTAAAAATCTTTTGCCATCAGAGTGCCTGAATGCAGGTCTGGGGAGCGGGGAGCATTCCAGGAGGTATTACAGAGAGCTGGCAGCCTCTCTGTCTCTTTTCTAGGTAATGAGGTTGCTAATGAATGACTAGTGAGTGATGCCCCTAGAGTGCAAGACTTGAGTCCCAGGCACCAAGAACAGGGAACGTGAACACTTAGCCACGCCTCATGGATCCACGGGATTTCATGGGAATTAGGAAGCAATCCACACGCGACAAAGAATGAGGGCGGGGAGAAAATTATTAACAACCTTTTGGTCTTAAGAACAATTATTTGCTCTAAAAAAGTATTCACAATAAATGATTCAAAGATGTGCCCACATTCCCTAGGAGAAATGTGCTCAGTTTTATGTATGTGTCAGAAAATGCTGTTTCTAAACATGTAGATTTCAA
This sequence comes from Myodes glareolus, assembly GCF_982192425.1. NCBI lineage: Eukaryota > Metazoa > Chordata > Mammalia > Rodentia > Cricetidae > Myodes > Myodes glareolus. Next base: position 65,366,478 of record NC_142035.1, read on the forward strand.
AGTCGGACGGTGGCTACTTCTCTACCACACTCCAGCGTGGGCTACCTGATGCCTTTTGTACCCGTCACTTAAAGTGAGACCAATGCTTTCTAATCTTTCTCAGGCGCAGTTTCCACACAGCTGTGATGGAGCAGGGGCCTGGAAAAGACTGGGCTTTCACTCACAAGCTTCTGTCGTCACGTCCTCTAGAGCTCTCCTGTTGCTGACTGCAGCCCGTCTGTAACAGCTCTCAAAGGGGGGGTTGACTGTTTTATCTGTGAGAACCCTGTTCCTTTAGGAAGTGTGCCATCTCCATTAGATGTATTGAGAAGGAAATGAAAGGAGCCCGTAAGCCACACCCTACAACAGCTTTGAGTTCTTCATCTCTAAAGAATTCAAAAATGATCACAGACTCAAGACCCTTGTGACAGACACCATACCTACTGCAAATGGCCACTCACCATAACTCTTGAAATACAGAACATATGATAATTATTCATCTAGGATGATCTAAAGTACAAACACCATTCTAACAGTAAAAAATTACAAATTGACAAAATATCTTTTTTTTTTTTTTTTAAAAAAAAACCTTCTGGGAAGACAGTCTTCTCATTACAGTTCTCCTTTGCCTCAGAATTTGAAAAACACTAACTATTCTACTATGGGGGGTGAAAAGAAGAAAAAAACACTATGGTTAGTTTATTCACTAATATCTTACTGTGACGGAAAATACAGCTGTCTGCTCTTTGTTAAAGGTTGTCATCCACGCTGCGGTAGGGACTAGAGGTTGTAGATAAGAAAAGGCAGACAAGGGCATGGTTGTAATGTTAGAGTCTGTGAGGTGCCTAAGTACAGTATGTGGGAAGCCTTAAGGAGGGAGAAATGAGCTCCTACAGGACTCAATAAGAGAAAGAGCAAGGAAGGAAAGTGAGAAAGGATAGGCAAAAGGTGAAAATATAAAGCAAACTAGGTAGGAAGCTGATATCAGAAGGTTTTAAATACCAGAATAAGTGCATCGCATTTCACGTACTAGGTAACCATGAGCCTCTAGAGATGGCTACAAGTGATATTGATCTGAGAAGGGTACGGATGTGTGTAAGTTAGGCTAAAACCCTAAGTTCACATGATAGCAAGAGGATGTTGGGAGAATATGTACGGCAGAGGACAAGGGAGCTACAGTTAGCATTGTTTGGCCATCAAGAAGATGCTGAAACTGAAGGAGCGAGAGCTTTTCAGGATGCATCTGAGATTTTTGGTGTGGACTTCCAGGAAACGGGTGACATTTCAAACGACCAGGGAAGCTGAGGAAAGACACCTCTCTGAGAAGTGTGTTATGACCAGGAGGGGGCGCTAGATGATGTGGAGTCCCTTAAACCTTGAGGCTATTTCTAGGTATTCCAGCTTTGGGCGTTTTAGAATGAGACACCGGAAACATTTTCTGATTTTCCAGAAACAGTCAGAAATGTGAGGCTGGAACCCAGGAGAAAACACAAACGCCAACAAGGAGGTGTAGAAGGCTCCCAAGGAGAGGGAAAGTTGAAAAAATAAATTAATCTTTAAGTGACAAAGCCAAATGACTAAAAAACCCCTTTGGAGGGGTCTAGTGGGAGGCAAAGCTGAACAGACGGTGTAGAAGCACAGCCAAAGGAAGAAGGGAAGGAACTGGGTCCCAGCTGCAGGTACGGAGGGTGCAGGACTGCGCCACTGGGCCAAGATGACTGACAGCACTGGACAATTCCACCGAAAGTGGTCTGGGGACCCATGTCAGAGAACCTGTAACAGAAGAAAACTGGTGCCGGGGCTTGTGGTACGTGCTTGGTGTTGGGAACTTTTCCAGGAAGAGTAGGGATTTAAGCTTAAGGGAATAGTATGGCTGAAGGAAGGAATCTCAACATCTAGGCTGGCCGAATCCATTACTGAAATTCAGTAAGCCCCGTGCCTCGAATGGAACAACCAATGTGCAGAAGTGCAGGAAGGGGCAGAGGACGACTCCCACGTCCGAGAATGCAAACATCAGCCGAATTAGTCTTCTCCTGTGTGGCGATGGGAGGTGTGCACAAAGCAAAAAGATAGGCAAATAAATAGGAAAGGATTTTGCGTGCGCACGCGCACACACACACACACACACACACACACACACACACACACACACACCTGAGTTCCTCGGTTTCACCATCTTCCACTCTCAGGAATATTTCCTGAGCAATTTACACCCTTCTGTCCAGCTCCCTGACTAATTTGCTCAGGCTGAACAGTGTGAGACTGCACCATACTGGCTGCTTTCGTGCCCCACCCGTCCAGCACATGCTCCTTCTTTCTCTCTGCAGCATTAGCAACTGTTACAAACTCAACCTGAGCATTCTGAACGACCCGTGACAGAGGTACTGTCAAGAGGCACAACGGTGGGAAGGGTCTGTCAGACTCGGGCTCGGGCTCTGATCGCATCTTCTCACTCTGAAGTCTTTGTGTTTTTTCTCCTCTGTGGTGCTGTTTCCTGGTGCTCGTCACAAGATACAGGCAGTGGACCCTGTTTCTGTCTAAACATCAGTCCCTGGCATGCTGTCAGGGACCCGACTTTAAATGGCTGAAGGGGTTTGATAAATGGTGTGAAAATTTTATGGTCCTTCCGTCAGGTACCATAATTTATTATCACATAATGCACAGTTAGAAGAACCGAAAGGAACCATCCCACAAAGGCAAACGGTGTGGAGGCAATGGCCCCCTGACACTCTGAGGCCACAGGCGTTATATGGATCCAATAAGAAAGTTGCTTCTAGAAATGGGAAAACCGCCTCTTGATCTTGCAGAACGTTTTTAGACACCTAAAGGCTCTTTTTATTACTGTGGCTGATTAAAATGAAAAGTTTAAACGACTAAAATGTTCTTTTTGATGAGTTTTTTTGCCATGAACTATGGACCTTGCAGTCCAGTGGGCCTCGAGCCCTTTGATCCTGGGCACACCCATAAATTCAGACCCATAAAACATCATTGGATTTGGTTTTATTGGTGTGGCTGATCTCGCCAGATTTGTAAGGCAATCTTGTTTTCTCCCCTCCTCGGTTTTGAGCCCATCCACCATTGCTTTGCAGCTCGAGGAAAGGAGTTTCCATTGGCTTCTGACATTCAAACTATCCAAAGTGAGCTGCTCCTCCGGAACATTAGGATTTCACAGGAAAACCACGAGACCTTACGGCACTCACCAAAGTCGGAAAGACCGTTACTCTATGCGCTCAGAACTGACTATCAAAAAGGAAACCGTGTTCTACATCACAACCACCACCGTTTTTCGCTGCCTAAGATAGTTAAAGATGGTGTGCCTGACTGGGAGCCTAGCTTTAACAGTTAAGCCAACTGAACAACACAAGTCTGAGATGGAAAAAAAAAGTGCAGGCAGATTTACAAATCCTAAGTGTCTAAATTTTAAAAACTTGTATTCGTGGAAGAAATAAGGAATTACTCAATCATACATTTGTTATGAAAAGATATTTGACAAACACAACTTAAATATTAGATTTATTTCCATTCCTTGTCTTCTAATCATTCTCTAGGATTTGTATCTGTGCCACAGCCCCACATTCCTGTAACTGGAAAAGTACAATTTTTACTATAAGGAATTTATGAAGCGGATTTGATCCACTGCACAAGGAGGAGAAAGAGGAACAAGAGGAAGGCAAGGAGGAGGAGGCAGCAAAAACACCATCACAATTTATGAGCAAGCAAGACTCCAAAGAACTTTAGAAAGGCCTGCACTAAAGACCAATATAATCAATAGTTATGGCTTAAGGAATAAAACATCAGATTGGGCTGCTAGAAAAACTAATGATGCATTTAGCCTACTCACTAGGCCAGGACTTATTTGAGCTGAGGAAGGAATCTTCAATAGTTTTCTATTTCATGGATTTTCCTGAAAGCTGGAAAACCGTCCTCGCTAGAGTCAGGAGATGTTTCAACAAGTCTGCGTAGAGTGATGTTGAGCACACGCTTCAGTCTCCAGGTGATGCCCTGTGGCTGTCCCAGATGCACACTCTCGGGGACCGTCCAGAAGAGGAGTCTTCCCCACATACTTATGTCTTTGTCCTTCTACTGTGAACCCATTCAGTTAAGTCATGTAAGTCACTTATACACCAAGACAGGGCAAACGTTAACCATTTCCTATAGTTTACCTTTTCTGTCGAACTTGAAGACTGTATGAACACTTTGAATTCTGTTTATCATATCTCTAAAGCAGATAGAACAAAAACAGACATATGTACACAGTTATATGACATGGCCATCTACAGATATTCTAAGGAACTGCCCCTGTTGATGGACACAACTGTCTGGCAATGTATGTTTAACGAGTTCAGATACAGAAGGATGCTCAGTTGTCACTCAAATACGGCAGTATGTTATCGGCACCTTTTCCCTCCCTTCCTTCATTTAAGAAGTATTTAATGTATACTTACAAGATACTGGGTACCACAGGCAGCATCAAGCTGTAAATATTTAAAGCAATGATTTTCAACCTTCCTAATGCTGTGACCCTTTAATACAGTTCCTTAGTTACAGTGACATCCAATCATAAGCTTATTTCATTGCTACTTCATAACTGTAATTTTGCTAATTATGAATTGTAATGTAAACATCTGATAAGCAGAATAGCTGACATTTGACCCCCCAAAGGGGTCATGACCTTAGATGACCACTGCTTAAAAGAGAAACAATGGGGAGAGCTTCAATAGTTCCGGGTCCAGTAGAGGCCAACACTGGCACAGATACAATGCAAGTGCTCGTGGCCAGACAGCGTAGCTCTTTCCTTCATCCCTGCACCTTGAAGCCGCCAATATCTCTGTCCTGAATGACCATGACCCTTCCCAGACACCCCTCCATTTCCTAAAATCCACCTCTTCAACAGCAAGCAGGGCTTTGGAAAATACATGCCCATTTCGACCTCTGCATACTACCAGAAAGTGGATCTCATCACGTCCTGAGAGCAAAACTAGAGGACTTGACAAAAGCCCTGCGAGGCCTCACGCCTTCCTGTGCTGTGGCCGAGATCGATGGGCAGGATAGCAAACCGGTAGGCCAATGTGTGTCTCACTCCAGCATTACCTTAGAGTTATACTGTAGGGCCTCATATGCAGGGAGCTCTGTTTCACAGGCCCCTCTTCCTTCCACATACATGTAAACACAGAACCTAAGCCCTGGTAGAATAGGTAGAATGACTGTCCCCTTCTGAGACACAGCACATAAAGGCTGAAAAGCTCTGCTTCAAAGCTTCCTTTCCAGTCGCTGTCCTGTTTGCCACTCACGATGCTCTAGTGACGAAGCTCTCTGTGGTCCTTTGGAGTAGCCAGGCTCTCCGCACCTTATGCTCTACTTACAACGTCCCTTCCTAACAGTTTCTGGCCTTGTCCTCACAGATCACTGCTCTAAAACTCAGCATGCAACATTCCATGAAAGGTATCTTCTCAGATTCTTATCCTTTCTCTCTCTCTCTCTCTCCCCCCCTCCCTCCTTTCCTCTCTTTCCCCTCTCTCCCTCACTTCCTCTCTCTCCCTCTTTCCCCTTCCTTCCTCTCCTCTCCCCATCCCAATGCATGGGAGTCTGTTCTGGTTCCTCTAGCATCTGCAAAGTGCCAACAACCACTAGGCACTGAACGACCGAATGATAGAGATAGCTCTAACTTCCATTTCGATTTTTAAATGTTATACAAAACAGATCTTAAGTCATTTTAGGTAGCTCTTTGTCTTTTGTCACACAATGGATGTGTGGATGAATAAACAGAAAGATAGATGAGAAAGAAGCTATATACTTCTATAAAGAGATTTTAGCATTGTCTCTGTGCATAAACACACACATTTTATGAGCATGTTTTTCTATGAAATAACCAAGTTGGATTACTTTTTAAAATTTAATTTGTTTAAAGCAAAACATCTTAGTATAAAATGGGAGAGGTTTCAAGCATCATAAGAAAACCTCCTTGGTTGGTTCTAAGAGGAAAAGGGCCAACCTGACCTCCAGTGGTGAGTCTAGGGATTGCTTCCAAAATAAAAACAGATTCCCTATCAAACAGAAAACCACATTTCTCAGTAAAGATTATTTAATATGTATGTTAATAACAGATAAGGAAAATGAAAACAGAATCAACGGAACAGTATCAACATATTCACCAGCTTCCACAGACAGAATAAGAAATTCTCATCCATTTATGGAAATCAGAGACATAAATATCAAATTATATTTTAGGAAATTTTTCTTCATAACAAGCCATGATCCTGGAATTCAGGGAAGACTTGTACTGATGGTACATGAAGGAGCACCCATAACTTAGTGCAAATCTCCATGCTTCAGGGAACTAAGGAACATATTCCTCATTCTGCCTTGTCCCCCGCCCCCTCTGTCAGTTGGCACAACATGACAACATGTGAATTGTAGGGGGCAAACGCTCAGGCTGAGGTTCCCTGAATGTAAGATGTGCCAGGGACTGCCTGCTTCACAGCCTCCATCAGAACTCAACTCCAGGTCTACCCACGGGGTTCTAAGGAGTTTAAGGGTCTCATTCTCAGCATCAGCGACCAGCAAATGCATAGGCTTTAATTCCATTCAACTCATAACAGTTTATATTATTAAAATAGTCCCCAAGGGATTCTCTTTCTTCCTTTATTGGCATCTTAGTTGCACTGATATGAACACTTGGGGGAACACCAGGAAAGTTTTACAAAATGTCATGTCGTTTGTGGCAGTTTTGTGTAATGTCCAGTTGGCTCCCTTGACCTCACGGAAATTATGATTTAAATGTACCGTGTTGATTAAGACAAATATACAAATGAATAGGTCTCGGATTAACATTTTTGTGAGCTGAGCTGTATCAGCTCATGTGTAGTGTGCACTCAGTTTGTTCCAACAGCAAGGTGCAAACCATTAGAAGGGACCAACGAACTGGGCTAGAGATGGAAAAGTAAGAACACCACAAGTTTCTCTTCATGGAGGCCACCATGAATGGTAATTCAGTTCTCTGGGGGGACAAGGTACAACCTAAGTTAATTTTACACTTGGCAGCTCTCCCTGGACCGTTTTGCTGTGGGAGTGACCACAAATGTGACTGCATTGTGCAATGAGCAGAGCCTGCCGGGGGCCAGTGCTCAGTGACGCTTCTCCTCACTTAGGAACGGAGCTGAGCGTGTGATGAATGGAGCGAACCAAAACGCTTCCCGTAAAGGGAAGGTCAAGTGCTGGCGGCTCCGTTTCCTCGTATTCCACAACACAAAGAATAGCAGCTCAGAGCAGAACAAACAGTCTGTCATTCCTTGGACGGTTCCAAACTGCTTAAAGTGCTGGCTGGCCCTACACGTGACGACCAAGCTCCCTGCTGGCCTCGAAGGCAATGGCTTTTACTTTTACTCTTTCACCTTGAAAACGGAAGCAATTGGGATCCAAAGTCTTTCCGCCCCACATTCACACTTCCTCCTAACGCTGAGGAGAAAACGGGGCCTCCCAAAGATGTTTCACTGACTCTTTTAGGAGCTGCTTCCTTCTGCGAATGGCATGCCTGATGAGACTCCGCTTAGGATACAGCTGGAACCCCATCACAATCGCCACTGGCCACTGAGAGTGGTTCACTGGCTAACAAGAACAACATCTAGAAGGAGCTAAAAGGCTTTTGCTTCTTTTAAAGGGACAGGACAGGTAGGGATTTAGAGGTTCTGAATCAGACAATCCCATACTGGGATGTGGTGGATTCATCAAACTTTTTTAAAGTTGGCACTCAAAGATTCTCCTAGGGATCATGTGGTCTGATTCTTCATTTGAGATGTTGGGAAGATAAGCCCAAAGTGTTTCTTCAAGTTCGTGATATTCACAGTCACTAATGGACCAGAATCCAGAAGTCTAATGTTCTTTGAATTAATGCTATATTGCTTAGTGGAATGAACGATGCTTTCAAATCAGTCCTACCTCACTGGATTCAACTCAGGGTCTTTATTTACTAGTTTAGAACTTCTGACAAGTCACAACCTTTACAGGTTTTATGTATGATAGGGACTTGATTAAAGTTGGGTACATTTACTTTCATGCATAAATTATAGGAAATATTTGTACGCAACCTGTGGACCAAGAACTTTTTTAGGGTACTTGCCCTAGAAAGCTTTAAATGACAACCCGGCGCCCTCTAGAGGAGTCTCAACTTTCTACTGCTGCGACCCTTTAATATAGTTCCTCATGTTGATTTAACTCCCAACCATAAAATTATTCCATTGCAGTTGCTACTCCATAACTGTAGTTCTGCTACTGTTGTGGATGACAAAGTAAATATCCGATCTGTGGGATATCTTACCGCCCACAGGCTGAGAACTGCTGCCCTACAGTCTTCAGAGAAGGAAGTCTCAAATGAGGGAAAGAACAGATCGGAGTGGCCTGTGGGCATGCCTGTTCGACTGCTAATTGATATGGGAGGGTATAAGACACCATGGGTGGAACCATTCCCTGAGTAATAAGGAAGCTATCTAGGTTTGAGCTTAAGAGAGAGAAAATAAGAAGGTTCCTCAGTGATTTCTGTTTCTAGTTACTGATTGAGTTTCTGTTCTGACTTTCCTTGACCATAGACTTTGACCTGACAATGTAAGAAGAAAAAAAAAGAAAAAGAAAAAGGTTTCCTTCTCGAAATTGCTTTTGGACAGAGCGGTTTATCACAGCAACAGAGATAATTGGGTCAGCTCTGTATTTGACAGAGAGAAAAACAAAACTCATCTGCCCTGAGATGCTTTGAGTAAGTAGACAAGAGGCCAGAGTCTTGCAGCAGAAATGTGAGAGAAATCCTCTAAAAAACGTGAGTGGAATTCAGAAAGCAACTTCTGCATGGAGATAATAAATTATACGACAACACAACATGGAGACCAAAAGAGAATTTTCTCATGGGGGAGTGATTCAGGTTTCTGTAGTGTCTTTCCCAACACGGCAAACCTGCGCCAAACTGGACTGACTGGGAACCACAATCCTTTCTTGCAGAGTATTTCAGAAAGCTTTCAGAACCAGCTTCATGACTTGTTAAAATGCATGTGAGAGTAATGAAAAAATTGACACCAGTTAAGAGGTTTCTGAATGTGCAATGACCAAAAGTTAATTAAAACCAACCGTGTAATGAATCTGAGGTCACTCTGTCAGCCCCGTTTGAAAAACATACACTCGCTCACTTCCCATTGCGTATGTCAGCACGTCGTGTAATCCCCATGAACGCTGCCAGAGGTAGTTCAGCTCAGGGAAAACAATGACACGCTATGAGCCACACTGTTTCTATGGTGCCAGTAGCTTCCCACTCTTATAGAAGCCATGGCTTACTATAGGAAACAAATCTTTAATATTTTCCTTTCCTAGCACATGATATCTAAAGTTAATCTCTTTTGGCTGGTCAGAGTTATAATGTCTAGCTTTAATGTTTAAGTTCCTGAATTAAGTTTCATTTAAAAATCAAATAAATTTTGGCTTGGGATTAGAACAGAGCTTCCAATGACTTCTGAAATGGCTCTAAATATGCTTCTGTCATTTTGTATTCATGCAGTGTGGTGATCTCAGCATTGCTTATTATAATCAATAATCTAACCACCAATAAAACCTAAAAATTGAAGATGTTCTACATACCTCAGAATCAAATATTCAGCCAACATTTAATTCTTTTTGCAAAATTAAACAGATCAACCTATATATATATATATATATAAATATACCTAAATCCTCATGTATTCTTCTTAATTTTTTATTGTCAAGTTGATACAACCTAGAGTCACCTGGAAAGAGGAAACCTCAATTGAAGAATTAGGTTGGCCTTTGGGCATGTCTAGGGAGCATTGTGTTGTTTGTTAATTGATAGAGGAAGGTCCAGCCTGCTATGGACAGCACCATCCCTAGGCAGGTAAGCCTGGACTTTATAAGAAAGTAAGCTAAGCATGATGAGCCAGGGAGAAAGCAAGTAACCAACATTCCTCTATTGTTTCTGCTTCAGCTCCAGCTTGCGTTCTTGTCCTGACTTCCTTCCGTTGATGGACTGTGACCTGAAAGTACAAGCCAAACAAACGTGCCCTGGGCCTCAGCCTCTCCTAGTGACCCCACCCGGCCTGGTTGCTTGGATCATGGCTGTTATTGCAGCAACAGGAAAGTAACAACAGGACTGCATGAAACGTTCTAGGATGAAATGAGGCCGTGAGTACAGACACTGAAGAAGCTACAGCTCAGACCATCCTGGTATTGGGCTCTAGGGTACGGGAATGGACTGAATGCATGGTTAAGGTACACTCAAAAAGTAAGTCGAAGGTACCAAAGAACTACTCATAGCATCAACAGCAACAAAACTGAAAAGCACTTTAAGCTCAATTTGTCTAATTATAAAGAGGCTGAACCCAAGGAATATGCATGAGAAGCAGCTGTGCTATAGAAACAGCACCATCAGGGTGTGTCCTGCTCAGCATCCCTTGAGCAGAACGGTGATATCAGCTGCCCCACTAATGCGATCAATAACACACAGTGGCTGAGGCCGAGCAAACGAAGTCTCAGAGAATTTACCTATTTCTTATGCTCATTGTGCAAGAAACTGAAGACCTGGTGCCAAAGAGAACCAAGTTCTCCTACACTACCGTCCAATGCAAACTAACACCTCTCCTGGTCCTTAAGAAGTGATAAGACATGGATCAGCTATGAAAGAGTTTGTGATGGTGATTTTCAAATCCTAGCTCCTAAGCAACCTCAAAGAAATAACTATTGTACTGGGAGAGAATGAGTTGTATCAACTGCCTGAAGAGATCTGAACGGTTTCTACTCAGTGATTGTGAACTTGCTAAGCAATGCTTCCTCCAAACCCTACACAGAAGCTTCTCAGGCAAGAAGCTCTAAGGGAACCCCAAATGGAAGGTTCTGTCTCTCCCTAAAGAGAGCCAAAACCATAAGATTATCAAAACTTGAACTAGACAATAATGAGTATCGTGAAGACAGGATACACTAAAAGAAACACATATTGGGGAGGGGGATATCAAAAGAAAAGAACTTTCTTTTGATAAAACTGTAAATTATTTGAACTAGTGACATTATGGGAAATATTTGAGCTGTCACAACTTCCTTCCCTGGTCATTTGAAATGTCAGCCAAATGTTTGCATTTTCACAGTAGTGGATAAGCACATGCAGCAATATCTATTTTATTCAAGACATCAAGAAAAAGCTTTATGTGTGTAAGAGTCCACATTTGAAAAGCTAGTATGAGAACCAAACCTGGTTCTCATGCTACTCAATGACTGCCAGGAGCTAACGAATGAGGCTAAAAGCTCAGTGCTCCTCCACCCATTGGCCTTCATGTGACCAGCCGCAAAGGCCAATCTCCCAACGGAGCATTCTACATAGTTTCCATTGCTGGAGAGAGAAGTGGCCAACTGATCCAAACCAGCACAGAAAGACAGGCTTGAGAAGTCCTGAAACACCTGACTTCCCCATGCCCTGTCGATAAAAAAGAAAACGTAACTGAAGGCTGCTGGGGCATCACACATAAAGACATGAGCATCAAAGCACTGGTCCTCCTGTCCATTGCCTTTCTTCAGTCCAGGGGAAGGATGCCACAGGTAGGGGTGATATTCCAAGAGCATCCACAAGTATAGCCATGCTGGGTTTTGGTCTGTGTATGTTACGAATAGCATCTACTCTGACTGGTTGCTGTTGTTGCCAACTATTCATCTCATTGTGTTTGCATTATCATTCAGAAACAGGGGCTAGTTAAAGCACACAGGAGTTAAGTAGGTGAAGCACCCAGGGCAGACAGTGGTGGACGGAAAAGTACAGGTGAAGTGGACACCAGCTACCATGTTGAGCAGTTTGAAGCTATATGGAACAACATTACTGCCAAATATTCTCATGTATTTAAACAAAATGCTAGCACTCTGTTTCTTACACACAAACCACTACATTTAAAATGTGTATTCCTATTTCAAATCTTTAAAGTACTAAATTTGAAACAAAATGCTTCTTGGGGGCAGACCACAGACCACTGGCTGTCTGCCTGTGACTACAGCATGTTTCAAGAAATATTTAACTATAGAAACTGGGCTTGATGCCCACATAGCAGTAGAATGCCACGGGGTTTCTGCAACTTGGCATAAACAATATATTTGCCATAAACAAAAAATTAACTTCACCAATAGCTTCAAAAGAACAGATGATGATTTAAGAAATTAACTCCAAAATCTCTAAAGTATAATTATGAAAATTTCTTAATATCCAGTAATGCTAATCATATTCTAATCTAACTCATATCTTAAACAGGAATTAGTGTAAGGGTCTGTCCTGTTCCTTTAAGAGACAAGCGCTGCCCACTCCATCCCACCATCCACCTCCGAGGGAGGCAGATCTTCCTTCTGTTTCCAGTCTCAGCTCCTTCCTTTTCCATCTCCTCTGACTCCTCTCCTCTCCCCGCTGTTTCTTTCCTTGTCCCCCACTTCTCCCTTCCCTCTCTTTCTCCTTCCCTTCCGTAACCCACTAAATAAATATCTAACCTCACTCTGTATAGTGTGCATTGGTCTCTCAGCCACCGTGTGGCTCCCTGCCTAGGACCTGCTGACGCTCATGCTCATGGCCAACGGCCACTATGGGGCTCCCTGCCTGGGAATGGCTGCCTTTGTGGCCCACCATGGTCTTGGGACCCACTGCTCACTGCAGCCACTTGGGGAACAGCACCATTTTATTTAAACCATAACACTGGTGCCATGACACAGAAGCAGAAAGAAGATCCTAAAATCAAAAGGTCAGCTTGCCTCAGTGGACAGTGGAGAGAGTGGGTGGGGCTTATCTCTTAAAGGGACAGTACAGACCATTACTTTCAGCTTCCCAGACATTTCTTCCCTGTCATTTGCTCTTTGCTTTCCCATCTCTAATTGTTACTTTGGATGTTCAATGTTCCCTTAAAGCCCGTATGTTATAAGGTTGGTTCCCAGCCTATAGGAAACAGGCATCTGACAAGACCTTCAGGAAGGAGAACCTAATGGGAGAAAGTGAGGACACTAGGGGCTCTGCCTTTAAAAGAAACAGTAGGATCCTGGGCCCTTCCTGTCTCTCTGCTTCACACACTCAGTGAAGTTAACAGATCTTTTCTGCCATGCACACCCACCGCAAGTCAAAGGGAACAAGGGCAAATGACCATGGACTGAAACCATGAGGCAAAAATAAACCTTTCTCTGCTTTGGGTCTATTATGTTGAGTGTTTGCTATAGCATTGGCATGCTGACTAACATGCCAAGTCTTTCTTCATTTGAGAGGTAGGATCAGAGGATTTTCTCAGCATAATCTACATGTAATATGCTTAGCTCAGTGCCCGCCGGAATAATAACTCGAAAGCTAAGCATTTCCCTCTAGTGTGAGTATTATTTAGTTGGCTCCTCACAGAGCTGATTTGTAAGTTGGAAAACTAATGACTCTGACAAGTTCACTGTTAATAAACCTGTCTATGGAATCACTTCTGTACCTACCCATCTCTTAATCGGGCTTTAAATATCCACCGTCAACTTCAAATCCTCTTGGTCAGCTCAGAACCCTTTTCCTTCCCCCACACAGAAAAGGAAGTGAAGTCATTTCACACCCAAGGAAATGACAGCCTCCACCTGCCCTTTTTCCGTGGAGTGAGATGCACTTTTCCACTTGGTTTCATTGTTAAATTAACTCATTCCCTCTACCAAACCATGTGTATCAGTGTGGATGGGTGTGACATGAGTCTGTACACTAGCTACTTACATATTTGGCTATTTGCAATGAGTTCTTGTATAACCAAAAATAGTATCTGGCCTTTTCTTTTGAATGACTTGCTTTCTTCACATTTATTTATTTATTTATTTATTTATTTATTTATTTATTTGTTTGTTTGTTTCGTGTGAATGTGGGTGTGGGTGGGTGGATGTACACACGAACATGCATACATGTACTCACGCTACGGCATGCCTGTGGGGACAACAAATATGAGTCCTCACATATTTTCTCTTTCTACCATGTGGGCCCTGGGGATTGAACCAAGTGGCTACTTGGTGGCCTCTCAGCTACCTTACTAATCCTTCAACTGCTTTTGAAAACATACTACAGAAAACTGAAAGGAGAAACTTATGTGAATCTAATAAGCAGTTAATAAACAAAATACACAAGGAATGCAGATGACATCACACAGGAAAACAAGCTGATTTTATAAGGAGCAAGGAAGGAGTAGCGATTTTCCAAAAGTATACATGAAATGGCCACTAAGCATATGGAAATATGTTCAGCATCACTATCACGGAAACGCAAGTTAAAATGGGATATTGCTTCTCGCTTGTCCTAATGGCTATTAGAAAAATAGGTGAGGATAACAAGTACTGGCAAGGGCGCGGTGACCAGAGAGCCATTCGCTCCTTCCATGGGAATGTAAACTGGGAGAATTATTAAAAACTGAACCACCCTACGAAAGAATAGCTCCACTACTATATATGTTCCAAAAGGAAGCTATAGCTGCAGTCCTATGCTAACTACAACATGGCTCACAAAAGGCAAGATACAGAATGAGAGGATAAAAAATGTGGACTATGCATCTGTACAATGGAATATTATTCAGCCTTAAAAAGGAAATCCTGTCATTTTTAGTAATATGGTTGAACCTGAAAGATGCGAAAAAACATAAACTGGGCACAGGTATATAAATACTATGTGATCTCCTTATATGTTTGATTGAAGAAAGTTGAATTTACAAAAACAAAATTATGGCTCCTAGGGTGGGAGATGATAGGTAGGGAAATAATTATGGAGAGGTTGATCAAAGGATATAAAATTTCAGGAAGATAGGAGAAGGGAGTTGAAGTGATTGGTTGTAGTAGCCGTGCTAGTAGCAAGTATTACATACCTGAACACTGCTAACAGACTGGAGTCTACTTACTAAAAATCAGTAAAGTATATGGCATAATATTTTTGTTAATAAATCCCAGTCATGCTACAAAGTATGATATTCTAAAACACGTTGCACACTGTAAATCATATCCAACTCCTATTTGTCAACAAAAATAAAATGAAGAGGAAAAATATCTGATCGATAAATTCATTGAAGTAGCATATTTATAATTAAACTCAGTGTAGCCACTCCACAATGCATACTGTCTCCAAACAAGCCACGTGCTATAAATCAGAATTTCTATTTGTCAATAAAATTCAAAAGGCAGGATATTTTAGCCACAAACTGATTAAATGGCAAATAATGAGTTCATATTAAGGGAACAGGAGTTTTATTTTAAGAAGGCCACTACTCTTGGACAACACATGTGGCTTACCCCACCCACTCCTAACCTAGACTCAAGATATGATTCACCATCCAGCGGCTTTAAACTAAGACTCTGAACTTCCTGCCATATGCCCTGTAAGGCAATGCCAAATCTAGAGACTGGCAATGCTACGGCAAACAGGGGAGGACCCACTGGCACCTTCCTGCACGCCCTGAGGACACAGAATGACTCAGCACACTCTTCCTCTGCATGATATCATACCCCAGGGAGGAGCTAAGAGGCACGCAGAGGGCTGAGTGGAACAGAAATGAATTACAGGGTGTATAGCCCCGAACAGTAAAAATCTCAATACTCTTGTCTTTCTTGATTTAAAAACACAGAATCACTCTTCCAGCCAAAGCCCAAGGCAGTTATAGTGATTTTTTTTCCAATGTTAGAAAACAGGGTCTATTAAGCACCACATCCAAAGCTTTCATCCCAGAATGAGGTTGGTGCCCATTGGCAGCTGGGAGCTGCAGAGGAAACCTAGTTAGATGCTGCCCACTAAGAAGAATGTTTACTTCACTCTGTGCCCACTGGCAGCTGGAAGCTGCAGCTGCTATCGAGTTAAATACTCCCCACACGAGAGGGATACTTACTTCAGCACATGAGAAAAATAACCATCAGAAGGCCAGTTGAGTAGAATCAAAGAACTATACCTGCAGGTTTTCGATTTCTTCTTTGTGCTCCCTCTTCAGATGTAAGATAGCAGCCTGGTATTCTGGAAGATCACAAGAGAAGCCAGTTACAAAGGAGCACGAAATGAGCCAGAAACCTCAAGGGCGCATCACCTGAATCCATGCCGGCAGCCACCCTCCCAATAGCCAAAGAAAAGACGTCCCATCACGTGTGGACAGGAAGGAGAGCTGTTCGACCTTGTGTCCAGATGGCCAGGATTGGGGTGAAAGGGGATTCCTTCCTTTCAATACAGCCTAGAGTATGGAAAGCGCCAGATTAAGCAACCAGGGTAGGGTTAAAAAGAGAAGAGGCGTGTAAATGAGTGCCAGATAAAGAGCAGGTCAGGTGTTGTCTTCAAGGAGCTGAGAGTTCGTGCCCCCCAGAGAACGACACAGATGTGCTGAGGGAGGTTATAAAAAGAGACTTTCTATCTGAGATCACAGAACTCTATTTTTAACTCTGTTTAAAAAAGAAAAGAGAGAAAGAGAGAAAGAAGAAAAAGACACGAATGAATGGAGGCTGTTTGTAGTCTCTTGATCAACCAAGAAGCCAAGACTACCTGTCAATTGAAGGAGTGATTCTTTGGAGAACTGAGGCCGAAAGAGGGACAAAAATTAATTTCTAGTTCACTCTTCATCTGAATATAATGACATGTCTCCCAAAAATAGGACAAAGTATACACAGGAGCTGCAGCCAAATATTAAAGCTACCATCCCACTAGCTGAGCTAGAGGTGCAGGAGACAGCTCTACGCTCAGGAGAACAGCTAAGGTGCGTGGAACCACAGAACTACAGTTCACGCTAGAGAGATCTACAGAGCCAAATGCTGTGGCCACGGACTTCTGTGGGACACACTAGCTCTTTACAAATGTGTTCACTGTCACGAGTCTGTACTGCAAGAGACAGACTATTCCTCTAAGTTGGGGTTCCAAGTCAAAAGTAGATGAGGAAAGTCTGTAGTAAAGCCCCCCCCCAGAAGAAGACCTCAGCTGTTAAGGGCTATGAATAGCCACATTGCATCCCTGTGGGGACTCTGCCCCAGTGGCAATGCTGTGGGTTCTATATCTACACCATACCAAAGAGCACATCACTTGTTGCTATCCCCAACAATCATGGCTATAATCTGGGCCACCACCATCTTTCCAGTACCCTACACCTCCTTTCCAGAGGGTGCCTTGTTCCTCTCTTACCAACATAAGCACTGAGTCTCCTCACAACAGTATGAACACCCTATTAAAGACACGGACCAGAGTATATGTCACTCCTGGCTTTTCATGGACCTTGGAATGGAGACTCCTACCTGTAAGGGCTGGGGAGATGGCTCCATGGCTAAAGTACTTTCTACACAAGCATGAAAGTTGAGTTTAGATACCCGACACCACAAATAAAAACCAGATATGACAGATGCATCTATACCAGCAGAGCTGGGCCAGAGGAAGGAGACAGGTGGAGGTCAGGGGCTCACTAGCCAGACAGCCTGGCCGAAATAGAAAAGTCTAGGTGCAACGACATGCCCCGTCCCCCAAAATGTGGTTGAGATTAATTGAAGAAACACCAGATATCAAACTCTTGTGTCTCCACCCCGACCACACAAGTATGGGCAAGAGCACTTATACACATGGGCCATGGGCACACAGGTACAAACACACATATATACACATTCTCTCTCTCTCTCTTTCTCTCTCTCTCTCTCTCTCTCTCTCTCTCTCACACACACACACACACACACAGACACACATAGAAAGACACAGACACATATATACACATTCTCTCTCTCTCTCTCTCTCTCTCTCTCTCTCACACACACACACACACACACACACACATACACCGAGGTCTTCAGCCCAAAGGCTTCTCATGATCTGTTTCCTTTCACCTCACATTACTCCTTCAACTTTCCCATTATATTCCAGGAACATACACTGGCTTCATACCATCTCTTAAATTTGTCAAATGCTTTTCTAATGAACTTTGATGTAGAGTTCCAACCCACATGACAATAAATAAGAGCCCCAGTCATCCCAATTTTCTATGAAGCAGTCAAAAGAAATCAGTTAACTCAACCTTCTTGAAAAGGTGTAATGCCTCTTGGGAAAGTATCTACTTTCCTCTGAACAGATATCACATAGAACATTTTGTAAACTTATTCATTTCCTATAAAATGTGCCAGTAAGGGTGTGACATATAGAGTTATGATTAACTTACTAACAAATTGACAAAAGAGGCTACTGCAAAGCTAATATCCAGCAAAGCCTCATTTGTCTCCTCCTTAAGCAAATATTTTGGCTAAGCATTTTCCTACCATCGTTACAGGAGGGAAGAAAGCACACCCTTATGCCAGTAAGAGTAACAAAAGGAATCCCAGTCTTTACTAATGGGATACTAATTTGAAGACTTCATAAGGTAACAGGACAGTATATACAGATTCCTTATGTGGCTGGCAAGATGGTTCGGTGAATATAGGTGCTTGTCAACAAGTCTGACAATCTGAACTTGATCCCCAGAACCTACATAGTGAAAGGAAGGGTGTCTTCTGACCTCCACATATGCACCGAGGCATGCCCAGTCACACATGTACATTTGTTAGTTCAGACTCCAACTCCCAGCCAGGCAAGCACTGACTCCTCCCACAGGGTATTTAGGGTCGTGTGGAAACAAGGAACATGTGGGTTTGGGTTTGCATGTGGACTCCCTCTGTCTTTCCCCTGCCATGCTCCTGGCCGCCTGGGAGTGTGCCGTCTATTAAACATGGGCATTTGATTTGGTTTAATCTGGTTTGATTGGAGTTCTTTGTGCTGGTGGAGAGGCTTTTCTTAAAAATATTAAATATAATAAAAAAAAGTTAAGTAAAGGTTCCCAGATAACCCTGAATCAAAGCTAGGCTGGTTTCCCATGTGCATTATGGAAAGCAACGCTTTGTGCTGCAGTTTTTGATTTGAAAACATCTTAGAGTGGCTTGGGGAATATTCTCAAGGAAGACAGTTGAGGCAGAGATGTCAAGTACAAACCAAGGACATTGGAATTAGTTAAGCAGAGAACTTAACCCTGTATTTTGTGGCTGAGGTTTTGTTCACATGGGACAGACGAACAGATTTTGAATCTCAGAACTTGAAAGTGGCAAATCCCTCTGCAGTCACCAGACCCTCAATGAAAGCTAAGACATTAATAAAAATATTTTATATTTTTCCACCAAAAGAAGAAGCCCAAGATACCCTTTTTTCTTTGTTCTTTTTTTTTTTAAAGAACATCTTATATGAAAGACAGAAAACACAAAATCTCCTTGATGGCATAATTCAGCATTCTTGGAAAAACATGTATGAGAACTTCCTTCCACAAAAGCTCCATCTAACCAAGCACTTAACTGAACTCATGACTTCCCTTGGTGGTTTCCTGACCGGTTCGCAGTGACAAGACATCATTTCTACAAAGCGTCTGGCCTGTGTCTTTGACTTGCCAAGGGCAGAATCAGAAAACACTTGATTAACACTGAAGGTACAGGTCCACCAGGACTGTCATCTACAGCTGACCCCACGCGTTTACTGAGAAAATGTGAGACAGGTCTCGTTCTTTGAGAGTGTTGGCCTCAGGAACGGATCTGAGCACACACTGCAGACTTCCAAGAAGACCCTATCATATCAAAGCCCATGTGGCAGAGGAGAAACAGAGATGCTCAGGTTGAACAACTTCCCCAAAGTCACAAGCAATAAAGGCCAATGACAACATTCAGCCCAGAGAACTGATACCATTAACCCTGGGGACTGTTTACTTGCTATGGCTCTTGTCCCTTTGCTTGGATAAACATGAAGGACATACAAAACTCGGAATTTTTAAGGTTGTTAGCTTTGTCCAAACACTAGACACATGCAAAGAGCTGAAACTTTTCCATAAGTTGTTAAGAGAGATACTATGCCAGGACTCAGCAATCAAGAGCACTAGCTGCTTTTCCAGAGGATCCAGGTTAGATTCCCAGCACCCATATGGTGGTTAGCAACCATCTGTAACTGCAGTTCCAGAGAATCCCATGCCCTAATCAGGCCTCTCCAGGCACCAGACATACATGTAGTACACATATGCACACAGGAGGAAAAAAAAAACCCATGTACACAGTAAAATTTTTAAAGTTTAAAAATTAATAAACTAGTTTAAAGGAGATCTTATCTATTTTTAATCCCAAGGTTTGAAGAAAAGGGGGTCCAAGCGAACAGTGTAAGGTCTAATATCTAATAATATCAAGGATTGAGGTAAGGTTCTGTCCATTTTCTCCAGATTTCCAGTCCACTAGCAACAGTTTGTTGTTAAACCTGATTTACTTACCTCACACACTGCCTTAGCTAGGGTTTCTATTACTGTGATGAAACACCATGACCAAAAAGCAGGTTTGAGGGAAAGGTTTATTTGTCTTCCACTTCCATCACTGGAGGAAGTCGAAACAGGAACTCAAGCAGAGCTGGTTCCTGGAGGCAGGAGCTGATGAAGATGCCGTGGACGGGAGCTCTTCACTGCCTTGCTTTCTCTGGTTTGCTCAGCCTACCTTCTCATAGAACTCAAGAACACAGCCCAGGGCTGGCCCCATCCACCATGGGCTGGGACCTCCCCCATTGAGCACTAGTGAGAAAATGCCTTACAGCTGGATCTCAAAGAGGCTATTGCTTCAGTAGAGGGTCCTTTCCCTCTGATGACTGTAGTTTGTGTGAAGTTGACACACAAAACCAGCCAGTACACACACACAAATACACACACATACACACAGATCCTAAGC
This sequence comes from Myodes glareolus, assembly GCF_982192425.1. Taxonomy (NCBI): domain Eukaryota; kingdom Metazoa; phylum Chordata; class Mammalia; order Rodentia; family Cricetidae; genus Myodes; species Myodes glareolus. The sequence continues at coordinate 65,387,169 of NC_142035.1, forward strand.
TTCCCTCACCCTCCCCTCTTCTCTCCCCCTTCCATTCCCCAACCACCTGCCAACAACATTAGGAAAAAAAAAAATTCTGATGACCTCACTATTGAAAGTCACTGGTGCATTTCTGTTTGGGGATTCTGGCTCACCCTACTTATCCTCCTGTTGGCCTTTCCCACTATCTCTAGTTTTACATTTTAAAATTCATCCTTTGGCCTTCAAGCACCAGGATCCTTCCTCCGAGTTTTACTTGAAGATATTCAGTTGGTGCTTCTGAAGCTCAGCATGTATTACCCACGCTATTTAGATGTGCACAGTCTTCTTCCCATGACATATCTGCTAACTGACTTGGAAACTAGCCGATGCTACAGAAAGCGGCTAAGTATCATGATAAAGAGGAAACGTCTGGGAGCCGCTGCTTTAAGATAAGGTTCATTTAATTTAAGGGGAAAAATAGATTAAGAAATAAGTGAAAATAATAGTAAATATATTAAAATCTATGTCAAAGATAAAGAAATTAGAAACATAAGGAATGGGAGGATATGCTAGTTAATCCTCACAGAAGAACACAAATTCAAATTTACCCAACCATAAGTGGAGGCAGAAATATTCTCCAGTGATCTCAAGAGCAGACAATAATGTTCAGTCATGTAAAGCAAACACAAGTCATTTACTCCAAAACCCAAAAAAGTAAAATAAAATTTGAGCTCTTATTTTTAGCATACTTAGGCAGACAAAGAATGAAGCCAGGTCTCAGCCTGCCGTGCCTCCATAAGCAATTCAGCCAGCCCATGCTAACTATGCCGGCTACCTTTGTACCTTTGTACCTGCCAGAAACAGTGGGAGAGGAATCAGAGGTCAAGGGCGCCAGTGAGGGGTGCAGTGCTGGGGTGTGGGTAGGGGATAGGGGGCTGCTACCAGGATATTGAAGGTATGATGCAGGTTCATGGACAGAAAGATTTTTATTTTTATTTATTTTCTGTTGATTTATTTATTTTACAGAGGGCTGAAGTATATGTGGCTGAGCTGGAACTTGCCATGTAGACTAGACTTAAACTCACGCAGATCCATCTGCCTCTGCCTCTGCCTCTTTAGTACTCAGATTAAAGCCATACAGCACTATGCCCTGTAAGGTATTTGTTTGAAGTGCTTGAGTGTGTGTGTGTGTGTGTGTGTGTGTGTGTGTGTGTGTGCTCACGCGCATGTGTGTGCATGTGCATATATGTGCATAGTAAGTTCATTGTCCCTAGACGCTAAAAGAGGATTCCAATCCCCTGGAGCTGAAGCTTTGAGAGATTGTTAACAGCTCAACTGTGGGTGTTAGGAGCTGAACTCCCATCCTCTGAGAGAGCTGTAGGTACCCTAATACTCTTAAATGTTGAACATTCTCTCCAGTTTCCTGCTTGACACTTTTGATGTTTGGTTGCTGACAATTTTGAAGCTTTCTTCTTTCCCATCTTCCCATAGAAGAGCCAATGGGCAAGAAAGTCTCTAAATCTGGCAAGAGTCAGACCACACAAATTACTGCCCGCCAGTGGGGACCCTCACCCCATTCATACCTCCAAATACTAGGAAATCCTAAGCCAATCCCTTCTCGTGTTCTTCCTCAAATCATTTTCAAGTCAGTCTTGGAAACCTGACCTGTTTGCCTTGGCAATCTCAGGATGTACACACACACACACACACACACACACAAACATTTCAGGCATTCTTGTGTGTGTGCAGTATGTACAAGGTCTCAGCATCTAAATCATGTTAGGGGTTGAAGGTGCACCTATTGTCCCTTCAAAGAGAATGAGGCTGTATAGAGGTTAAGTGAATAATGGGTCAGTTGATTATCATTTTATATGTATACAAAAGGATGTTAATTTCTGCACCTAAACAACACAGCACTAGACAACAGATGGGAGAAATACAATAATTCAAGAATTATAATTGCCAATATCTAACCTTGCCCAAGAACATTTGTGGATTTCTTTCGACAGAAACATAAGAATTACCAAAATTAGAGGGTGAGAAGAAACCTCAACTCTCCAGGCTTTGGGGACCCCATTCATATATTAAAATACCACTTCCTCCAAAGTGATGATGTTAGGGGGAGGGGCCTTTGGGTGGGAATTGGGTCATGAGAACAAAACTACCATGAACCAATGAATGGAATTCGTGTCCTTATACAAGAGTCTCCTGCACACAGCTCATCCCTTCCACCATGTGGCGACTTGAGAGGCATCTATCCAGCAACAGTATCTCCATTGGTGAACCAGGAAATGCACCCTCCCCCAACACTGAGTCAGCTGCCACCCTGAAGTTGGGCTTCCCAGTCATCGACACTAGGAGAAATAGTTTCCTTTTGTTTATAAGCTCCCCAGCTTATGGAATTTCGGTTATAGTAGCTTGAACCTACTATACCAGACAGCTTCTTCCACTGAGCCGGGCACGGAACTAAGCACCGACTGTGTATAAAAATGAGCAGAATACATTTCCAAACTCAAAAGGTCATTCAAGTCTTCTCTCTGATATTTAAGAAGCTTTCATCACTCTGGTATGACATAATTAAGTCTTTGTGTCTCAAAAGGCCTTATTTGATCTTATCTGAATGTTTTATTTGCAGACATGGATATAAACATACTCATCTACATGTCCCCCCTTTGTTTGGGCTATAGAAGATCCCCTTGCTTTTGATTTGATCAAGTGAACTTAGCTTGGGCTGGTGGAACACAGGTGGGTATGAGGAAAGAAGACGCACATTTGATAGATGACAGCTTCGCTTGGGTCGAGTTTCTGGTAAGAACACACCTTCAATGCTGCATCCTCAGTGTGGGTCTGGAGAGATGCACAGACCCAAACCCTAGGCACAGCAAGCAGGGAAGCTGGCTCAGAAGAGCACAGTCTAGCTCACCTGAACAACTGATCTTTAAACACATGTCAAGAAATGCTTGCTACTGGGTGCTGTCGGGTGCTGTCGGAGGTTTCACTGATGTCTTGCATAGCATTGCTGCTGCTGGCAATGGTTAATGAGTATGTCTGGCAAGGTTCCAGGCAAGTCTGCTAGTTAGAGACTAAGAAAACTTCAGAGGATTAGAGACACGAGATGGGGTTTCCCCAAGCAACGTAGACAGGTATGCCAAGACGTAAATGGGCCTAAATGAACATGTATATACTGCTTCATACTAAAAATCTGGGCAGGGAACAGTTCTGAGATAATGATGTAAAATAGACCCAAAGGTCAGTAGTCAGGGCTGTGACTGAATATTAACTGTATCCCGCAGGTTTAAGTATTGCTGGAGCACATTGCTGGATGCCTTACCTTGGAGAAAACAGCCATTCCATCAAACCCTAGCTGCCTTAGACAATCTGCCTTTTCATTTCGCCCTCTTATTCTTATTTCCTGTTCTGTTAGGAGGAAGATTCTAAGCAATTTAGAATTCCAGGAATACAAATACAAGCATAATAAAGTTTACCTACTTCTACACACACACCAAGAATAAAAGTAAAAACTACTGAAAGTATTTGATTCTGCCACTAGATGGCAGTCACAATACTACATACTGGAACTACCTACCAAGTACCACTGCTACTCCTGACTGGTGGAGTTGGAGGGGGGAGGAATAGGGGACCCAGGAGTGAGGTTGGGAACTGAACCAAAGCTGAGACAACTCCTGTCATGCAGACGTTAGAACGGATATGGTGAATACTGGAGAAAAAGCAGAACGAGTGCAGGATTTTTTCCAACCACGTCTACAAAAAAGTCAAGAGCAACCGAGTGGGCTTCTAGGTGTTCTAGGCTAGCATTTGACGTCAGTACTGGTATCTCAAATTATAACGCAAGAAACTTCAGTCACAGTTGAGTAGCTAAACCAAACATCCTAGAGAGCAGTAGTGTGAAGCAACCGCGTGGTGTCAGGTATCAAGGGCCTCTGGTTCTGAGCTGCGGGAACCCGGTTCCAGAAGGAGGCAGGACCAACACAGCAGTCACCAGGGCTGAGTCCTCTGTAGTTCAGGAACCTAAGGCCATGTTCAGAAACCAACTGAGGTGTGCTTCCCCAGGTGGGAAAGGAAAGCCATCACTAGGGTGCAAACAGGATTAGACATGACATGGATTAAGAGCAAGTTTCAGTCTTTAAATTTCATACCATGCTTGCGCGCATGGACTAGCTATGCAGCGTTTGTATTAAAGCTGGTGAGGAACCCCAAAACACCATTTTTATAAGATGTACTTCTAGGCTATAGGTCTGGCATAGACAAGTGAACTGAGTGCAAAATGCATGATTCCTCAAATCATTCTGTAGAAAGGAACCTCCCAGGCAAACCTCTAATCTGCAGCATAAAGAAACCTAACTATCAAGGCAGACAAGATCAGCAAGAGAAATACTGTATCACCCAATATAAATTTAAATATAAAACACACTGACAATGTTTTAGCATTTTCAGAATCCTTATCAAGTCTAAAATAAGCACAATTATTGTTAACAAAAATGACAATATCACACTTTTAAAATAAGGACAAGGAAACAGTAAGTGATTACAAAGATTTGGCATTCTAAAGTTAGACACAGTCATAGAAATAAAAAAAAAAACAAAACACCTCAAGAGCTTTGACATAAACTCTAGTCCAAAAAGCATTTCTGAGTAAAAGATACTGAATAATTAAAAGCTTTACCCACTATAAGAAAAGGAAAATAAGAATGAACTATAGGGCCGGTGAAGGACTCAGCATAGAAAAGCACTGTGGAGCCCAAAGATCTGAGCTCGAATGCCCGGCATTCATATAAAAACAAAACAAACAAACAGACGAAAACCTAGGCAGGCTCACGCCACCTGTACTGCAGCCCTGAGGGGTGAGATAGTAGGCTCGCAAAGGTTGCTGGCTGCCAACCTGACTCCCAGGTTCAGTGAGAAACCCTGTCTCAAGGAAATAAGGTTGAGAGGCATCTGACAGGACACTTAAAATCATAATTAAAAAGCTTTGTCATTGACATGGAGATAGCAAACTAATATATGCAGTGTGCGTATGGGTGGAGCTCAGACAGCAACTTGTAGAGTAGATTTTTCCCCTTATGGGTCCCAGGGATCAACCTCAGGTCCCCGGCTTACCCACCGAGCCATCTCGTCTTATTTATCAAGAACTTTAGCACATTTCAGACATAATGGTGAAACTTGAGGCACAACCGATGTAAGATTAATGTGCAGATTTCCACAGTATATTGAGTTACATACTACTACTGAGAGTCAATGTGATGACTGTATTTAAATTAATGTCATGGAACTATATCAATAAATCATGTGTTGAATCTGAAAAATAGAATGCTTCATTAGGGGACCACCTGCTGTTCTTTTGTGAACTATATGTGGTTTGTCTGCCACTATGCTTTCTAAATCTTTGTGTTTACTCCATAGATTACTGCAGCTCTCTGTCCAGGTCCCAGAGGAGAACTTCCTACCCCTTTAGTGTGGAAAGTGATTACTGAATAATAACCAGTCAGGCTCACAGGAATAACTGACTCTTGATTTGGCACAGTATCCCAGTACCCAGCCATATGTGAGGAAAAGAAAGTAGGCATTTACATCATTCCCTCCCCAAGGCTCAGAGAACATTATGGAGGAGGGGGCTGAACAAATATAAGAACTAAGGAAGGGGTGCAAGGCTGTGTAACTATTTCCTCCCAGTTGAAACATTTCCTTCTGAAGGGAAGAAATAAACTCATAAGACTCAAGAAGTAAAGGAAATTTACAAGTCTCAGAATGAATCATATAAAGGCTGAGGAAGTTCCCGAAACTGACAGGCTTCACAAGGCCCTTCCATTGTGTTGTATAATGACTAAGCAACAGCTAAGAAGACTCTAATTCAGTGAGCTGCCTTCAGATTTTCCAGAACTCCAGGGATGGATCTCCTGTGAGTTATTGACCAACGTGATGGTTACTTTTCATGTCAACTTGACACAAGATAGAATCATTCTTAGATGTGGGAACTTTAGTTTGAAGGAAATAAAATGCTCCCATTAGATTGGAGTATAGACAAGCCTGTGGGGCATTTTCTTGATCAATGATTAACAATGAAGGGTCTAGCCCACTGTGGGTGGTGCAACCTCCACAATAAAAAAAAGCAGACCGAGCAAGCCATGGAGAGCAAACCGGTAAACAGGTTCCAACATTGAGTTTCTGGCCTGACTTTCCTTCACAATGGCGATGAACTATCAGTTCTAAGCTGAAATAAATGTTTTCTTCCCCAAGTTGTTTTTGGTCATGGTGTTTATCACACCAACAGAATTCAAATGAAAGCACTAAGACAGGGGTAGGCTTTGCAAAATACAGCTGTGTTTGAGTCATCCACGCTCTTATAAGTCACCCAGATAAACTCAATGGTTCACTAAGAAGAAAATAAGAATGTCTCTGTTCACAATCACCCACGTTTCTCTATATTACACTAGGGTTTTCAAGCAGTGAAGTAAAAAATGGAGATGAAACTTTTTTGAAAGACAAAATATCTCTATAGTTGTTAAAACATATATTGTGGTAGCATTTGCATAGAGCTCAGAAGACCCATGCTGTACAGCATCTAGGGATATATACACAGGTAGATTGTGGATGGCACTCAGTGAGTTCTGCAAGGTGATGACTACACAAGAAAGGCTGGAATCATTCACCATCTCTAGAGAAAGCAGCAAAGAAATCAGATACAGGGCTTAGCAAAAGGGGCTGCAATACTAGCTTATAAATCTCAGAAATACGAAGAAAGATTTAGTAATATATAGACATTATTCTACCTTTATTTTATATCATTTGAAATTATTTGTGATTCTCATCCATAAATGACAATGATGTGTTCAAAATTAATATATGTAATACACTTATATATATCCTGAGTAAAGATATCACAGAATAGTCAATGAGAAAAAAGTTGAAAATACCATATAATGAAATCACACACTACTAGAAGACGACTGTGCTCTTCACGGGGCAGAGATGAGCATGAGCTGCCTAGATCCAAACTTTAGCAGAAGCTGCTTGCTTTTTCACGTGTGCTTGGACTCGGTCACTGAAAGCCCTTTATTTAAGGCCGACAAAATGAACCTCAGAAGACAGCTGAAGGTCAGTCTCTGGAGAGACAGATGGAAGTCAGCCAAATCTAACTGGAATGAGAGTAGAATTTTCTCTTAAATCAGGCCAGGCAAGTACCCAGGAGGCCAAACTACCTGCCCAGGTTTCTAAGGGAGACAAGACACTTGTGCCTCTCACATGGTGGAAAAGTACCCTAAATATAACATGCTGCAGCTGCTCTTTAGATTGTCGCCTGTAGCTGTAAGGTTTAACTGGCATCATCTCTACCACTCAGAATTTAAGAACTGTGCGTGCGTGCGTGCGTGCGTGCGTGTGTGTGTGTGTGTGTAACTTGGGCATTTTGCTTTCAAGCTTACATCTCTCATTTATAATATCAAAGATGAGAAAACCTCTAAAACAAATGGGGAAAAAAATCAGTCAATGTAAGAGTCTAGGGTGTAAAATGAAGTATGAAGTAGTGGCCTCTCCACAGGAAGACCCACGCACAAAAGAACTGTATAAATGTTCTGAACTTCTCCTCTGCTGCTATGCCCAAAGTTTTGCCAGACATGCAAAACAAAATCAGGGGATGTTCAGTTGTGCCCAGAATGTGGCCTTATAGCAACAACAAATGAGGTCATGGAATAAGTCATATACAATCCTTATTTACATATGAAGTACACATTTTGTCTAGAAACTCTACGATTTCCAAGGATTCTTGTTGGAAACCACATACAGCAGGCCAGCAATGTATAGAAGCTCGGGACAGTGTTATATATGCACACAGGAAGGAACCCATCAACTAGATTCTTTTGGAAATCCAGAAATTACTGGTTCTGTATATCTCATGTGCCTTTTTAAAAGAACCTTGATTGTGATTTGCTTGTGATCATCTTTTAGCATTTTTTTTCTCTCTCTCTTAGTAACAGGGTCTCCCAAAGATAACTGACTACTTCATGATTGATTCAGTGAGAAATTTTTAGCTTTCCAAGTGAATAAGATAAACAATGAGACACAAAAATAGAGATACCATGAACATGGGCATACAAAGAGAAAAGCACTCACTGAGTCTACTAAAATATAGTGCAAAATAAAGTCAGCTCAAAGACTCTAATGAGACATGTGGGAAACTCTGATATGCCCAGCTAATTGTGATCTTGCTACAGTGCTATTAACCTCAGAATCAGGAACATAAATGAGACAATCAGGGAACTGTGAAAGTCAAAACTTTTCCACCAGATAACCCATTTTATGATCTTTGCCCCTAGCTTTTCTGTTGGTTTTCAGGGCTGACTGATATTAGCATAACCTACAGAGGTTGATCCTGGATCATGTCTGGGTCTCAACCCCAAAGACAGACATCTGAATCAAGGTGACTTTGATAAGGTAGGCAAAACAGAGAACTACTATGTTGAGGTTTTTTTGTTTCTTTGTTTGCTTGGTTTGCTTTGCTTCATTCTCAAAACATAGTGTCAGGAGGCTACATTTACATCTCCATTTTTAAACATGTGCTCTACATTTGACAATTCAAGCTCTGTTCCTGCCAACTCATGAAACCACAAAGCAGACCTTGTATTTAACTGAGAGCTAATATAGTAGAGTCGGGCTCTTTTTTATCTTACTGCATACAGCTTCCCTGAAATTCTAGCATCTATGAATAGTTACAGAGAAAAGCACTTCTTAAGCGTCTTCAAACTCTTGCACCTTCCTCCTGATACAATCATACCACAAGAACTTGTTTCACTAGCTTGAAAATAATGCAACTGAAAAGGAATAAATTTATCATTACAGTACATGGCGCTGGCATAACTAATCTCCTATGGATTAATGCTAGTCTATAGTCTTACCCTATTGTGTAGCAGTTTCTTCTCCAATTCAGACATCCCATTTTGGAGGGAAAGGTATTAAGACACAGACGTTAGGCAGGAGGTGTAACATTCCATCCTGTAGGATAACTACGTTGGGCCCAAGAAGTAAACAACACAATGGCTTCAGGAAGTCCCTGAAACTGATCAGATTCACCAGGCCCTTCTCTTGCCAAGCATAAATAACCAAGAGAAACTGTCAGATAAGGTAAGCTCTATGGAAAAGGCAGAGACAAACAGACCCTCCTGGAGAAGGCTCAGAACAGCAGAGCTATCTGCAGAGGGCACTCTCCAACCTGTTGAGCTGCCTGCAGGATCTGGACTTCACTGTAGGCTTCCAACTTTCAGAAGCTGTCACCCATGCTGAGGTGGGCTTTGGTGATTCAGCTGTCTTCTGCATTATTTCTGTTTCTATAAGTAAACCCCATCCATATTCCTATAAGTAACTCCAATAAAACTTACTAGTTCACCAAGTTGGACTTTGGTGGTACCCATAGTTTGGTGTGTCAGCAGTTCAGTATCTGTCATGTCTCCCAGAAACAGTTCCACAAAGCATGTAGGAAACAAAACCACAAAATGCCCAAGAATTTAAAGATGTTGTTTTTGAGGCTACTGAGGCCAGTCCTTTCCCCCTTAAAATCCTTATAATAAAATGAAGATACTGATATTCAAATCACTCATATGATTAATAACGTAGAGAATCGCAGATCTGTATGCACTTGGAATCACATTTTATGGTCACATGGGAAAAAGACATATAGTTGTTCAGTTGGCGACAGGGTTCTTGAGTGCCAGCATAATGGGTTTTCTAGCATACTTTAAAGCCTATTTATAGCTTTTAAGTGGAATAAAATATTCAGTGAAGGAAGAGGGAGATAAGTAGGTATCTGAGGAGAGAAGGAAAGCATTTGAAGCAGCGGTTGCTGAGAGTGGAGTGTACACTGGGAACACAGAGACAATGGCAGGCAGCATGGAGGATCCATATGTCATCAGAGAGCATAGCATGGATCCAGGGCCCACACGTAGAGAACACAGACTCACAGTGGCAGAACCTGGAGAGTTCCAGAATTTTTCTTCTAGTAGTTTGTGCAGTTCAGATTAAGAATAAGAAGAAACAAGAACTAGAATTCTTCTAGAGCTGAGGTTTTTCACATGTTTGTCTGTTCCTTAAAGAAATTAAGGCATTATTAAGAAGGTAACATCACAGAATTTAAGAGAAGAAAGTGGAGACAGAGAAAGAGAAGCATGCATGGAGTCAAGTTCCCAAGGAAGAAGTGGGTACGTGTTTGTGGAAAGTTGAGGGAGAACCCTGGAATGATAGAAAGTCGGGCAGGGGGGAGGATCCTGGAAGGTTATAACTTACCATTTTTAAAAACCCACAAAGTAGACACATAGCATTAGTTAACTAAAATAGAAAATTCTCCTGGAATTGAGAAGTCATGGTACAAAAAAAAAAAAAAAAAAAAAAGGATTTCAAATGATCATTAAGGGAAATTAAAGACTGGGGTTCTATCTGGAAGCCCACAGGAGTGGATCTATTCCACTTTGACTAAAGGTCAGAGAGTTCAGACCTATTCTTGTTCCTTCAAGGTTATATGACAGGAGGTTTGACCTAAGGTGTGCCTACTAACAGGATGTTTTGACCTAGGGTGTGGTTACTTAATGCTTTGGGTATTAAGAAGGTGATTACTTTGTTCTTTGTATCTTAGTAAAGAAGTCTTTGGCCTTCCCCCTCCTTTTTGGATTGGGGTATATAAAGGCTATGAAAAATAAACACGAGGCAAATTTCAGCATTTACTGAGTGTCCTCCCGACTCCATCTGTTGTCTCTTGTTTATTTCTTTCTCTATCCTTTCTCCTTCCCCGCAAGTGTGGAAGAATATGTTGGGCTGAACCTGAGAGTTCCAGGACATTAATAGATGGGTGTACCAAGAAAAGATAGCCTTTGATAGTCAGAGAATACAGCCCTACAAGGCTCCAAAGGGCACAAAAATTATGTGACACTTTGTACATTGATGTCTGGTTCTTTAGTGGATTTTGGTTTCATTCTTAAGGCCTTTATTATAAGGAGCTTGCAATAGATAAGGGTATATCTTATATAAGAATATATCTCAGTGTGGTTGTTCTAATCTGGGTGTAATTAGAAGCCAATGTATAATAACTAGCTCTGTCTTAGTATTATATATTGTTATCCTATGTTTTTATGCTTTGGAAATGATACATTTCCACAAATGTGGAACTAGAAGTCACCACTGATTCTAACATGCATGGTATTTATGTTCTACAAAGAAAAAGATGCTGCCAATTATAACTGCATATCCAAATAACAGATATAGACAAGGTACATCATACACTAAACAAAATATACTAATACCTTGTAAGAATTTAATGTGCATGATAACATTACTACCTCCATATTAGAGGAAAAGAAACCAAGACATGGGAAAGTTAAGTAGTTGCCTATTTAACACAGAGGTAACACGCAATAGAACCAGAGTTGAACACAGAAAGCCTAGCTCCAAAAGCTGACCTTTGAATGTACACAGAATACAATCCCAGCTCAGTTAGTACGGGGAGGGGAAAAGAAACATTATCATATGCAAATCTGAGCTTTGTAATGAACATTTGAGAGTTTGTGGCTGATGTATCTGAACATTTAGACAAGCCAGAGAGGCCTTACACCCCACATAATAGGTTATACCAGGCCTGGTCTCCTCAAATGAAGGCGTTAGTCACAAACAATCCCACACCAGTTTGGAATTATGATTAATAGAATGGTTATTTATTCAAAGGGGAAAAACTTACAGATCACTGTCCCAGACAACAGCCCTCTGCATGATCAGGAAAGGAGTCTAGGAGCCAGAAACAGAGTCGGAAGCCACAGAGAGAACGGAGGACAGCTGCTGCTTTTTTAAAGAGAGAGAGACCATGCCCCAATGGGCTGGTATCTCAGCGGCTATTCGCTGAAGGAGCGGAAGGAATTCCCGCAGCACCTCCCCATTTTGTTTAAGTAAGAGAGTTCTAAGCCAACTACGAAATTATATACAATAAGTACAAATATCCTATTCTGACTAGCTTAAGTATTGTATGATAAATAACTTGGCCAAGTCAGGAGAGGAAAGTAACTACATTTATATAGTCTTCAACCCCATTGAAGATCTGAGAAGGGAAATAATGTTACCTGAGTAATTAGAAAGTGTAATCAAACAACTTCCAAAACATGCAACAAATCACAGAGATAACTGGCTACCTGGGCAACCACCCAAAGTCACGTTGCAGCATTGAAGCAACCAACTTTGACTAAGGCCTAACATAACTGACATACCATTTTCAAAGGCAAGAAACTTTTCAAAACTATCTTACCCTGTCTTGGCAGGATATGACAGTCCTATTTTATCCATTTACGGATACTCTGTATCTCTGTCAGTGGTTGAGGTATGGGCATTTCTTTGCCCAAAGGCCAGTTCTGCCAAGAAGAAAGGCTCCAGGTGGAGTGTCTTTGGTGCTCAACATTCTCTCGGGAATAGATCAGTGTTGCCAGGAGCGATTGTGTTTCATTACCACGAAACTCTGAGTTAGATTAAAGGCCATTTTCTACAGCTCTTTGAAGAGGTTGAAGATTATCCATCTATACTGAATATAATCTCTATATATCTAAAGAACCTGATTAGTCTAATTATAAATGACAAATATAGATGACTATTGATCTATATAATTCTCAATACCTATCTAACTTAAAGACTAAGACAATAAACAACTGTGCAATAAATGAGGACAATGACCTCCAAATGTAAACAATGTACAAATATACATTGAAATAAGGTAAATATATATATCAATACATAAACAATATATAAGTAGCTTACTCAGAGGTAGAAATGTACACTGCAATATGGTAAATATATATATATATCAATAATACATATATATCAATACATAAAAAATGTTTTAAACAGAGGTAGAAGCATGCATGCATACAATAGTCAATATAATTTAACTTTGTATCAATATACAAGAATCGATACCAATATATTTGTCTAAAATCAATAACTTACAAGTACCAATCTATTATCCCACCATCCAATTATCCCTCTTTTTTTTTCCAAAAAGATCCCTGAGCTTATAAAATTCCTCCCCTAACCCTCAACCATATACTAATTATAATCAACCCCTAAATGATGTCCCTAAACCCAAGGACAAACTTTGCTGGGAGAGGGGACATCATCCTCTAGAATTACTTCCAGCTGTCACGGGGGCGACGTTCTTTCTGGGGGATCCTGTGAAAGTAAAATGATGGTTAAATTTCAAGATCAATGTCTTTTAAAATTGCAAATAGCCTCTGAGTATTTTTTGGAGGTCTGGCCAGAATGTTGTACAGGACGTACACCATTTCAGCTAACCAAGTTGGAACCATCTTGTGCAGCTGGTACCCAAAACAGGTCTTGTAGTAGTGCTATCAGTATCATGACATCATATCAACCAGGTAGAGTTGTTGTTATGGGGCCCCATCTTCTTCCTGGAAAGTTCAAATGTCACTGCAGGAAAAACTCATTGTTCATCGTGGAAAACTTAAACATTAATCATATAGACATACACAGACATACATATATTCAATGAAAGTCATGATAGATATATTCAATGAAAGAGGCAGGAGTATTCTGGGAAGCAGGAAGCTCCCTCTACACTCCTGTGCAGACCACCGAAGAGGCAGGATTAATCTGCCTGCTGTGAAAGGTATGGAGCCATGTGGCTAACATAGATAAGAATAATGGGTTAATATAAGCTACAAGAGCAAATAAGAAGACTGAGCTAATGGGCCAATCAGTTTATAATCTTATGGAGTTCTCTGTGTGATTTTCTTTGGGGCTTGCCGGCCTGTTGGGGTACCCAGAGGGATAGAAACCCCAACAAGCTGGCCCTCACCCACGTGGATAACTGCATCCACAGAAAGCCTGAGAAAGCTTGAGAAAGAATAGAGTAAAACATGGCTTCTTGGTAGCAATTTCTTCTGTTTTCTTTGCTTGTTGGAGACAAGCAAGTGCTCTCATCTAAGAGAGGCTTCCTGACTGCAGCTCTTTTAAGAGGTCCTGCCACGAAACACTTAAATGGTGTTGATGAAAAGCTGACCACATGCTTCTCGGTTTTCAGCTGTAGCAGGAAAAAAGCTGCGCTGTTTTAAAATGCCGGCTTTCTGGGCTGTCCTGCCAGGGCAAACTCTGACTCTTTCAGGCAGGCAGTCCAACTGAGTGTGGTCTGTGAGCAGAATGCTCCAGCTTGCTTGCTAGCAGGGACCTTGAAATGCCACAGAGTCGTGGCAATAAAAATGGCTCCAGCGGTACCTCTGCCATGAGGCTGGAAAGGTAAGAAATGGGCTGGATCCAGCCGTCAAAGCCATGACTTTAATCCTCTCCATAAAGATTCACGTGGTCACAAAAAGAGAGATATACAGTAAAAGAAAGATTCAAAGTTGAAGAAAACCTCTAAATGGTTTACAGTGTGTTAAAAATATATGCAGACTAAAAGTTAAAGTTCTTAAAGTAAAAAAAAGAAAGAGTAGTTGGGTGTGGTGGTACACACCTTTAATCCCAACATTTGGGAGGCAGAGGTAGGTTGACCTCTGTGACCTCAAGGGGCAGAGGTAGATTGACCTCTGTGAGTTCAAGGTGTGGTAGCACACACCTTTAATCCCAATGCCTGGGAGGCAGAGACAGACAGATTTCTGTGAGTTCAAGGTGTGGTAGCACACACCTTCAATCCCAGTGCTGATGAGGCAGAGACAGCTTACCTCTGTGAGTTCAAGGGCAGCCTGGTCTATGTGAGCATCCAAGCACCCAGCTACCAGAACACACAGCCTGAGGCTGCACATCTACAGTTTTCAGATCCAGCAAAGCTGGAAGCCCGGGCTTATGAAGTTCATGCATTTCATTTACAGCATGCTGCCTTAATTGCTATGGTAACAGACGCCACAGAAATAGAAAGTCACCGTCATGGTTGACATTTCCCACCGACATAGCAGCAAATGCTCAATTTTGCTGGTCATCAAAGATAAATAATATATGACAATATACCATTATCATGTTTCTCTTTTACATTATAAAACCCAAGTATAAGCATTATAAAATCAGCAAGTATAAGCCTTATTTTCATAGTTATCAATGAGAAAATGGTAGTCCTTGTGGCTGGAGCTCTGCAAGTACAATCAGTAACAGCTGTTGAGTATGTTGGGTGAACCAGGCATGGTGCTGGGAAGCATTTCCAGAGGAAGACACCATACATTTCATTCCATAGGACACCCAGGGAGACCGATTCAGAGAGAGAAACTGGTGCCGTCTTTAGGAATTATCTCAAATTCCAAACAGGTGTGTGAGGAGTTTGACACGTCTTCCTCCGAAAATAAGCCCCCAAAGAAAATTTAGAATTCATTCAAAGATCCAGATGCAAGTATTCATAACCATTGTTACAATGACAAAATAGTTACCATCTTGGTCTGTTTAACAAAGTTTTAAATTTTCACCCACCACTATTGCAATATAATTGTGACTATCAACTTGGTATGTTTAGTAAAGTCAATCATTTAACTTCATCAAAATCCTAATACTCTGTAGTTATCAAGAGAGATAAAACTTCCACTTCTAGTTATATGCATATGTTTTCTACACTTAGTTTTATTATTGGTGGAATGAAATAGCTTAGACAAGAGTTTGGGTATCTTGGCGTAGCTCTGGCTCTGAGCCAGTGTTGAGGAGTTGCTTTCACTCCCGCATATCAGTGACTCAAAGATCTGAGCGCTGTGACTGACAGAACTTATTCTGGACTGAGAAGGCCTGCTTTGGAGCTCATTTCTGTCATCCACGTGCATGGGACCTGAGGGCTTGGTTTCTCTGTTGTGTTTCCTCATCTGTCAGTGGGATAGTTCTGATTCCCATCAAAGGACTTTACGAGCCATAGGGTTGACATTTATACAGTGCTGAGAGCAGTGTCTGCACGCGGGTATAGACAGTTGTCGTGTGGCACGGGCCCTCCCTCTTTTACATTCTTTCTTTACTGTATTCAGGATACCTCGGTTTCTTCCTGCCTCATTGTAAGCTCTCATTAAATCTCATCTCAGTCTCTTCCTGGGCCAGTCCCTGGACCAGTCCTGTTTCACCTTCTCTATCTATAATGACCATCTCACCTAGCCCAAAGTTTTAAACACTGACTTTTGCCTATACAGTGACTCCCGAATATGTAACTGCCACTCAGAATGCCTCCTCCGCTATTCCCGAGTCACAAATCAATACTCCAAATGCTAGCTCCACATTTGATGTTGCATGTCATATCTGCATGTCAATTGTACTGCACACACTTGATCCACACACTTTTCTCCTCCAGTCCATGGAAACTGCACACTTCCATTGTTCAGTCAAAAATGGACACTTTCTGATTCTTCTCCCTTACATTCAATCTACCAAGAAATTATAAAGGCTCTTCCTCCCAAATGAACACATAGAAATGTATCCATTACTGTCACCATAGTCCAAGCCACCACCTCCTGTGAAATTTAGTTCTTGTCTGGATTCCCATTACTGTCTTCTGATAATTAATTTCCTTGTGATTCTGGTTCTACCTATCACCCAACCTCCTACCTTTTTTTCCCATTCAACACAGAAGCTACAGGGAGCCTTTCTAAACAAAAGGACTATAATGCCATACCTCTGTTCAGATAGATCTAGCAACTCCCATTTCACTCAACACAGACCCAAACAAAACAAATAAGCCTATGTGGGACTACAGCTTTCAACATTGAAGGCTCACTCCATCTTCCTGCATCACAGAAGACTTTGACAGTTGACAAAAATCTATAGACCCTTTCCCAGAATAATGGTGTTACAGCTATAAAGAAACAGATAATAAATTGCAGGAGAAATCAGTTCAGTTTTTAAATGTTTGTAAGTGCAATGTAACCTATGTGTTCCAGTATTAACACTTTATATAGCAAGATCTATTTAACTGGAAGGTCCAAGACAGTATTGAGACTTTTGGACAAACAAGTCTGCCACATCCACCTGCTGTGGCATACAGAACTAACTCAATGAGAGTCAACTTTCACCATGTGTATTTTTATTCTTGGTTGCTACCTAGTAATACTAATCCACATTTTTTAGCAACATCATGAGTGCTTGTGGCACTACAATGTTCTTCAAATTCTTTGTTCATGCACACAATACATTTCATTTTTTTAATCCACAAAACCGAAACAAAAAAACCCACATATGCAAATTGGCATCTAAAACTACCTTTATTTTTGATAGAGTCTCACTCTGCAGCCTTGGATGGCATGAAATTCATGCTATAGCCCAGGCTGACCCTGAACTCAGAAAGCTCCATCTTCCTGTGCTATAAAAATGCTATAAAATTCCTGTGCACTTAAACTGCTGTAAAAGGAAAGTCCTGGAGAGGTTCCAGATCTTGATAACAAGTGAACACATGTTTTATGACATCTAAGTCTCAGTTTGATATTGTTCCCATGCAACTGAACAGATCCTTCAATTCTACCCATGACCGCTTTGAAGTCCTCTTGATAAAGACTGTTGCTCTGTAGTACTTATGGCTACTTCTCCCTTGCAAACTGCTTAGTTGTTCCAATGATGGAAACTACACAGCAGCCTAGAATAGTGGTTCTCAACCCGTGAGTGGTGATTCCTTTGGGGTCACAGATCAGATATCCGGTGTATCCTATACTTCCATTATGATTCATAACAGTAACAAAATTACAGTCATGAAGCAGCAACAAAATAATTTTGAGGTTGAGTGTAGCAGGAAAGTATCTGTCCCGCCCAGTCCTGCAGTTGTTTATTCCTTAAAAAGCACATAGAGGCTTATATTAATTATAGACTGCTTGGCCTATTAGCTCAGGATTATTACTAACTACCTCTTCTAACTTAAATTAACCCATAATTCTTATCTGTGTTCAGCCACGTGGCTTGGTACCACGCCTCAGGAAGGCATTCTCATCTTGATTCCTCTGTGTCTGGATGGTGACTGCATCTCTGCCTTTTTCTCTTCCCAGAATTCTCTTAGTCTGGTTGCCCTGCCTATACTTCCTGCCTGGTTGCTGGCCAATTAGTGTTTTATTAAAAACCAATACAAGTGACAAATCTTTACAGTGTACAAAAGCATTATCACCCACAGCAGTTGAGAGTCACCACAACATGAGGAACTGTATTAAAGGGTTGCAGCATTAGAAAGATTGAGAACAACTGGCCTAGAAGCCTCCTACCTTTTGTTCCTTTTGCCCGTATTCCCTTTACCACCTCCTCTTTACTTGTTCCTGTCCAGGTGCCCACTCTGGCTATCCCATCTGTCTGCCTAAGAACAACCAAAAGCATCTCACTAGATTTCTCCCTATTCTTCTGTTCTATGGGTCCATATCTGAAATCCACACCTAGCTTTAATAAAAGAGGCTTGAAGCCCTTCACTGACTCTAGTTAAACTTTATTAAAATTGGACAAATAAGATAACACCCCAATTCTTCTCTTGCAAACCTCTTAGAGGCAACTCGAAGACTAGCTAGCCCTGCAGGCATAGCCACTGAGTGGATTTGTGGGTCCACCACAGCAGGACATGGTCTCTTACAGTGGAAAACCTAAATCCTACTCTCTACACAACTGCATCCCTTCAAACACTCCAGGGCTGATCTAAGCCTGGTGAGAGGGAAGGTTTAAGGAGTGGAGGAAATGACCCAGCATACTGACTGAGACCCTGTACAGGTTGGGAACTCTGGACACACTTGGGACTGAGGCTGGAGAATGGAAAAAGAGAACTCTATGAGCAGATTCACTCTAGAGAGCTGTCTGTGTCCTCTGTAACCTTAGGCTCCAGTTCTAACCACTGTAAACCAGGCAGGAAGCCACAGTGAGAACGGTTTAGTCATGCCCTGGGGAAAGATAAACAAGATTGACACTTCTGTAAAATGAGCTGGTTGCTTTGACCTACAGCACTGACTCATGTATGTTTCACTTCTAGATGAGATCCATATTTTCAACAAGGTCTCAGGTGATATGGGAACAGTATTTTTCAGAGTGTAACCAGTAACAGTATTCTCTAAAGTGTTTTGTGCATGCGCCCAGGGAATTCCTGCCCCCAAAATAACATACTCCTTACATATAAGTAAGTTGAAACCTAAAGTATATTTAAGTTTAAACTGTTGTGTCAGGTTATGAAGAGTTTATGATATTGATACCCTAAAACTACTCTACCACATTTAAATGTAGTTAAAAGAATCTAATAAACATCTTGACTTATGAGACCCAGCACCACCTGTTTTTTTTAAACAAAGTATGAACAAAATTCTGCTTTAACATTCAGAACTTTTTTATGACTTCTTTTTATCTCTTAAAACATTTCAATTTCAGCTTCATCACAGAATTTATCGAATTTTATAATTGACTCAATGCCTTAAATTAATCACCTTCTCATAATTTCCATGGGATATAAACATAAAGAAATTAAAAAAACATTCACTATCAAAAGAATGTTGGGTGTAGGTTTACTTCTGAGTAAGTTATTCATTTTATTGGAATGGGTAGGTTGTGCTATTAGGCAATTTTACAAACTCTGAACAAGTTTCCAGAAAGAAATTGCACTGTCAACTTGAACTTTCTACAAAGCTGATTAGATTAACTCAAAAGACCTTCAATGATTGAGGAGAAGTTGAACTGCTGCAGTTTCAGAGATGAATTACAATTTATCTCAGGCTATCTTTAGCCTCCTAAGTAGCCATTCCTTGCCCACCTCTGTGTGTGACTAGCAGACAAAATCCTTTCGGATTGTATTAAGGAAACTCTGCTCTCTACCATCTGAAAGACTAAGAGATCATGAGGCCACGCCTGAGGCCTACAGCAGAGGCTTCAACCCATCTGCTTAATGCTTCCATAAACATATTTAAAAAGTGCCTTGATTTATGACTTCTTTTTTTCTATTACCATAAAAACTTCATCAAACCATTAGCATGTTGGAACACAGAACAAGGAATTTGGACTAACTAAATCGGTGCCGCAGGCCATGGTCATTCACATTTGGCTGCAGAATAAACCTCTGAGGTAAAAGTTATGGGGGTTTTGTGTGGACAAAGGGATCTCAGGTACTAATTACGAAAGGTAACTAAGCACCTGGAAAGCAAGCTGCACTAAGTTGTCTCCACTGCACCGATGAAAAGGGCCGACTATGTGTCTCAGTCTGAAAACTCTTCATGTCTTGACTACTCAAATGCCTGAGAATCTTGCTAAAAAGAGCCTCAAGACTATTTTTCAGGGAAAACCGGAAGTCCAAATAGGGTTCAAGGCACAAAATGTTAACAAG
Organism: Myodes glareolus; assembly: GCF_982192425.1. NCBI lineage: Eukaryota > Metazoa > Chordata > Mammalia > Rodentia > Cricetidae > Myodes > Myodes glareolus. The sequence continues at coordinate 65,407,396 of NC_142035.1, forward strand.
TAGCAGGAGGCTTAAATGAAAGTTCATTAATCAAACAGCTGTCATGGGCAGTGTCTGATGGCCAGGGGACTGACCGGAAGTCATGAGAGGGGGAGGATAGTCAAGGTCTTTGTAAAGGAAGCAAAGCTGACACTGAGAAAAGTGAGTAGAACCTGAGATATGAAATCAAGTTCGATTACTGGTCAAGTCTGAGAGGCATAGGGTAATGTAGTTGGCATTGTTTCCTTGAGTTCGTTAAAGAGGCCCTCGTGGGACGGCAGTGTGCTATCTTACTTGATTGTTGCACTTATGATAATTATCTGCTGTTAAAAATAAGTTATTTAGAAAAATAGTTCTTAGATAAGTAGGTTTGTGCAACTTGCATTATATGAGCTCATTAAAGAACTGGCCTGGCACTAAAGGTATGCTTCATCCAATAATTAAATAATTCAAAATAAACACTACACACACACACACACACACACACACACACACGCACGCACACACACTATATATATATATATATACATATATATATATATATATATATATTTCACATTCTTCCCAGAATGAGCAAAACAGTAAATGTTTTAAGTTCAAATGCTCTTTACTCTTCCAATAGTCGAAGCAATAGATTTAACAAGAAAAAGAGAATGGGGCATCACCTAAAATGAAACCAAGAGTGTCTACCGATTTGAATTATCTCAATTCTACTGTTACACCATGAATAATGAAGACTTAGAATGTGTCTGTCCACAAGGCAATGGAAGCCACTGACTGCCCCTACTATCTACCCTCTAGACCACGTAAAGAACTCCAGGCAAGACTTCCTATTCAGACCAGCCTCCACTTTACCTCCCTCCCTACATTAACATTCTTCCTTAATATCCCTAGAGGGCGTAATACCATATTTGGTTATGTTATTTCTCTGCCTAAAACTGCTCAGTGACTTCCCCAAATGTTTACAAGTCAGGCCTCAAAATGGCACAGCACATATATTCCTTCTCCTGCTCAAAACCTATTATCCTCCAAATCTATAGGCTTAATACCATTGCACACCGTACTATTTATTCCTCAGGATGGCCCTGAACTTGTGATCCTCCCGCTTCAGCTCTAGAGTACCTGAGAGTATAAGTCTGTGCAGCCAGGCCCAGCTTGCTTATTTATTTGTATATTTATTTATCACTATCATTTGCTCTTCCTCAGCTTCATCTCACCTTCCCAGACTATCATTTTCCATGTTGACTTGTGAGGCTTGTTCTAATTTCTCCATGAAGGACTGATGTCATCCAAATATATGCCACACATTCTTCTATCAGAGCATTTAGGATGTTGGATTAAGATATTTTGGATATATTTCACATTTTCTCCACTCTCCTTTCTCCAACCTACCACCCTATAGACCTTGGCCAAAAATAAAAGTAAAAACTAAAAATAAAATCACAAGCTGCTTCAGAGTAAGAATCTTGCTGTATTCACCTTTATATTCCAAGCAACTATCACAGTTATCTGTGCATAGTACTCAGTGGATATTTGTTGAATGAATGGATGCATTATTAAATACATCTGCAAATTTAATAGCAGTACCAATGAAGTAGATACTTTATAATGTTCTAGTGTCACTGAATAAGAGTGAGATACAATCTCAGACTCTGGTATCCCAGCCAATTGCAAGTTCTAGGATTACACCATGAGATAGAATGTGTTCTCACAAAGTCAAGAAAATCCCCTAGGAGTCACCCTAGCCATGCCACGAAGCTCAACACACAATGGCAGCTCTTTATCTGAATTCACCCCCACTTATCTTGACTACTGGTAAAATGAAGGAGCCCTAATGTTAACAGAAAAAAAAACCAGCACAGAAGACAGATTTGAAAATGATTTCTATTTTAATACATTTACTATTCTTCCTTGACCATTGTACTCTCTATTACTTAATGTACAGAAAATGTTCTAACATTTTCCTTTATTCTGAAGTCATAAGGAAATTTTTGGTGACGATGTTTCATTATTTAAGATGCCAGGTTTTCAGAGGAGGAGTATATACAATGCACATGATCAATGCATTTATTTATTATACATGTTCATCTTCACATGCATGAAATGTCACAATTAAATCCTTATTGTAAATAATACATCTATGCTAGTTGCATCGGCGACTTTTCTGCTGCTGTGGTAAAATACCATCTCCAGCAGCAGCTGAAGGAAAAAAGGTTTATTTTACAACGCAGCTCCAGAAACATAGTCTATAATGGTACAAAGGGCAGAGCAGCAGCACGGAGGAGACGCAAGGAGATCACATCTCCTCTCCACCGAGGAGGCAGAGAGGTAAAGATAGAGAACAGGGGTCTGCCCCAAGTGATGTACTTCCTCCAGCCAGGCTTTACTTCCTACAGGTTCTAGCACCTCTTCAAGCAGAGTCATGGACTGGACACCAAGTGTTCAAACACAAGAGTCTATGGGAGAACATTTCTTATTTAAACTACCACACTAGTGAAAATAGGGAACAGTCAAATAAGTAATCATAAAATCATCAAATAAAATTCAGCATTACATCACAATCACGTGGAACTTAACTTTTTAAGAAAGTAGAACTAGATCTTCATCAACAAATCAAAATGTCTGCCAGTTGGTGGTGGCACAAGACTTTAATCCCAGCACTTGGAAGGCAGAGGTAGGTGGATTTCTAAGTTCAGGGACAGTATGGTCTACAGAATGAGTTTCCAGGACAGCCAGGGCTATGCAGAGAAACTGTCTTGAAACCCACCTCCCAAAAATCAAAATGTTAACCACCAGACTGAAGAATATCACAAGTCATTTTAATAAGAATCTCCCTAGTGTAGTAAATTCAAACAGCACTTAAAAGTCCGGGTCTACAATAAAATGAAATAAAATCTCCAGCCCAATATAATCATGAACTGAACAACCTTGAATGGAAGCCTTTGAAATCAGGAATGACATGAGGATGGCTACGAGTCAGCTTTATTTTTCAAGTTCCAGATAGCAGGGAGGACTGGGGGGGGGGCAACTGTAATTTATTCCCTAGCATTAACAACCCAATTAAAAAATGGATAGAGGACAGAACAGGCATTTCCTCCAACAAAGATATGCATATGTTCAGTAGACCCTCAAAAAACTGCTCAGTATCATACCATTGGAGGATGCAATCCACAGCACTGGAGACCATTTCATATTCATCAGGATGGCTACTATAAAAAATAATGCTTGAAGGATGTGAGGAAATAGAAGTTCATGAAGTATTGATAGCAATGAAAAATTATATAGCTATTTTTTTTTTAAGTATGGAGCCCAGGTGTGGTGACACTGGGGCAGAAACACGCAAATCTCTGAGGTGGAGACCAACCTAGACGGTCTACAGAGAGTTCCAGGCCAGCTAGGGTATACATTAAGACCCTGCCTCAAAAGAAGAGAAAACAGAAAAATACCAGAAATTTCTCAAAGAGTAATCTGTCAATATGACTTCTAGACGCTCACACACGCACTAGAACACTGACAGCAGACTCGGGGAGTGGGACTTCATACAATCAAAGAGACGAATTATTGAACTAAACAACAGATAGGAGTAATAGACACACAGTTAGAGTCTTAGGATCTACTGAATGATTCCAAAAGACTATGCCTTAGATTTGAGGGAAGGGATCTCATAATGCCATGCCTTCCCATTCCGAAGCATGGGCGGTCTCTCCAGCTATTCAGGATGTACTTCATGTGTTTTTGTAAGTTTGTACAGTTTTCTTGTTGCAGATTTTACACACTTACATATATTTCTGGATGTTTGGTTATGAATGGAATGTGTGTAAAGCCCACTGGACAACACTGGGAGTCATCCTCAGGAACATCATCTATCTTCTTTGAGACAGGATCTCTCATTGGCCTGGAGGTCATCAGTTCGGCCATCTAGCTGTCCAGTGAGTCCCGGCGACCTTCGTGTCTCCACCTCCCCAGCACTGAGATCACAAGCCCTAACATCTGGTATGTTTAGGTGGGTTCTGGGGATTGAACGAAAGTAATTTATGTTTGTGTTACAAGTACTTCACTAACTGAACTATCTCACCACATATTAGTGCACTAAGATATGCACAGATCAACATTTGTCACTGTAAACGATTTGTATAAAGGACAATATTTTGGACATCGTTGCTTCCTTTTGGTCTCTCACTGAACATCGAGCTCACTGATTCTTCTCCACCAGCTGGCTAGTAAGTTTTCCGGATCTGCCTGTTTATGCCTCCCCAACACTAGAACTATACACATCGCCATGCCTGGCCTGTGTGTGCTGGAGACTGATCTGAGGGTCTCTTGAAGCTAGTGCAGCAAGAACTTTGCTGACTTCAGGGCCATGTCACCAGTCCTGAATGTAAATGTTTATATACATTGTAAACTCAATGTAAGGTTTATATACAGAAATTTGTGTGTATCAGAATCTAGAGGAAAAAGCAAATTGAGGTGATTGACACAACATCTGAGCACATACGGCAACAACTACAATAAGTAAAAATAAATAGTCTAGTTTGATCTCTAGAAAACGATCTCTTTCTACAGATCAAACCATGGAATGAATCTGTATGCCCAACGTGAACTAGCACTTCTGTACGAGTGTAGCATTTACTGGATGAGGCCGGACAGGTGGGCATCAGTTTAAGAAAAACAAAATACCAGTGGCTTGCTAATATAAATTAATATATCACTTTAAAAAATAAATCTAAACATTATTGCAATAAATAAAACAATGTTGTTATCATCCCATTGGGGAAAGTCTTCTTAAAAACATAAACTGATGCAACAACAAAAATCCTAGAAATATTTGCCTATAAAACTCTGTATTAAAAAAATAACATGAAGTAAAGACACAGAGACTTGGAAGCTAAGGCTGGAATATATCCACAGGGAACCTGAGTCTGACCACCCAATACCCACTGATGGAAGAAAGAGAATTGGCGTCAAGTTATCCTCTGGGCTCCATGTGTGGTGATGTGCAAACCCTTGAATAGTGTGCAAATAACTAAACAAAAGTGTAAATAAACAAACAAAAAACACTTAAAAAATGTTTTTGAACATGGTATAGGGGTCAGCACTTAGAGATTCCCTTTCTGACTGTCAAGCTTTAGTGGCAATTTGGTTTGGGAAAGTTATTTGCTCACCACAGTTCCAAACATTACAGAAAACAGAAGCACTTTCACGTCACCTCCAGTTTCCCAGTTTGCCTGTCTGCAAGGCAGTCCTGGTCTCTGGTCTGTACAGCTTCCAGTTTATGTCCTACCAAAATCACTTCATGGAAGTGATGGCAGATTGACACAAATGCCCGTAGAACACACGAGTAAATCATCCACCACCTAGGCAGTTACAGAGGACCCAGGACAATTCTTCTAGGCACATGACTTTAAAGCAATATCCACCCATAGCTAACACACACTGTTAGCCATGAATGGGGAAATTACAATCCAAGCGACAGTGAGCCAATAAAACACTCCAAGATATTTTTAGCTCTCCCTGTCCGATGAAGTGAGGATGTCTGACTCACCAGGAAGTGCTCCCTCGCTTCACAAAGATACAAAGGCAAATGAGAAACAAACCAGAGGGTAGACAGATACTAACTCAGGTGAGGGCTGGGCTGATCCACAGTTCTCTCAGTAAGGAACATTTCCAAACTGTTCTGAGCTGCTCCAGGCTTCTGGAAGGTTAAATCCCAGGAGACACGCCTATGCTGACAGCGTGCTCATGAGACCTTCAATCCCCTGTGCTGTGTTCTCTTCTCTACAAACGCCGTGGCCGCCCTTACACTCAGACGACAGTGTTTACGGCATTCTCAAGCCTAGCTTGGAGTGTTAGCCGTCGAGAATAAGGTTTTCTAGATGTGCGGAGGCAGAGAAACCAAATGTCCACATTTCTTATCAGAAGATGTGAGTGCTTTTGTCCCCTTGCTCCTCCCATGGGCTGTTGGAGCCCACAAGACTATAAAGTAAATGTTCAGCTGACAGAGCAATAGGCAGATCTACGGGAAGTAGACGTCCACATGGAATAACCCATTTTGCAGAGCTGCAGAATACTTGACTTTTGGAAAAGTCACCATCATATCTGTGGAAACCTTGTGAGGCCCTGATTCTCCCACAAAATTACCTGCTAACAGACCACATAGAAATGTCTAAAGAACACAGGCACAGAGTAGGAAGGTAGTGTGTCCCACCATTGCTAACAAAAAAAAAAAAAAAAAATCTGGGAGTCCCCAAAACTGGCTATCACAAAAGAGATTGGATGAGGGAAATGGGTAAATCCAGAATTCAGGAACATTTAGTAATTTATTAATTATTTTATTACATTAACTTTAATGGATTGGAGTGTCAGGTCATTCCCTTGGATGCTGGCTCTTTCCTGGGTCATGTCACCTATTCTAGAGTGCAGCTTTGTCAGTTCTACCTGCCCTTTTTGTGATTTTGATATGCATATTATCATTGTCCTTGCCTGTGGAATTTTCCAACTATATCTATAAAAACTAGAAACCTTGTGGAAATCACTCCTTATTCTTATTCTTCTCACTACTACCTCTACTTCTTCCCCTTACTCTCCTTCTTTCTTTTTATTTTTCCCCTCCTTCTTCTCTGCACCCCTTCACTTCACTTCCCCTCCCCTACCTGAAAAATAAAGAAGATGCAGAGGTAACACACATGAGTTAATCTTTTTACCCTCAGATCCCTGCTTGCCTTCAATTCTACTGAGGGGGTAGTGAGGCTGGTACTCATGGACCCCCGACAATGAGCAATGCAGAGATTGACAATTCAACAAGTGTTTGTGCTACAAGTAGTTTTCTAACTTGTAAAGTTACTAATACTTTTCAAATTCCACAAGCTTTAACCTTCTCTTAGGACTTTTAGGCACACCATAATAAAATACTGAGAAATGTTGTCAATCACAGAACAGAGTAGGAGATGGGTAGGAAAGGAGTAAGCGTCAAGAACAGAGGCTCCTCACCTGAAACTGGGGCATGCATGTATGCATGGCTGACTATCTGAACCTGGGAGCACGCACATAAGGCTAGGTGTCAGACACACCCTACAATGCTGATGGCAGCATGTTTTTCAGTAGCTTTTGGCTATCACTACATTTTTTTATTAAATTTTTTGAGAGTTATTTATTTTTATATTATGTGTGTGAGTGTTTTGTTTGTTTGTACGTCTGTGAAGGATATGTATGTGATACCCTCAGAGGTCAAAAGAGGGTGTTAGATCCCCTAGAATTGGAGTCACACATTGTTAGCTAACATATGGGCGATAGGAATCAACTGAAATAGGACTCCTTTGATAGGAATCCTCTGAAAGGGCAGATAAGTGCTTTACCTGCTGAGCCATCTCTCAAGCCCCAATCCTGTGTTTTAAAGGAGTCTCAAAACATTTAGAGTCACTAAACAAAGACTCAGAAAAGGCAGCTCTGTACTCAGTGAGTCCAAGTATGACCCTAACTGGGACAAATGTCAGACTTGGGAAGAAAGTCCACAAAAGCCAAGAAGCTTAAGTCATTAGACTGTGAGACTCATTCTAGAAACAGGAAACTAACCTAAGAAACAAATTCAAGCAATTGCATTTATCTTTAAATAATGTGTCTAGAGATATATTTAAAGTAAAAAATACAAGACACAAACATAAGGATATATAAATACATGTTTATACATAAGCAAATATCATTTTTAATTTTTTTAAAAATCATAAAACACTCTGAAAAAAGAGTTATCTATAATATATGTGAACACTAAGTGTTTTCATTCCCATTGCAAACTAACTTAAAAGGCAATGCAATCCCAAGAAAAATTCCCAAAAAAGGACCCCTCTGTGAAGTTTCAGAAGAACAGATAAATCAGAAAATGAAAAATATTTTTTGAAGTATGTAGGAGAACTGGAGGTGCCATACTGTGAGGTGTGCTGTCAGCCACAGAGCTGAAGATGCCAATGAAATATACAGACACAGCCAAGAGAAGTCTCATGTGGGACTCCCCTCAGTATACTGTGAATGTATTTTATTACCATTGGTTTTACCTTGTAGTGATACATGGATTAACAGAAATAGAAATAGCCAGTGTCCAGGGCTGCTGAGACCAAGCTGCAAACCATTTTAAAAGCACTCCTGGTCAGAAAATGATTACAGATACACAATAAGACAGATTCAGTCAAAAGACCCTCTGAATGGGTCACAGTGTTGGAAAAATATGTATGGGCTTATGAAAGAGAAGAAAGAGTACAGAAAGGCAAAGATAAAAGGAGTAAAGATAATTAAACATTAAAAAAAGCCATGTAAAGATGGAACATACACAGAAAATCTAGATATTACTGTGTTTTCCTGGATTTTTTGACCGTGAATGAGCTCAGTACAGAGAGACATTTCATTGCACAGGTTGCTAAGCTACACCAAAATATATATTTTAAAGATATCTTGACTTCAAAATTTGAGTCTAAGGATATGTTACTTTGGAAAAGAGGTTCTGCTTTTGTTTCCACAGAAGATGGGAATCTGTGAATTCCTTCCAGCCTAAATTAATATAGTTTGATGGAACAAGACTCCCAAAAAGTTTCCATGAACCCTAAAATACTTCGCCCAACAAACAGCAGGAAGAAGTTAGAAGAAAGCAACGCCTAAATTCCCAAAATGATTGTTTATAAATGTTCGTTTTCATTTAAAGGGGGATATGATATATAGAAATGAAAACTTCATATTAGTATGGATCTTGATTTATTGATACAAATTCAAGGTCGATTTGCTACACTGTGTATATATTTCTACTCTTGTTTAAGGTATTATGTTAAAGTAGCTCTTTTAAAAATGTAATGTATAGTTAAGAAATACAGACTAATAGTCATCTATAATAGTCAAACTGTAGTCATATTAGGTTTTCTAGATATACAGAGATATATTTCAGTTAGATAGATATTCTTCAAACCTTTCAAAGATCTACAGAATATGGCATTTAAAATGTTTTAAGAACTTAGACTTTTCTCCACAATGAGACATGTCTGCTTCTGATGGCATCAATTATTTCGGAGAGGTTGATGGGAATTGAAGAAACATGCTATGGAATTTGCCTTTGATGTGACAAGGCTAGCAATTTGCACAAGAAACTGCTCTTGCCTGGACTGCTTGATGGCATAATGTATAAATTGGACATGCAGGATCCACAGAAAAATGACTGTTAAACTTGCAGGTGAGACAGTCCTTCAGGGTTCCTGCTTTACAAAAGAACAGCCAAACATTTTGCAGGACACAGAAGAAAGCAACTGATGAACTTTGTTAGTACAAGGCAGAATAGATTTTCAAATTTCCTGCTTCATGGTTTTCCATGAAGCAAGATACTATAGTATCTGCAAGATACTATGGGATTTTAGGCTGAAGATGGATGCCCCAATGTTACAGAAGAACTTTGGGTGACTGTCCAGGCAATGAGACCTCTCTGTCAATTCTAGAGTTTTGGAAGTTGCTTACAATGCACTTCCTGTTTACTTAGGTAATATTATAACCTTTTGGGGGTCTTTGGTGGAGTTGAAAACAGATAGTTATAGTTTTCCTTAGTTATGATAAAAGATAAATTAGATATGAAACTTTACACTCACAAAAATATTGTAACTATAATTCTTGCTTGATAACTGCTTTGTTATATGTAATTTTACTATGTTAAAATTAAAAACCTTCCTTTTTACTTAGACAGAAAAGGGGAGATGATGTGGGATTGCCTTCTGTATGCTGTGAATATGTTTTTTTTATTATTGGTTAATAAAGAAGCTTTTTTAGCCTATGGCAGGGCAGAATAAAGTCAGACAGGAAATGTGAACAGAGATATATAGAGAGTGTAGGCGGAGTCAGGGAGATGCCACATAGCAGGAGAAAGATGCCAGTCAACTGCCAAAGAAGCAAGACATGTAAAAAATGAGGTAATGCCACAGCCTTGTGGTGATACAGATTAATAGAAATGGGTTAACATAAGGCATAAGAACAAGCTACAAATATGCCTAAGTCATCAGCCAAATAGTGCTGTAATTAATATAGTTTATATATGATTACTTGGGTCTGGGCAGCCATGAAATGAATGAGCTTTCTCCATTTACAGAAGTCTAAAGCAAGCATGAACTAAGTTCAGAGAGAAGGCAGTTATTCTTAAAACCCTGCTGTGAAATCAATTCATAATTCATAAAAAAAATCTGTGATCTCTCTAATTTATATTGTGCTCCAAATTAAATTCTGCTGTGAAATGGAGGGAGAAAGGAAAAGGAGCAGAAAAATCACTTAAGGAGCAGCAGGCAGTGTACCTGTGCAGGGCATGATTGACTTGTCTCGAGATTTGCTGTCACTTTTCTTTATGAACTGTCTGTGAAGGGCTCCAGATGATCTGACTTCTCTTTGAATTTGGTCAATGGGGAAAAAAAAGAGAGAAGAACTCACTTAAAAACAACATTAAGACCATCCACAGCAAAGGGTAGTACTGAGAGAAAGAACAGTGATTCCAAGAAGAATATGGAGCTTATTGCCCAGACTATATTCATTCAAGCCAAGAAAAGTGGGGTTGAAATACTCTGTTCACTCACAGTTACTGTGCGACTTTCACAACACAAGACAGGATCTCATTTAAAAGAACAACATAGGCAGGCACAGCATAAGCATTGTGGAGGTAAGTAGGAGGAGAAAAACACTTGAGGCACAGTATGAACTAACACTGAGTTTCCAACTCAACCCCTCTGTAGGGGCCAACTTCAGTCCCTGTGGAAGTCCACTAAGTGCCAACTCTCAACTGGCACATCACCAGGGTTCCTAGGGCTCAGAGACTGGAAGTAACAATTCCCTTAATGTGGTACAGGACAACCTGAGAACAGTAGATGCTCCAGCAGAACCCAAGAGAAGTGATTGCACTGTCCCGAGCCACAAAGGATGCTAGAGCTAAGTGATGGCAGCAAGGAGGATGGCAGTGGGCATGAGCATCACTGTGAAGGACTGCTATAAACCAGTAAGATTCTAGAACCCATCATTTAAGATTACAGGTCCTTCTATATTAGTTCCTTTCCTTCTCATCATGAACAAAAATTAATTTATAGGATTAAGTGATTTCTTAAGCCTCTCAAAAGAATACTGATTAGGAAAAATCAGTAAAGTGGGTGAGGGCGTCATCATAGGGTGGAGTAGGGGGGACCTATGATGGAAAAGCTAGGCTTGACGTGGACTGACCATCGATCTCAACAGTACAGAATCCCAACAATACATGTGAAATAGAAATGGTGAAGGGTTATTCTCTCGTTTCTTTACGTTAAAAGCTAATTAATTCTGGCAAGAATAAAATACACTCAAGATGTAAAAGTGCAAGACTTTAGCTACCTTGAATGGCCTTCGATTAGAGCTCTGTCTCTAAGCTCCCTAGAGACTGGGTATTTCAGTATGTTTTCCCCAGGGCAGGGAAACCGATAGAGAGTCCACAAAATATGGACAATTACACACCAAAGTCTTCTGAGATTTCAGTTTATTCAACAACAGAGCTTAAGATAAGCATGATGTGTGTGTGTATGTGCGTTCACACACGAGCATGCGTGCACACGCATGTGTTAACTTCCTCAAAATTACCAATGAGGTGCAAAATGTGTGGGTTATCTTATTCTTCTATGGAAACCACATCTCCTACAATACATCAGTACCAGTAGGTTCCTAGGCCGTCAAGTGCCAGACACGAAAACAGAGTAGAGCCAAAGTACTGCCACCAACAGGGCTTCCTGGGAGTGCACAGCCAGCCTGCTGCTGTCATATTACTTCAACCAAAGAACTATCATTATTACCTCTTTCATCTGCCCGCCTCTCCCCAGGTCATTGAAGGTCTTAATGGCTCAGAGAACACACGTCAGAAAGACTAGGAACCACTGCTCACATGCATGCTCCTGTGAGCCTCTAGAAGTGGAAGACAGGAGAATAACAGAAAACAAAGACTAGACTGGGTTCAAGAAGCACTTAGTACATTTATTTCCTTCTCTCCTCAGCTAATGCCCATCGTGGCAAGGAAGGCTGCCATGACATACTAATTAGATCAAGACTAAAATCTCTAACTCGGGAATTAGGACTCTTTGTTTTGTTAATAGTTAAGGCAAATTTTAGGTCATTTAATCACTGTTTGGACCATGATAAGCAAATAACTTGGTGGGTGGGCCAATATTGTGATCATAGATAGCATTACAACGTGGGTATATGCTGAAAAACTGAAATAGCTGTATATATTTTCACTAAGGTAAAGCATTTTTTATCACATAAGAAAAGCAGTGCAGAAAAATAACATGCTATAAAGTAGTTACTGTCCCAGAAAAACTACAAGTTTGTGATTGGGTATGTGGAGGCTATAGACCACCTCCAGACTGCCTTGCCAATGTGTGTGTTCTCAACTGCTGACACTTGATATTACAAAACAAAACAGCCTCTGGAACCAAGTAAACTTCCAAAAAGAAGTATTTTTCTCTAATTATGTAGACTGAACTTGATATGCATGCCTATCAACAGCAATAATAATAATAATAATAATAATAATAATAATAATAAAAGCCTCAAACAAAAGAATAATAAAGGAAGGGCTTTCTTTCTCCTTCTGAAGATTCTGAAGATTCAGTGCAATGAACTCTAACATGTGAGTGAAATGGGAACAGATACAAATGTGAAGGAAGTCATGTGATTTAGCAATGAAGATTCCCCTGTCCTATGGGGAAGACAGAAGATGGAAAACGCAAAGTCCCTGGGCTCACAGAACAGACAAAAGATTGTAAATGATTCTTTTCTACAGAGGAACGTCTCCCGGGATATTGACCAGGGCTGATGCGGAAAACAGCAGCGTTTGTGCAAAAGCCCGACCAGGTGCAGCACAAACTTGGGCTCTCCTTTTGTTTCCATCACGTGACTTTAGTTAAGCGAAAACTTCAGCCAAGACCGGAGCTGATTGGCTTCTCAGAAAGCCTCTTCTAGCACCTGCTAATTTCTAGGTAAGCCTCTAATTTAAATAAAACTAAAGCATATTTTTGGAGTGACAGTCCAAGCAGGTATGAAAGATAAGTCTCCAAATATCAGAAAGAAAGAGATTTCAATAAAAGTCAACCCTCGACCCCTACCACACACACATACAATTTAAATATATCCCTGTCTAGTTCTACGTGATTTTTTTTTTAATTTTCATGTGAACCTTTCACTTAAAGAGTAAAATGTCCAGAGTCCTATTCCATTTAAAAAGACCGAAGTTAAGTTCCTGGGAAGTTTTCCAGAGAGTTAGATTGCCTTAAAATTGGACGTGCATTAAATGAAGCTTTGTCTAACAAAAGTGAGCGAGTAACTGATATGGCATCTGTATGTTCAGTCCACACAAGGTTCCTTTATCTGGGAAGCATTACTCAGAGACAAACAGAACATCAGATTACAGTCCTGGGGACTCATACTCGCCTCTTCTACGGATGCTGCCAGCTCACACAAACATTATATGTGCACCGAGCACCTGTTTCCAGAAGAATTTGTAATCTACCTGCTCCATTTTGTTCCCCAAAGTCTCTCCGACTTGACACGTGTGCCCCCTTTCATTCATTCCGCTGAACCTTTCATCCCTAAGAGGTTCACTCGCAGTAAATGTGCAGAGTGGTATGCTTTAATACCAGGAGCAAAAAACAGAAGAAGCCTTCTTCATTATAATGTATAATGAAACCAAGCCCTGATTCTGAGAGTTCTCAGAAAGTGCACAAAAAGCCATGGCAGGAAGGGGTTCATTCCTGGTGCAGGGTTCCTCCCACATTACCTGCTTCAGTGTACTTCAGTCCCACTTTTTCTTCTGTGTCTTTTGTCTTTGGGGGCGGCCAGACAGCTTGGAGTCTGCCAGGAGTCCTGTCGTCCTGCTCCGTGGGGCTCTGGTCAGGCTGGGCAAAACAGGTAAAGAATAATTTTAAGTGAAATGTGATCAGAGCCAACTGATTCTTGAAAACACACATCCTAACGTTAATTCTAATATAGATTTAATGGCCAGCTGTACGTTGCTCCCACTACTTGTAATTAAGCCATCTTAGTACAGTATGAACTTTTTTCCAGAAGGGTAAAGAAACGGTAAGGGTAAAAACTAAAGAAAAAAACAAAACAAAAACAAAAATCACTCAATCAATCAAACAAACAAAAAACCTTCAGAGCTACCTAACATGCAACCCTTTATGTATTATTTTTGTTATTCAACTTTTTAAAAGGCACAACTAATTTTTTAGCTGCAGAAACAGAAACAAATGCATTATATCATCTGGTACTTTTATAGAAATATTTGCAAATGTACTCCAAAGAACTCCACACTATTTACAATAAGGATTAAGATTGCATTTTCCATGAACATTAGCAATAATTGAACACACACTTCTCTAAGTATTCCACACTAATTTTAATTCTTTCCTATTACAAAATAAAAGAGACTGACTCCATGTTCAAGTCTTTTGTTGTTGTTGTTGTTGTTTTTTTAATGGAGTTGAATTTCACAACTAAAATGCTATGGTTCGTTTAGATTTAACTACAAGCTATGATAATCTTCCAGAGACTTTAATTTTTAATAGCTTAATTAAATATACAAGCAGACATGATAATCCTATACTGAATTGATGTTTAACAAGAAATTCTATCCATTGTTCCCATGAACTTTCAATGCCAAACACTTCCTGATCATTATAAATTAACTTTCTTTGAATAATTCCGTCTTTCACTAGCTAGATCCCTTATGCTCTGATTCCATTTATTCTTTCCCTAAGTGTTAGGGCTAGGTTCCTGTTTTTATATATGGGGAGACAGGCTCAGAGATTATCAAGGTCACCTCGCCATAAATGGCAGACCAGGGATTAAAACCCAGTTCTCATCCTAAATTCGGTGCTCAGCCAGGAAACCACATAAAGAACACAGACCATTTCAGTTACATCATGAACACATATTTGCTAAATGGCACACTTTCAAAGGCAGCCTTGTGTTCGCGAGAGTGTAATTGAACGGTGAGGAAATCTCTATAAATTGGGCTGTACTGACACATTGCACATCCCATTACTTCCCCATGTTGCTAATGTTTTATAAGCACAATGAGCATTGATGTTTAGACTCCGGGTGCACAGTTTCCCTTCCTTCCCACACACCCTTACACAGACTACAATTACATCCAAGAAAAACAGACGATAAAGATGTGCTTCTGTCCAACTTCGCCGCCATTCGCAAGACAAATTTAATACATTAATTTCTTTTTACCTAAAATACTAGTAAGATCGGGCAACTAGATTTGATCTTAACAGAAAATCTGGAATGCAAAAAAAAATATACAGCATGCTATTTTATGTCAAAATGCAGTACCCAATTCTACATACGCTTTTGGGGTCAGTGGGGCTGTCTGCCGGCCTTGACTTGGACCTTTCGAACACAGCGCGCAGTGATTCCTTCTCATGCCTCATCTTTCGCTTGAGAGCTTCCAGCTCCGAGGTGTCAGCGGTGGTCCCCTTTTTAGGGGGACGGATGAATAAGGCCTTAAAGGCCTCCAGGGCAGTCTCTGGTGGCTTCGACTTCACCTGGGTACCCTGAACTTGGGCATCTCCAGAACTCTTCTGACTCTCCTGGTCAGTACTATAGCCCATCTCGTCTGCCCCACGGAGTTCGGGGTCTGCTTCCTTCAGTTCGGTCCTTGGCATGTCAATGTTGAGCAGCTGAGATAGCTGCTCCAGGAGAGTGGGAGTGGCCTTCGGATCAGTTGCTCTACCCTGGCTCTTCACTGTCTGTGGGCCTCCCTGCACCAGAGACTTATGAACAGGCTGGGTCAACTTGAGCAAAGCCAAGTCCCCATCCTTGGGTTTGATTTCAGTAATGGTCTCCCCGGCCTCCGCTGTAGCCCCCTTCTTCAGCACACGGAGCCCACTAAAGAAAGCTGGAAGCTGGAAGGACTTCTCCGCCGGAGTCTCTCTCTCTCTTTTACAAACAGTACCCTCAGCAACACCAACAGTCTGGTCTGTTGCTGCGGGTGGCGTTTGGGACCTTTCTTCCGCAGCCTGGCCCTGCTCTGCTGAATGGCTATCATCACCGCCAGGGTCCACTTTGCTGCTTGTCTCAGGTAAAGTACTCTGAGAATCACCGCGGAGTTCTGCATCATCAGTCTCCCCAGTGTGGTCATTTTCTCCCGAATTTTCCAGGCTTTCTTTGGGCTCTTGAGATGGTTCAGATAAAACAACAGTGGTGGACTCCCGCGTATCAAGGCCACTTCCCTCTTCTGCCTCTTGGCCTCCATCTTCAGAGTCAGAATCACTTGTGGTGTGAACCAGGGTCCCACGGACCCAAAGGACATCCTCGCTATCCCCACTCACAGTGGCAGGTGAAAGCAGCTCATGACCAGGGGAAGAGGTGCTCGATCTGACTTTCCCCTGACTTCCTTCGGATCCTGTCTCGGCTGTTGCTGACTTCCCATCATTTTCGAGATCAGGTGGAACCGGAGCTTCTGCCTGTAACTGATCTGAGCCTTCGCTGGGATCATCTCCCTCAGGAGCGGGGTCCACCTCTAAATTGCGAAACGCCTTCAGCACAGCATCTTCCTCTTCAGGATCCAAGGAGTCCAATTTACTTGTAAATCCAAACAGGGATTTCATAGAGAATTTACTCAGGATCGACTGAGCCATCTCAAGCCCGGCTTCGGATTTGTTTGGTTCCAGCTCATCTCTGCTGCTGAGAGAGTTACCAGCCTCCTCCATGTCCCCGCAGTGGCCTTGACAGAAGTTCTACCTTGTGTTACCTGCCCGGCTCGCTCAGTTTATCCGCTCCATCTGCTCTTGACTTACAGGACAGGGAGCTACAGCACCGGGGAGAGAGCCAGGCTTTCAGCAGCTCAGAAAACACACTTGGTCTCTTTCAGGTCACAGAGTCCTCGCTTCCGGTCTGTTCGATGCCGGTCGGCGTGCCCAGGGCAACTTGTTAAGTCTGGGCAATTCTATGCCCCAAAGCGGCTGGGGCTCCACACCTTACTACACATGGGCAGGCAGGCTGCTCTTCTGGACTTCCGTATTTACTCCCCGGGACAAAAGGC
The DNA here is from genome assembly GCF_982192425.1 of Myodes glareolus. Taxonomy (NCBI): domain Eukaryota; kingdom Metazoa; phylum Chordata; class Mammalia; order Rodentia; family Cricetidae; genus Myodes; species Myodes glareolus. The sequence continues at coordinate 65,424,443 of NC_142035.1, forward strand.
TTTTTGTCGCGGCAAAGTCAGCCTGTCCCGTAATCCCAGCCCAGGACTTCAGGAGGAGCTCCGCCCCTTGCCTACGAGTCTCCTGGTCACATTCAACTTCCTCATTGGTGAGCAAGTTGAGGTTCCTAAAAGTGCTGAGCCGGCAAGCTGGTCCTGACAGCCCTGAACCACCCCCTGGTGCAGCCCAAGAGATTCCAAAGTGAATCAGCAGAAAATGGCCAAAGGATTTCTGAAGTGAGTCCTCTTTTCCAGCCAGGCCCCACACCCAGCATTTCGCCTACATCCACACATCCACAGCCTCCTGAAGAACTCTAATCAAAGTCAGAAAGTAAAGAAAAAGATCCTCTCAAAGTGCCCGGAACTCTCAGAGTAGTTAATTTACTATCCCTGGAATGTCTTTTGTTTTTAAATGCTAGCCGGCAGGTTTCATCTGGAATGCAGATTTTCTCTGACTGCTGGGAAGGAAAACCAACTAGACTGGTTTCAGATTACTACTGTTTTAGCTCCGCCCTGCCTGGGTGTTCTGCAAACAGGTACTTAAACAAGCACGCCCACCACGCCCAGAGTCCACCTACTGTAGGGCAGCAGAATAAACAGCCCCAGCCATGAGTACCCGTGATTACTGTCTGAGTTGTGAGCCAACCTTAGGTCTCTTTCTGTTCAGCAGCAGTGACTTCCTCGGTGAGTTATAAATCCTGGTGGCAGAAGGGACTCCTTTTCCGCTTTGGTGTTGCAGTCAAATACATGGACCTGGTATAGCACGATTTTGGAACGCAACCTGCCTTCTTGGTCAAAGTCATTCAGCCAAGATTCCCAAGGATCTTTATTTCTGTCAAGGTCTAAAGTGTCTATCAGTTTGGTTTCCACTGCCCATTTTGTGCACAAAGCAAAAGCAAGGAAACCCAGCACTGATTGGATCAAACATCATTCTGGTGTCTATAGACCAGAGACCTGAGGATGTGGGGTGAGGGAATCATAGCTGCCTAGTGACCTCTTGGGGATAGTTTCCTGTCAAACCCAAAGGTCTGAGAAATCTGGTTGCAATAATGCATTTTTAAAACAATGTATGATTGCAAAAAGGGAAAACATAACCAAAGAGAGTGTATATTCCTACAAATCCTATAGGAAAGAACAAATCGTAATTGGTTCCTGTGACTAAACAGAGCCTTTCTGCAAGATGACCCCGACTGACATTTTGGGATTACTAACTGACCTAAATGCAAAAGGTGTGGTGCCGGGGACTGCCTAGCACACACAAGGCTTTGGGCTCAATCTCCAGCAGAGTCAAACGACAGAATCAAACGAAGTGAAGGTGGGGCAAAATAAAGGGGGGGGGATCTGATGGTGTCATTCTGAATAAGCTTCCGCTCGAGAGGAAATGCCGATTGATAAAAATCTGCCTTCAAGATTGTGGAAAGAAGGGATCATTACATCAGTTTCAAGAGCTACCCACAGAAGACGCAGGACTAGAGGAGGAGTTCTGCACACTGGGTATTTTCCTTCTCTCTGAGGATGTTTTGTTTGCTCAGATACATATATATCATAGGACTGATTTCCAGAGTAAGTTTACAGGCACCTCCATAGACTTGGGCAAAAATACAAGCTGGAAGGGGTCGTTAGTCCCTCTACACCATAGTACTGAGCAGACTTAAAGGGTTTCAGTGTCCCCTCATCATCCACAGGCGCCAACACATTTCATAGAAAATGGATCTGGAGATGATTGACTTGACACCCCTTCGCTCTGGGTAGTAAGGCTTTATTGGACTTATTTTAGATTAAGAAAACAAAGTGAACAGAAGTTAACTGAGTAGAGTTTCATCGGGTAGTGGGGGTGAATGAACTCAGTAATATCTAGAACCGAGCATTTACTAAGTGCCCAAGCACTGCTTTAAATGCTTTGCGAATACTGTCTCATTAGCTAGAAACAGCCGCTCTAGCTTGGAATTGATTCTGTTTCTCCTGCTAGAAAACCGACCCAGAAAGATGAAGTAACTCATGTTTCTAGGGCCAACGGGCAATGAAACCAGAATTTGACTCTAGAATGCACTCTTAACCACTCTCAACACCTCAGAAGTTGGCTTCCTGCTTGCTCTCGTAGGACACCGCACATGGCCGGGTCTTAAATTACAAAGGTGGCAGGCTCTTCTTAGGGTCTGAGGTACACTTTCTCCTTTGGGATGACATGGAGACAGACATCACAGAAACTTACTGACAGAGAATAACTGTGGTTTTACATTGCTGGAACTTCAGGGCAAATTATTTAAATAGTTATTTATTTAAACGTTTAACAATTATGTCATTTAAATAATTAAATTATTATCTGAAATTAATTTAAATTATTTATTTAGGAAAATTATTACAGAGAAGTCAGAAAAGAAGGCAAACGGAGAGAAACTTCCAGCAGAGGAGTTTCTACGAGAGGAAAATGCCATTGAAGTTTGCTTGTCTCGAAGGTTTGTAGGGCTGTGGCAGAAACTAGATAGAGAATAAGATCATCTCTACTGAGATTAGTTAATTTTCTGCATCTTCAAGGGCTAAGCCAATGGTGGGCCTAGACTCATTATGCCGGTACCCATGGCCCATCCTGAGAGATGATCACATACTGCTGATGGACTAGCTACACAGACAGGGATAGATGACGCCTCCCTCTGTCCAGCCCTGACTCTGGCTTTGACACTGACTGTTGCTAGCTGTTAGTCACTTGACCCACATTGCTACCTTCAGACTTTGCGAATGTCTCGCAGCTGTCAGGTCCACTCGACTTTCTTTGTTCTCTTATTTACAAGGGCAACTTGTAGCTTTACCATGGCAAAGAGCTAACTCCCTCCCAGTCACTAAGATGTAGCTGCAGCCTTTCTTGGTTACCTCATTTTTAGCTCCTTACAGAGTAGTCTGAGGTGGTCTCCTATTACCGTTAGTCTGTCAACAATCAGCTACGTTAGAAAGCAAGCATATTTACAAAAGGACAATACTGCTTTGTGGTCATTCCTCGGGAGCTTCAGAGCGGGCCTGGTGGCCTGCTGTCAGTGGCTCAGAGCTCTGTCCTGCTTCTCCCGTTCTGTCTAGCAGCCTGGTTATACCCAATTATTAGACCTCTTCTTCTTCAGTGTCTTAGGCTTTCTCATGTTAACCTTTAGTCTTCCTTTTAATTTCAACCTCCGTTCTATTATTTATGTGAGCATCTTGCACTGTCTGTGCTGGGTCCCTTTCCCTTACAATGGACAGAGAGCTATCTCTCTCCTGTATCACTGTGAATGAAGAGAAAATAATGGGTGAGGGTGAGCTATACTGAGTCCAGGGAGTATCTTTCAATTCACCAAATGAAACCTGATATAATATTGGGAGAGCGAATGAAATCATGACATCTACAATTGTGACGTTTCATTAAAAGGATCATAGGATTGGGGAAAGGTATGTGTGTATCTGAGACTAAACTGGACTTTGCGTTACAAGTCAAACATCTTGACCTCATTTTAAAGATGAAGACATCTGAAGTCAAGAGGAGTTAAATAGCTGCTGCAGCTGACTCTGAGAACCCCCATCTCCTGGCCGCCCTGCAGCACACTGCCCACGTCGTCTAACACGTAATTTCTACTTAGTTCAGAGTAATGTGAGTGAAACTTGAGAGTCCACACTAATGGAAATCAAGCCTGAGGCGACCTTAGACTTCTCCTAGGCTTGCAGCATCTGTAACTGCCTCCCAGCTAACTTATACCAGCCCCAATAAAAGCCATCAACTACTTCTGTTAATCAGTTGAAGAGAAAAAAATCAGGCTATGTAGTCAGGCTGTGGTGGTTGACGCCTTTCATTGGATTTCTGAGTTCAAGGCTAACCTGGTTTACAGATTTCTGTGTTCAAGGACAGCCAGGGGAAATGCTGTCTTGGAAAAAACAACCAACACACAAAACAAAAACAAAACCAGGCACTTTGCAAGGACAAATTCCAGTGGTAAAAGTCTTTTCCTGTTGAACAGTGTAAAATACTTCCAAGGCTGGCTCCACCATGAATGTGGGTTAAATATGGACAACATATTTAGGATTTGAAAGGAGAATGGTGATACTGGCCATGCTATGAAACTGGAAGAGAGCAGGGTGTGCATGATCTTGCCATGAACAAGGGCTGTGTGCAGTTAGGAGCATGGTTCTGGTTCCTAGGCTGCATCCAAGCTCGGCACCTGTAAGCGTGCTTCTGGGCAAGTGACAAAGGCTCCCTGTGCTGCAGCTTTGTCACCTCGGGGATGACAGTACTATGTCATGGTGACTGTGAGCATTACACATACAACCGTATGTGTTTGACATCCCCCTCCATAGAACTTCAAGAGTTCTTCGGGCTTTCATGGGAAAGAAACAACCTTCTTAGTAATCTCAACCCATATCTACCAGACATACTGTTGTTTTGTTTTTGTCAATAGGAAACACATATTTATGGATGAACTGACAGTCCAGGCAGGGAGTTGCTGCCTCCCAAGTCCCCGGGATCCATGGTTTTAGAAAGAGGGACTAAAGGTCTTCCAAATCACTGTCTCATTTATACTCCACTGGACTCCAAAGTCAATTCTCTCGAAGGATTCCTTTGAGCATTTCAGGGCCAGTGTTTTGAGAGTTGGATTTTCCATCTCTTCCACCTTTACAGAGTGATTAGTTTAAGGTTTCCTCAGGTGACTCTGCAGAAGGTCACTAAGTTCACTCTATTCTGTATTATATTTTCTGGTCCAAGAGGATTTTCAAACAAACTCTACCCATTTCAGAGGCAGGACTCTGTAGATTTAGTGTCTTTCCATTCCTCCCTCAAATGTCCACTGGAGCACAGACAGCAACCCTGCAAGGACTGTCATAGATCTGTGACTCCCCAGTCTCACCATAATAGCTCTGATACGTTTTCCCTTTTTCTTTTTTCATTTTTGTCTTTAAGCCAATTCGTTGGACCTCAAAGGTGCTGCTTCACCTACAGTGTGAAGAGTAAGACCAAGCTGGCCACTGCAAGGCTGGTGCTGCAGTTCTTACCGCAAATATTTCTAAGACTGGATTCCTCGAGCCAGTGTCAAAGATTATCTGGAAAGGGAACTCACTATTAATGACAAAGAAAATATAATGGAAAGGAAAATCTGTGACTCCACTTGTGGCTGGCCGGAGGGGCACACATTAAGGGACAGGATTTGTGTGACAAGCTTCTGAAGGATCTGGGGGTTTTTCCAAATCAAGGAGAAAGTTTGTGGTGCCACAGGGACAACTATGACAGAAGGCAGAGTCTGTGGAGAAACCATCCCAAAGCTGCTTCTGGTAGGATACTGAGAGAGCTTGCAATCCAATAAACTACTCTCGCCTAATGTGGCTTGTTTCTCCTTCTTCCCAAATAGCAACTCCAGACAGCACTCTGCTGCTATAACTAGGCATCTGTTTCTTTCCATCCTTAATTATCATATTAGTTATTTGGTTAGCATATATAATTATGGATCTCATTAGGACATTTTCAGACATGCGCATCGCTGTTCTTTGTTCAGATTCGTCTCTTTTGACCATGATCTCCCCCACCCCGCTCTCCAAGAGACTCACCCACCCCATGCTTCTGCTTTATTTAACATTGATAGAGAGAAACCTTTCACATTTCCAGGAAGTCTAGATTCTGCATATGAGAGATAACTTGTAATATTTGTCTTGTCATTTCTTTTCATCATTATCTAGTTATCTTGAGAAATTAGTTCAATTCCAAAACTGTAACTCCCCAAATTCTTTCATAGGTCTTCAAACTTAAAATGGTAAATAGAAAAGGCTAGGGAAGACAGAGACATGCCTAGAACAAAATGGAGATGGATGTGCTTGCTGTGGTGGCGTGGACCTATAGTCCTGGCACCTTGGAGGTGGGCATTCTAGCTGCGCTGTGGACCTATAGTCACAGCACTTTAAAGACAGAGGTAAAAGAAAGAAAGTTTGAGACAAGTCTGAGTTACACAATGAGTTCAAAACCAGCCTGGGCTACATACTGATCCCCAGTCTCAAATAACAAACCAAAATAGTGCAGTTGTGGAATGTGTGTTAACTTGTCAAGGCTTTAGAATCAATCCCCAGCAACACAAAAAGGGGAGGGTGGGAAGAGAGGGAGGTAAGCAGGAAAAGGCAGATAGATGAGAGATGCATGCACAAAAGCAAAAGGCACGAGAGTGTAGTCACTAAAAGACCTAGGATACAAAGTGTCTTAATTGCCTTTCCATGACTGTGATAAAATACCATAACCAAAAGCATCTTGGGGAGAAAGGGACTTATATTTTGGCTTTCATACTCCAATCACAGTCTATCGCTGAGGGAAGTCAGGGCAGAAACCCTGGTTGGAGATGGGTATGCTAGCTGGGGTGAACCTCACCAGTCTTGCAATAACTTTATACAGTCTGCTCTGAACGCCGCTGATGTTCAAAGTAAGCAGTACACATGGCAGGCTCTTTGAATTTTTTCTTATGCCTAAATTTGGCCCACGGAGCTATGAGAAAGGTATCATTAGAGTCATTTTTAAAGATTAGCTCTGTTCGATGCAAGTATGTACGCAGGGAACATTGTATCTCGTGCCCTCTGGACCAGTCAACAGGAGAGCCCCACTCAGGTGGTCTCTACACACCTAAGACGTGGCCAGTGACTAAAAAATAAAGTTTTAAAAAGGACTTCACTGCAGTTCATTTAAATAGTCCCATGTAAACAGCCACTCTCGTGAACACTCTTATAGATGTTATAGGGTGTTTCAAAGGAATTAGGTCAAGTCTGAGATTAGATACCCAAGGAATGGCAAAGTCAGGTTGTGTACTGGATACATCTAAGTCTAAATGTTTCTTTTTTTCATAGCAGTGTGGGTTTTTTTTTTTTAAAGCTATAGTGTAACAGTTCTCTTTTTCATTGAAACACTGAAAGGGAGGCAGAAGAGATCACCTTTAAAAAAAAATACCCTTTGTTTTAATTCCTTTAGTTTGGTAATTCGAGGCTGTTCTGCATTTCCTCACTGTTTTAGCTACTGTTTTGTTCACCTGACACAGCAGGAGTCATCTGAGAAGAGGAACCTCATGGTAGTTTGAATAAGAATGGCTCTAACAAGCTCCTAGACTTGAAGGCTATGTCACCAGGGATTGGCACTGTTTGAAGGGATTAGGAGAGGTAGCCTGGTTGGAGGAAGTTTGTCACTGGGGGTGGGTTTTGGGGTTTCAGAAGATCAAGCCAGGCCCAGCGGCTCTCTGTTTTTCTGCTGCCTGTGGACCCTGATACAGACCTTTCAACTTCTCCAGGACCATGCCAGCCTGCATGCCACTATGCTTCCGGCCATGCTGGCAATAGACTAAACCTCTCAAACAGTAAGGAAGTCCCAGTTAAATGTTTTCCTTTATAAGAGTTGCCATGGCCATGGTGTTTTCATACAGCAATAGAAACCCTCACTAAAACAAACCTCAGCTGGAAAAAAATGCCTCTATCAGATGCCCTGTAGAAAATCCTGTGGGCCATTTTCTTGATTAATGATTGACACGGGAGGGCTAAGTTGGGTTTTGTTAGCCCTGGACAGGTGGTAATAAGAAAGCAGGTGGAAGAAGGAACTAAGAAGCCCTCCATGCCAGGTTCCTCAAGTTTCTGCTCTGACTTCCCTCAGTGATAGACTGTGATTGGAGTATGAAAGCCAAAATATAAACCTCTTTCTTCCCAAGATGTTTATGGTCATGTATTTTATCACAGCCATGGAAAGGAAATGAAGACACTTCGCATCCTAGATCTTCTAGTAACTAAACACTGACTATCCAGCTGAATGGAGGACTCAAGCATTCCAGACTACTGCCAGGCTCGCCTATGATTTATGGGTGCTAAACTCCCAACAGTTATTCAATGTTCCAGTGACCATCCTTATGGATAATTGAGAGACAGCGTAGCCATAGGAAAAGGTTTAGGAAACTCACAGTCTAAGGGTGGCACTAGAAATCATGTTTAAATGTGAGAGCAGAACAGTGCTGGTCTAATGTCTAATGTTGATCAAACTATTTCCTAGGGATAGATTTCCTCCCTGTCCCTAAGTTTTGTGGCGATTTGTATCTGACTTGCACCACCCAAAGTTCACGAGATGAAGCCTTGGCCCCTTATGAAGCAGTACTCAGAAGGGACTTGGGAGAGGTGACTGGACCAAGCAGGTTCTAACTCCATCAATGGATTAATCTATTCAAAGGTTCATAGCTTAATGGTGATAGAAACTTAAATGAGTTGGGGCCTAGCTGGAGGAAGCTGCTCACTGACGGTCTGCCTCGGGATATTTTGTCCCTGTGTGTACTGGCTAGTTTTAGATCCAATTGATATAAGCTAGAATCATCAACGAGGAGGAAACCTCAATTAAGGAAAATGTCCCCATATGATCAGGCAGTAGGCAAGTCTGTAGGGCATTTTCCTAATTAGTGATTTATTGGGAAGGATCCAGACCATCACGGGTGGTGCCATCCCTGGGCTGGTGGTCCTAGATTTTAGAAGAAAGCACGCCGAGCAAGCCATGAGGAGCAAGCCTGTAAGCAGCACCCCTCCATGGCCTCTGCATCTGTTTCTGCCTCCAGGTTCCTGCCCAGCTAGAGTCCCTGCTCTCACTGCTTTTGATGATGAACTATTTTAGGGAACTATGCATAAAATAAACCATTTTCTCCCCACATTGCCTTGGGTCATGATATTTCATCACAGCAATAGTGACCCTGACTAAGAACTCTGCCTGCCTGCTTCCATCCCTACCTCCCTACCTCCCTATGCCTACTGACTAATGTCAGCAGGTGAACAACCTGACTTGACCATGTGTCCCCCGCCATAATAGTCTACCTGATCACACACCTAACGTAATGGAGCCAGCTGATCACAGCCTGGCACCTTGGAAACCACAGCAGGAAATAAGCTTGATTTATGTTAGCTATCTTGACAGAAAACTTGGTAACACAGTATCTAAACCTAAGCCTCTCTTCCCTGGCGCATTTCTTATTGATAGGGTGCACACACATTTTCGAAGTAGGAGACTATTTCATGTGGAAGTCTCACTTGGAATAACAACATTAAACCTGCAAGATTCAAGCCACAGTGCCTGAAGAAGAGAGAAAAATCTAAAAAGGAGAGAGGAAATGCAGAATCCGAGGGCAGGAAGAACTGACCTGCATAACCTTAAGAAATTGCTCTTACATATGTAAGATATTTCTTACATATCTCTATATACAATATGTAAATATATTTAAATATATTTTTAGGAAAAGAGCTTCCTTTCTAGGTAGTGATATCTATCAAAAGTCCCAGAACACTTCCAGAAAATAGAAACTTACACAAGAAAGAGTTCTAACTGCTGAGGGGCACAAATAAATACTGTTCCAAAATTGAAAACAAATTCAATATTCAATAATGAGAAAATGATCAAACTCAGGGATATCCTTGATATGCTACAATCACTTAAAGTATATCTCTTAAGACTTTAAAAGAGCATGGGTAAGCCATGAAGAACATTGTAAAATCTGGCATGCTTGCTTTAAAAAAAAAAAATCCTCACTGAAAACATGTCATGAACAGTGAAACATAAAAGAAAAATTATCAGTCTTTCACAGTGCTGTTCTTGTGCTGAGATAATGAATTGATTCTGCTCCCCAGTTTGAAATAGTTTCCAAGAACTAAGTATGATTCCTGTAATTGTAATAAATAAGCAAAGACATAATTTCATTCACATAGAAGATAGAAAACCAGGGTTACATGGTTTATTATATTTTCAGCAAAACAAAACTACAATCACGAAAGGAAATAGACATAGCCTTTCAAAGTGTATTTGAGCACTGCTGTCCTCCAGGCTGCCTGTGGTTTTACTGCCTGCAGTTTGCATCCCATGCAGATGAAAATAATTGGCCAATAGATGTCACTGTTGCACTTAAGCTGAGCGCATCCCAGCTTTGACTGCAAGGAAGGAGCACAAAGAAGAGACTGTTCAAATCTCTGCATCAACTGCCAATTTGTTCCCTTTCGACTTTATTACAAATCTCTCTCTCTCTGTTTATCTTCCTTTCTCCCTCTTCCTCCATCACTCCCCCTCATGTGTGTGTGTGTGTGTGTGTGTGTGTGTGTGTGGTTGTTGTGAGCTGTCATGTGGGTACTAGGGATTGAACCCAGGTCCTCTGCAAGAGCAGCAAGTACTCAACCAGTGAGACAGTTCTTCAAACCCTCACATCTCTTTTTATTAAAACATTTTTCTCTTTTTATGTCAAATATTTTCCTAAAAAGACTACAGTGACTATTATTGTATGGTTCTGGGAAAAAAAAAAAAGTTCTAGTCAATGGTTACCACCCATCTAAAAATGGCGGCTCTAATACACCCCTATGAAAAGTCACAGGGTTACCCAGAGGAGAGGACCGTAGGCCTAACCCACACTCACCACACATGTAGTTTCAGATCAGAATAGAATGAAGCAGAGAACAAGAGATTGTCAATAGGAATAAAAAAAAAAACCCTGAAAAATAGAAAAAGCCATGGGGAAAGGAGGGCAATGAGAAAGGGAATGGATAGTTTGGGCAGCTCTATCAGGCTGGCTAAAACTGGCAAAGCCCGCCCAATGCTTTGTTCTGGGGAGCAATGCTTCTGAGTCAGTGGATGTGTGGAAGAATGAGAAAGGAGAAGTCTATGTTTTTAAATGGGCTGTCCTATATTTGGCAGGAGTCCCACTGACTTGTTGGGCTGTTATTTGAGCAGCTGGAGAGAAAGAAAGGTTTATAGGCGTGCAATGAAGACAGGTGACTCGGGTTTCACTGGAAAACGCAGAGCGTATCTGTCAGTTGGCATATGTTGCTTGTAGAGTTTTAGTACAGTGATATTAAGGCACTAGTGGCAAATGGGTTTCTTCCCACAGGGAGGTTTAGTACTCTGGCAAGAAACTATCGGTCCAGTCACCTTCTAGTGCACAGAATTCAGATTGCTTTAAGTTTGTTGCAGCCCACTGTTTTTTTTAAATAATGATCCACATACAGAATACAGCTTCAGCAACGTTACATAGGCAATTTACACGAAGTACATATGAAATAAGCCTCTGCTGACCACAAAGAACCACGGATGGAGCACGAAGATTTCCACTTACATTGAGATCCAAGTACAGTTCACTTCTATTTGACTTTTCTCTTTCTTCATGGAGCAAAAATGGACAGGGTGGTCCGGCTCTGTAACCCAGGACCCAAGCACCTCCATCCTTATTGGGGAGATCGTTAGCTGTCTGCTCATTGAAGCTGTCACAGGGAAAGCCTTCAGAGGAGATGCCTAAGTGAACACAGGGAAGAGCATCAATGACACAGCAGGCGGACGACACACAACGACATCAGTAAGTTTAGGAACTCCACAAGGCAGTCTCCGTGTTCCGCCTTCACTTTCTAGTTTATATCTGTAGAGTTTGCTGTCCTCGAAAGGGGCTTTTTCCAATTACTCTTTTGGGGTCTTCAAGCACTGCCAAAAAGTTGGCCTGCTAGCTCTTCCCTGTTCTCCACAGACCTGCTTGCCAGCCCAGGCCATGCAGCTTTGGCCTGTTCGTGATCAAATCAGAGGAGGGGCAGGGGAATTGAGGCAGGAGTTCTTAGCTCTATTGCTCCACAGTGTCACCCCCAAGCCAAGTCACGGATGTATTTGTTCCTCTAGGTCTGTGGCTGTGCCTGATTTCTAGGGACAGATTCTTCCTGCACAGTGCTTACTGGCATGCGTCAGTTTGGTGATGAGAGAAAGCTGCATCTGGGACCCATTTGGGGCTGATGCTTGTCACTGTCAGAACAGTCAGCTAATCGGTTCTTACCTAAACTATATCAGGATGACAGGAGGGCTGTCTTCAAATTGTAACATAACCTAGAGTTGGGAAACAGCAGTGCTCCCATTTTAAGGGGGAAACTAAAGCACAGAGAAGGAACCAGTCTCACATTCCTAAGATCAGCAGAGGAGAATACAGTGGTTAGAAGCCAGGCAGTTGAACACCTGAGGCAATGCTCTTAGAAACTAACACACAGTCTCTGACTGACAGTCTTAACATAGCAACACATGTTCTGCAAAAAAGGAAGTCGGAGTCAAAAAAGCTACGTGCTCTAGCCTTTGGTGCCTCATAGTTTATGCCAGTCTCCTGAAGAACTTGAGATGCTCCTTAGTGGAAAAAAAAAATAAGCCCCTAAACCTAGCAAATGGGATCTCCCAAAACTTATCTGGTCATGGGATCCGTTTAAACATCTGCTGAGCAAAACAGATCATAAACCATTAGTGCTCTACTGGAACGCAGTTTGGAAAACACAAGATTGGATCAATGAAAGGCGGGCCTCTGAGGCACTCGCTTTCCTGGTCCACTGTGAGTTTCTGGTAAGCAACCTCGGCAAAACCCAGAGCAACCAGGTGGACATTAAAAACTTAGGCCCGGTGTCTTTTGGCAAGGGGGATCACTGGATATGCAATAGGGTGTTTATTATACATAATCTTGTAAGAGAGGAGCTCTGGCAGTGATCCAAAGCCAGCTGCCAGCCTCTGCCAGCTGAGAACCTGACTCACAAGTAACCTGAGCTGAGAATAACTCAGCACACAAAGGGCTGCAAGGCTGCATGCTTCCCTTATATGAGTAGCATTTTAAGAGGCAGAGAAGTTGAGAACACTTAAGGGTTTGGGTTTTTTTGTTTGTTTGTTTGCTTGTTCAGTTTGGTTCGTTGAGTTTTAATCAGACTTCCAAGTGAAAATGACAGAGGTCACAGTGTTTCTACAGCTCTCCTCTGAAGGCTGCCCAAAAAGACCACACTCAGTCACTAAATAAAATCAGAGTCCAGGACATCAGGAGTTCCCTGTCATCTCTGCAAATGTAGGATGTCTGTCTGGAAAGTGAACTCGGGTATTTTCTTCACAAGGTCACAGATGAGCCTCGGTCCACTTGAAGCCCTTGAGACCTGATGTCTGCAGAAGATATAGCCAGTTGGTCACCTCAGCTTTGACTTAGAGCCATGTATTGTGGTGTCCCTAACTCCTGTTCTCAAGAAGTGGGGGACAAGCTAATGCCTAAAAGAACTTCAGAGCACCTCTACAGGCAACCCGGGAAGGAAACCATCACTGTGAAGACCGGAAGCTCATGTGGCTTTAGTGGCTGTGGGATGGCTCATCCTTCCTTCTGGGACATTCTGTCCCTGTTGTTAAGAAAGGAGGAAACCTACGGAGGGCTCACACTACACTGTCTCACTTCTCAGGTCTATAATACTAACCGAATCCCTCATTTAGATCCCTACAGTCTGGCTATGAAGTAAATGCTGGCTTTGGATGAAGGTAACATGAATTCATAGAACTATATAATACACAATATATATCACAAAATGCATTGTACAGTACACCTGGTAAGACATTCATGTTATCAAAGCATATTGTCTGGTGAGACTAAGTTTATTATTGCAGTATGAATAGTGGTATGAAAGAGTGATGAACTCACACAATAGCAAAGGCTTGTGTTCCCAGCGAAAATACACATGTGTGTATGTACTATGTGAACACACATGCAAACACACTCACATACCTGCAGTGTCTAGCCAACACCCACATTAATGAGGTGAGGCATGCAATCCAATCTACTCCAAAATACAAGAGAAACTTTAAGTTGAAGCAATAAAAATTAATTTAATTTTGGAGTTGATTTTTGTTTTTGTTTGTTTATAAGACAGGGTTTCTCTGTATAGCTTTTGCTGTCCTGAAACTCACTCTGTAGTCCAGGCTGGCCTCAAAATCACAGAGATCTGCCAGCCTCTGCCTCCCGAGTGCTGGAATTAAAGGCGCGCGCCACCACTGCCCAGCTTTGATTTTTATTTTAAGGAGCCAATTTCTGATGCCTAATGTCTAACCAGACAATAACCTATGAAGAAAACATGCAAGATAAACCAGGATGCGTGATAATTTTGACAAGGATCATTAGGAAAGAAAGGGAACACGGACAGAAACAGGTTACATGAGACTGTTACCTCAGAAGTTGGACAAACTAAGGACAGAGGACAAATTCAAATTAAAAAAAAAGAATAAGTAACAATTTATGAGGCATTTTTTAAAAAGCTTCAATAATATAAAAACAAATGATTTATAAGAGAATGTACATGTTTATTTTTTTACAGCATTCATACCCATATTATTCTTTTCAGTTGAGTAAACAAAAAAAAAACAATAACTTGAAACAAGTAAATGTGTCAGTATAATCAACTGCCCATTAGCTTCTAGTACAAGCAGATTTTCAAGGTGTGTTAGATTTTCGTTGAATAATCTTTCTGAAACACTAAGAGTTATCAGTTTAATCAACTATCTTTCCCTTTAACATTATTCATCTGACTTTATTAACTACTTATTATTAGTTGTTTTGTTTCTCAGTGGTACACTGGCCCGTGATTGATCACACAGACACACAAGGGTTAATTTGACAGGTGATCATGGTTACTAGGACGTACAGCACAGATACACAAAGGGTAAGGTGGCTTACCTTTAAGTCTGTGCTTTCCCCAACCATTCAAATGATGAGCTGCACTTTGCTGACGCTAACCTATGACATCAGCCTGGGGACTGCTGTCGGTAATCAAAACAGTGGAAGCAGACAGAAAGAAAACGTAACATGCCATTTACAATAGAGGCAGTATTCACAGCCCACCTTCCCCGAGTGCAATCAGTCTCTCTGCCTGTGACACATATGCCGTTTGAATTCCTTGCTCCCTCCCTGTTTTGTCAGTGTGAACTCAAGATTCACTCCTGTCTCTGACTCTTATGAGAGACAGTGTTTCATAACCACACACATATTGGATCTAACCATGCAGCCTGCTCTGGCTGAACGAGTGTGGGCAATGTAACAGCGCACTGTTTATAATTGTTCACATCCTTACCCATAGCTCGGGCAAAAGTACAGACTCGTGGCTAGTTTCAGTCAGACTCAATGTTCTATATGTCAGTGCCCCGTCTCCCATTCTAGTGCTGATAAATGACAACATGGAATGAAACTACCAATGTGGGTAGAATTTTGAAGAAAAAAAAAAAGGTCTTGTTAGTACATCCCAGGAGAAACATGAGCAAGGACCACCAGGTCCTCACCACCGTGAGATGGAATTGTGTGAGGAGGAAGTAGAGGAAGGCTGTTGGTAGACCAGGAAGCAGGAAGGACTGGGGGTAGGCTACAGCCGTTTGAGACTCTACAATGAAAGCATCAGGCCATAGCTAGCAAATGAATGAAATGTTTGAATGTCTAAAATTGTATTTGACGTCAAACTAAATAAAACATGATTGAGTAGGAAGGGTTCTACTTTCCATCTAACCACCCGTGTGAAAGCTGAGGGAACTGAAGCCTAGGAGGGTTTCAGTATTCCCAGCACACTTATTAGTGGCAAAGCTGAAGCGAAAATCCAGTTTCTAGAAGGTCTCCTCTCCTACTTAAAGCAGGACCTTATTTATGGACAACCCACAGACAGGGGTGCTGAGGTCAGAGACGGAGGATGGAGTGGGGAAGAGCACTGGCAGGGCTTTGACGGGTGGGATGTCTGGCCGCCTCTAACACTAACAGCTTAACCTTGACACTAGCAAACGCCCTCACACCACTACTTCCTCACCAATAAAAGTGGGATCATAGGGATGAGCCTGGTAATGAGCTGGAACCCAAATAATTTTCTTCCAGGCAATTTCCTAGGCTGTGGGTTACGAATTGCAAAAGGGATACAAATAAGTTTTTGCTTAAAGAAATTATACATGTAATGGAGGTACATTACATATCACTTGTGTGAATAAAAAAACTTTATATAAAAGAAGTTAAAGAGAATAATTGAGCTCATAAGAATTTAGGGAAGCACTCCAGTAAAGTAGATCCCAAGTCTGTTCGAGCCCCCCAAAATAGAATTAATATCATTTGATGTAATAGTTTCAGATTAGTGGCGGATTAGCTCCGATAATAGCTCCTCAGGGGTCTTCATAGAAACAGTAAAACATTTCTTCACTGAGGGTCAAATAGACAATCCTTGAACCCCATAAGCCTGTTTATAGACATAGCTTCCAATGAAATAGCATCTTAAACAGTTATATCAATATACACTGTGAAAATTACGGTAAGCTTCTCACATGATCTTTTCTTGGGAGGGATTCAGACACCAAATGAGGGGAAAATATGACTGAAATAAGAAAACTCATTTGTAAAAATAGTTATGCTGAATATCTTAACAACGGTCACCCAGTTAAAGCAGCACAAATGACACTGGGAATGGGTAGAGACTAGGGGGTGATGCATCTAGGTAAAAACTGGTGTGAAATGACTAAAAGATGTTTAGGAAGTTGTAGGTGTCACAAGTCATTCAGATTCTCTCTATAGTCTCAGAGAGCTTAAGAAAATAGATGTTGGGGGGCTGGAAGATGGCTCAGTGGTTAAGAGCATTGCCTGCTCTTTCAAAGGTCCCGAGTTCAATTCCCAGCAACCACATGGTGGCTCACAACCATCTGTAATGAGGTCTGGTGCCCTCTTCTGGCCTGCAGACATTCAAGCAGACAGAATACTGTATACATAATAAACAAACAAATAAATAAATAAATAAATATTTTTTAAAAAGAAAATAGATGTTGGTACTTTAAATGCTTATGTTATCAAAAACTGGGTATACTGGTTGAGAAGGAATACACTTACTAAAAACACTTAGACGCAAAGTAAAGGAAGCATACAGTTCTGGTCACTGAAAGTAAAACCAAATAATATTTTTCCCTTTTATGCAATATTATTCCAATTATTATGTGGATAGGTACACAGTAGAGAGGCTGGTGTAAAAATAAATGTAATAATTAAGGAGAGATGATTAAACACGGGAAAGTACTAAGAATTGGCTTATCACACATACATATAAAATGAAATTTAAAAAGACTACTTTGGAAATCCATGGAAAGAAGACCATGCATAGCAAGATAATCGGGGGGGGGGGAGTCATTTATGAATACCAACAGTAAACATCTAAGAGATAAGAATAAAATATGGTTCTAAGCATGAAATGAAAGAAAACATGAAATTACATCCCATTATTTCATTTCTGTTAGCAAAGGAAAGGAAAAGACTGGTCCCTTGGATCTAATAAAGATTTTCGTGATACAGAATTCTGATAGCTGTAACTATAGTAGTGAGTTTTGATCTTAACCTTAACTCCGTGCCAGGTGTTTGACCAATTACCTTCACTGAGTGTTTTTTCTCCCAGCACTGGGGCTGTCAGGAACATCATGCTCTCCCATAACACCAAGCTCTCCACTAATACCCTTTGCTCTTCCAGCCAGAGAAGTGTGACTGTTGCCTTAAGTCCCCAGTGTTCCAAATTCCTCAGCAGAACTGCCTGTTAGAAGTCTCTGTGAAGCTTCCAGATTCTCACATCACTCACATTGCCAGAGTGTCTTGGACACAAGAATTTTTCAACTCCGTGTCTCCCAGCAGGCATTAGTACTGAGGAGAAAACATGTGCCAGACAATCTTCACCAAGGCTCCCAACAAATTGATTTTTCTAAGGGTGAGTAATGTCTGATATAAGGAATTCATCATGTTTCATATACTTTATATACATTACACATGACTGTGGAGCTTCCCAACGATACTGCTAGCTAGACATAAAAATCTCCCTATTTTAAAGATGGGTAAGTGATGATGACGCTAGCTTTGCTCACTGAGAAACAAGGAGTAGAACCGAATTCGGAACCCACAGTCCAGATTTAAGATTCTGCCAGACACAGCTAAACCAACCACAGGAAGCAATCATTGTCAGATGGTTGATGGCAAGCAGCAGCGTAAGTCCTGGGAGAGTGGACACGTGAGACAAGCCACACAGCGACCCATGATTTCTGCCAAAGGCTGATTTCTGGGTTGCGAAGGAAAAAATAAGGGAGCCCTGGCAACTTTTCTGACATCTTAAGCATTCTAGCATGCATATAAGCAGGGGCACAGTGATTGGACCGAAAATATTCAAAGACATATTAGCCTTAATTTTCTAATTTTGAAGAAAATTACAAGAACATGGATTAAATCAGTTCAACTAGCCACAAGTAAGACAAGCACAACAAATCAGTAATAAAATTGCTAAAAGCCACTAACAAAATAATTACTATAAAAGCAGTTAGAGAAAAACTGGATACTATTACAAACTTCCAATCAGAACCGAAAAGGCAGAAGACAGAGCACTGACTGTACTTTAAAGGAACTGAAAGGAATGGGAAAGAGAGAAAAGGCCTAATGACGAGAAGTCACTTGATTAAAGATTATAGCAATCCTAAGTTTGTATTACTTGTATCTAATAAAAGGACTTCAAAGTACGTGAAACAAAAATACCAGATACGAATGGAGAAATATACAAATTAAAAATCATATTGAGAGACTTGAATATTATTCTCCTATTAAATGCCATAAAAGAGCAACAGAAAATCAATGGAGAAATCAGGAATGGCAGCTCGTGCCTGTAACTTCAACACCCAAAAAGCTGAAACAGGAGGATCACCATTAGTTCAAAGTCAAGTAAATTCAGGACAGCTTGGGCTCCACAGTGAGGTCCTATCTCAGAAACAGCACTGTAAATTCAGTAGACATAAGAAGAATTGGTAGATTTTATCTAAAATGTGTATATTATGAATATATCCTATTCAATAATTGAAAAATCACACAATTTTTAGATACATACAGAATGCATTCCTAAATACTTAAAACTTAGCCAACATACTTTTCCACAAGTGTTAAAATCACAAGAAAAATTAGAAGATATTTGAGTCACAATTAATGTGGAAATCATGGGAATTTATAGACCTGTCCAATACTGAATGACTCTCCCCCATTCTGCTTAATAGCAGTTTCCCTTAGGCTAGGGGAATGTTAATGTTGGACACAGTGAACACATAGTTAACTTACAGAAAAAACTCATATGCTATCAGAACCCTGCTGTTGAAGCTTTGGCTTCTTCCCCTGCTAAGCTCCCAGGATACTTTCAGTCTCTAGGGTTAGGCAGACGTGGAACACTAGTTTTAAAGAAACAAGACCAGCTCAAGAGGAAGAACTCTGTCTTCATTAGAGGATCCTGGGAAGACAGTCATTCCAGCTCACTCCACAATAAAGTTCCAGGCCAGTATCATTACATATATTATCAGTCCATTTAGTTTTTCAGTTCCCAGCACTGACATGACCCAGACAACCAAAGGCTGCCAGATAGCTGAGAACTTCTAATGCCACAAGCAAGTAGCTAGAAAATAAAAGGAAAAAGATGGAGTAATTTCATGCCTACTGCACCAAGATATTGGAGATCTTTCTTCCATTAGCCCCTACTGCATGTACCTCTTCCATCCCACCAGTTATGGTCTGTAATGAGTCTTTGTCCTGCCAGCCATCTCCCATATAACTACATGGAGACTTATTATTAATTATGAAAGCTCGCCCTTAGCTTAGGCTTGTCCCACTAGCTCTTGTAACTTAAATTAGCCTGCTTTTATCAATCTACACTTTTTTTAAACCTCTCTTTCATTCTATGTGTTTGACTCCCCCCATGTCTTGTTGGTGTCCCCACCTTTTATCTTCCCAGAGTCCTCTCTGTCCCCCAAAGTCCTGCCTAACCTCTTCCTGCCTAGCTATTGGCCATTCAGCTCTTTATTAAACTAATCAGAAGGCACCATGAAAAAGACACATTTTCTTTTCTTTTTTTTAACTTTTTAATATTTATTTATTATGTATACAATATTCTGTTTGCATGTATGACTGCAGGCCAGAAGAGGGCACCAGACCTCATTACAGATGGTTGTGAGCCACCATGTGGTTACTGGGAGTTAAACTCAGGACCTTTGGAAGAGCAAGCAATGCTCTTAAACACTGAGCCATCTCTCCAGCCCAAGATACGTTTTCTTAATGTAAACAAATATTCTGCACTGCTTGTCAGTTTCCTCACAGTGGATACTTATTTCCCTTTCAATCCTTGGGGTCTTCTTAAGGGCTCCTCCACAAGGAACCTATAAACCCCTGCTTGTTTTCTTAACTAGGTTAATCAGTTCAGAAACAACCTCTAAAATTATCTTCAGTTTGGACTCTCTACACCTACTCTCTAGCTTTCCATCAGGAACTCTGACAAATGGAGCTGTTGGCACTGACAATGGAATTTAATTTATTTCCTCCCTTCACCATGCTCATACTTACTAATGCATGTAGACCCTTGATATTTGATACTCACTCTATTTATCTAGGATAACAGCCATAATGTAATTGGCCCATCAAAATGATCAAACCCTATTCATCATCTATACTAAAAGAAACCAGGGATATTTGACATAGCCCAGAAATAAGGCAGTGATTGAAAATAAAGACAGTATGCTGCTGTCTTTCCCAGTTGAAGATTATTCGATTGGTACAAACGAGGAACATTTTTAAGATCAATAAAAGCACAGGTCCAGGAAAATCCTCGGACATATTTGATAGCAACACCATAACTGAATAGCAGCAGCAATTGGCATCCTTGTGCAATTGAGCTTACAATAAGCTAGCTGCTCTCCAAAGTCACCTAGTATTCTGACTAACCCAAAAGGAACTCTAGTGGCAAACTATGAATCACCATCCCTGTACCTTTCCCAGTCTTTGATGCTGACACAAATCTCTTTGGTTCCCTCCTGGCTTAGTGTATGTCTTCAAGTAACAGAGAAATATGATGCTTTTTCTCTCAGAACACGTTGGCATAAGGAGTTCATATTCAAGTTCAAATGAATGGCTCAACAGACATATTCATTTTACTCACTTGCAAGTATTTTTGGTGTTTATGATCCCCACTCTAACGTATATGATCCAGAAAAAAACCACTAAAGAATCAAAAGGAGTTTCGTGCAGATTATTGGAGGACCTGGGGTCTTTTTGGCATGTTTTAGTCAGCTAAAGTCTACAGTTTCTTTTCATTACACCCTGAATCTATTTGCTCAAACGTGAAATTAGCCCTAAATCATGTTTAATTAACTAGCTTGCTTTTAACATCACACCAATATTTGAGCTCCTTCCCCAAGGGACTGTTGCAATCATCAGTATGATTTTGCTATGTGTTAAGGTTATTATTGCACCAAAAATCATAGCTCTGAATTAAATTGCATGTCAGTAGAAAAATCAATTTACTAAAAGGAATTTAATTCCATAACCAAAATTTTATGAAAGCAACAGATCCATGAAGTGAGTTAAATCTCTACTAAAAATAGAACTGAATATCTTTCTTCTCCAAAAAAGACTTATCAATGTACTCAAATTCATGATAGACATTACTGGGAAAAATTCCACTAACTAGTATAATAGGGATCTTACATCCTATGGTTGCTGAAAAAATCATAAATTAGCACAACATTGCCAGTAATGCTTCTGTAAAGCAAAAAGGTTGAGACTGCTGTGTACTTTAGTGATAAATGTATCAGAAGCAGGCTTTTACTGTGAGGCTTTTACACTTTATACAGACGTGAAGTAGACTTGCTGAATCATCACAATTGAAGCAGGATTATACAGGTCAGCGGTGACTCTGCTAATGAACACAAATCCCAAATAATTAACGCACTCTTCCTTTATTTAAATGAACATATACACATGAAGGGCAGGAGTGTACTCAATTCTTGGAAAAAGCCACAGTCTTGCTCATGCCCATGGAGTTGGATAAAATGATTTTACAGAGGACTCAGCATTGCTCAGCCACTGAGAAACCAATTGGCAAAGGAAGTAAGAATACATTGCTAGGGCAACAGGCAACATGAATCTATTCCTGCAGCAATGGCTTCTAATTAATTTAATCCTAAAATAGTTCTGTAATTTGCCATGGAATCCAGGACACTGTGAATTACCGAAAGAATAAAATAGTAAAGGAAAAAATTGGATAATTTGATATAAATTAGTAAGGGTACTATTTTGCTGTATTTTCTTTACAAAAACAATTGTTAAATTATGTCTATTTTTAAAACAATTCCAATTTGATTCTTAATATTTGTAGCCTTCAGAAAAAGCAATGAAGAAGTTGGGGAGATGGAAGTCAGGGAAACAGCTCAGTGTGTAAAATACCTGTTCTGTAAGTATGAAGACCCAAGTTCCACTCCTCAGGGCCCACACAAAAATTGCATCTGTGACATCAGTGCTGGAGGGGCAGGGCAGAAACAGTCAGATTCCTGTAGCTCACTGGATTGCCAACTTGGAAAAACCAGTGAACTCCAGGTTCACCAAGAGACTGTCTCAAAAAGAAATGTGGAAAGTCATCAAAGAAGACATCCATTGCTGACTTATATCACACACACACACACACACACACACACACACAGAGAGAGAGAGAGAGAGAGAGAGAGAGAGAGGTGGGATGTCCTTCTGTATATGTGTTGCTTTAATTGGATAATAAATAAAGCTGTTTGGCCAATGGCTTAGCAGAGTAAAGTCAGGCAGGAAATCAGAACAGAGATAGAGAGAAAGAGTAGGCAGAGTCAAAGTGACTCAGAGAATCCCAACTAAGGCTAATACAATTTTCTCTCCATCAAATTATATCCATAAAACTGAAAGAAACAATCACTGGTCTGAGCCTCATAAATAGAAAATATCCACAAAGTTTTTTACTCATGTTGTTCTTGCATAACTGCAACAAGAGGCAATGCTGAACTCTAAATAGTACCTAAGATTTCAAGTTAGGTATTACTTCTTTGACCCAAAAAAACCCTTTATTTAATATCTACAGAAGTCTACAAAACAGTGTATTGTTCATCTTGCCATTTGACGTATTTCTTTGAACTATTTAGGTTTCTGTCTTAACATCCTTCCAGCAGAATGACCCTATGGTTGCTGCCTCCCTTACACATTTTCTCTCTATTTCATTCCTAGAATTTATTTTCTGCATTACTGAAGACACTTAGCTTTGGCAATGCAAGACATCAGATCTATTCCGTTCTATATAGATGGCACTGTGGTGCTCTCTCTCTCTCTCTCTCTCTCTCTCTCTCTCTCTCTCTCTCTCTCTCTTTCTCTCTCCCCCCCCCTCAGGGTTTCTCTGTAGCTTTGGAGTATGTTCTGGAACTAGCTCTTGTAGACAAGGCTGACCTCGAACTCACAGAGATCTGCCTGCTTCTGCCTCTCAAGTGCTGTAATTAAAGGTGTGCGCCGCCATCACCCGGTCCATGGTCCGACTTTTAAAAGAAAAGTCAAGTGCTCATATAGTCCAGATGTTTCATATATTTCAGTCAACTCTTGAAGCCCAGAACTATGAGAGAGAGAGAGAAAGAGAGAGAGAACAGAGCTTGGGTTGTATGCCATGGCATTGAGAAAGAATGGTTAGAATACAGCTCTTAGAAGAAATCAGATGACTTTCTGGCTCAATAGAAGGGTTTTGTGGTTCATTAGTAATTCCTTTCTTGGCCCAGGAGGAAAGTGTTACAGAATGTAACCCTGTTTTGGGCATCCTTTGACTAACCTCTTTGTCTCTATTTTTTTTTTTTTTGCTTGTTAACTTAATGACAGGTCTTTATCAATAGTATCCTGTCAGATTAAAAAGAAATCAGAAAATACATGAGACTCAACTTGTTATTATAGTAAAAGTTGTCAAGAGGAAGAAACAAGTAACAATAAAAGATGCAGTGAATTAGTAGGTGAGAATCTTAGATTCATCTCTCATTTCGATGAGTGGAAAAAGGAGATAATAGCATATGAAAATGTGAGAAAAAACCCATATAGGATTCATTATTTTGCTTTCCTTCCAATTAAGAAAAGATGATTATGTTATGAAATTGTAAGAATGTAATATGGAGAATTATTAGAAGATTTACATTACTAATGTAATGCTCTATGTTATTGAGTAATGAAGCAAGGCTAAGCCTAGAGAAGACAAAGCTGGGGAGAAAAGAGTAGGGCGAAAGTGAAAGAAGAAGAAAGTCACTATAAACCAAGAAGTACCCAATCACTCAGATTCCTCTCCTACTCTGGAAAGAGAGGTCAATTGAGAGATAGCTCCAGGGCCATGTAACTGGATCCAGCTCCTCTTTTGATGTTCTCACCAACAAGGGTTTAACTGCCCTTTCCTTGATTCATTAGATGGTCACTTCAAAGAGACCCTAAGAGGCCAATATTTGCCTAAACAACTCCCTTGCCTAAGTAAATCTAGACAAAAAACCCCAAAGCAATTCATCTTAAATTTCACACATTATTGCCTTTGGCCCCTGTCAGTGACCTCAGCCTACAATATTGATTGCTGCTTGCCTCCCAATATGAATGTCTCCAGTGATCAATCAGACAGCAGAACAGAAAGCTGTCCAGTCTGATGCTGAAGATGGACCAACATCAAGGGTTAACCCAAGAGAAAACCTCTCACTTTAGATGTGCTGACTTTACCATTAACAGGCCATTTCCAAGTCAGACAGGAATGGCCCACACGTGGTCTGTGACTCACGATTCTGCAATGTGAAGATGGATATACTATTTAGAAGAAGTAAACTCAATCCATGAAATTAAAAAGGTATCTTTGTTCTAAGATCAGTGGCAGTTCTGTGCAAGGAGAGCACAGTCATCTATGATGTTTATTTTCCAAAACAAAAGACTAACAAGCAAAATTATCCTTGTCAGTAAGTGTGGGGACTGTTTAACATACTAGTAATGAAAGATACACATGATAAAAGAAGAAAAATACAGAACTCTCATAAATTTGGAAAGGCTAAAGCATAGCATACAAAATTGGTAACAAGTAGCAATGTAGGCGCTCTGTCCTAAGCAGGAAGGCACCCAGCAGGTTTAAGCTAGCCCAAGACACTTAGAGCACTGGACCCAGAAACTTCCCATTATTTTTGTTTGACAAACAAATTAACACACGTATAAATACTTTGTGGGGACTATATTGAATAGAAACAGGAAAGAACATGATGCACGTCTTTAATCCCAGTACTCTGGAAGCAGAGGCAGGTGGATCTCTAAGAGATTGGGGCCAGTCTAGTCTACATAGTGAGAACATGTCTCAAAAAAAAAAAAAAAAAAAAACAGGAAGGAAGGAAAGAAAGAGGAACAGTCTGAAGACAAATACTGGGAAACAGACCAATGACAAACTTATGACTGCAATATTTCACCATAAATAAAATTTCTAACAGGCAAACATCCAGTAAAAATGAAAATGCATATTAAACCACTGAACGGGTTAGATTGCTCAGCAAGTAAAGGCATTACCTAGCAAGTCTGAGGACCCTAGTTCAATCCCTTGCATCCTTGAAAAGGCAGAAAGAGAGAACCAGCCTCACAAAGCTGTCACTGATGGGTCACACAAATGGGACATGAATCCCACCACATTAAAACAGTTTTTTTTAAACCACTGACAATTTCTAAATAAGACAAATGTTCAAACTCGGTAGACAAAAGAATGCCTTGTTTTCTTTATAGCTCATAAAATTGAAACAATGCTTATGAAAGATTTGAAAATATGAGATTTTCAAGAAACATGATGAACTTCAAAGCTTACAAGTACAGATACTTGTTAAAAGTATCATGAAAATGTTGAACTGAAATTTACATTTCAAAAGCAATATTTCTACCGGTGGTGAGAGTGGAAAGATTTTTTTTCTATTCCTATGATTTCTGTGGTTATTTTATAGTGGCCATACAATGCTTTTATAGCAAAAATGTGAAATTATCATTTAGTGAAATATGAAGAGCACCTTTGGAGAAATAAATCTCAAAGAATATCAGAAGAATACATCTCACCCTGGAACATCTTTCTCTTTTCGTCGTTAATGTCTGGCTATGTCCAAGATGGATTCTCCATGCCCAAGTCAGGAAGGTATCACTATAACATATGCCCAAGTCAGGAAGGCATCACTATAACACATGCCCAAGTCAGAAAGGTACAACCATAACACATGCCCAAATCAGGAAGGTACAACCATAGCACATGCCCAAGTTAGTCAAACATCATGAAAACACACAAACAAGTATTTTATTTTGAAATTTGTGAAATCTAAATTAAAATTCCTCTCCTCCATTATCCTCTGTCCTTGCTGTTACAATCAATATTTCCGGTATTTTAGTCCATGAAAAATTTTCAACACTAGCCAGGCATGGTGGCACATACCTTTGATTCCAGTACTCAGAAAGCAGAAGCAGGTGAACCTCTGTGAGTCTGAAGCCAGTCTGGTCTACACAGAGAGTTCCAAGACAGTCATGGCTATAGAGAAAGACCCTGTCTTGACAACAAGCAAACAAACAAAAAAAATCAAACATTAAAATAATCTTAATGACTCAACAGGCAGTATAATTCTATTAACTTTAGTGAACATGTATAAGTCCTTTATATTTTTGAGAATTGTCTTTGGATGACACTTAAGATAATAAATATTCAGAGTAAATGAATTAATATGATCTAAGTACTATGTAATTATAAACTGTAATTAAAATGTTGGTTTAAAATTTTTTTCTACAGTGTTTCTGACCTTGTATTTTTTTATGGCATATTTAGATCACAGTATGCAAGCTGATTAATAATGGTTCCTTTCCACTTGTTTTGTTCATATCATCTACTAATTATATGGATTTTAAAAAAGTATATTGTAATACTTTCAACACATGGGCAATATAAGATATGTCAAAAGTCACATGAGTTGCAGAAAGATATCTCACTCAAGATATACTACTGCATACTCACTAGGACGGCTAACACCAAAGCCACAGAACTGCAAGGTTGGTATGCATGTGAAGAAATCCAAACACTTACACTGTGTCAATGGGAACAGAAAGACATGTAGCGTCTCCAGAAAACGATACAGCATTTCCTCAAAGGGGTAAATGCAGAATTACAATATGGTCCATGAATTAATTCTACTACTACAAGGAGAAAAAAAAGGAAGATGTGTACTTTATATGAATGTTCATAGAAGCATTATTCCTAACATCTAAAAGGTGAAAATTAAACTAGATGCCTACTACTTGTGAGTGGATGAGCAAAACAAGACATCTCCTTAACACAGAATATCATTTATCTATAAAGATACACTTGAAAACATTATTCTGAGTATAAGATGCTAATAACAAAGACCACATATAAAATATATAATACAGATGTATTCTATTTCGTTGAAACATCCAAAAAAGTATATTAATGGTTACCTGGGGCTGGAAGGGGTTGTGTGACTTAATGAGTGATTGAGAATAAGTATAGTTTGGAGGGAATAGGAAAATATTCTAAAGCAGATTGGGATGATGATTATATACTTGAATATACTAGAACAATTGGATTGTGTGGGTTTTTATATTATTTATTTGTTCTTCAAGACAGGGTTTCTCTGAGTAGACCAGGTTGGCCTTGAAGTCAGAGATCAGCCTAGCTCTGCCACTCAAGTGCTGGGATTAAAGGCGTGCACCACCGCCCAGCTTAACTGTGTATTTTAACTGGATTCATTTATGAGATGGGCTTCTCCATAAAACTGTCTAAAATCAAGACTGAGTTATGGTTTTATGTGAGCTGCTTGTGTTATACATCATGATAGTTCTGAGAAAAAAACTAGCATTGACAAAGGTTTATACTTTTATAACATTTTAATTTTATAACAAATTTCAAAATATTTCTAGAATTTACTGGAGGCAAAGCTTTGTGAATAATGGTGATAACCACAGTCTTTTCTATTAGCTTCGAGCTGAAACAACTTGAAGGGTTCATGTGTAATAAAGGACTCTAAGCAAAGTGGTTTATCTACATAGTAGAATATCATCAACTATCATAACTAAGAACTGTAATTCACAAAAACAACATAGAAACATTAAAAGTCTTAAAATAATGCTAGGGTGGTATTTAAGATACATAACGGACATACCTAAGTCACTTACAATACCTGTCTCTGTGAGAATTAAAGTGGATGGATAATAGAAGAATTTTATTGTTTTTTCCTATAGCACTTTTCTTACATAATCCTCTCAAAAATATTGATATTGCTATTACTTCGTCAAGCCAAAAGAGAGTACAGAAGTCCAACCAATTTAAAAGATTCCCTAGAGATATCTAATAACAGAATATTAGGAAGACACACAAGAAGAATGCCAGACGCTAGTGGAATTAGAGATAGCAGGGTCTACAATGATTTCAACTCATCAGGTGACAGGACCATCTCCTACCAGTTCATGTAGTCTCTGTCTCTGTCTCTGTCTCTGTCTCTCTCTCTCTCTCTCTCTGTGTATGTGTGTGTGTGTGTGTGTTCCCACCAAGTACAGTACCAGGCATTGATGCTCAACTAATGGGATCTTAAGATACTACTCTGCTCCCAAGAGCTCACATCTGGAAGGTGTGAGTGACATTGAAAGGGAGACCAAGACATAGGGAATGCTGTTTAAGAGGGAGTGAGGTCCAGATGATGAAGGCATTTGTTGCAGGGTCATTAGAATACTGAATCTAATAGCCACTGTGTTGATACTGTCCAAAAGCTGTACCATCAGCTTCCTACTACCCTCTGAAGTGCAATGCCCAGGGAAGAGGAAAGAACAGGAAGAGAATAAGAGAACTTTGGCTAATGGTTTCTCTGTTTTCTTCACAATGGTCTCAGGGAGGAGGAAAGTAGAGAATTAAGTAGTCTTAAAATTCAGTCAAAACATTGACCATCCCAAGGCACATTTGCCTCTAAAATATTGGGTATCAAATGCTTGCATTGGTTGGTTTGACTTTAATGCCTCGGGCCCAAAGTTTGACTAGTGTACTGTGTGAGCATCTATCTGTTAAGGGAGTATTCACTTTCTGACTTGTGTTCCTTTGCATGAGTTCAATCAGTTTCAATGTAGGAACTGTAGCAAGCAAGTATCCACTACAAATTTAATATTTATTGCTTGGTGCTAAGCCTCCTATTCCTTCAGTTATCAGTTAATAACAACGAAGCAAAACTGTTAAGTTTGTGATATTTGTTTTAAGATCATTCCTACCTGCCTATTATTCATAATTTTTATTGATTTAATTTTAGGAGTATGGTATTTTGCTTTCATGTATGTCTGTGCACCACACATGACTGTGTAGTTCAGAATTCAGAAGGCGGCATTGGATCCTCTGGAACTGCAGTTACAGGCAGTTGTTAGCAGCCATGTGGATGCTAGGAATTGAATCTGAGTCCTCTGGAAGAGCAGTCAGGGTACTTATCCATGGATCCATCTCCCTAGCACCCTTTTAATATTTACCATTCAAGTAAACTTTGCTTGAATTTTATACAGACAAGTAGAAGGAAGAACGGCCCTGGTGTTCAGGGATGAGTGTTGCTGTGATTCACTGGATTTTTTCCAGTCTTTCGTTCTCTAAACACTTGATACATTTTCTTTATGCAGCGTCACTATGAACACATGGTATGCCACACACTATTCTGGAGCCACCCTTTCCCAGTGGCAGCCTGTTCCCACCTAAAATATAACCTTACCCTATCATGCTTATTCAATGGTTGGACTTGTCCAAAAGCAAAAAAAAAAAAAAAAAAAAAAAAAAAGTTGCTCTCATCTATGTATTGAAGCACCTTCCTTCACAGCCCACTACCACACATTAAATAGCATCACTACATGCTTTATATGTTGACTTTCCTCTTCTATGTAGGAGCCCCTTGAACCACAGCAGCAGCCGTAGTGAAGCAGAGCTTCACAACATCACCTTAGACATTGGGTACCAGGCTTAGCTTTATGAGCCTGGTCAAAGGCTTTGGCCCATCCATTTCCAGAACATCTCCTGTGGTTCACGCCACTGGGGTTCCACTACACCATAAAGCAGATAAAATCCCTGTTGAAGACTGTTCTTACTGTTCCTTTAATTTATCATTTGTTTCCCCACAAGTGTGGGAAACCAGATAAACACCCATCTGTCCATTGCTTAGCTTGGGGATTGCTCTGGGCCTGGTTCCCTAAGGTTCAAAACAAGCTCCTCTCTTGGTAGCAATCCATGGCCTTCCAGGCTGGCTTCTTACTGTACATCTTCTCTGTATGAAACCCCAGGCTGGCTTCTTTTAGTTCCTGCTCTGTCCTGGAAGTCCTGTAGGATGCTACTTCTGGGTCTTGCCTTCATCTCCACCCTTCATAGAAACAGATAGGTAGCTCTACAAGGCCACACAGCCCAGACCTATGGGAGAGACACTCATGAAGCTCATGACTCTAAGCAAAGCACCCTAGCAGACTAACTTCATGACCCGGACACAAGAAAAAAAAATAATTGCCTGGTACTTCCTTAACAGTTAGACCTAAACACAAAATCATACAAATCTGAATGTTTCCTCAGTGATTTTGAACCTGTACAAGGATGCTGAATTTCCAGAAGCCTGTCTTGCTATATCTATTCCTATTCTAGAACAAGTCATTGTTGGTTTAATCATGTGACTCACCCAGCTGCTTGTTTGTGTACACTTGAACACCACGCAAGTGACAGTCTTTCTTTGTCTCATGACAAAGCACTTGGGATTTCCTTCTGCTGCAGGGTGACCAACAACGTCCCTTTATTGGAGACAGTCAGTGAGTAAACACAATATAATGGTGGCTGCAATGTCTCACCTGAACTATGAAGTCTGGCTTTCTCATCGCTTGGCTATGGACAGAATTCAAATGGCCAGAAAGTACTATAATTAAAGCAAGGAGAAGGATCCTACTTAGGCTGATAAGATCTTTGACTTCTGGAAGGGTTTCATTTTCCCTTCTTTAGTTTCCCTCTCTCTGAACGACTGTAAACATCAGTGCAGTTGCTGTCCAACCAGCTGCTAGCCAAGGGTGGGAGTTCTGGTTGATGATCATGTAGTCCAGAATATCACATGTAATGTTTATGCGTTCACCAAAACTTCATATGGGAATGGAGGTGGGGCAGTTCTGTCAATAGAGAACTTGCCTTGCAGACAAAGGACATGAGTTTGATCCTCTGAACCCATGTGAAAGCAAACAAATGAACCGAAAGCCAGACACCACTTTAGGCGCTTGAAATCCCAGGACCAAGAAGGAAGAGATGGGAAGTCCCCTAGGCTTATTGGCAGCCAGCCTAGTCTACTTGGCAAGTGCCGGATCAATAAAAGATCTTGCCTCCAAAAGCGGGGATGGGGGTTGGGGGTAGGGGAATGGGGACACGACAGACAGTATAAAAGCCAAGCTCACACACACACACACACACACACACACACACACACACACACACACATATTTCCCTCTCTGTCTCTGCCTCTCTGTCTCTGCCTGTCTGTCTTTGTCTCTCTGACTCTCTCTGTGTGAATCCCTCCATTTAGGCAAAATGTTGACGAGGCACCAACTATGCTAAGCTCTGGCCTTTAAGAAGCCCAGTCTTGGTGAAGAAAGCTATGGCCAGAAGAAATTCTTGTAATTTAAATGTGAAAGGAAATCACCAATGGAAACAAAGTCTAGCGCCATCTAAAGCAAGGGACTGGAAGGGCAGGAGAGTGAGGGTCAGAGAAATAATACTCCTGGGAAAGGTCAGTATCAGCACACATAGAAGAATGTACCTGTGCAGAAGACAACATCGGCCAAAAGATTGGAGCTTGCCCTGCCTCGCGGACAGGCCTCAGCTCCTCAAGGCCCTAATGCATACGCCAGATAAGGAAGCTGCACTTCATGCTCAAGTTATGAAAGTATCTTGATTGGAGAGAAACTTGGTTCCTTGCCAGCCTTCCTAACACCCCCACCTCTTTCGTCTCCACCTTTTAAATGCAGGCAGTTCTCCCACAGGCCTCAGCTGCGGTGCTCCCAGCACCTGACACAGCAGCTGTGGAGAACATCTGCATCATCGAGTTTGTATCCTGTGGACTGGCAGCTCTTCCTCCTCCTCCCTGCCTTTCCTATTCCCTATTCTATTCTCATTTCCCATATGGCAGCTGTTGTCCAGGCTTTGTTACCACTTCCGAGTTCTCATTCTGTGTTACTCTTGGGCCCTTAACTGATTGTGGCCAGTTGAGTATATTGACCTTAGCAGTTTCAGGTGACAGCAATCTCATTACTTTAACCACTATCAGCAGATCCATCTGCAGAGTTATTTACTTAGCTAGGTTCTCACACAGATCTGCTTATGGTAATGATGGTAATAACAATTATTCTTATTATTTATTATTAATCTCTAAGAGTGCTGGACTGTGTTAAAGAATTTTTTTTTTGGGGGGGAGGATAATCTCTCATCGTCAAAGGCACTGACACAAAAAGACAAGAGATCTAAGCATAAAAAGAAGGGCCTCAAGCTTGGTCTACTTGTGGGACTCCTAAAATTGGGAGCAGGGTCTGTCTCTACCAGTCCTGGCTGGAACCTGGAAACCTATTCCTCACACCAGATTGCCTTGCCCAGCCTTAACACAAGGGAATGATTTATTGAAAGGGAATGCTTGTCATGAAAAATATAGAATAATAAAACAGTATGAGCCTTGGATTCAGAAAGATTACTATCCTTCTAATTTAGGGTAGGTTCTTTATCTATATAATGGAGGGAGTAGATGTCCCCCTAAAGTTTTGTGAAGATTAAAGAAAGTGAAATACTTAAAATGCTTTATACAGCATCAAATAAAAGGTTGCTATTATCATTACCACCTACACTATTTCCTTCTACAACCAATAAAGTCTGGCAATAAAGTCAATGACCTAATTAAGTAAGAGGTATGGATGATCCTGCATATGGACTAGGAAGATCCAATTTGAAGTTAAGAGTCAATCTCAGAATCAAATATATCACTTACCTATCAAAGAGTTAAGAATGATGGAGGAGCCCATGATCTAGCTTTGGGTTTGTTCTAGTCTTATATAAGGGGGCAGGACTTTTCCAGTAGAGATTCTGGATGATTAATTGTAAAGGGAAAATGCCTTAGCTACTGAGTGCTGGATATATATATATATATATATATATATATATATATATATATATACATATATATAGTGTGTGTATACATGTGTATATATATATAACACACATATATATATATTATATATATATACATACATACCTTCCAACAGATCTCATGAGTACCTCCCCACAGCCCACAAGTCAAAAAGGAAACACAAAAACCCATGTGTCACAGCTGGAAGCTATATGCCCGGAGATTCTGATGGTAGCAATGATATCTTGTTTAACAAATCTGCCAGAAAGAAATGACTGGAACTCAACACAACCATTAGAACATCTCAACTAAAGCTTAAAATCAGTGTTTTCTCCTTGCATTGCATTAAGCTAAGAAAGCAGTTCCGAGTTATATATCGTTAAAAATTATGACAATTTTGCGAGGATTCCAACAAGCACGTATGAATTTCTGATCTGCACACATCTGCTAAGGATCGGAGCCATCTCAGCAAACAGTATGTTTATACTCTCTCCACAGGACAGAAAGCACACAAAGATTAGCATCTCTTGAAGGAAGAGCCTCGAAAGCAAACAACGCTTGCATAACATGCTCAGAGCTATGGGAGAAATTGTTTGAACTGAGAACAAAAATCAGATCTACCCTACATTTAGATGCCCACTTCTCATGCAGTCTGGGTCTTTGCAATGAGCGGGTAACAGAAAGGAAGAATGATAATTTCCCTCATGATCCTAGAGAGAAAAAATCTTTGTTTTCCCAAACCAATGTAATGATCTAGAACTCTTAATTTGCACAGACATTTTCTAAAACGGATTCTGATCTCAAGAGATGAAATACCATGAATTCTAAGCGAACATAAATATAACCACATGCTCTCCAAGAGATCCTAAAAGATCACAGAATGTAGTTTGTATACTTAAAATTATTTGATTTGATTTGTTGCCTAATATCCTCCAAAGGGAACTTTAGTATTTTCTCCTTTAATTATTAGTTCCCACCAGGAAATTTGTCTTAAAGACTTTTCTCATTTATTTTCTTAATAAGCTTCCTTGTGGCTTACTCTCCACTTCATTTGCAACTATAGGAATGGCTTGATCCTCCAAGCACAGAGATCCACAAAGGCTTACTAGAAAATCCATTAAAAAAGATGAGAAAATCAAGACTACAGTTTTGAATAAGCACCAACAAGTAGAAAGAGCAAAGTTAAAAAAAAAAGTTAGTTTTTTCCTTAGGATTGAAATAATGTACTTTACATAATTTGTCTCAACTATGTAATTTCTCTAAGTTAAATATAAAAATAATGTTTTGTAGGAATAAAGTAAAAGCTATGAGAAAATGAGAAATCGTTTCACATTCCAATATCCATTCTAACAATGAGGTATGAAATGTTATCACCTATGTACCTAAATAATTTAGATCAATTGTTTCTTGATATTGATATGGTATTTTATTATACAAACCTATTTAAAAAAATGGAATAAAACTTACATTATTCAAAGCACAAATAGCCACATTTATACTGGGAGAATTTAGGATGAAAGCAATCTTTCATTAAAAAAGATTATCTCTCAAATATCCTTTAAAAATTAAACAGAGAAATCATTAGTTTAATTTAATACAATTGAAGAGAAGTATTAACATTTGGATGGCATTTTTAAAAGGCTGAGACCAGCAGCTCTTCAGAGTTCTCACTGGGAAATAGATTCAGAGGTCCATAAGAATTAGTAAAGCGGATTTTTCCAATTCAGATCATCTCAATTCCAAACCCAAACCCATTTCCTCACTTAAAAACAAATGCAGGGTCATGCTTCCAAGCTTACCTTCCTCTGGGGTTACTGACCTCCTGTGTTGGCACTTCCAGACCTTGGGGACTGAAAGGGACTGCCCGTATCGTGGGTTATAGCGGTAGCATGCACCCATGGTGCTGAAGGGTGGTGAGCCTGTGGTAAACATGCTGGGCTCTCAGCACAGCCTGAGAGGAGCTGTGTGGACAATGTGGCTTCCCTGTTCCATCACAAGGAGCAACTGGTACCGTGCCACCTGGGAAGAGCCTCTGCCAGGACTAATGAGTCAACCTTCCAAGTGCATGGTGGGCAGACAGGTTCCACCACCTCACAGTGTGTGTGTGTGTGTGGCGGGGAGGATGAAACGCTTTATAGAAACCAACAGTGTTTTTCACGTTTTTCCTTTTGTTCTCTGCCTTTTTCAGGCAGAGATTGCTTCATTATAGAGGCGATGTCTTCAGTTAAACTCACAACTTACAAGTTTTGACTTTTGTATTTTTAATATCACTCAAAACTAAGTTGTCTTGCTTGAAAAGTGAGTGTATTTATCTACTATACCTGTCTTCAGAATGTTAGGAATTTTATTCCTAGGTTCTTAAAGACAACCCCTTTCCCCCAAGCATCCCAGTGACCTCCATCACTACATTTAGCACTGGATGTAATTCAGAATTCTGAAAAACCATTGTATAATTACCTTAATGAGACTTTGTGTTTATGTTGTGTCTTTTATCTAAAGAGCTCAAAGCACTTTGCAAATATATCTTATTAAGCTTCATAACACCCCGTTCAGGAATGCTATACTAAGGATTATTATTATCCATTTTACCAGGTGGGGAAACAGAGAGATTACCAATTAAATGACTCAATTTGAGGTCACAATGCCAACTAAAGGTAGCATACCACAGGGCTCTTAACTCAAATCCCAAGGACATGTCCAACTGAGCAAGAGATCTTCCAGACATCGTAAGCTTTAGTTCTTAAAGACAATCCGTTCTTCTTTTGCTGTACATGTTTAGACAACAGAAAACAAATTAGAATATGTCATATCACAAGTTAGGTCACACCTGCTAGAGCTAGCACAAGTGCCCACTCGATTCGCTTTACAGTTCTGTTTCCAAGGGCCACCACCAGGCCCTCCACTGATGGCCCAGGCCACAGCTGGTGTCCATGCATGGCATAGAGCGGTTAGTCAGTGGGCTTTTCCCGTGCCCCAGGAGTAAGAGGACCGTGAATCAGGCACCTTTCCCCCACTTCACATCTTTAAGGTTATACAGATGGTGGTAGTATCATATCTTACAGAAAAAGTCAAAACCTCCGCTGCAAAGGGATCAGTCATAAGGAAGCAGTGACAATTGCATTCTCCACGACTTAAAGTTTAGCGTCTGATGCATATTCACTGGGAATCGATACAGAATTATACAATTAAAAAAATGAATCTATGTTGTCGCCTCCAGAGATTTGCACTCTTCTACGAAGAGATGTGTGAACATCCCCAGGCAAGGATACAAATACTCTCTCTTGCAGATTAATTTGGCTGTCTTCCTGTCTGGCAATATCTCTTCCCCACTGTTATTTGTTCGTGTGCATACGGCCACACTGTTCTTTTAAACGACTGCATTTACATTTCGTATGCATATAAAAATACATAAAATTTATGTTACCCTTTCCTATTTTATTTGTCATTTTGGGCATTTCTTTTTATGTCCTATGAACTTCAGTAAGCATCCTTGTAAGTCTAAATGTGTGGGATCGTTAAGGTATTTTTATATGTTTCCCATTATTATGTAATCTGCAGACACTTGACTCTAAAGCATGACTGTTGTCTCCGCCGCTTTGTACAGAGAGCTGCCTATAGCATGGTGAGTCTCGGATGGAAAAGAAATTGCCATCCTTTCCTTAGGATTATTTTGCAGCAGAGGTTTTGACTTTTTCTGTAAGATACTATACTACCATCATCTATCTGAACTCAAACATATGAAATGGGGAGAAGGTGCTTGTTGCTCAAAAAGAGACACTGAGTTGGATCTCTAGCATCCACATTAAAACAACAAAATGTCTTTAAAAGCCAGGTACAGTGGGCTGTAATTCTAGGGAAGTGGGGACAGGTGAATTCCTGGGACTTGTATCCTGCTGGTCTAGCCAGTTGGTGACCTCCAGGTTCAGTGAGATACTCTTCACAAGCAAGGTGGAAAGCAAGTGACAAAGATATACAACACTGACCTCTATGAATGCACACAAACATACACACATACACACACGTAAACTAGAGAATGTTTCCCCTGAACAGATGGAAAAGTGGCTAGAAGAGGTTGTAAG
Organism: Myodes glareolus; assembly: GCF_982192425.1. NCBI lineage: Eukaryota > Metazoa > Chordata > Mammalia > Rodentia > Cricetidae > Myodes > Myodes glareolus. The sequence continues at coordinate 65,461,289 of NC_142035.1, forward strand.
AACATAATATACAATTATCCATTAGTGATTTATAGTTCATATTCTCCAAGTTCATGAGTTCAACAACAAATCCAAATCTTTGTCTTTTGCCAATAGACAGGATAGTAGGTCTCATGTCTTAGAGAAAAATGTGTGTTGCAAATAAAGCCTCAGTTACATGATTATCCTGAACATGAATGTCCTATGATGGCTGCTTTGTGTCTCTTCACCTCCAAATCATATGGCAGGTTCATAGTTAAATTAAAATCAACGCCAATAGTGTTTTCAGCGACCTAGACTGGAAGGCCAACGAGAATGTCCTCTTTCCAGTGGGATTTGCCGCTGTGTTAATTTGATCTTCACAAAACACAGGTTTGGAAATCCTATGTCTGTCTTCTCATTTCCTAATAATTATGTAGTTGGCAAGATTACTCTTTAGTCTGAAGATCTTAAGGAGCCAAAGGAACCAAAAGCCTTAGAACAGTCAACAGCTGAGCGGGCCTCCCACCTTTGTTCTTATTAGTGGAATCATTTGTGCATTTACTAAACATGCACTTTCGGGCAAACAGGATAAATCAGATGCAGCACTGCTTTCCAACAGCTGAGCACGGTCAGGGCCGCAGCCGGAGAGAGAGATGAAGAGTAATGCTCTCGCGGCATGGCCGAAGCCTCCTGGGAGCGTCCAGAGCTAACTAAACAGCGAAACAAGTTGTGCACAGCTAACAGCAGAAGCGCTCTACCTTCAGTCAGCAGAAGCCTAACCTGATTTACATTCCTTTTAACAGTACACGACTTAGGAATCCTTGTTTATTCTTACATAGTGCAATTATAGCTGCCCCTAGTCTTTCTCAAAATACTGCTGTGATCTCTAAGCTTAAGTAGCTCCATGACTGTGCTTTTCGAGTACACAAAAAAGGAGTTGTTTTTAAAGCTAGCAATTCTTTAACAATGGTATTTCTGAGCCTGTACGTTGTAGCATGAAGGTGAGGTGGTTTAGAAGGGGTTCTAGGAAAGTTCTCCTGCTTTTAGGTCACACACAATAGTCCTGTATTTCAATGTTCTGCCCACAGACAGTTTCATGCAAAGTCTCTAGATGCCGAGTATAAAACAAGCAGCAGAATAAACAACCAGGCCAACACCCTGACATCACCTTCTAAATAGTCCCGCAAAGTGATGTATTATTAGGTACTTCTAATGGCCATTGATGACATGTGGAACGTGAGAAAGGCCTTAGTGTCTGTGTTAAACCTATGAGTGTTGAATTTGGTCCTTGCTGGCCTAAGCCTACCCCAAGTTTGTTCCTGCAAACAGGTAAAGGATAAGGGTCTCTGTTCAGACTAATGCCTTCAATTTGCTTCATAATCTGAAAGGAGAAAGGATTGCTAATATTTCTTATGTGTCAGGACAGTGAGAGAATGACATGGTAAAGGATTATAATTAATATAAAGGATGGTAACATCAATTTATCATGCATTATATGTCAAGCATGGATTTAAATGTTATCATCTATCTATCTATCTATCTATCTATCACCCCTTACAACCACACCACTAAGTAATCATGATTAATACCTCATAAATGAACAGGTAGGCCATAGAATTTAAATGCTTTTACCATATTCACATAATTTAATAGGTTTAAAGACTATCCATACCCTTTTAACTAAAGCTCAAAAGATGCAATTGCCCATAATCCTCCTCTTGCCCTAAATTTCAGATTATGAAGCCTGCTTAGTTATTCTGGTAATATCTTCCATAGCCTGCCCTTTCTCTCCAGCCTTAGCCCTTAGTTCTTATTACCCATCAGCCTTCCCCTTTCTACCCTCTTTCCACAGTTCCCTCTGACATCTGGTTAATCTTTCTGAGTTAAGCCTGAGAACATGCCCCTCCTCAGATCAAAGGCCTTTTATGACTTTTCATTATCTTTCAAATTAGATAAACACTCTTGCATAGGATATTCAAGTCTCTCTTCAGAATGTAGCTCATAGGCATCATTAATCAATGCCTGTTGAGTGAATAAGTGAATGAAAACAGTAGCTCGTGCAAGAACTGTCATAGTGCTGTATATATCTTTAAGGCACAAATAACAAGGTTGTCTAGAGTCTATTCAGTCTTAAATTCAATAATGCCCAGAAAAGGGAAAACTTAAAAGCAGCCTGTGTGAGCAGGCGATACTGTAATGGTTGTTGATCAAATAGAGATAGCTATTTGATTTCCAATTTGCAACAACTGTATGTCTTTTCCCTACATCCTTAGCCCAATATTAAGGTGTGCTTTCCTCCTTTTGACCGTGAGTCACTCTGAGGTGAACCATTACGTTGCAAGGAACGTGGCACCAGCAGAACAGCATGCATTAGGTCCTACAAGGCCAAGCTCCAGTCTTACAGGCACAGTTCAGGCCAGTTACCCCAACGAAATATGCCATCTGCATCTTTTGATTTTATTTTCCCCTTCTAGTATCAAGACAGTTATTACAGTCTAGGAATTATATCCTTCTAGCTCAGTTAACATAGTTAGAAAGTAATGTTCCAGAAAAGACAGGGTGAACCCATCAGTGAATAGGCCATGTGAACTCTCATTGCACAATCCTAGGTCGCAGAGGCACCTCCAGCTCCGGGAAGATCAGCGTTATTCTAACCACACGAAAAGGGAGGTGGAAAGGAACTTCTGAAAGGAAAGAGGAGTGCCATTCTCAGGCAGAGGGGAAACAGATGTGAGCGCAAGAAAAGAAAACGCTGACATCCAGTCTGAAAATGTTGAGTCATGACTTTGAGGACACAGCCCTTTGCCGGGTTGTTAGCGCTTCTCTACGTCACGCAGAGATTCTGACCAATGAGGAGGCAAATTCCTTCATTTCACCCGCCTTCACCGTTTGCTAAGCAGAAGTTGGCCATTTATAGCCCGAAGAAAAATGCCCAATTGCTTTCTAAACTATCTTTTATAGACCCTCTTTTTGTGGTTAAAAAGGTTCTTCTTTGCAATAAGTCACTAAGTTGAGACTGGCTCCTAAGTGCGATGGTGATAATGATGTCGACCTCATAGTACAATGGTGGAAATCAGATGAGATAAAGCAGATGACAGGGCTCTGCAGGTGACAAGTGACACTTACACAGCCTGGTTCCCACTGCAGCACCCCAGCTGTGGACTTCAAGGGTTACCCTGGGTCGTGTGGAGGCGTACATCCTCATTAGAGGCATAGCCTGCTACTAAGCATCATGTGAGGGCACACAGGAAGTTCTAGACTTTGGAGGAATCAGAGCAGCGTCCAAGGAAGAACAGTTGTGAGGAGAACAGGATACAAGGCTTTGCAGACAGGCAGACACTAGCAAGGCAGGGAGGAAGCAAAAGAGAATAGGGGACTGACAGTTCTAAGGAGCAGGATGGAGTCCAGAAAAGACAGGAGCCTAGGGCATGGGGCTTGTGCAGGGAATAGTGTGTGACGTGGAGTTTGTGAAGGAAGGTCAGTGTGGGTAGACAGTGAAGACAGGCCGCCTTAGCACACTCTCCATACTCACTGAGTACCTCCAGACTTAAAGAAGAAATTCTGCAGATTTAGTTGAGAAGTCTCAATCCTTCTACTGATCATGCAGTTTGACCACGGAGAAAAGGGGGAAGAATCGAGAAACCGACACAAAAGAGAAAGCTTCAAAGCCTGGCAGCTTGCCCAGAGTGGAACCGACTCAGCAGACAGGAAGAGGAGGCAATAAAGGAACAGGGAAGACTGCAGGCAGGTCGGAGCAGAGACCAGGGAACGGGGCTGGGAGAGACAAATTACTGTAACAGCTAAATTGCAGGGCCAGGAAACCCGAAGGGTTCTGGATCCGCCTTCCTGGTGTGTCCTCTGGCTTTGAAACCTTGGGAACGAAAACTGATACTCATAAATAACCGTGGCTGGGAAACTGCACGGTGGGAAGAGGGTTCACGTTGGTTACAGGCAAGGGGGTTCCCGACAAAGAAAGGAGTGTGGCTGACTGGAACTGCAGGGAGTTTGCAGGAGGTCATCACGGGTACACGTGGGTGTCAGAAAGAAGCACAGGGCAAAGGCTGTACAACGCCAGGCTGAGCTTCTGCTCTTATCCAGGCACTGCGCTGGGAGCTGGAGAGGGGAATCATGAGACAGGGGCAGGCTGACAAGGAGGGTGTTCTACACTCCTCCTCTACACACCCCAAGATAAGGTTTCTCTGTGTAGCTCTGACTGTCCTGGAACTCACTCTATAGCCTCAAACTCAGCCTCCAGAGTTCTAGGATTAAATTGTGCTTCACACTCACGCCCTCTAGGGTTTTTACATGTTATGTTCCAACAGAGAAGTTCAGGCCAGATTGGCTTCCTTCAAGTAACTTTTCTAAAAAAGAATCAAGTGGTAAAATGTACCGTCATTACCCAACCACAAATTTCCTTCCCCTGGAGTTTTCAGAAGCCAGGGTTAATACTTTCCCAGATTCAGCATGCACCTTACAGTCCTGCAATAAACTCGATTCTGTCCCCCATAGACCACCCACAGCCACACCCTCAAGAGATGGATCAGGACAACAAAGATAGATCCTGAGGCTGAGGAAAAAACTCAGGAAAAGTGCTTACTGTGGGAGTGTTAGGACCTGAAGCCACTTCCTAGAACCGCGCTTAAAAAGCCAGGCACAGTGGTGGTAAGTACTCGAGTACCAGTGTTGGGGGATCCTCGGACTCTCTGGTCAACCAGCCCTCATCTGCTTAGCCACTTCCAGGCCAAACAACTGACTGTCTTAACAAACAAGGCAGGTAGCACCAGTAGTGCTTACCCCCCCCCCCCCACACACACACGTGGTGAGCGTGTTTCTGAGGGATCTTCTAGCCTGATTCACTCAGCAGACAGACAGAGGAAAGAGGGGATGGGAGCGGAAGGAAAGCAGGAAACACTGAGAAAGGATGTAGAGAGACAGGAAGGGAGGGAAGAAGCGGGCGGGTGTGTGGGGCGGGGAGTCAGATGCATGAGAGAAGAAAGCAGGCAGGAAATAGTAGAATGCTCAGACGTGGAGAGCCAGAGAGAAAGGGCAGTCAGGGCAGAGGGGGAGCAGAGATAAGTTAGGAGAAAGAAGGAAAAGGAGACAGTACAACAGAAACAGAATGGAGAAGAAGAAAGATAAACAACTTTCCCTTCACAAAAAAGGGAGGAAGGAAGAAAGAAGGAAGAGGAAGAAGAGGAGAAGAAGGCTTGGAAAAAAGCAAAGAAAGTCATCGATCAACTGAAAGTGTGGCTACTGGTTCTGACTCTGGTCTGCCGATTCCTACAGGATCTCCACAATTCACCGCCTCTCTTGGGTTGGCGATTGTCCATTTGTTAATCAGCAAAATCACTCTTTCCGGCAAAATTGCGTTCATGTGACACTTCAAAGTCCATTTGTGAGAAGCCTCATGGGCCCACCACAGGTATTATACACAGGGTGAGGCTTCAAGGTATTTTGTGTCAAGACGCATTTTACAGCCCCATTTGCGCAACTGTCAGTGAGAACCGCAATTAGGAGACAGCGCTGTGTGATCAGCTTCCAAAACTTAGAGGCTGGAATTAAAATCCCTTGGTGAAATCCACAAACTCTGGGTCATAAGGAAGTAAATACTTTAAATGCAACTAATGTGTCATTTAAAAAAAAAAAATGAGATAAATAGACCCAAATCGAGTTGGGGTAAAACAAGCCTGGGACCTGAGTGGCCGAGAGCCCGAGGGACAGCCGGGGGCTATGCAAACGTTGTTGACATCGGCACCGGCACCCTCCCTCATCTATCTGTTCAGCGATGTGCGACTGACAGGGCGATCAGGAATTTTAGGTGTCTACTTCATGCCTTGCACCTTCCAGACGCCCACACATGCATGACCTCAGAGAGCTGCACACCATCCTCTACAGTGGGGGCGGTCATTCCTATTCCAGGGGACACCAGAGTTTGAGGTGTGTGGAGGGAGTTTGGCTTATACGGTGGGTAAGAGCAAAGCCGGGACGGAGTTCCAGGCCTGACACATTTTGTAAAATACCAGACTGTTTCAGCTGTTCAGACTTCTGGCCACGAAGAAATTATTGACTGGCACCCAGAAAGTGGGAGGCTGGAATGCAAATATTATGTACTTATTCATGCATAAGCATTTCAAATATTTCACAGCAAATAATGGAGCACTGCTATGGACTGAGATGCCTTCTGCTACATTCCCAAGTTGAAGCCCTAATCCACAGTACTTCAGAATCAGAGAATAGTGGGGTACAAGGAAGTGTTTACAGTGGTCCCGAAGCCAATCTGTCTAGAGTCCTTGAAAGAGGGTGATGTTGGGACACCCCCCCCCCCCCCCGCCGGTCCCCAGATGCTCATGTGCACAGCGGGATGGCCGCCTAAGAAGACAGTTGTCCACAGCCGAGCAGAGGGGCCAGAGTTTTAACTCTTAGGGTCTATGCCCTAGGAAGCCAGTGTTGGCTACCCATCCTCAGGAAGTCAATCAAAAGACTCAATGTGACCCATTGAGAAGAGGGACAAGGAGATTCGATGATCCCCCAAGTCCATCTTCGGAGTCCTGACATAAGGTATACAGAGCACAGCAATCCAGTCAAGTAACAGCCCCTCTCATCAGGGATCCTCAAGGCTGCTGGAGAATTCAGAGTTGTGTAAAGTCTCTTTCCTTTTTAAAAATATTTATTTAGCTATGTATTTAATGCATATGAGTGCTCTGTCTTCATGTACATCTGCATGCCAGAAGAGGGTACTGGATCCCATTATAGATGACTGTGAGCCACCATGTGGTTGCTGGCAATTGAACTCAGGAGCTCTGGAAGATCAACCAGTGTTCTTAACTGCTGAGTCATCTCTCCAGTCCCCAAATCTCTTTTCTTGAGAAAAGCTCCCTCTCTGATGATGCTAGGCTTGGGAGTCCTGAAGGAAAGTCCATTTCTTGGCATATCTTGATTTAACAGTCCTGTTGCCAATGTGAGGGACACAGGTGTCCATTTCAAATATCCTCATTCCTTTCAGGTATGTGGGTTACAAAAGGAGCCTCCCCTGCTGACTCACTGATCTCCAACTTACAGCCTCTAGAACGAGGAAATAACATTTCTGTGGTTTAAGCCACTCAGTGTATGGTATTGTCATAGTGTCATGGCTGCTCTTGCAAACTCACACAAATACTACTGTGTGTCATACACTGAACTTCAGCTGTAAGTGTCATATGATCAAAATACACTGCATAAATGTATGAAATGTCCAAAGAATAAATAAAATTTAAATAAAAATGTCATAGTAAATAAGATAGAGGCTATACTCTCAAGAGTTTATGATCTTGAAGAAGCCACATAAAAACAGCTAGTAACCACCTGTAACTCCAGCTCCAGGGGATCAGAAATCCTTTTCTGACTGTCATGGGCATCCTTGACATAAGCGCGCGCGAGCACACACACACACACACACACACACGCAAATAAATGATAATATAAATATCTTTAAAAGCAAACAGGCAATTACAATAAGGCATGTTAAATGCTGTAGAGGGACAACTGCAGAGAGCTAAGGGCCCATAGGAAGATCACGTGATCTAACAGGGGCTATGTATGAGATGGGGCTTCTGGATAAACATCTTTCCACTCTTGATTCAAACTCCCCCCAAACAGAAACATTCCCTTTGTGTCAGTCATTTGAGGTCACTCTACTGACTTTGCCTACTCCTTCTTTATTATAACCTTTTATTCCACTAAGAAGAAACTCACTGCATTCAGGAGACTATCTAGAACACTCAAATGAAGCTCTACATATGGAAACATGGAAACATACACTGTAAAGACCAAGCACAGGAATCCAGGTGTGTAGTATACACCTGCCATCCCAGGACTACAGAGGTTGAAGCAGGAGAATTGTGAGTTCAAGTCCAGCCTAGGCTACATAGCAGGACTCTGTATCAAACAATCACTGAACTAAGCAACTAATAATCAACATGGAAACATAATTTAGATGTTTAAATCTAGGAACCAACTTCATGTAACTGTTTAGAAATGTCAGTATATGAGAGTAAAGATCAACACAAGCTAAGAATGCAACAGAAAGCTTTAAAAAATTAAATGAGCCCACATCTAGAATATGAACAATCCTTGATTTTAAGCAATTCTGGCATCCAAACAATACTGTGCAACGATTTTGATGAGATACATGGACATTTTTAAACCCCAAGTCATTGAGTGGTATTTATTTTTAAATTAATGTGTTCTTCCAGTTTTATTGTCAAGACACCTAGCATATTAGGCTTTGGTCACCAGCTGTGTTTCTCAGCGGAGCTTAAAATTTGGGGCTTCAGTTTTTCCACATGTGGAACAAATACCAACACTTGCAAATTCTGCCACGGGGTTGCGGTGCACGTCAGATAAGGTGACTGATGTCTATGAAGCTGTATTCAAACTACACAGCACTGGGTAAAGTGAGTGTGAGCGGGCAGACCGCTCTTACTGATTCAATGGCACTGCTTCTGTGGTGCGGGAGAATTCTCTCTATTCTGTCAATAATGTATTTTAATAAAACGTTGATTGGCCAGGCAGGAAGTAGAGGCAGGTCAACCAGAAAGGAAGTAGAGGCGGGGCAATGAGAATAGGAGAAGGCTAGGGAGGAGGAAGCTCCCTCCGCCATTCCTGCCCAGACCACCGAAGACGCAACATGCGAGCTAACAGCTAAAAAAGGTACCAAACCATATGGCTAACATAGATGAGAATAATGGGTTAATATAAGCTATAAGAGTTAACAAGAAACCTGAGCTAACGGGCCAATCAGTTTATAACCTTATGGAGTCTTGTGTGTGATTTTCTTTGTTGCTTGCCAGCTGTGGGGTACTGGGAGGGACAGATATCCCAAGCAAGCCGGCCCTTCATGTTACACTTCTGAGCAAGCCAAACAAGCGCAGCTGCACAAAGCGGCAAGGTCTTCAGGTACCTGGTCATCAGCACTTGCTCGCTGTATGTGAGGGTGGTCCAGCTCACTCTAAGATGGACTCTTAGGAGCACAGATCCCACTGCCACACATTTCACGTGAATCTTTTATAAACTTTAAATGAAGCATATAAAAAGTCTCCTGTATCCCCCAGCAAGCATCCTTCCCGATGACAAGGCTGCCGCGTGTTCTATCCAGACAGATGATTAGATCATCTTGGGCCAATGTTCAAAAGCCTCCTGAGCCACCAACACACTGCCAGGAAGTTGAAGAGAATGGCAGGTTAGGAACATAGTAGAATCAGTATGAAAAGCTCAGCCAATATATCCTAGGAAAATGCCCTTGAAGGGCAATCCAACTTAGATGACAGAAGCACTCTGCAGTGTCCTTTGGTGCTATTTAAATAGATGCGAGAAGATGCTTTAAGGGCCCTGCTGAAAAACAGAGAGCAGACAGACAGAGCATGCATCATTACCTCTGCACGCCTACTTGGCCCTCAGTGCCAGAAGGGAACAAAGACGAAGACAACCAGGGTCTAGGGTGAGTCCTGAGTGTTGTGTGCCTTCCTCCTCACCTAGCGCTAACCTAGACCAGTTAGTTACAGAAGACCAGAAATAACATCTCCCATATCTGGAGAGATGAAAGAAGTTCCTTTCCTTTCTTAGTTGTACCATTCTAACCCTTCAACGTGCCACTCCTCCCCTCCTCTCCCCTGCCCAGCCTAACTGTAAACAATTCTAATTGAGCAAAATATGAGCAGGGGGATCATTTCAATATAACATCCTCCGGGCCTCAGTGCAGCTTCGGTTTCTTTACGACAGTTTTCCGGCTGTCTCTTATACTGTGTACTGGAGAAAAGCTATCTCACAGACGCTCTCTTTCTCGTTCACGGAACTCCGACTTAACACACTGTGGATCAACTCGTATTTCAGGTTTTAGTTTGAAGATGCCACCTATCAGGTGACATTATGTTTTCCCCTTATGCACCCCTACATTATGTCATTTGACAAAGGAGCCTCAGCACAAAACTGGCTTGATATTGTTAGACGCAGCTATTTCTTGTCTTACTGTCGTATGCGTGTATTATATTCAGTCACTGGCCACACCTAAGGACTTTCTCCTCTGCAAGGCATTCTTCTAAGAACTTTGAGCACCTTAGTGATTTGTCTCCTAGGCACTTTTCTAGTTTTCTGTTTCCTCTGCTAATTTTGCATAATGCTGCAACTTGGATTCTTGCGCCACTGTCTCCAGGTCCTTAAGGAACGGTGCCATTTCCTGCCTGAATCTGCATGACTCCAACACCCTCTAGGAAATTCTATATCCAACTGGGAGAAACCCAGAGGGGCTGTTAAGTCTATGAGCATATACCCCCCTCTACTGGACAAAGCATGAAGGTACAGAAACATCTGGGAAAGGACCACAGAGCTCTCTAGACTAGAAAAGGGGCTCCTGGGCACTGCTCTGACTGCGCATGCGCAAGCAGAAGCCCTCCATTCCACCTTGACTCATGGGAGTTAGAGAAAAAGCACTCTGGCTCTGTGCCAAGTGTCATCACATGGAACTAACTACACAGCTCACCAGGTCTGTGCAGTTGAGCTCACAGGGGGTTTCGGTTCTAAGTTAAAACTCTCTAGTCCAGCCATCAGCAAACACTCGGCGTTGCCAGAGAGAGCAGTATGGTGCAGCTGCAGTCGAGAGCTGGGCGCTCATCTCAGTCACTGCCTGAGCAACTTCCATGAGCGTAGACCCGACAAAGCTACACTTCCGTTGCCTCTCCGTGAAATAAAGAATTGAGAACAGTCGGGAACAAGGCCTTGCCCTACAGACATAACACAGGCAGATGAGATTCTCTGCACGCGATGATGCCCCAAAGGACAAACAAAGACATTGTGGCTGTGGAGAGGAAGAGCGTCCACTGGAATGCTCTGTATCTGTGCCCCAGTCCTGGTTCTAACACCAATCAGCTATCGGCCCTAGAAGAGTTGGCTCTTGTCTCCAGAGCTCTGGCTTGAGAAGAAATGAGGCTGTGTCTGAATGCTCCAGATCCTACATATTAGTAGCTGATGGTAACTGCCAAAATTAACACTTTTTTTATAAGCTCCAGGAGGATGGTGATGCGTCTAGGAGACAATCGAGGGGTGTTAACTCTTCTACAGTATAATAAACACAACTGAATATACACTGGACTATTTCCTCGGAGTTCAGAAGAGCAGAATTCACTATACTAACTTCGCACAGCCAGCACACCACAAAGCCTTTACAAGCCATGGCAGAAATCCACTGTCCACCGTGAGTGGTAGTATACCCAACAATTAGACAACTGACTCTACTAATCTTAAATAGGAATGTATGAATTCACATAAAAGACAAGTCAAAATACGGTAAGCGTGTCCCCATGTTGAACGAGTTAGCTCAAGAGGTAGTTAAGCCGCGGTGCCGAGCTAATAATCCTACACACTCTCAGCCCATGTAACCCAGCTAAACTGCAGCCCTGGGGAGAAGAGCATGCTTGTCAGGCCAGCAGCTTCAAGGCAGGGTCTCCGCCTAGAGACATCACCACTCAGGTTACATCCATCCCCCAGATATGGTTCCACATTCATTCTGTAGTTGACAGGGACATGAAACAGCAGAGCACAGGGTGAGGTTTAGTACAAGGTGAGGTCAAGGGTCGGAGCACTGAAAGGCAGGAGCTGGGAAAACCATGATCCCAAGTAGGGGCTTAACTTGCAGGACACTGAGCTACCTCACCTTTTCTGGAGAATCTAAAAATGCATTAGAGTCCAAGGCTCTGAAATTAAAATTAGGGGTCACCTATATATATTCTGTTCCAGGGATCTTCCCTTCGAGTTATCTTTCAATGCTTTCCCTCTCCCCCTCCCACTGCCTAGATCTCTTTTATTAATTAATTACACAGTTAATAAATTTTAAAAGTTTGGTTCACCAAGAAATTTTGTTAAACATATTTAAGTCCAAGTGAAGTGCAGTTCTGTCTGACTTGCATACAAGACCACTAAACCCTAAGAAGTTAAAAATACTATTTCAGAACTGGTACCAGAAGTTCCTCTAGGCAAACAGTCTTTTCAAAAGACCAGAGTAACATCTTAAGAATCTTTGAACTCCTTAAGTCTTCCATTGTAGAGCTGTGTCTCTCAAAATAGAGAGATCGCTGGTGTTAACTGCTGGGGCCAACTGAAGACTTTATACCAGATCCTTTAGAGAACAGCACAGCCTGGGTAGGGAGGAGAGGCCCACTCTGCCTGCCTGCTCACTCCAGTGCTGCTTCCCACTGGCACTAGGCAGGAGAGAGCCCATCCTTCTTAGACTCGAGACAGGCAGTTTCCTTTGGAATCAGGGGTGTCATGGCAGGAACTGATGAGGCCGAGAAGCCAAGGGCTTTGCTGCTGAGGCTCCTCAGGAGCAAAAATTCTCCCAAAGAATGCAACCGGAGTCTTCTGCGATTATATAACATTTGTAAAACACAGTAAAGAGAACAGTGACAATATCAACCATTTTGCCAACACGAAACCAGCTAATCTTCAGGTAAAAAAGCTACAGATTTTCCTACATTAGTTTGGGGTCACAACCAATGGGCTGGTTTATCTATTTTGCTATTTATCTCTCTAGAATGAACATGAGCTCTGGGGAGGTTGGAATTAGCCTATTTTTTTTTTTATCTTTTGGGTTTATTTCCATTTATGCCTAGAGGGGCAATGACTCCATGATAGGTATATTTGATGAGTAACATAATGATTTTCGAATGTCTCATGATTACAAACACAAACAATTACAGGGACATGTACATGTACATGGCTTAATTTCACAGCACGTCATCCGTGGTTACAGACACGTCACAATGCAGTTAAGAGGACAGGTGACGACGGTAGGTGACAACAACAGAGACTTCACTTCCTTTGTACGCAATCTTCTCTGTCTTGGTCCGACACTCAGATGAAATGATCTCTGTCTCAAAAACAGGGTTGTTAGGAGTCTCTTAAAAAACGTGTGGTATTGAAGAGGTGTACAACTCACTCTAGAAAGAATATGGAAAATGCACATTCTCATGAACATATGCCATCTGCCCACACAGACAAGGACTGAAGCACATGTAGAAACAGGAACAGAAGGAAGGTTAGGGAAAGCTTCAGATCTTCCACCTCCCAGATTCTGTGGAGTGGCGCTTAAAATGTGGCTTGCTAGTTTTATAACCTATTTCAGGATGGAAATTTACAAGTGCTTTCGTGGGTGAACAATATTACAGCAGTTTCTTCTTGAAAACAGAGAAGCAAAGATCACCGTAAGGGATCCACAGAATTTGACTTTGAGATGTCACAAGGGTCCAGGCAAATTTGTACGAAGTCTAAAGCACTACTTCCTGCTCTAATTTGTATCACCATTTAAAACCTTTTTTTTTTCTACTGTTTTGAATGCAAGTCCCTTAAACCCTCCCTGGAATAAAGTAAGAGTACGACTTAAGCCTTAAAAACAACAAAGGCAGAAATATAGACATCCACCTCACAGAGATTTTTACAAAAATCTGTTGATAGTGCATGTGAATGTTCTATGTAAACAATAAAATGTGTAGCCACACATGCCTGCATTTGATGGTTCTTTTTTCCCTATTTTTCTTTCTTTTCATTTTTCTTTTCTTTTCTTTTTCAGTCTTCAGCCAAGATCTCCCCTGACAGGTGTTTTGTTTTGTTTTGTTTTGTTTTGTTTTGTAGCAGTGGGATCTCCATGTCTACCATCTCTTCCACCTACTCAACCAGAGTTTTAACAGGGTTTGGGAGTCCCCACTTCATCACAGGAAAGGTAGCTGTATGATTTAAGGAGAAAAAAGATACCTGCCTGATTTTAATGTGGTTCCCAAAGAATGTAATGTGACCGATGGATCGGTGAAGCCCACAATGAATGAGCTAAAACAACAAAGCTTTATGGTAACACCAGGGAAATTCCCAGCATCTACACTTTTTCCCAGGAATGGGTTGCAGGTTCTGATTTAAAAAAAAAAAATCTGTAATTCAGATTCTATTCAAGAAATTATTTTTCCCACCCAAATCAGATAACTTATTCATTTTCCCATTTCTGATTCTATGGGAAATGCTTGCATAATTTTTATTTCCCTTTTCATGTGAATGTGTGTCTTCCTTTGTTTTTCCTCTATCAGATATCAGGTCATCATGTAGAGCAGGCTGGCCTGGAATTCACAGAGATCCATCTGCCTCTGGGTCTCAAGTGCTGGGATTAAAGGCGTGTACCACAACTGGTTATCCATATTCTTTTCATGTTAAAGTCTCTCGGTTCAATTCATTTTGCTGATATGGCTAGTCTCAATGGCCAGCTTTCTCCAGGAACCCCTTGTCTCTGCCCTCTGAAGCTGCAATTATAGGTGTACAGTCATATCCACCTGGCGATTATGTAGGTTCTGGGGACCCAAACTCTAGTTCTTTTACCTGTGGCGAAATTGTTTTAACTGCTGAGCCATCCTGCCTACCAGCCCTCACAGTTCTTTATGTGATCGACCTTATAGAAAGAGGGAACCCCAGGTACCACAGTCTCTTAAGGAACTCTACACCATGTGGTTAGTGCAGGAAATTGACTCCAGGTTTTCACTTTACTCTCTGTCTCCCGTGAAAGGAGGCACAGTAATCAGATATAGGACCGCACCTGCAGTTGGTCAAGCTTGGGTTTGCCTCTGCACCCTGACAGCGATGTGGGACCCAGGCAATGTACTTTGAAGTGACTGACGTAACACCATCTTGTCCTGATCTTACCCTGACTCTATTTCATGCCTCCTCAGTCACCTTTTGGCTTCTAATCCCTGATCAATCAAACACATCTGGCAGCTCATTTGGGACTTACTACGACTGTGACCATGACCAAAAGTATAACCATAACAGTTGATGTGTTCTGCCAAAACAAAAGTTACCAGGTCCCCCTGACCCACACCTGACAATGACATCAGTTTGGTTTTGGTGGGTTTTGCTTTTATAAATGCTGTACCCCTGAGCTTCAATACCAAGGAGGATGCTCTTGGTTGTTGTTTAATAAGAGACTCCAATTTGTCCTTATGTGCATGGTGGTTGGCACTTTCTCACCTGGACTAGAACAGCTTCACTTCTCTGACTTCGTTTTGCCTTTCATTCTCTACAAAATGAAGACAGCAATAACTCTTGAGTGGATTGTGGTTTGAATTACCTATAGCATTTGTGAAGTGTCTATTTATACCAGGTATCCATGAAGTCTGCTGTTGCTACTGCTGCAGTCGGAGAGCCAATGTCCAATGGCGCAGATGTGAAGGTCCAGGCAGGGTCAGAGTCAGTGTTGAGAAATGGAAGAAATTAAGGAATAGGAGAAGAGAAATGGATGAGTGTCAGTGCAGAGAAAGGTCTGCAGGAAAGGCTGTCCATGGGAACATTATCACGGATGTCTCCACTTACACGTATTAGATTCCTATCCACAGACATGGATCGATATGCACCAGCAACTCTTGGTCACTGTACTCTGCAGCTGTCGCTTCGTGTCCTCTCCAGCTTCCTCTTTCACTACTTCCCTTTGCCAATACAACATGACAGGGCAGGTTCCTTACAGTGGCATCATTTTCTTCTCTGCCACCGCCTCCCAAGCACAGCTTGGTTGTCTCCCAGTACCTTTGTCCAGCATCACCCAGCCCTCATGTCAACTGAACTTCAACGTGGACACACTGAGTCTTAAATTCGCCTAGCAGTTCTGCTTTCTCCTGTTTTGCTAGATGTTGTAGTTACTTTCGTAATGTTGTGATAAAACACTATGACTGAGGCAACTTAGAAAAGAAAACACTAATTTGGGGCGTACAGTTTCAGAGGGTTAGAGTCCATAGCCATCGTGGTGGGGAACATAGAAGTAGGCAGGCAGGCATGGAAGTGGAGCGGCAGCTGAGAGCTCGCGCATTGAGACAGGACTGCAAGGCAGATGGAGTTAAGGGGATGTTGAAGCCCATGCCCACTGACACACCTCCTCCAACAAAGACACACCTCCTAGTCCTTCCCAGTGTCACCAGCTGGGAACCAAACATTCAGATACATGAGCTAATAGGGGACAATCTCATTTAAACCACCACATTTCACTCCCTTGTGGTCATTTCATCGTACAAAATGCATTTAGTACAACTTCGAAAGTCCCCATAGTCTTTCAGAGTCTCAACACAGTTTAAAATTCCAAATTTTGAAGACTCTTCTCATTCTCAAATATATTCTCCGGATTAAATTAAGTCCTTAAGTCCTTAGCATTATCTGATGCTAATATATAGGCTATACTCAAATTATGTGATTGTCTCAAAACTGTATTTTTACAAATGGGTTATTTCAGCCATTTTTCAGACAAAATTTATATATGTCATGTGGTTCCTATGAACCTTAAATTCCTTTTGTATGCAAGAGCAACGTGTATTTTTTCTTCCCTAAGCCGTCTCTTGTTTAACTAGTTGAGTAAAAGAAGTAGGGGCCCATCTTCTGGACTGGAACAGTTCAGCAGTTTTGATCTAAATGCTCTCCTAAAAGTTTGCTCCGCTGAGTGGCGCTGCTAGGAGAAAATAAAAAGAGCCTCTGGAAGGAATCAGGATGCCTTTAGGTCCCTGGGCAATCCTCGAAGGAGACGGTGAGTTTCTTGTCGTCTTCTTGCTCTCCTGTTTCCTGACTGTGAAATAACAGCTTTGCTAAGTTACATGTTCCCCGCCACTGGCCAACTGGCACCACTAAAATCAATAAAACAAGTCCTTCTGTACATTAAGCCATGGATTCCCAGAGAATGAGCTCCGCAGCTCAGCTCCTCTCCATGAGTTCTCAGGAAGCCTGTCTCTGGGTGCAGCAGGCTGATGCTGGAGGTGAACCCAGCGCCTTTCTCTTTGGCTTCTTGTTCTTTATTTCCTGATCATTTCTGTCACCCATTTCAGGAAGCTGTCTCGACTCTTACAGTGCCTAGCATGCACAATATGGACAATGTTTCTCTTGGCAAGAATCTTGTCTGCACCTTGTTTGTTTTCTAAGGTGTGCCAAGTGACACTGTGGATGATTCCTGTTTGCTATGGTGACATGTATGGGCATTGTAAAAAACTAGTACCCTTCTCTTGATGTCTATATTACACCCTCTTTGTAGACTCACTTATATGTGGCCTGAAGAACAACCTCAGGCTCTTGTTTTAACAGCACAGAGGACATATGAGGGGTGCCTCTCCTCTTTCCCTTTGTCATTTTTACAAATAACTGGAAGATACCTGCTCTGTTTAGAAGGAGGTTTGTTTATATTCTTTGTTTTTTTAAAGACTATTCCATGGCTTGGGCTGTGCATGGCTAAAATCAAGGTTTAAGTCTTTTCACAAAGAAATATTTGGTATATATATATAATCTTAAACAATTAAAAACCATCCCACATCCTTTATAATAATTCCCTTTTCTCATGGCTCACTAAGCCACATACCTGACACCCAATCAGTTCTTTATGACATCGAGTCAGTTTATACACTCAACCCCAAATGATAAAAGGATCAAGTCTGTCCAGAACCGAGGCGGCTCTCTGTGGTGAAAGCTAGTCCTCGCTACCCAGGTCCCAGTAGACCTGACCTCCATCTGACAGCAGTAAGCATAACTCCTGGGGGGCAGGGCAGCACCCTCCCTGTTCCTGACAGCTGAGGTAAAGGAAAACAAGATGTCTTGGAAGGAAATGGGATGAAAGTGACCAGTGACCAGAATGAGCTAACCAGGAGACTTCTTGAGGATACATTGAGGCCCTTAAGTTTCAGCTGGTAGAATAAATGCAAGAAAATGATTTATTTGACTAGCTGACCTTCTCAATAATAAAAATAAAATATACAATTGAGCTTTTGGTTTTATGCAAAGAGATAAAATGCAGAAGCCAAACTTCTACCTAAATCGGACTGCACAAAAGTTTTCCTACAGGGTATCTACTTTCTGAACACCCTCTGGTGGGCAAGGCACAGACCCCCAGAGTAAAGTGTGATCCTATGAAATTAGACTTGCAAAGACAAGATGCTGTAACCAATGGTAACTCCTCATGCCTCTCAATCACTCTGTCTTTGGATCCTTGTTGTTTTTACGGAGAGAAGAGTGGGGCTCTGGCAGACAACCAATTAACAGTAAATGGATTTCTCCTAACCCTTTCCCCAGGGATTTGGAGAAAGGACGTGCTAGCTAGCAGTGTAGGAGGAATAAAACTGGGAGTGCTGGAGTATAATTTTGACAACATTAAGAAATAACTTCTGACTGTAATATGCAAGTCTGAGTAATTCCAGCACATTAATCAAAACCTTAATTTTAGATAAGGATTTTCTTCTGCAGGAATAAAAACCTTCAATGATGTAAAGTCAATACTTGCTGAATAGTACTTAAAAACAGTACTAGCAGATAAAAATTATTTTGTTATCAGCACATTTTAATATGTATTAAGTTGGTACTAGCTGAATGCCTGAAGTATTCTCAGTAAAGCAGCATTCTGTTAATGGGTAATGCTTATTTGTGTCTACTAATTCTAGGTAAGAAACTCTTGTTTAGAACAACTAGATGAGGCTTCTCAGTCTACTATAACAAAGCTCTTGGCAAGAACTATTCTTTAACTTATGAACTTATAATGACCACAAAAATTATTTGACAATAAGCAACTATACACAGTTCATTGGAGATTTACCCAGGCAGATGATTTGCAACAAAATACACGTGGGCGAATGATACTCTGGAATTTGACAAAAATGAAAATCTTTATATTTTCTTTATGAATGCCATTGTTTGGTGTCTACATGGACATTCTGAGCTTTGGTCAAGTCTGACCTAGGATCTACGTCTTCAATCATTATTCAGATATTGTGGCCAGGTCTCACTCCAACTTTCATGGTTTAGTAACCCCTTCATATCTGAAGTACGAAGAGAGACTGAAAACAACCAGATTCTACATGCGAAATCTGCAGCACCAGAACCTTGTCACCGCAGCTTAGAAGGGAGTCTGCTTCGTCTCAGAGGCTGTATGAAATGTTCACTATCTGTCAGCTACAGGCTGGGAGTGCAGACAAGAAAAAAGGAAGCATAGCTCTAGACTAGAGAGACGCAATTTACTGATTCCAGCCGCTTTGAATTCACACGCTGGTCTTTTTGAGCACTTTCAGCCAACCCCAGGAACCCATTTGCTATGCATTCCCTTAGATAAAAGTGGCGGGGAAGAAAAGCAGAGAAATTATTGCAGAAATCAGAAACCTAACTCTTATCTTTGCCGACACATCCAACTCATGGTGGCCTTGAATATCCAATCAAAATCTACGTTCTTTGAAAACACATCCTCAGGGTTAACAGCTAGCTAATGCTTCCAGAAAGGCGACAGGAATAGTATACTGTGGCAGCAGCAGAAGCAGGAATGTTGCCAGGAGTTATTCCTATTGGCACACCCCGGTGGTATGATTGACTAACACTGCAACGTCCAGTGCATAGACTCTTCCTAAGAACGCTGTGATGTACATTTTGTTATTCCCAGCAGAGAGAAAACTGAAGAGGCTTTCTATGAAGCACAGCAGCAGAATTCCAGTTTGTTCCATTCCAGGACGCCTCCTTCCCTCACCATCTGACCAAGCACAGGAGAACCATACAGTTGAAGCAACTACAACTTTTTAAATTTAAATAGAGAATGGTCCGCCAAGCGAATGAAAGATAGAAACACACGTAGAAGGCAGTTAGTGAAGGAGATTCGTAGGGACCTTCCAGAAAGACCATGAAGTATCTTTATCAAATATTACTTTCCCAAAAGTAAAAAATGATCCATAATTAAAGTCAGAAAAAAACATTTATTTCTTAAACTCACCCTCTAGGGATCAGCTCACTGTGGAATATGAGCGGAGTCTGAGTCTGTCATTAAAATTAGAGAATTCAGGGGCTTAGAACCAGATAAGACTCAAAGTCACCATCCTCAGAGATTCATTGGCAAAAAGAAGTCCAGGAATATTGCACTAGTATTTCAATGACTATGTATTATATTTAGAATTTAAGTGTACGTGATGATTTAAGTACTAAACTAAAAACATTTTTTTTTCAAAATCTTGTCTCTTAATCCATATTGAGTAAAAGTTGGAATGGCATCCTGTGGAAGTTGCTTATCCCATTGGGCATAGGTGCTAGTAGCGATTAATTCATGATAATAATATTAAGGACATCAATAAGTTGCTTTTAGAACTAGAGAGATAGTTCAGGACTTAAGAGCATTGGCTGCTCTTCCAGAGGGCCTGGGTTTGATTTTCAGCACACACATGACAGCTCCCAGCACTTTCTTCTGGCCTCCGGGGCACGAGGCACACACATGCTGCAAAACATACTTTTCATTAAAATATTTTTAAAGAAATTACTTATAGAGAAAATTTAAGATCCAAAGTAAATACTTAGATATCTATTGTAGTACAAACTCGAAGTAACTGAAGAATCATATACACTTCAAGTTACCTATAAGCCGGTGGTAGGAGCATCCTATAAAGAAAGGGGAACACCCAGCATATCCTGCCACTCAGTATCACATGTGGGTAGAGCCTTGTTTTTCATTCTCTTCAACATGAAGGAACAAACCAAGGGATTCCCTCAACAATATATTATAATCACTAGAAAGTACAGTTACCACCAACAAAATCATCTATGGAGCGTGAATACCTGTCATTGGCCTTAGAAAAAGAAATTAGAAATTGCTGAAATTCCTTGAGGGTATGTGCTTCCAAGGGTTTATTCCTGAGGGTGACTTTTTATTTTTTAAAACACATGTCAACATACTTTATGTCTCAGGCAAAATATACTCATCTCATATTTTAGGATTAAAAATAAGCCTGATGCTACCACCCGGTAGTAATATATTCAAAAGAGATGCACTGCATGAAAAAGACCCATTTGGTCTGAAATCCCTATTCTGTCAGTGGGTAAAAAGAAACAAGCTATCTGTTAATCCACTTTAATGAATCTGGGTGTGGGAACCACATTTAAATGCAAGATACACTGTACATGGTAATCAGTTAGGAGCCCTTCACAAATAGAACTAATCTTGTAGTGACATGTGGAGGTATATCAGAAAATTAAACAAAGTGATCCTGACAGGGCATCTGTGTTTTCAGCCCTCATTTTCAAGACTGTGATGTTGTAGAAAAGCCACTTGGAACTGGGGAGTCCTCTCTTTGAATCCAACACCCAGGTGGCTGAGACAGCTTAGTTGGTAAAGTGTCTGTCACACTCACACAAAAGACCAGGTTTGACGGTTCATGCCTGTAATGCTAGCAAAAGTGAGAGGAATAAACAGGTGGATTCTTGGGGTTTGCTACCCAATCAGTAAACTCCATGTTTAGTGGGTGAGCCTACCTCAGAAAGCAAAGTAGAGAACAATAGAAGACATGAATGTTGACCTCTGGCATCTACATGCCCATGCACACATACACACACACACACGCACACACACACATGTGATCTCCCCAGTGATGCCTGCTAGATCCACCCTTTGGGGGCCAGCTGCTCTATCCAGTCACATTCCTCTTCTTGAGGCACTAACAGCTTCTGCCATGGCATCTCAGTCATGTGTGTGTGTGTGTGTGTGCGTGTGTGTGTGTGATAAAACATTCAGACCAGAAGCAGCTTGGGAGATGAAAGGGTTTATTTAGCTCACACCTCCAGGTCACAGACCATCAATGAAGAAAGTCAGGGCAGACATTCAAACAGGAACTTGAAATAGAAATTAAGAAGGAATGATGCTTGCTGGATTGCTCATGATCTCAGATAGCCTGGGATTTCAAGACAGAAGTTTAGTGGTATAATAGTGAGCCTGCTGCCTTCCAAGCTGGGGTGTCTTCCTCAACCCAGCTCACATGAACAACTGTGCGGATTATGGCTTTCTTAGCCAATAGAGGAGGAAGTGATCAAAGGGCAAGTGAGTTTTCAGAAGGTAGACCTCATCCTCTGAAAGAAAAAAACAGTCCAAAGGACAAAAAGACACGAGTTTTCTACAAATATACAGGGAATCGGATTGAGCATCTTGTGTAGTGACGAGACTGGCCCAGTTTCCCGACAAAGGCTGTTTGTGAGTCCAGTCATACATCATCACATGATTTTTCAAGACGTGTTCTTAAAGACATCAGGAAGATGGCGGCAACACAAGGGCAGGACTGTTGCTTGAGAAAGAAAAGCTTCAGATGTGTGGTGGCGATTATGATGTTTTAATACTTGTAGTAGATGGACTCCAATAGCTCAAACATATTTGCTAATAACGCACAACTGAGTATAAACACTATATACTAGCATGCTAATGTACTTGAATCCATTTTGGAATAGTAGCATCTTGGATTGTATGGCAGCAGCTGGCACTTGGCAGGCATCCGTAATCACCTGAAGACATCTGCACTGAGGCCAGAATGTATACTCTTAGGACCATCTAAAAAAATTATGACCACAGCAGCAAACGACAGACAGGAAAATGTTCGCAAGACTCCTCCCCTTCCCATATAAAAACAATGCACAAGAATCAGCAGTGAGATAATAAAAAAAAATAAAAAACATATTTATATTCACAGTGTACAAGTTCCTAAATCTGATGAGACTATAACAGTTACTCAAACTATTTATATACGGCAAAGTGGTAATCCAGTTATTTGCTGAGCATAGCTCTTTATCGTGTCCCTAATAAAATATTTTGGTGAAAAAGATTTTCAATTCATTTAATGTAGCTGCATATTAGTATAGCATGCTATTATCTTGGTTTCTATTCCAGTGATTAAGTACAAACTGCCCAATCCCAAACCCCATACTTCTGACTCAGTAGGTCTATGGGATGCAGCCTTACAAATAACATTTTAAGCACTTTCTGCTTGTGGTCAATAATGCTGCTGCCCAGAGACCACGCTGTAATAAGCACCGCTCTCAGCCATGCTGACTCTCCCATGAGTTAGCATCTCCTATGGTCACATCTCCTTTGGCATTGGTGACTCACTGTGCATAATACATGAACACCTTCATTCAGCAACTGCTAACCTAGCACTTATGTGACATAGCCCATCAGACATGTCCAACGTTTTGGCATGAGGATACGACACTGCCATTGCAAAGTGAACACCTAAGAACCACTAAGTAAGTTACAACAACAAGTCACAAGAATAAAATTCTTTGTTTTGTGTTGTGCTACATGCATAGCTATCTTGCGGAGAGTGTGGCTCTACAGGTTGGACAGGTCTGCAAGCTGTGTAGTGATACAACGTAAACCAGAGACACCGAGGTGAGTAGTGGCAGAGTCTCTGCCTCCACAGAGTTCAAAGTTCAGGTAGATAAACAAATAATTGTGGTGGTGTCTGATAAACATTATGTATACATTTCCACGAGAATACAAGATGATGCTTATCTACAATGAGAGAATAAGAAATTTTATAATGTAGAAGACATCAGGAATTTCAAAGAATGTGTTATACCGAAATAACTTGATAGAAAAGTTTTAAACACAGGGGCTTCTCTCTTCCTTCTTCCGACTTTCCAACACATGCAAAGTTTGAGGCTTTACGTGACTAAGGCTAAGAACAGGAAAAGAATATGTGAACGAAACCTTTAATACTCTGTGATCTAACTAGTTTTGGAGAATTATGTGTTAGACACTAAGCCAAGTTCTTCAATACATACGGAGGTGTGTGCGTGCGCGCTCATGCGTGTGTGAGCATGTGTGTGTGTGTGTGTGTGTGTGTGTGTGTGTGTATCATTCTGATTTACAGAATAAGAAGTAAAATAGTGCTGGGCAGTGGTGGTGCACGCCTTTAATCCCAGCACTCGGGAGGCAGAGGCAGGTGGATCTCTGTGAGTTCGAGACCAGCCTGGTCTACAAGAGCTAGTTCTAGGACAGCCTCTAAAGCTACAGAGAAACCCTGTCTCGAAAAACCAAAAAGAAAAAAAAGAGATACCAATCTTCTAGCTGTAGGTAGGGCCAGAATTTGACCCAAGACGTTTGTATGTTTGGGTAACTGTGACACCAATATGTTATGATCAGTATGTCCCAGAAATGGGGGCAACCTATTGTAGTTGCTTCAGGGAAAGTTGTGGGGACCAAGTTTTGACAGAAGAGGCAGAAGAAAAGACCAGAGAGGAAACAATAAGTCATAGACTCTGGAGGCTCACTGTGTTAGGGATGACTTGAAGAAGTCAAGACTCCTGTGTACATGCCTAAAATAACTCCCTCTTCTTCAGCGAGGGCAGAAGCGATGAACACAGTGGCCCACCACATCCTTTGCGATTGAGTTGTGTGCTGTAGGAAAACTGAAGAAATTCTTCAGAATAAAGGTCCTTGGAGCTCTCGCACTTCTCCATTTCTTAACACCTTCAAGCTTTCAGGCCATCGTCGAGGTCCATCCATCCCTTTCCTGCCTTCTCTTTAGCTTCCACTCTTGGAATTCTATAGAAATCTTGCTTTGCGAGCTGATAGCACAGACTTTACAGGAAGATCAGAGGGACATCTTAGAGTGAGTTCTGCTGGTAGCTTTTAGAAGCCAGTCCCATGACCTCAGCTTCTGGCTGTACGGCAGTCAGTTTCCTATCACAGTGCTCTCGCACAGCAGGTGAGCTCCAATGGTGGGCATTAGGCACGCACTCATCAGTAGAGCTTTGCAGACATCCTTGAATCACAGCCGAAAACACCAACAGGCACCTGCCCAGTCTTCTAGTTCATGGACACGGGCCATAAAGCACAGCTCGAGCAAGGCAAAGTGCAAAGGTGCCAGCCTTTGATCATGCATAATACAACACGGTTAATCTGTGACCAGTGGAGCACAGGAAATGCTGAATGCCTCTGGCCTCTATGCTGCTTGGTTACCTGACTAGCTCTGGCTTTGACAATAACCTTAAGTTTCATTATAAAATTTAAGATCGGTTCTGATAAAGTTGTCACACAAAAAGGCTTCGCTGTGAGTGTCCTTTTCATTTAATCACATTCTCACCTTCTGTGGACTCTAGGCTCCTTAAAACTTTTCAGGGGTAAGTTGTTATAAGATTGGTTACACTGTAGCAGTGTCTAATATGATGGCAATCACATAATATAGCATGAAGCAATTTCATTCTGTTTAACAGAGGGCAAATGGGACAACACTGTACCCATGGTCAGTTTGCAGGTAAGATTTATACCATCCATCTGTCAATTCCTTCACTATTTAATGAAGCACTTATTGAGTACAAAGAATGTTTCAGATATTCAAATTGATTATACATATATGTAATACCAGTGCTGACTCTGAGGAGAATAGGAACATTAGCTTTAATTCCACTGTGTTCCAACAGCAGTCTAGTGAGTTCTTGGTGGTAACGGGACACCAAGGACAGGGCAGAGGTAAACCAACCCTACTCCCCTCGTGGGAATCAGCTAAAGGAATTTCCAACCCTATGTCTGAATGCTCTAAAGGGCAATGTGCCATCCCTCCTAGGCACTGTCTACACAAATTACAGTCACTCAATCACATTTTCAAATTTCCTCCACTCTTGTGTCATCACAGAAGCTATGACAGGCCATCGCATTCGTGGTGACGTCAGTCAACTTTCTGGCCATCACATTCGTGGTGATGTCAGTCAACTTCCTGGTCACTGGAAGTTGGACGGTTGCTGTTGGTAAAACTCAACAAGCATATTTGAAACCATCAGCACAAGTTGGCCCGCTATTACGGAAACACAAATCATGAACCTAAAGAGCTTCTAACAACTGGGCTTCTGACAAGCAATGAGGACTTTTGCTATAAGATGCATGTTACTATGAAGTGACACAGTCAAGTGAAGGCCGAAACCTGTCACCCTGGCAAAATAACACAGAAATCAGGAGGAACTGGATAGATTATAGTTATAGAAATTGAGAATGCTTTCAAGAGAGAAAATATGGTCTGTATATAATTAGTAGGAAGAAAAGGAGTTTTGTTTCTCTTGTTTTCTGCTATCTCCCAACTTAATTTATGATTTTATATTGCATGACATTAGTAATAAAATATTCAATTTTAGTTTCTTTGTGACTTAATTAAAATTTTACACCATAATTATTTTAAAAGAATACTGTGAACCATTTTAAACTAGGCTTTATGAAAATACATCAGAGACATCATATATAAATAATCTGTTCACTTAAAATATTTACAGATTTGTTAGAAAATTCAATATTAGTCTGTACAAAGAGATAAAGATATCATGTAAACTAAAACTTAAAAAAAAAACCAAAACAAAACAGAAGCAAGCCAAACATGGTTAGCTCCATGACAGAAAGACCAGTTTTCAGGAATCTGAGGCAGGAGGATTGCCATGAGTTTAAAGCCAGTTTGGGCTACAAAGTGAGACCCTGTTTCAAACAAAACAAAACAAAACAGTATAATATAACACATTGTACCATGATCCAAACTACAAACAAATGTAGCCAACTTAATCAAGAGCAAAGAAACAACTTCACACAAAGCAATCAGTTCTAAGCTATTATTTGGAGCATCATTTCATCACTGGAGGACAGCAACAAATGATGGGTTGTTAAAGTCCACATAGGCTGACAGTAAACTATAGTTAAAAAATAAAGTTAACATTTCCTGGTGATTTATGAAGTATTTTCAATGATACTGTGTCATTGGTTCACAAGAGAACATTCTGGATTTGATATTATTCTGTCTAATATTTAGGGGGCTATTAAGGTACAAAATAAGCTGCCTATACCCATTTTCAGGGTCAGGCTTCCCCTCCAGATGCACCAATTCCTCCTGGGCTCTTCTAGAAATCAAGGGAACCCAGGGATGAAATACGCAACCCCACAGGCGCTGTTCTCTTGTATTCTGGTTGCTTAAGGTGCCTCTTGTTGCTAACAAAATTGGCATGAGGTTCTTCTCCAATCAAAGGTGCCAGATGGATTGCTAAAGGCACAGCTGCCTACATATTCCACTTCTCCTTAGGAAAAGATAAAATCTAGTTCACCCCACTGAATTACGCCTGTCGAGCTGTTTCCAAAGCTCCCCTGGTGGAGACCCCGCATACCTGTTAGTACATCCCGCTACACAGTTTGCGTCTTTAGTGTCCCAAAGAAATTTTTGTAGCATTAAATATTGACGTTGTTTTCTGCTGTTTTCTCTTCCTAGGATGCAGACTTGAGCTTCCTAGGAGCCCAGGAGCTAGAAGACCCGGGGGACATGACTCATGCTGCTTTCAGACTTATCTTCCCCCTGCGAAGCTGGTCGTCTCAAAGGGCCTGAAACCCCCACTTCTTTCAGATGGGTTGTGCGTTGTGATATGCCTCTGTAGATTCAAGAAATAAATGGACCCAGCCTTCTAATTACGCAGACGTGTCCAAACAGCGTCGAATTCTAGGGAGAATGGAAGGGAGTCTCAAGCTGCACATGTTATGTGCTTTCCACAACTCCCCTGGGATAGTCTGGAAGCCTGTGGCTTCATAACTCACTGGACGGTTTGGCAGCTTTTCCTCTAAACAGAAAACTCAGATGCAGGAATCAAGTTCACAAAGAACAAAAGGTATCATGACTTAAGAAGAAATACATGAACCTTGGATGATACAACTTACTGGTCTTAGGATTCCAATTGTTACAAGACGTTTAGGCACAGGAATTGCAAGGATTTAGGCCCTGGTTCATTTGCTAGCATGAGAGCAGATGTGTTCCAAAGTCCCTTCTCCCCAGTGATGCCTGCTAGATCCACCCTTTGGGGGCCAGCTGCTCTATCCAGTCACATTCCTCTTCTTGAGGCACTAACAGCTTTTGCCATGGCATCTCAGCCTATTTCTTAGCAGGAGGAGCTCTGCTTGTCTTGAGTCTCTACCCTGCAAACTGTTGACTTTCGACAACAAATATCAGGCCTCTGCTCCTCCCAAACTCCCTTCTCCACAGAGACAGAGCTACTCTTCCTGGGGGCAGGGAATGTCTGCCCAGAGGCTCGGCCCAAACTTCGCTCACAGTTCTTTTACCATTGCCCATGATCACATTACCAACTGTCCTACAAGGACCCCACAAATGCATCTGCATCTTCTACATGTCTGAATTCTAACTCTGACCTCGTTCCAACCCCTTTCCTCTAAGGCTCTAGGTCCCATGGGAAGAATCATGTTTAAAACACAGGGGAAAATTATAAGGATGAAAACGACTTGCAGACCTCCCTGTGGGGGCTGGGAAACCCCACAGAACACTGTAACAGGAGGCCGCATTGCCAGGCCATGCAGAGGACCGTTAGCTGATGGCGCACCTGAGCTTCACATCCCATGGACCACTCAGTATGGTTTGACTTCTGTCTATGAATTCTTCAGCTGGGTGTGTTGATTCAGACCTACAATCCCAGCCCAGGAGAACGCTGAGTTTGAGGCTACAGACTTTCAAAACACAACAGCAGAAGCATAGGCGCTAACTCTAAAGTATCAACAGGTGGGACCATATGAGAATGAAAAGTTTCTGTACAGCAGAGAAAACCAGCAGAACACGAAGGCAGCCTATAGAATGGGAGAGAACCTTTAATAGCCACACTTAAGCAAGAGAATGAATACCTAGAAGTTACAATGAACTGCAGAATTTAAACACCAAGGAAATAAAACTATCACTCAAAAAACAGGCAGAGGATATGAATAGACACCAAAAAGAAGTACAAATAGTCAATAAGTATTTTAAAAGTGTTCAGTATCTCTACCCATTGGGGGAAAACAAATTAAAACTACTCTGAAATACCACCTCACCCCAGTCAGAATGGCTATTATCAATAAATTTGGCAACAAAAGGAGAGAAAGAAGCCCTTATTCCCTGTTGGTGGGGAATAAATATAGCCATTGTGGAAATCAGCTTTGAGATTTCTCAGAAATTAAAAATAGAACTACCATATGGCCCATTTCTCTTACTCCTGGGCACATATCCAGAGAACTCCATACAATACCATGGAGAGGTTTACATGTCATATTTATTGGTGCTTCATTCACTACAGCAAAGAATTACAATCAACACAGCTGTCCATCAATACATGAATGGATAATGAAAATTGGTGTATGTGGCTGGAGAGATGGCTCATCACTTAAGAGCCTTGTTGCTCTTGTGGAGAACCTTGGCTCAATGCCAAGTACCCCGACATAGGGTCACAAGTATACACAAATCCAGCTGCAGGGGATTCAAGACCCTCTTCTGATTTCCATGGGTATCAAGCACTCACATGGGGCACAGATATACCTGTGAGAAAATCATTCATACACATAAAATAAAATAAATCTTAAAAAGAACACACACACACACACACACACACAATTTATCTCTAAATAAAAATAAAAACACAAAATTTCCAGGAAAATGGATGAACTGAGAATGTATTAATTAAGCAAGGTCACACAATCTCAGAAAGAAGAGAAGCATGTTGTCCCTCATACACAGAATCTCATCAATAAGATATGTGTGTACATAAACAAAGGGACATATAGGTACAGTACAGTATTTCAAAAAGAGAAAAAAAGCTAGACATTAGGGGATAAAGAGAGACTGAATGCAGTCAATGGATATGACTTATAAAATAGGATATAAAACTAAACATTTTGTAGTTCTAATGCTGTTATGGATTTTTTTTTATTTCTGGTGGTACCTAAGTCGATAAAAATATATTAGATTTGGAAAATATAAAAATACAGTATGAAACTCTTTCAGTATGAAGATTCCCTTTCAAATGGCCACTTTAACTGTACAGAGTTCATTGAGATATACAGTTTGGGAATCTGGCTAATTTTGGTGTGTGACTCCCCCCAATTTTTAAAATAATGCATTAAATAAATTGTAAAATACTTTAAAAAGAAAAAATAAATTAAAGTAAGTAGAGTTGGTACTAGAGAAAATAGCTCAGTAAGAAAGCTTGCAGTGTAAGGATGTGAACCTGAGTTCAAATCCCAAGAAGCCATATGGGAAGCTGCATTTCTACCTCTAACCCCAGCTCTATGGTGTCAGAGACAGGAGGATCACTGAGTAAGGTGGAGAGGGACAGAGCAGAACACTTGGTATTTTATTGGCCTCGTGGGCATGGGCAGGGGCACAGACACTGGCACACATCTACACACACAAACACATACACAAATAAAGATAATAAATACAATAGTTAAAATAATGGTTCCAAAATTTTAAAAGTGACACATACCCCACATCTGGGGAAACAGTGTGGAAATATGCAGAGGAGAAAAGCGACCCCCACAAATCACCCAGTTCTCGCTGCTTTCCAGTTCATCACCCACTTACAACCGCCCTGCCCTTTGAATGTTAATGACCCTATCAATCGTTCTTCACACCCGTTTCTGTGTTAGTCAAACATTTGCCAAATACACATATTTATATATGGGAAGAGGTAATGGTGGTTTTACAAGAAACAAGAACATGTTATTTTGTAACTTGTTAGAAGTCTATATTGGTACTTTAGATAGGGTCATACTATTACAGTAGAAAAGTGTGTTACAATTTAAACATGTTTCCATTGGTGGACACTTTTTTAGATGTTTTGAAAGTATACATATTGCTACGGGCCCAGCAAGATGCTTAGCAGGTAAAGTGTCTGTCATGCAAGCCTGATGACCTGAAGTTATCCCCTGGAGCCCACATAAAGGTAGACGCAGAGAACTAACACCACAAATCAGTCCTCTGACCTCGTGGCCTGCATGCCATCTCCATCACTCACATGCATACAAATAACAGTCACAATAATGATAATAAAATTTAAATCAGTGTAGTAACTAAATGTATGCATTTAATCATTCATTTAAGCTAAGTTCTTAAAACTAGGGTCACTAGATTAAATCTACTAATAATTTTAATGATGACCCTTTAATATCTCCTGTTAATAATTCAGTTATTATAGTCTAGATATAATAAGGTATATATGATTTCTGAAATCTCTCTATTCACAACTACATGTAACTTTCTATGTACTACACAATTTCTGAAGTTAGTTAAATATGTGTCTATATGTCTTTTAATATCTGGAACTTCCTTAAATTTCAGCAAATTACATCAACCCTCAATGCTTATATTCAAAGAATTTATATATATTCCACATAATATAAACCCAGAGGGAAACCAAAGATTTGACAGAAGAATCAAATACAATATACTCTTTTTACATGAGTGCCTCTCAATTCTAAATAGGCTGACATTAATTACATCTTTTATGAGCACAAGAATTGGTCAAATGATTTCAAAACCAAGAAACTCTGTGCTTGAGGCATGTGCTTCCATCACCTCACCAACTCTAAAGACCAAAAATCATGTTTGTTGAACCACACGAGGAAGACTGGATTTTTCTCTCAGTGTGGTGAGACCACTGTCAAGTGACGCTTGTGCCATTAAAACGGTTCATTTTAG
Source organism: Myodes glareolus (assembly GCF_982192425.1). Lineage (NCBI taxonomy): Eukaryota > Metazoa > Chordata > Mammalia > Rodentia > Cricetidae > Myodes > Myodes glareolus. The sequence continues at coordinate 65,492,530 of NC_142035.1, forward strand.
ATCAAAGGTAAATGAAAACAGAAAATCCAAAAAGAATCTCAATGCTAAGCCCCCCAAACACTGTTATGTAGGCTAGCATAACTAAAAACCTCTCAAAGTTAATTTAAGGAAATACGTTTCTCAAAGGCTTGGCAACATTCAGTAGCCTCTACCGAAGTAAAGTCCTGTAAATCCAGTATAAAGTGATCAGTAGAGGGGTCCGTGAAAAATCTGGCCATTCTTCATATTTAGTATATATTCTGCTTGATTATATTGTCAACATGTAAGAAATTCCTGTGTACAGGGCATGGAATGGAGAGTTATAGAATTTATGAAGTCAACAGGAGACGGCTCAATGGCCTTTGTGATCCCTCTATGCTATGCCCTGTATGGCTGGCAATGGCACTGGATTTAAATGCTTGGTCTTGTAAGTTGTGGGTTTCACTTTCGACTCAAAATTAACTTCTTGCTGTAACTCTGGGGTCTTCCAACTAGAAACAGGCCTTTTGATTGAAAATAAATGAAAACCTGAAAATAATCCAAATGCTAAACCCCAAGGAGTTCATCTCGTACTTGAGTAATTAATGAGGGCTTTCAATTATCTTGCTCTCATCACTTCAGTGAATAACCTAGCTGTTATTTCCACAGGAAATACATGTCCACAGACCGTAAACTCAATCTAGTTAATAGCTAACTTGGGGAAAAGGTGGGAGTTGGAGACAGATGAAGGACCATTTACTTACAGGGTGAAGGTAAATGAGTTACCTCTGGACAGCCAGCTGCTACTGAGAACTCTACTGAGACCGAGAAGGGGGAAAATGTGAGAAGCAAGGCAGAAGCAGCCAGAAAGAAAAAATTCCCCCTATCTGAACTTACTGCAGGAATAATTAAAAAAAAAATGGCAAGGACTCTGGCTACAGAAGGGAAAGCGAAGAGAAGAAATGGGAAGAAAAGATATGCCATAGATAAAAGGAGCTACTAGATTTCTCCTAGATCTCTCCCTCCTCAACGCTTCTCAAGAAGGAGTCAGTAAGATAGGGTTGGAGTGTCTCGGGATAAAGTCTAAGAGATTCCATCTGAGACAGAAACCCTACTCTCCCACTTCATTCTCCTCCTGTTTTCCAACTCCTTCTATAACGTTAGATGCATAGGAGGTCTCCATAATGAAGGAATTCTGTGATGTTTTTTTCATTTTTGATTGTTGAGACAGGGTTTCTCTGTGTAACAGGCCTGGCTGTTTTGGAACTTGCTTTGTAGATCATGCTGGCCTTGAACTCACAGAGAGCTGCCTGCCTCTGCCTCTCGAGTGCTGGGATTAAAGGTGTGCACCACCATGCCCAGCAACTCCCGTGATTTTAATAACTGGCTCCTAAAAGTACTAATTAAGATCTCAGTGGAAGGCTGAGCCAAAGTGAAAACAGTGATCATGCAGTTGTTCATGATCAACTGCAGGGAGAAGCCACATGGAAAATGGAGCCATTTGCTGAATTTTTCCCTCACTGGGTTAACAGTCAATCGCCAACAGAAACTGAATGGCTTCCTATGTGCTTACAAGCAACTAACCTTAATCCAGACAGAATGTGGATTTTATATCATTGGAGACTGCAATAAATGACAGGACAACCCTAAACTAAGGGATAAACATCTTCCAAAATGTCAAACATACTCAATGCAGAGATTCTGGATGAGGAGGACACAGAACCCTAGAATATGATGTCATTTCTAACTCTTGGTTCCTTTTCCTGTTGCTCTGATCATACACCATGACAAAAGCAACTTAAGGGAGAAAGGTTCATTTAGGCTCAGAGTTCACCATGCGGGCAGGCCAGAGCAACAGGAACTTGAAGCAGTTGGTCGTATTGCATCCACAACCCACAAGCAGAGAGCAATGAATGAATATATGCCTGTGCTCAGCTTGCTTTGTCCATCTTATATGGTCCAGGATTCCCTGCCAAGGGAGTGGTCCCAAACACAGTTAAGATAGGATCGCGAGGAGTGCATCCATCCATTGAGACGGTGGGACTGATCTAATGGGAGATCACCAAGGCCAGCTGGACTGGGACTGATGGAGCATGTGATCAAACTGGACTCTCTGAATGTGGCTGACAATGAGGGTTGCCTGAGAAGCCAAGGACAATGGCACTGGGTTTTGATTCTACTGCATGGACTGGCTTTGTGGGAGCCTAGTCTGTTTGGATGCTCATGTGCCTAGACCTGGATGGAGGGGGGGAGCTTGGACTTCCCACAGGGCAGGGAACCCTGACTGCTCTTAGGACTGGAGAGGGAGAGGGAGGGGGACGGGGACCGGGAAGGGAAATGGGAGGAGGCAGAAATTTTTGATAAATAAATAAAAAAGAAAGAAAGAAAGAAAAAAGATAGATCTCCCCACACGAATAAACATAATCAAGATACCATCCACAGGCATGTCCCAAGGCCCATCTCCAGGTGAATTTATACTGTTAAGATGACATCACCACTACTCATAGCAGAACCTTCAGAATTAAAGCAACAATTCCACACTCTGCTTCCTCCTCTAACTCCACTCAGCTCACTTGCCAAGTGAGTCCAAGTTGCCAGCATCCATGCTGAGAAAGTATTTTCATTACTAGAGTTTTGAAGCACACGCTATGAATTTTAGAATTCTATGACTTTCCTTTGGAGGCAAAAAGCAGTGAGTTTTACCAAACTAAACTCGATATATTGAAGAAGCAAGATGGGAAATTAAAATAAAAGACACCTCCCTGCCTCAGGGACATAGAGAAATTTATAAACTGTCACAGATTCAAGAGAAGCTGAAAGTTTTTTGGAAACTCTTCTTTTCTAAATCAATATTTTTATCTCAAAATTTTTCACATGAGTTTTCTATAAATAAAATTCCAGTACCCCCGAAGAGATGATATATCGTATTACAAGTTATTTTCTGATCTAAGACGCTGACCATGTGCTGCTGAAGCACTGATCACCTGCACAGCGGCATACAAAACGCTGAATGTTTGAGCACACGGGCTTGGAAAAGGTCAAGAACAAAGGATTGGGACTCGCGATTGAACACTCAAAATTATTTTCCATGTAAAAATTTAATCACAGCAAGCAGACTAGTCAGAGGAGCTCATTAGCACCTTATGCATGGCTACTCCAGTCAGAATAGCAACCTATAAATAAGACATTCTTGACATTCAACAGCTGCTTTTTTGGGTGACTACATAGCAAAGAAAAGAAAACCTGAACCAAGTTCCTTTTTCCAAAAAAGAAAACCGTGTCTTGTTTTCAGAGGTAGGGTTTCACTGTCAAGTCCAACTGGCATTAAACTCTCCCTGTAGTCCAGGCTGGCCTTAAATTCTCTCTGTAGCCAAGGCTAGCCTTAAACTGGTGGTTACCTACTCCAGCCTTCCAACTGCTAGAACTATAGGCATGGGCCAGCACACCATGCACCCAAATAACTTCATGTTTGATTGGATGCTTCCTTTCTGGTAACAAAAGTGTTTTTTTTTTTTGTTATAAATCATGACACAAAACTACAGAAAACAAAACCAAACCTCCAGACATATGAGTAAAAACAGCATGTCTCTGTCCTTCTTCTTAGAGATTCCCTAGAATGACATCAATAGCATCACCAGTAGAATATAGGTTAATGGGCCAATTACTCAATGCTGACATCAAAGGCAAAGACAAGCTGCTGCCTCTCTGCCTGCTCCTTTCTGAGTCTGGGTGTTAAGCAATCTTGGAGGCAACTTTATGTGCCACAAAGAAATAAACAAACAAACACACAAACAATGCTTAAAAACTCATACAAAGTATTGCTTCTAAAAAGCAAAACTGCACTCTTAGTTCTCTGGATCAAGAGTATCTTTGCCATTCCCACACCCCATGCACAAATCCCAGTCTCCTTGTTACCAAGTGAATGGACAGCTCGAGGAATATCAGTCCATTGTTAACCGGCTAGTCTCGCAACAGCAGAAGCGGAACAATTGCAGTTGAATCTCCCAAATGCAAATCAAAAACAGCTTAAACAGAGACTAACCTGGTGGTGGCTGGTACTGAGGTGGGGCTGTGATCTTCTCTGGCCTCAAGTTTTTTTCTGAAGGTTCCTCAGATACCAGCCAAGTTTGGCTTGCCCTGAGGGAAGGCGGGGTGCCTCCTTTGGTCTCCGTGACCTTTGTAGAAGATGATGGCTCCAAGGTGGCAGCAGAGGGAAACCCAGAGGAGACAACGTTCTTCCTACCAGGGCACTCATTCAGCACAGCTTCTCCCTCACTAGGCAGTGGAGGAAGCAGGAGGATCCTGTGGTGCTGCTGAGGGCTGGGGCACCTTGGAGACAGAGGCGAGGGAACAGGTGACAGCCGTCTGTGTGCGCTGGACTGAGGCGATGAATTATTAAATACCATGCCGAGAGCTGTTGGTGCTTGGGGGCTTGGTCTCCTCTCATCGCATTTGGGTTGTGGGGAATCAGGACCTACAGCATGGGGCAGATCCAGAAGCAAGAATTTATGGCAGCTCTGGGGTAGCCCAGTTTTCCTTTGGCTTCTAGTTTCTGGGAAGGTGTGGGTGGCCCTTGTGTTGAGAGAGAAGCCTAGTGTTTTCCCCTCGGTGGCTTCATCTAACTTCTCACTCTCTATCACCTTCCGGAGAACCTTGTTCACTGCCCCCTCGGTGCTGGCTGCTTCACTGGGAATGGAGGCTCTTTCTGCTGCCAAGGGTTGCAATGACTTGACCCTTCGCTGCTCCTCCCCCAGTCTCCTGGAACTTTGAGTCTCATCCTTAGCTCCTGAGAGGATGAGGAAGTCAGCCTTAGGGATAAACTCAGTTTGGGTCTCTGAGCAAAAGGCAACCCTTCCCTCACCATCAGGATGAGCCCTAACTACTCTCTGGACTTGAGCAGACGGTTCCTGGACCTTGGCCACCACTTTGGAAACAGGCTTCTTCCTGCAAGTCCTTTCCAATGACTTTGACTTCGGAGTCCCACCCCTCTCTGCCCCTGGATGTTTCTCATGGCTTTCAGGCAAACTTGAAGGCTGCTGCTCCCGAGGACTTTTGAGCTGCTTTCCTATGCCTGCATCTCCTACCTCGGCGAGGCTGCTGTCAGGGGACAGAGGTCCTTCAAGATCAGTATCTTCTGAGGTCTTCCCAGAGCTCCCGAAACCCAGGTCTGCATCTGGTGTCCTGAGGATGCTGGCAGGGCAGCTCTCTCTCCTCCTCCGTGGGGAAGAGGAAAGTGTTTCCCGAGGAACTAAGTTTCCTCTTTCTTCTAGGAGTCGAAGAAGATTAGGCCTAACTCCAGGAGGAGGAAGGGAGCTACTGGAACAGACCTGGTCCTTCCCCATCGGAGGAGCTGATTCCTGGCGGCCACGCCCTTTCCTCCTGGTTCTCTTCTGCCGGAGCTCCTCAGGGCTCTCTCTCCTCCTGCCAGACCTCCAGGGCTTTTTGCTCCCTTGGGCGCTCCTCCTAATGAGCGAGTTCACAGGGAGCTCCCTGCTCCGGTTGCCAGCTCTTTGGAAGCAGTCGTCCTCGGGGGCCAGGGTCACAGACAGCTCCTGCAGATTCCCTTCCTGGTTCCCCATTGAAATGCCCAGAATGTGTTCTGACCTCAGCAGACTGTCCAGCAGCCTCTCCCTCTCGGCTGTGAGCTTGTATAGCTCCGTCAGAATGTCTTTCGTGGGAGTCTGTTTGAAAAATATGTCGCCGGGATGCTCGTTCGGCTGCTGGCTGAGGCTGGTGATGTCTGGCCCCTCCCTGACTTGGTAGCAGTTATGAAAAGCGTTATTGGATCTGTCTAGAGTTACAGTGCCCTTGTACGAAAATCCTCTGACTTCCCCCTTCGGAAGATAGAAGCTGATATAGCAGAGTTCAGTGACCGGGTTATGCAACTGGAGGGTGCAGTGAGTGCCTTCCATTATGCCTACCTAATTATTCATGCTGTGGAGATGCTGGTCTGTGGTCAGCTCCAGTGGGGAGGCATGTGATGGTGGCTAGGCAGGACAGGCAGCTGACAGTCCTCTCCCACAACCAGGCTGCCTGTTAGAGAAACACAGGAGGAAAGCAGCTTGTCTGACAGAGTATACACATCACGGGGTAACATCAATCACAGCATAACCACACTGCTCCTTCCGTTCTAGCCAGGAGCCTGATGGCAGCTTAAGCTCCTACCCACCTTGGCCCGGAGGCTTTCCTATAGCTAAGTGGTGGGAATCTTAGCTATAAAGGGATCTCACTTTAGCCCCAGGACAAAAGTTCCCCTTCCTCACTTGGGAGACCCGTTTGCAGGCTACAGTCAGCCTGTCGACTTTCCTTGGAGTACAGCGTCTATCCTTCTGCAGGACAGCGATTGAACTTTCCAGGAATTCTGGGAGAACAGGACTTTGAGAACCTTAGAAATGATCGTTGTTTTAGTGACTCGTGTTGGGAATATTATTTTCAGAGATGAGAAGCTCTTGTTATCACAGAAAGCATTCTAAGATGCTCTTACACTGAAGCACAGTGTGAGGTGGCAGTAGTACTAGATCAGATTCTGAAGACAGATGCCGTTTCAGGCCTGCCTGACCTCGCAAAGCTCTGCACAAAATATACGATGTTTTATATTTAAAAGTTTAAAATTTAGTAACTCTGGAGCCTTAATCAAGTTTTGTTGCGTTTTGAGATAGGTCTTGCTATGTAGCTTTGGCTGATCTGGAATGTGCTATGTAGACTAGGCTGGACTTAAACTTGTGATGATCCTCCCTCCCTCTGCTGCCCAAACGCTGAGAACAGAGGTGTGCACTAACATGCCCAGCTAGATTTTGTTTCGTAATGTTTTCCCTTTATACCTGTTGATTATTTGAAGCCAAGAGGAACGGCAGAGAGAAATACTGCTAGTTCTTGGAGATTTTTAATTACTTGATTATAAAAGTGGTTAGAGATGTCAGGGGAGTGGTGAAGGTGGCCTCTGCTTTATGTGACTTGAGGGGGTTCTCAAACTTGTCATCACAGTTAACACATCCACACACAACTCTACGCTGTAGCATCTCATCTCATTTCTTGAGTTAATATACCACCCAGCCTTCAAGTTGCCCTCAGTTAAAGGACACCCCCCAGGATTAAAAAAAAAAACAAACATTTAACCACTGATGTAGTTTTAAAATTACTTTCCACAAGTGTTTTTTTTTTCTTAACTAGTTTTAAACTAGAACAAAGTTATATAAAAGTATATCTTGACTTCAGAAAGGAGGGAGAATCTGCCATGAAACTTTTTAAGGAAAATATGTGAAGCCAAGTGATGAAACAGAATAACAGGTATTTGTGAGCTGGGGAGGCGGGGTTGTCAGGGCCACCTGGTCAAGACAGAACTGTGAGGAGGATGCAGAGATCACATAATTCCCAACGAAAGTGTGTCTGTTTTGAGTACAGAAGCTGTCATTTCTTATTTACTTAATCGAAGAGTCCTCGGGGTACAAGGAGACGCTGCCCAGAGAGATGAGAAGCCAACACAGGCCTTGCCTCTTTCATAACTGCATGTGATCTGCTCTCTTCCTCATCGTATCTTTAAAATCTTTCTAAAGTGCTCACTGCTGCTCCATCCTAAACATGTGTATGTGTGCGGACACTGGGTAATTACCAGCACAAACTCTCCAAACATATGCAAGAACTCATTTGAGAGGAAATAATCAGAAAGAGAGGTAGGTGCCTATCATGTATGAGTCCGAATGCTCATCATCAAGAGTTGCATTTTTGAGTTCTCAGACAAGCCAAAGGGGGTGCCACAAGTGCTGTTGTGAATTATGAAAAGATAAGATCCTTTCCTTTGCCTCCAAGTATCCTCCTCTGGCTCAGCTTAGCTCACTGACTTCCCTGGTTGATGGAGAGCGTCTGATATAGGGAGAGAAGCACACTGTAGATTTTTCAGAATCTCTTCCAAGTAGCAGTTCACAGTTCATGTCACAATGTCAAGTAGGTCTTTGACTGCCTAGCCTCTCTTCCCAAGGAAGAGTTATAGAGCGTATGCTGCGATTTTGTCATCTCATTTAATCAGCATGGCACCATTTTACAGAGAAAACACTGAAGGTCGGAGACATAAGGAACTTGTCTGTGAGGAGTCCCCTAAGAAGAGGCAAGTGTCAAAGCCAGGTCCACCTCCCACCATTGATTTGTGGGTAACACCGCTTTCTTTCTACTGTTTCTGCGGATGAGCAGAAGACCACCCCTTTGTTATGTCAATGCACGGTAACATAGTTTCTTCATCAATCCCCCCATATCTTCTAACATTCACTGGACATTGTCAGCATGCCTGACTACATAAAGTACCCCCTTTAAATGATAAAGGTGAGGAAACAGGCATCAGAAATTCATTGAGTTGGAAAGTAAAAACTGCCCTTGCTTATAAAGGGGAACCCGGTGGAAATTCTGATTGAAAAATTAAGGATGGCACAATAATATTAAGGGAAAGTATAGTAATGGGAATGAAGTTTAAGTAAGGAGAGGGAGGGGAAGTTACAGATAACTAACACTAAGGACATTTAAGAAATCAATATGGAAACCTATGTTTTTATAAATTCATACTTATATTTCTATAAGAGTTTACTTTGAGTGACTCTACGCAGAAGCTTATGCTCAGCCCAGAAGCCATGAACTATCAAAAAAGAACCCACTGTCAGACGTTGGATACATTTTGTTCCCCCAAGTTTTGGTCATAGGCATCCGAGAGGAACCCCCAACCTTCAAATACAGGCTATTGCCACTTCTTTTAGTTTCCCAACCAAAGTTGATGTTAAGACATTGCACATACTGGCTAGAGAAGAAAGAGAAACCAAGCTCATGTTAACTAGGAGGCTTCTCTCTGTTGCCTTGCTTTTATAGCATTAGAAGGTGCTATGTTGGCTGATGAAGAAAAAAGTCATTGTCAGTCTTACTCAGGTGTGAACCTATGAACCGCAATAACAACCAATATGGCAAAATATGTCCAGTGGTGCAATAGTGGCACAAGTATCATGAGGGTAACCAATCATTTTTTGATTGGCTTTAAGGTATGCTACACACACACACAAACACACACACACATACACACACACACACACACACACACACACACACACCTAGTACTACAAATCTGGCCCCAAATCCGTGGCTGTGAAGCTTCTAGGCTCCAGGCATGAGCCTATTATCTTGCTAAATGAGCACAGGATCAAACTTCCATTTAAATTTTTATCTCTCTACTTATAGATTAGTGTTGCTCTCAGACCTCATCAGAGAAGTTTCTTTGTGCACCGGTAGTGGCTAACGCAGAAACTCCCAACTAGTCGAAGTACAAGAACAGTAAGTGTCAGTGCCGTGGAGTGCTGAGTCATAAACGGGGCATCTACATCACACCCCTTCTCCAAATCTCAGGCACCAAAGAAGGGAAGGAAATACCGTAAGGCAAAAGTCAGGGAAGACCAGAGTAAAAAGTGTCTTCTGGACAGGACAGGGCTGCTGTCCTCAGAAACTCACAGCAGCTGCGGTGGCCTGCATGAGATCTGAACAAGATCAGACCATTCAACATTGGAGGAAGGAGTAGGAAGGGTCTTATGAGTCATGCCCTAACTGTGGAGTTACAGACTGTAAAGGGCTCCTAGGGGAGGGAATAGGCTCCAGTAAATAGCCTTACAAACAGGAGTATATAAGGGGAAAATTGGAATCAGGAAGCTATTTTTAAAAAAGGACATAAAGAGGGGGTAGATCTGAGAGGAACAGAGGTAAATATAACCAAAATATGTTATATGAAATTCCCAAGAAATTAATAAAGTACTATTTCTGAAAAGAAATCAAGGGTAGAAGGACTCAGCGAAAAGCCATTAACTTTCATAAGGCTATCAGACACACATACGCCTGCCCAGTGGGCTAAGTGTTTTATGCCCTGATCTTCGAGAACCTCTGTTATACAAATGGAGGAAATGTCATAGTTACAATTCTGTTACTCCTAATCACAAAACTCAAATCAAGGTTTAGGAAATTGTGATATGGGATTTTATAGCAACAAATATATAATGCAAGGCGTGAAGCTACCGACCATTACAAATAAAGGCTCCCTACTACTGTGCCATCTCCATCCTACCTGAGTTGCCTTTACCACACTTGTGGGACCCTTGTCTGTAGCTATGTTGGGTTTATGCCAACTTTATCACAAGCTAGAGTCATTTGGGAGGAGGGACTCTCAGTTGAGAAAATGTCTCCCTAAGACTGGCCTACAGGCAAGCCTGCCAGGCATTTTCTTGATTAATGATTGGATATAAGAGGGCCAGCCCACTGTGGGTGGTACCAACCCCACAGAAGTAGCCCTGATTTGTGTTAAAATGAGCAAGCCAGTAACAGCACTCCTCCATGGATTCTGCTTCAGTTCCTGCCTCTGGGCTTCAGGCTTGAGTTCCTGGCCTGACTTCTCTCAGAACTGTGGCCTGAAAGCTGTAAGAAGAAATAAATTGTTTCCTCCACAAGTTGCTGTCGGCCATGCTCTTTGACCACAGCAAAAGAAGTTCTAACTAAGGCCCAAAGGAGGAAAGTGTGTGAGCAAAGGAACTTCATTCTGAACCCTTTAAGGGACCCAGGCACAAGGCTTGAGGGCACAGAGCCCAAGCTGTGCGGATCCAGTAGGGAGCAGGGCGGCAGTGCTGAGTCATCACACGGATTTCTCCACTTGAGGAGCCAGAGGGAGAAGAATTGTAAGTCCTACAAGAAGCAGAGTGAAAAGGCACACAGCGTGGAGTGGGGTTCGGTATGCCAGCACCACCCTCCAAGCTGAGGGTGCAGAGCTATTTCTGGCAGCAGCTCCTCACTCTGCTTTGACTCAAGCACAGCAGCTCGGCAGGACCCACACAGTAGATTACACATCTTAATTGGGTCCGTGAAGAGGCTTTCTCTGGTTGTATTCAGTGTCCAAGCACTTTGCCTCCCTGGGGAGTCGCATGCCTTCCATTTCCTCTTGCTAACTCTCAGGCTGACTTTTCCTCTGCGACAACTCTGCTGTGGTGATTTATTTCCGGACTCGTTGTCCAATAGCAAGCAGATGACATCATCGACCCCAGATGGAAGGATCTGCTGTGCCTCCTCATAATGAGAAATGATTGCTTTTTAGGAGATGGGATCCAGTGCTCATAATAGATTTCACAAAATTCCCAAAATAAGTTCTCAGAATTAGTCGCAGTCATTCTGTCTGCTGACTGTAGATTTCCTAATTGATTTTTGGCCCTAAACGGCCAACACAAAGCTTTCTTTGGTTAGTCACTGGCGCGGACATGATCTGCAACTCCACCTGGGCCCAATATTGCAAAGATTGATTCTCTCACAGTGCCCATTATTGAACTGTGATTTTCCCATTTGTTCATCCAGGTTCATGCTTCTTCCTCCACACCATTCAAAATACCAGAAAACTGACTTTCATGCATTCAGTTAATAAACGCCCCTGCAGTTTGACTTCTACTGGGTCTAGACTTTGGAAACAACCACAGTAGATTGCAGAGAGAAATGAAGGGAGGCCAGTGTGTTTATTCCCTGGCTCCCTCCCTCGAGACTGAGGTTTGCTGTGGTTGTGCCCTCTGATGGAGACCACGGCTCCTCTTGGGTGCCAGCCACAGCTCCAGCCATAGACCCTTTCTCTAGGTACTGGTTACTGCTCTTTCCCACTATTTATTCAATTCTAAATGGTTAAATTCCCCCTCTTGTGATTTTGGACAAATCCATGCCTCTCTCTCATAGATAGTCTCATAGAGTATCTACGCCCTGAGATTTAGTATAGTGCTCCTGTTTTGTGCTTTGCCTAATTTTTCAAATAGGAAATATAAAAATGAAGGAAGACATACAACAACTTCCTTGTTTTTCTCTCATTTGAGGAGAATTTTGGGTTTTTTAAAATTGTTGTTAAATTACACTCTGTAAAAGTAGGAGTAAGAGTGATACAAAATCACTCCAATAAACCATAAAGACACCCAACCATAACATATCAAAGAAAAGGGCAAAGCATGTCATGTTTATAGGATTAGGATAATTTATCAGGCAGAATAAAACATTTCAAGTACCTCCTAACTAAAAGGTAAGTTTTGTCAGGTACAGATGAAGAAAATGGATTACTAAGAAGGGGACATTACAGAAGACAGAGAAATCAGCTAATATGTACAAAGGGAAAGGTCACTTTCAGGGAGACAGTAGTCAAGGAAGATAATGCTGAGGCTGAATAATTTCAAGGGCCCTCATACTGTGTCATCACATCCAGAAGACAGAAGGACACGAACACACCAGGAAATGGAGCCAACTGTGCTTATCCACAAGGCTGTTAAAATAACTTAGTGGTGAAGAGCATCTTAACCACATAACCTGGGTTCTATTCCCAGCACCCAAATGGTGTCTCATAACCATCCTAGCTCCAGTTCCAGCCTCCATAGATATCAGGTATGCATGTGGTGAACATACAGATATGTAGGCAAAATACTCATACATATAAATGTTTATACAAAAATACAAAAGTAAATTTACCATAATGAACCTTTTTTCCCCAGCAATGACATTATTTGCTTATGAGGGTCGTACCTTCACACCATATATACATCCTGTCTCCTCCCTTTACAAAAACTGGGGACTGAGTTTCTAACAGGAACTTCATAGAAAAAAAATGTCAAACCACAGCAAGAGTGATGTCTTGTTGCAGAAATATTTAAATTCAGATTGATTGGAAATTAATTATAACTTCATGGACAAATTATTCCTGGAGACACTGATGAGTTTTGATCAGGGAAGTATGTTTAGCACCAAATTCAAGGAAGATTAGCTTGGCAGTTACGTCAGGACAGACTGGAGTAGAGAGAGACTGGCAGCTATTCAAGAATGAGAAGTAGGGGCATCAGATTCTGAAAGGAAGTTGAGAAAGAAAGAAATGGAACAGTATTATACACTGGAAAGTAGTTCTTAAGTAGAGCACAGAACACTGGATGATATTGTAAAGGGTAAGAGAGAATGGTAAGGAGAAGCAAACATAAGAAGAAGGATTAAGTCATATGTTTGCCATATTTGTGTCATTTTTCTAGAATGCTGGGAACCTAGGAATGTTTTTAAGTTGAAAAGAAGAGGGTAGTAAGAATGGAGATACTGAGAGAATAAATGGAAGACTGAAACAAACATGAGACATTAGATAAAGGTAGGACTTGCAGGAAGGAAAAGACATGGATTCCAGGGCACAGGGGAAGAGTCATCATTGACAAGAAAGGGTTGTTCCATGCTAAAAGCCAGTAGCCAAGCAAAGGGAAGAAGATACTGATTTAAGAAGCACTGAAACTGGTTACATTACATACTCTCTGCAGCTTTTCTTCAGAAAGACTCACAATTTTCATGACTTTCTTTGCATTACAAGTAGGGAAGCACTTAACCAGGCTATACTCAAGAGCCAAAATGTCTGTCTTTCAAACTCCATTTTTACTGTGAAATCACCCACACTCCAAGCTGGGCCTTATTATGCTGACAAGTATCTACCACAAATAAAATGGAAGCCAAATTTTAGTCAACAGAATCATCTTTAATCTGTAAATAGACAAATTCACGGTGAATTATCAAAGGAGGGAAAAATTAGCAAGGAGGGAAAGGGTTCCATATTGGGGGAGGTCATTTTTATTGCTGTGCTTACTTATTTATTTAATATTTATTTCTGATCCAGCAAACAACCATAGTTACCCAGATATACTTCATAATACACACTGAAGTTACCCACATATACTTCATGATATGCACTGCAGAGTCTCTCAAACACCACAATGAATCTTCTCTATGCCCGTCCACCTCCTCTCCCCTCTCTTCCTCCAAGTCTCATTACATAAAGAAAAGTATCAGTTTTCCACGTGATCTCCATGAGAACATAAGGTTTGGAATCCTCCACACATTAGCGGGTCCACATGACTATCTGGTTTATGTCATCTTTATAATCTATGTCATTCATATTGAAGGACTAAGTCATTTCTTCATGATCTGAAAAGGAAGTAGAGGTTAGATTTTTACTCGTTGAATGCTCAAGACTTCACCACAATGGCTGACCATGTCGAGTCTCACAAAACAAGTTAGCTGCAATTCAACTCAGGTGAGATCTGGCGTGTATTTTATCCGTTGTAGAAATCTGCCACTGCTGTGAGACCTTGTTTGTAGTGTTGGCAATTTCACAGCCAAGCTGAAGTTTCAAAGGCAGGAATTTTCCCTCTGTAGTGCATGCTGGTCTAGTGCATCATTCTTGCAATGCTTTATGACCAACAAAGAAAATGATAAAATCATGGTCTTTACAAATACGAAGGAAATCATAGGATTATGTGAAGACTCTCCGTTTCAGTGTTTCCTGACTCATAATTATTTTTCTCTCCACTTGTTTTTGAGCAGGTAGCAGCCATTTCTCATCAAAGATACATCCTTTTTCAAAAGTTAAGAGTTTCTTTTATGTGTGACAGCCTACTCCTTGTAGTTCGTAGTCGTCATTCCCTTGAGAACTTAAAGTCAAAAATAATCATTGCATGTGCTAAGTGAAATTTGTGTTTTCCGATTGAAGATTTACTCTTAAGAACAGCTCTAATTAGAATAGATATTTGCATACACACCGCCCTTACAGGGTCAAGGATTTGAGCAGGATCTTTGAGGAACTCCCAGATTTAAAGCTCTGTAACAGAGCATAGCTCTTGAGAAGAGAAGGGGCCTCAGGATTTTAGAACAGAAAGTTTCTCAGGCAAATTTCTCAATTCCTTTATGGTCATCTCTGTTGGAAGAAAACTCTCCTCGTTTCATATTTCTTATGTTTTACGTATTCCACAATATTTTTAAAGATCACGATAATGTGACAGTTTACAAAACTTGTAAGATAAGTTATCCAGCTTGAACTGCTATGGAAGCCACCCAACAACCCAGCAAGGCAACAGCCATCATCATAGCCTCTGTATGCACTAACTGCTCCTACTTAAATGTCTAGTCAATAATCATCGTGCAATTCAAACCCCGGTTTCTAGACACCTAACAGAGTTTTCTTACCACTCCCCAACTCCTACTTACACGTAAATTTTAAAAGTAAGCTAGCAAGAGAAACAAAATATTATCCAAAACCAATATTTGTTGTTCAATAGTATTTAAAATGCAAGTTTACTCTAAGCCACATGTCTATAATATTTCTCACTTACATAGGATATTTTTTTAACTCCTCAGAGAGACTCCTTCAAGAATTATCTGAGTAAGGAGCCAGGAATAGGAGACTATTTACAGGCAACAGTTTCCTAGGCACACCTGATCCCTTTCTACATGTTATTATTCAGGAAGGCACTTTGATTTGTACTTCACAAACTCTGATATTTACCACAGGAATGAAAAGAAGTTTCCATTCGTCTTAACCTAGTGTAATTTTATGAAATCCACTATAGGAAATAAAATTATGTAAAAGGCCTGTACCGCATGTATTCACTGAATAAGCGGAGGGTCTCCCTGGGCTACCCTGTGAGGGAAACTGTGGTCATGGGCTGCAAGCATCCGTGCCTCAGGCCAGTCTAGTGAGGACAACTGTCACCACCACTGTGCTCTGCCAAGCTTGTCTTTCTTAGTGAACTAATCAAAGGATGGGGAGACAACGCTTGAGGATAAACAATCTAAAGCAAGATAGGACTGATATAATAAAAAATAAGTAGATTCATAATTGGATAAAGGGGAAGAAGAGGACATTGGAGAGGAAAATAATGTTAACCAGTGCCAGGATCTAAGCAAAGTGTACCCCAAGCCTCGGGCATTCAGTTCCCATGGACCTCGGAGACACATACTAGCAATTCTTCAGTTTTCCCTTTGGGAACTCAAATCTACAAAGCTATTAAGTCACAGAGTTGGAGCTTGAATCCTACCTGTATAAAAAACTTTATGTGTAGAGGCTATAAAAGTCTACATTTCCTAAAATGTCATGGAGAGTTACTTTGTGTGTGGGGACCGCAAGGGACCTCTAACATCGCTACTGGAGGATTATTACCCTGCTCCTTGGAAAAAGATTATTAATGTTTGTTGCAGCTAACCCACTAACCAGGATCTGTGCACATCTTGACCAGACTATAAACTTCCCAGTCTGGCAGCAGAGAAAAGAACACATAGTTTTCTTTCTTTCTTTCTTTCTTTCTTTCTTTCTTTCTTTCTTTCTTTCTTTCTTTCCTTCCTTCCTTTCTTCCTTTCTTTTTTAATCTTGACAATCATTTGTTTTTTAATTTTTTATATTAAATAGTTAGAGAAAACGAAGACTAACACATTGGGATTGGACAAAACAAACAAGAAGGAAGAGAGCACAAGAGAAGGCACACGAATCTGATATGATGCCTGCTCATTCACACAGGCAGGAATCCTATAAGAATGCAAAGCCAGAAGTCACGACATACATGCAGGACCTGGTGTGGAGCCGCACAGGGCCTGTGCATGCTGCCTGGTGTGAGTTCATATGAACTTTGGTCATGTTTATTTAGAGGCCTTCCTTTCTTACTGTCCTCTATCCCCTCTGGCTCTTATACTCTTTCTGCCTCCTCTTCTGCACAGTTCCCTGGACCCTGAGGGGAGTGATTTGCTGGAGTCATCCTGGTTAGGGTTGAGTGTTCTGTGCCCCTCATTCTCTGCCTAATGTCTGGCAGAGTCGTGTTTGTTCCCATCTGCTGTAGGAGAAAGCTTCCCTGGTGATCAATTTATGGGTATAGTGGAATACCATTAAATTGATTTTTTATTTCTTTTTAGAACAGTAGTAATTGGTTTTGCTCTAGGTCCCTGAGCTATCTTGTCTCTGGTTCTGGGTCACCAAGTTGTGTTAGATATGGGATCCATTTCATGAAGAGGGCCTTAAGTCAAGTCAGATATCGGTTGGTTATTCCCACAATCTTCCTGCCACCATTGCCATAGCATATCTTGCAGGTAGGACAGCACTGTAGATCAAAGCATTTATGGTTGGGTTGATTTTTATGTTCCTCTTTTGGTAATAAGCAGAGTACCTATCTGTACCAAAGATGGTAGCATGTAGTGGTGAAGGCTCTATGAAGGCACCAGTTTAACTTCTTCATGTTCAATGAGTTGTGAGGATGTTATCTGCAGTAATGGAGCCCTGCCATCAGTTCATGGAGAGCAATCTATAGTCTTAGCAACAGCCTGGGTTGTTTGGGGATGTTCATTGGATTCCTTTGGCCAACAACTCTACTAGGTGTAATACAATTCCAGTACTAGCAGCTTCATTTGGTGACAAGAGATGTCCGATTGGGGCTCTCTCCCCCCCATTATTTGATGATTTTAATTAGATCAGCTTCACATATGTATACATACATATATTTACATATATAAATATATAAACACACACATATGGCAGCTTTTGCTATATTAAGTGTCCATACTACCCCTCAAATGACCCTTAATTGTGACCATCTCTCTCCATATTCCTTCCCTTATCCTTGATCCTCCTATTCCTAACAAGAATGAGATTTATCTGTCCCCTTACTCTGTACTGAACCTCTGTGATTCTACACATTGTAGCTTGTTTATCATTGACTTAACAGCTGATATCCACATATAAGAGAATAATACTGTATTCGTCTTTCTGGGTATGGGATACTTCACTAAGGATGATTTTTGTAATTCTATCCATTTACCTGCAAATTTCATGATTTCATTTTTTTTAAACAGTAGAGTAATACTCCATCTGTTGAATCTAGAAATCTTTACAATTTCTGGCTGTAATGAACAGGGCAGGAATAAACATGGATGAGCAAATGTCTCTGTGGTAGGATGAAAGAATCCTTTGGGTATGTTACTGGATCTTGAGGTAGACTGGTTCCTAGCTTCCCGAGGAACCGTCACACTGATCTCAACAGTGGCTGTAAAAGTTTGCACCCCACCAGCAATGGAGGAGTGTTTCCCTTACTTCACATACTCGCCAGCATGAGCTGTCACTTGTTTTATTGATCCTAGCCATTCTGACTGATATAAGATGAAGTCTCAAATGAGTTTTTGTTTGCATTTCCCGAATGACTAAGGATGCTGAACATTTCTTTAAGTGTTTCTCAGTGATATGAGTTTCCTCTTTTGAGAATTCTCTGTGTAGGTCTACACCCCATTTTTAAAAACTGGGTTATTTGTTTTCTTGATATCGAGGTTTTTTTTTAACCCCTATTAAGAATTTGGCTTGTCCTGAAAGTATGTTAGTCCTTGTGATTGATGATTCTCTTAAGAGCCCACAGAAGGACTAGCTTCACAGTGCCCTCTGACGGGGTAAGGAAGGTTAAAAATGCTTCAAAGTTAGATAATTACAATTAAACAGGAGGGGATTTCTACCAGACAGGATGTAATAAGAAAAGGTCAGAGTACTGCCAGCAGTTGTTGCAGTCCTGGCTTTGGATATGGATAGTTAAACTCTGCCTAATAGCAAAGCTATGCCACATTCGACGGAAGGGTACACCTTGTAAAGATTACACATGAACTATAACTAGTACTCACACCTTGACACCAGAACTCATATGAATTAATGACCCAATTACAGATAATCGTAGTTTCAGCAGGCACTGTGAGCCACAGTCTAAGTTACAGAAGCCACCGCCTGACCCAGGCACTTAGAAAGGAAACAGTTCCACATCCTACACCAATAGTACACATCTCTGGCGAACTGAGCAACTCTGAGACCTTCTCATTCATGTGCCTCTCGCGGCGTCATGGTCATATGCAGACGTACAGTGCTCCCAGCTCCTGTAGCTGGACGTGTACATGGAGGTTCTCTAATGACTCTTTCACAGTGCTGTATTCTGTGGCAGAAACACTAACAGGTGATTGATTCCTTTAATCAATTTTTCATTTGGCCAGCTGGACTGGGACTGAACGAGCATGTGATCAAACTGGACTCTCTGAATGTGACTGACAATGAGGGCTGACTGAGAAGCCAATGATAATGGCACTGGGATTGGATTCTACTGCATGTTCTGGCTTTTTGGGATCCTAGTCTGTTTGGATGCTCACTTTCCTAGGCCTGGATGGAGGGGGGAGGGCCTTGGACTTCCCACAGGGCAGGGTATCCTGCCCTCTCTTAGGGCTGGAGGGGAAGGAGGGAGGGTGAATGGGGGAGTGGGAGGGAAATTGGAGGAGAGGGAAATTTTGAATGGTATTATTTATAAAGCAAAAAAACATAAAATGTTTGAATTTAAAAAATGATAGGAAAACAAAAACATAAAAGGGTTATATATATTCATATATATATATATATAGAAATTAAAAATTATAACTATCCCAGTGGATAGAGAATAAAGGACATACACATACATTTATGAGATTTGTGGGTAAAGCTAAATTTTGATGAGTATGCAATGGCCCTAGATAACCTAGTCTAGCTGCTTAACATTGCTTCTAAAATTTTATGTTTCTGGGATTCAACACACATTAAAAAAAAACAGAAATCACTTTAATAAAAATATTTCTGAATTTAAGATTAAAATTATAATTTGACAGAGCAAATAATTACATGTGATTTGAACACTGGAATTCAGATTTGTGACAAATGGCTGCTGCTCTGACTTCCAGTGGAAACCATGTTGGTTCTCTGGAATCCCTGGGAAAGGAAAGTCTCTGAGTGTAGAACAGACTTTATGATGACAATTCTGAGAGACAGTCTGAAAGGAAACAAATTTATCACAGGTACAGCAACCGGATCTGACAGAAAAATTCTGGATGACAAAGGAATTAGATCCAGGACCATTTTCTCAAAAGTGTTTCCTTGGAAAGGCTGTGATTTTAAAAATCGCATTTTCTGTATCCCAAAACAAAAAATGAATGTGGGAAACAGATGGAAGCACAACTGAGCAATTATTACGCACTCTCTTGCCATCAGATTAAGTGATGGCATTCTCTAAAGTGGGGACATACTTCCTGATATATCCATTTTCCAGCTGGATGATTAGGTGTGGATTAAGAGATCAGGATTTGTCAGGGAAGTCCTTCTCAGAGGGCCTGACACTAGAAAGAGGAATTAATTCGGCTGCACTGGAGGGCGATTTGAACCAAATAAATATATAGCCTCCAAATCTTTCCTCTAAAAGACATGTTTTGCAACAGTAAAGTGTTTCAGTAAAAGCCACATTTATAATATAAGTAATTTCAGCACATGAAAATTTAATTTCACTGACGGTTGTTAATAGAGGAAAAATGAATTGTGTTTTTGTTTTCTTTCTTTTTATAATCTTGAGTTTGGAAGGCAGGACATGTTTCCTTAGTTTTTTTTTTAAGTATTAACTGCTTTCCCAGGCTCTAAGCATCACTAATATAACAATTATAGTCAGTGCTCCTTCATGCTAGAGTATTTAAATAAAATACAGTTCACAATGTAGTTAAAAACACATGATGACTCACAACACGAGATTAAGGTCACCAACTGTAAGTAGAAGATACAGCTATGCATTGGCTAAACAAAATGACTCAAATGTGCTTATATTTGTTAAAATGTTCATGGATTTAATGATTTTTAAAGAAAACGTGATGCCATTCCAAAAGTATACAGAGGGGAAACAGATTATGAATAAACACTAGCTTATTGTTCATTGATGTTATAGTGTAGCCATTGCCTCTAGGCTGAACACGACCACTATAAACTTGAAGCTGAGCAGCTATGATGACCAACATGAGACTTTCATGAGATCCGGCCCAATATTCCCTCATGGAAAGCGGAAGGAGGCTCACAAGATCATCACAAGGCCTTCTGTTCCCTGATATTCCAATTGCTGCAATAGAAGATAAACAACGAACCAGAAAAGACTTCCCAATGCTGCCTTTGAGTACCTCAAGCTCCTCAAGTAACCCCAACAAAGTCATTGGCTCACCAAGCTGGTCTTGATTGGAATACACCCCTTCTATCTGTGGTGAATAATATGTCTGCATGTCTTTCCCCATAGTCTCCCATGGATGAAGTTGTGGCCACAGCCATAGTTACAGTTATGCAGAAGATAACCAGAAACCCAGCATAAGAATGGCAAGAAGAAGAAGGGCATAACACACACTAACACTGTGGATATGCTACACGGTTCTTCAGAACCAGAACCACCAGTCACTGCCAGTGCTCAGAAAAGCATGATGCAGTCATCACAAACTGGGATGGAAGACTGGAGAAAGGAGTCTGGACACTGGCTATGAGGCTTGGCATTAAGTTAGAGATTCCAGTTATTTATCTTCCACACCACGGAGCTCTAATCTTCATTTTCTGTGTCCTATTACGTGAAGTTCATGAGGAACGATGGGCAGAGTTGAGCTTCAACACAAGGGAGTCTGGCTCCACCATCAATAACTTCTCAGTACAGCCCGTCTGAGCAGCTCAGGCTTGAAGACTTCTGCCAATATGACAGCTTATCAGCAAAAAGTTTTTAAATGGCTTAAGGAAAACAAGAAAGCGGCTTATTTTATTCAGTAAAGGTTAAAAAAAATACGGGGAATGGAGAAGTAAATAATACAATTTTAAAGCAGAAAAGAATAAGGTAAGTGAAGGAGGAAGACTATATCACAGAGATAAAATGCATCAAGGATGGGTATCTGGAAATTTTCCAATCAAAGCACAACAGCACATATCCCACAACACATCGACAGAATGGCTGAATAACACCAGCAGAAGGTTATGAATCAGGGTGCATATCTGAGCCCACCCCAGGGCTTACAGAATCTAATGCTTCCTGATGCTACTGGACAAGGACTCCTTGTGAATTTATCGTTCAAGTAGGTTGTCAGGGGGATGTCTGAGGGGCAGGAAGGGAAGGGAAAGAGGAAGAGGTTATGTTTGGTTATAAGAATCTTGATGAAGAAGGCATGATGTAGGGAAAAGGATAGAAAGAGAAGGCTTATAACAATGGGGAGAGAGAGATAGGTTCTGACCCAGGTGAAAAGACGGTAGGAAATAGTTGAAATTTGTAAGGAAAAGTTCTGCAGATCCAGGAAATCAAGCAGTGCTGATGCAGGCCCAAGAGAAAGGGGCCATTCTTCCCTAGTGGGGAAGTTTTTTCTTTTATTGAAATAGGGATGGAGCCCAGAGCACTGCACGTGCCAAATAAGCTGTCTGCCACTGAGCTATACTGGCACAAAACAGCAGAGGAAGGGACGAGGAGCCATGAGGACAAGGCTAGGGACAAGTATGATTGGTCAGACTGCTGAGAATACAGAGACTAGGAATTAAGTGAGGGAAAATTTAAGAGTTAAGCTGAGCCCAATGTAAGCAGGAAATAGCTAATGGCATATCATTACTGTGACTTCAATAGAGCCTGTAAACAGTGATTGCTGGGTCAGGTTTTTATATGGTGAAGAAGCAAATGACAAACGGATGGACGTGAAAAAGACATGCAGTGATAGATAGGGTTTCCCTCACAAGGAAAAGCCATCAAATACATGAAGATGAAATGAACATTTGAAGAGAGGCCTGATGTCCTGGTGTCTTTTAAGTACATCTTGATTGTTATTTTATAAAAAATATACTGGAATTAAATCATTACACATTCAGTTCCAGAAGCCCGTAACCTTTCTTATCAATGTCTCCTCATATTCTAATCTACTTCTGGGTTGCTAATTTCTACCTCCACGAGAGACTTTGTATTTGGGAGAATTGCCCTCAGAACTGTTTCCGTCGTCAGATGGAATTCATTGTTATTTGAGTTCTCCATGGAAAAGTAAATAATTCATGGTTCGCAGTGCTTCAAATCACAAGATTTTCATTTTGAACAAAAAAAGTGGGCCCCAATGATCATTGCATTTTACTGATTTAGGTTATTAGATCATTTGTGACCTCTACACATACAGCTTGATTTACTTGTATTTAAAGGGATCAATAGACAGCCAAATACCACCCATTAGATTCTGATCGAGTTCATATCACTTTTCATGGTCTCAGTTCTTTAGAGTTTTACTAATTCTGATACTGACATGCTGTCAATTAATATGACCAACAGACTAATACTCTAATTTATACAAAAGTTGGGCACTGAGTAAGAAATCTTCCTATGATCTACACCCTTCTGTTTCCAAAAGCAAAGTGCAATAGGACAATTATATCGAGATTTCTATTTTAACATCCGAGGGCTGACCCATGGGCCTGCATGGGAATCTCACTCTACTGAGGAGCCCTTACAGGTGGAAAGACAAATTTCTTTCCACATTTGCCCTACATACTTAGCTGGATCCCTTTCAGAGGAAGGAGCTTATTCTGCAGAGGAAGGTCTTGAACACAGAGACTTTGCAGCTTGGCAGGTTATTTCTAGGGAGAGGACTGGGATTCTGGAAGGAGGCGCTCTCGCCTTCTATGTGTGTCACCATCTATTTTCTTCTCTCTCTATGCCTGTTTTACAAGACATTCAAGGAAATAGGCCACTTCTGTTCTCCAGCATCTAGAAGAAGAATGGGGCTTTAAGAATCAGCAGACTCAGTGTGCACAGTGCTTGCCCGGCAGCTGCTAGGTACAGCCCTAGTGAGGTAAACCTTACTACAGACCACAGCAGAGAAACCCTACACATTCCTCTAGAAGCCGTTCCCTTCCAATAAGAGGAAACATTTATTATCAGAGTTGAACTGACTGCTGACTATGATGTCTCAAACTTCCATAATGCTTTTTGGGGGGCGGGAATTCATACACATCATCTTATTCAAATGGATACTTTACCTGAAAACCACAGCAAGATCAACACATAAATACGTGGGAGACACAGACTTCACTGGAGAGCAGCTGTTTGGAGCACCATCAAGGGTAATAGTACACCTTCATTTAAATATCCTTGTGGACCAGTACAGAGTAGGCATCTACACCACTCTGATGTGGGATTCCCCTCTGTAGGCTGTGAATATGTTTTACGACCATTGGTTAATAAAGAAGCTGCTTTGACCTATGGCAGGACAGAATATAGCTAGATGGGAAATCTAAGCAGAGAGACAGGGAAAAAGAAGGCGGAGTTGGAGAAGCACCAGCAGTTGCTGGGGGACTAAGAGGCCAGAGCATTGTCAGTAAACCATGGGACAAGTGGCGATATACAGATTATTAGAAATGGGTTGATTTATATGTAGAGCTAGCATAAGAAGCCTGACTCATTGGTCAAACAATTATAATTAATATTAAGCATCCAAATGATTGTTTTATAAGTGGCTGTGGGAACCAGCAGGAGAGAAGCCAGTCCAGTGGGAATAGACGAGACAGAGAAAAGACTTCCAGCTACACCATTCTAGGTGGATAATTTATCTCTAAGTCCCACTAGCCAGTCTCTCTCTATTTACTTTTGCTTTAACTATAGATTTTTTTCCTGTCTCTAAGAAAACTCACTCTCAAAATATGACCAGTTATAAGTCATTAAGGTTTTTCATTGTATTTGTCAGCCATAAAATAATTTGCAAAGTCCCCTGTCAGTGAAGAGTTGCAGGCTGTGAAACTAATTAGAAGTATTCCAGCTATATTTAAATCATGGAAGTACTAACAGGGTTCAAGAATCTTCCCAGTATTGACAACATCCTAACACTGCTACCCGTAGCTAAGAAGCCAGTCTGGAATACAGAGAGGGTTCCAAAGCTTTGGTTCTTAAGTGAAAGATAAACACTCTGTGTCTTTAAATAAGGTTATTTCCTTTTAATTAGTAGCTACTTGTGGTGCACTGGCTATTCTTCTAAAGATTTTGCCTATAGGTAGAGGTAATATGGTCTCTATTTTACCTAGGAAAACCCCGATGCACAGGGAGGGGCTTTTGCCTGGGGTCTCACAGGCAGTTAAGAGGCTGAGCTAGGTAGGATATGAATGTAGCTGGTTTGGGACCACAGGCTCTCAAGTCTCTCTGAAGACCAATCAGGGACTCTGAGGGTCATACAGAAGACACACTCACTCTTTTGCTAGCTTCTCTCTTTAAATCACACAGTGTGGACTAACCAGCACATAGCCGTGTGCTCCAGGATTGAGCATTCTTCACTAGAGACAGTGTAACTCTAGTAGTTTAGACGGAGGGAAGGGAAAGTGATGAACTCAGAGTGAGAAGCCTTGAACTTGGGGCTAAGACTGTTAATAACAAACAATGTAGAGTACTCTTTGGCAAGTTTCTCAGCCTCCCGCAACCGTTGACAGTGCCATACCATGATTCTCCCAGCAGAGAAAGGGACACACTCACTAAACTACTTTTAGAGGTAGACGGAAAATTCAGGGTGCACACAGGATCTAAACTGAGACTTCTAAGGCAAAAAAAGACATCACAAGACAGTAAGATGTGAAAGGGAAGTTTAAGAAGCTTAGACATGGGGGGAAGATACATCCTCATCATCAATAAGAACCAAATAAAACAATAAAAAGCGCAGAAACTAATAATGGCACTGGGAGGAAAATTAACACGTTTTTAGAATTGCCTCTATTCTTACAAAGCAACCACTGTCAGTTTAACTGAGACGTGGGCCATATCTACCCCTCGACCCCAGGATTTTCAAGGTGTCCTCTTTTTTGGTCCAGGCATTTAATTTGACACTTAACACATACCACCTGAAGGACTATCTTTAATTTCCCGTAACTGGCTCATGTACAAAGGCAAAAGTCTTTAACTGGAGACCTTCTAGAATTTTGACCTAACAGTTGAAAGCAGCTCATTATATCTTTGTAGCCTGTTCTGGGACTCCAACCTCTCTAGTCATTTATATTAGTCACTGTTCTCTAGAATAACAGAATTCATAGAATTAATCTCTTTCTCTCTCCATATATATATGTATAAAGTACATTCTATCACACACACACACACACACACACGTACATACACACAAACACACAAATAATATATGAGAATGATTTACAGGTTGCAGTCCAGCTAATCTAACAATGACTGTCGGTAAATGGAGAGTGCAAGAATCCAGTGGTTGCTCAGTCCACAAGGCTGAATGTTTCAGATGATCTTCAGTATGTGATGGAATCCCAAAGATGTAGGCTCTAATGTCAATGAAGGAATGGATGTGCTAGCAAGGTGAGGACACGCTGACGAAGAGCAAACACGTCCTTCTTTCATGTCTTTGTATAGGCTTCCAGTAGAAAGTGTGATCCAGATTAAAAATGTGTCTTTCCAAGGCAAGATCCAGATTAAAGGTGTGTATTTTCCTGCCTCAAAGGTTCCGAATAGAAATGGATTTGTTCACTTTAAACCAAGCAAAAAAAAAAAATCTCTCGCAGGTGTGCCCTCCATTTCTGGACTGTAGTGTATTCCAGATATAGTTAAGCTGACAACCAAGAATAGACTAGCCATCACACCATCTGGCACAAGGCTGGCCTCAAGTCTATTACGCCAAAGAATTCATATGTTCTGGTGCCTCTGAGCTCCATGCTTAGGGGCAGAGCATCCTTGATTCCCATCATTAACATAGCTTTAGGACTCAAGTTCAAATGCCAGCGCTTCTATTTTAGCATGCCAACCTGAGACAGCTATACGATCTCTGTATGCCTTTATTTCTCATCCTTGTAAATACAGTTAATGATACGTGACAGTGTCTATTGACCAACACGGTATCTGGCAGATAGCAGGGGTATGCTCTAAACCCCTGTTATAGAATCAGTTCCCAGGGGACATTTCCTCCTATTGCCAATGAGACTTTCATAGCAAGGTTATTTCTATTATACTCCAGGCTTAGTTACCTTTTAGAGATTCTGATGCAGATTACATCTTCCTCCCTGGGGCTCTGCACATGCTATTCCATCTGTAGAATCTGATTCCTATCTGTCATTCTTATGACATTATTCTGAAAATTTGTTCATATATTTCACAGCTTTGCTCCTAAACAGTCTTATCTTTAACCCCAGTAGCCACCCTAGTTGCCATAGAAATCGGGTGGCACATGTTTTTAATCCCATTGACACACGCCTTTGATCCCAACCCTAGAGAGGAATATAAGACAGGGTGAGACAGCTCTCAGATGCAGTCTCTTTCTGAGATTCCTGGAGGCAGAATCACCACTTTTGGACTGAGGTTGAGATAAGATCCAGTGGCTGGCTTTTTTGCTTTTCAGATCTTCAGGTTGAACCCCATTTCTGCCCCTGAGATTTTATTAATCGTTCTTCAAGGTTCTATGCCCTCTGGCACTTGTGCAGAAATATCTCACCTGATTTTCTAGAGCAGCAAACTTTCCTCCTTCTGGACCCTATTTAGTGGCCTAGGTTTGTCCATGGGAGCAATTCTTCTTTACAAACAGACTGGCTTCAGGTCCGATTAGAATGACAGGCAGGAACAGTCATGAGGCACATTTGGAGACCATGACCTAAGTCTCTAAATTCTAACAGAAGCTACTGGGAAATTTGAAGTTGGGAGAAACGCGGCTTGGCTACCGCTGTATGGAATGCAGACTGAGCAGGAGCCTACCTGAAGAGGATCTCTGAAGACTGGCTCATTCCCGTTGGTTTATCAGAAAGAGAGAAAATCTGACTTTATCTTAGACATGAGGCAGGATAAGTAAACAGTACATAAATAGAAACCTAGATCGTCTGCTCTATGAACATTTCACAGAGGCGATGCCTAAATGTGGGTGGCAATAGGAGAAGATTTAGAAACGCTGATCTAGATGGTTAGAGACTGCGGGTGTCCCTGCTTAGGACCAGTCAACCACTCCACATACTCTGGCCTGGGATGGCCCCAGAAGCCTCCTGGTCCAAGAGCCCTAGCACTGCCCTGTCACCTCATGTTTCCTTGGAGCTGTGCAGACACTGGCTCATTCACCCTCTCAATGGGAAGATGGTCCAGTAAGATAAGGTCGTCCGTTCGCAAGTCAGCCTCTCTGAACACAGATGCTCCTGTTTGGTTTGCAGTCTCTGGAAGCACAAGTGGAGGAAGGAAGTCGCAGGAGGTGCACAGGGCAGCGCGGATACCTCGCGCCTCAGCGGGACCTCTCCAACCCACGCTTCGCGTTTCTCTTCCTACCGAGATTCTATCTGCTTGTCAGCAGATGAATTCCTGGGCTTTCAGCAGAGTGCAAGAAAAAGGTCTCATCCCCTGGAAAGCCTGGGTGGATGGGCAGGTATTCTTTTATTTGAACATCCAGAGTGCTTTATAAAATTACGAATAATGCCAATAGCTGCTACTGCTTGAACCCTCAGGGAGGTACTATTGTATGTATTTAATTTACATTATTTCATTTAATACTCTCACTGTAACCCTAGTTTACAGAAATAAAAAAAAAGGCTTAGGGGAGTGAAGGGCTTTTCTGTTATTATACATCTAGTAAGTAGATAGCAGGGATCCTGGACCAAAGAGCCTTCTAACTCTTAGACTGTCCATACATAGCTATACACCTCACCTCACAGGATCACATCAATGGGAGTGCTTCTCCTTCCTCCATTACCGCTAAGAACCAATGACCCAGTCCTGATGCCATGAAATTGACACTCGACTCCTTTTGTAAAATCAGGATATTACTTGCCAAGACTCAACTTTGCCATCTATAGAATAGACACAGTATATGTCTTCCTAATGGATCAAGACAAAAATTAGACACAACTTTTCACACACTTATCACAGCAAATGGCCCAGAAAGACTTCGTAAAACACATATTTATCAAATGACGATGGAATGCCAGGTCTTATGTGGGGAAAATAATAGTAAAACAGCTGCCTTGGAGCCAACACAAGAGGAATTTACTGTATGTTGGCTGCACTCATTCTTTGAGGACAGGGGTGGGTTATGTGTGCTTTAACATGGATTTTCTGTGGAAATTCCAGGTAGTAAGTTAATATGCAATAACATTTTGGTGAGCAAACAATAAGGCTAGCAGTTCATACATTTTCAGAGATCTAAAGCGTTAGGGATTATGCCGACATAGTGGGTTGACATTTATCTAACAGTAGGTAAAATACCTTAAAATGAAGTACAAAGGAGACATCCCCAGAGCTGGCATACAGGAAAGCCACTTAGGCTTGGCACCATGACTACACAAATTGCACTTGCAGCCCCAAACAGAATAACAAAATAGAAGGGCACAGAAGTAAGAATATTTAATAATACTCAAGGTGTAGGGAAGAGAGGGGAGAAGTTTCAAAAGTGCACATCTGGAAGAGACAGCAATCAGTTGATGCTATATGAGGACAATAATTTATAAGTATAACTTATTTTTAACCAAAACTCATATTATTTTTAGTCAGAGATTTTAAAGAAATAACTTATCTGAAATGAGGTAAATTTAGTTGAAGTTTCATTTTTCCTTTAGCTTCATTTTCTCTAATTGCTTGGAATCCAAAACTTTATATTATTTTTGTTATATTTGTTATTCATTTCTATACAAACATTTACAAACATCCAGGTATATAGATGTCTGAAATAATGTGCATCCAAGGTTAATAATGGGAATTATAGTATGAGATAATTTTTATTTGCTCTCATAATTTTGGGCCTTATTGAAATTCTTTTATTAATTTATTTATATTTTATGATGAGAGCTCTACATTCCAGCAGAAGGCACCAGATCTCATTTCAGATGGTTGTGAGTCACCATGTGGTTGCTGGGAATTGAACTCAGGACCTCTGGAAGAGCAGTCAAGGCTCTTAACCACTGAGCCATCTCTCCAGCCCCTTATCAGAATTCTTAATAACCAACATACATTATTTTCATAAAGTGTGTTTCAGGGCTGGGAAGATGACTCATACGTGCAGCTTCTAGGGACGTTTCCTTTACGTTCATTTTCAGGCATTTTACCTACTGTTAGATAATGTCAGCCTGCTGTGTAAACATGAAGCCCTTGCTATACAAGCATGGCAGCTGGAGTTTGGGTTCCCAAAAGCCATATAAAAGTCAGGTTGGATATTGAGTACTACCTGGTTTCCCAACACTCAAAAGGCAGAGATGGAATCTTACAAGACTAGTAGGAATGGTGAGTGCTGGGTTCAGCAAGAGACACTGCCTTAATATGAACAATTGAGCAGTCAAGGAAGACATTAGGTATCGATCTCTGGCCTCCAAATGCAGACACACATGAGCGCACACTCATACTCACCCATACAAGCGCACATGCACAGAGAACACAGAAATTAAAATACATTATTTATTTGAAAAGCTTTAAGGTATAATTTGGAATAATTCAAGGAATCTACTCATTTTATGTAAAAATCCAGCATTCCCCATGTTTAGCATCATTATATTCATATTACAATAGTTATTTCTTTCAACTTCAGTGAACAACTCATTGCCTATGAACAACTCTAATCACTACTGACTATAATACAAAGGATAAACAAATTCTTATTACCTTTACTTTTGGAAATGAATTCTGCCAATCAAGCTCTGAAGCTTTTATATATGTTTTAGTAGGAGAAGAGAGATTTCATAAAACTATGTTTGCAAAGAGCTTTAACTCCTACTGCATTCTGTCAAAGTAGGCTGGCATTTATAGTCTAGGAGTTAATGCTACTCACAGGGAAATAATGCAATCTTTAAAGAAACCTTAGATATTATTCACTGTGCCCCTTCTCTCCTTCACTGCAGCCTTTATGAACACCTAATCACCTTGCCTTGAACTCACTTTTCCACCACAAAAGGAAACCACATGGCATTCCAGGTAGCTCTAAATATGTAAAAATATTTCTCTCATTCTGATCCAAATCTATTTCTATCATTTTCTTGCTCTGACTGCTTGTATGGTAATCCAGCTCTTCTCTTGTCCAGCCCCCTTTAAACTCCTGCAAACTTCCTGCTTCCTGAGATAGCTCATCCTGACTTTTCCATCCCCAGCACTGAGAGAGCCCTCAAAGGCAAGAGCTTCCAGCTTTGAAAATCCTGATGATCACTCAGCTCTCTCTAGGAGCCAAGGCAGTGGCTAGAACTAAAAGCATTCTTTTGAAACCATGGCAAAGTGTGCTCAGGAATCACAAACCCAACTCCTGCAGCTGTCCCTTTAAATCACTCGATGAACACATCCTACGCGGTGGCTAGACTCTATCTTACAGTTGCTTCACCTATCTTGGATTTCAGTTTCCCCTTCACCCTGGTTTTCTTTCTTGGCAAAGTGGGGATCATTCTTACATTACATTTGCCCGAAAGTGGCCGAATCTGGCTGGGTTTTAAGACACCTTAATCAAAACCAGAAGCAAATGTGATGCTGGGGCATTCATGGACCATTTTATGAAATTAGAGAAAGAGGAGAGTTTGCCAGGAGCAGGAAGAAGATGAAGCAGAACCTTAGGGAGTCGGTTTCTCAGGTTGGACCCTGGAGCACTTCCCTATAATTTAACTTGAGTGATTCCTACATTCTGTATTCCTCCAGTCGAAAAAACGGAAGAAAATATCTCGTGTATCCCCTCCTGGGTGAAAACTCTATTGCTCATTTACCTAGGTGTGGCCAGAGATGTGGTGGTGAATATATGGGTCCTTTGAAGAAGGGAA
Organism: Myodes glareolus; assembly: GCF_982192425.1. Taxonomy (NCBI): domain Eukaryota; kingdom Metazoa; phylum Chordata; class Mammalia; order Rodentia; family Cricetidae; genus Myodes; species Myodes glareolus. The sequence continues at coordinate 65,523,833 of NC_142035.1, forward strand.
ATGGGTATTTACAATATATCCCAAAGGTACCATGGTTCTAGAGAAAAGTAACATTCAGAGATATTAATCTAGATTCATCTTATTTTCCTGCCTTTCTCCTGGATAGGCATCCAAATGGGAAGTAAGTGCATCAGGACAAGTGAGGTAAGTAGAAAAACAGAAATAGCTGATCAGTAGTTCTAGATCTCCCCAAATCTCAATCTCTCAGAAGAATTTCTCAGGAGGATATACAATCTTCTTAGAGAATTTCTTGGAGACTATTAAAAGAGAGAGAGAGAACTTTAGATATTAAGAGTTCCCCCCCCCAAAAAAAAACATGAAAGAAGGGAGGGCTCTCTCAGAGTTCTGAGACGTAAAGAGGGAGAGAGATGTAAAGACCCAAAAAAGGGAGATCCATGCCTTGCTTCCTGGCAGTCACCAAGGAAGCCATAACACCCTGCAGGTGTGTGTGTAGTATGTGCAGGTAGGTGGGTACACAGGAGACGTCACGAAGATTGTGATCTGAACACTACAGTTGAGAGAGTTGTGATGGCAAAATGCTGGGTGCCACAGTACCAGTCATGTGGCCTACTACTCCATGACCAGAAGGCCCCTCTGCCAACGCTGGGGCATGCTACGATTCTCCCAGACCACAGTTCTGGGCAGTGCTAGAGCGCTAAGGATGGTGGAGGCCAACTACTTGACCTTCACAAGAAAGAGCATGATGAAAACAGAAATAAAAGTTGCTTTTAGTGAATAAAGAGGGAAGATTCCTGTCTCGCGGCTGTTCTCACTGATGGGGATACTCATCTTCTTGGCTTGGATGAAACAGACCAAAGCAAAATGAGACTTTAGTAATTCTGTCTCCCCACTCTGGATTGATCGTGGAAAGGAAACTGTAACAGTGAAAGCCCTCTACACTCCTTTAAAAAAATTATCAGAACAGTTTTTCAAGTCTCTTTGTGTTCATGGCATTCATTTTCTTATGCTATTTTCCAGGGCCCATGACACAGCTCTCTGTGTGTATTCCCAGGCTACCACACAGCTCTCTGTGTGTATTCCCAGGCTAGACCCTTCCCTTTGTCTGCTTTCTTGTAGGTGTGCTTCAAGTAGAAGTGCCGCCTTGCTTGGTCATTTGTTCAGCTTGTGACTTACATTTCATAATAAATCTGACCTACCTGAGCTCTTGAATTTAGTCAATAGTGATAAACTGACAGCTATGGATACGTTTCATCTTAAAGTGAAAGTAAGTGTGGGAGGGGACGAAAACGCCAAGTCACCCAAACTGAGTCTAGGATGTCACTACCCTTTGCCCTCTTCATTTTTTTTTTGGAATTAGAAGAGCAATTCCTTCCAGAAAGGAGTTCAGTGATGTAATGGACAAAGCGAGGGTGTCAGGCGACCTGGATCTATTCTTAGTTGTGCTACTGAGCAGGAGTGACCTTGGACGAGTCATTTTTCACATCCTAATCTCACTGTTTTCTACTGTACAATAAGAAAACTACCTTGTCATTTCCTTACAGAATTTGTGTGTAATAATTATGAATGGTGATTAAGAACACATGTTTTCTTTAGCAAGCTGTCATAGTCTTTCTTAAGAAACGGTGATTTTTGTGAAGTTAAAATTCTTCAAATATTCTTAAGGATTAAAATTAATATATGTTTGCAGATCTTAAAATTGGGACTAGCTTATGAAAAAACCACAAAGTGGACTTAACGCAAAGACAGTACTATCCACTCAAGAATGTTCTCACCTTATTTACCTGGGACTTGAATGGGTAGCAAAACCAGAACTCAAAAGCCCTGCCAGTCGGCTATGGGTAAGCAGTAGAGGATGCTACGGAAGAAGCAGATACGTGGAGATGAGGACACTGTCAAACAAGGCCAGGACTGCTGCCAATTCTATAAATTCATTCCACTTTCTGCAGATCTGTTAGTTTAATTTCTTTTTGCAAAGCTTTCCAAATATGCGCCAGGCTTAGAAATTTGTCCAAAGTGACTGCCTTCATCTAAAAAGAGAACAGATGACCATTTTAAAGAGTATAAAAGCTTTTTTTTTTTTACTAGATCTGTACTCAAAATATTGCACTATATTTATGGCTTATCCTGCTTTAAAGTAAAATAAATTAAAACCAGGAGTATTCTCACTGCCCTACTAGGGCATAGAAAGTAGAATGTAAGCCTTGCAAGTGGGCAACACACTAACCAGAATCTACTTAGATTTGTGCCCTTGAGCAAGCACACTAAGCTCTCTGAGTCCTGGTCCTTCTGTATAAGAGGTTCAGTGCCAATTGCTTTCTGCACATGAGGAGTCAGCAGAGCTAATAACTGAGGCAAGGTTTCTAAATCTTCTATGCTAGCACAGGATGAGCCCAGGCTGATGAGGTAACAGTCACTTCTCACTGCCTGCCCTTAGACTGACTATCTTCTAAGAACTTTTTCTTTATTAGAACATCAGGGTGCATGAACTATGTCCTGGAATGGCAAAAATCCAGCTCTGTTAGTATTCACAGGGCTTAGAGCACCAAGGCACGCTTCTTGACAATGAACACAGCAAAGCGGAAGTCTACAGTTTTACATGTTACCTCTAACGGAGAGATTCTCAGTCTGTGGGTTGCATATGAGAAATCCTGCATATCAGATATTTACATGATGATCCATAACAGTGACAAAATGACAGTTATGAAGTAGCAACTAAATGATTTTATAGTTGGGGGGACACACCACAACATGAAGAATTGTATTTAAAGGGTTGCAGCATTAGGAAGGTTGAGAACCACTCCTATAGTACGCACAAACTATTCTCTAGGTAGAAGACAAGATATTGTATTCTCAAGGAACAAGGAAATTTTACTTAGCACCTCTTGAGGCCTGAATGCATGTAAAAACAATGTTTATTTCTCTCAGAGGAGAATGGTCATTAACTATCATCATAGCAATTATTCCAAAATAATTTCTACCTCCTAATTCAGCAATTTTACACCATCAAAGTGCAAAATCCTTGCATTTTCATGCTTAGAAAAACTAATTTAGGACAACCAATGCTGTTACACAGAGAAACTCTGTCTCAAAAAACAAAACCAAAAAATAAAAAACAAAAAACTGGGACTCTAGAGAGAGATATGGCATTTGTGGGAACACTCAGAGATCAATGGTAGTACTATGGTCACCTGTACACACCTAGAAGAGTGCCTCCTCGTCTATAGGTGACACGGTCCATTCACACAATTTCATGTGGACTTCATTGGCATGAGTGTCAGGTTTTAAGAAATCAGAATTACTACAAGGAATGGGTTAATGGGGAAGACTTTTTCTACAAACCAAGAAGGTTCTTGTTCTTTTTGAAACATCTGTCATTTTTCCTATGTTGGTATCACAGGAAATAGCATCAAGCCTGGATGAGTGTGAGTAGCTGTCCTCATGGGCTCAGAGCAGAACAGCTGGATGAGTGTGATTAGATGTCCACGTGGGCTCAGAGCAGAACAGCTGGATGAGTGTGAACAGATGTCCACGTGGGCACAGAGCAGAGCAGCTGGATGAGTGTGAGTAGATGTCCACGTGGGCTTAGAGCAGAACAGCTGGATGAGTGTGAACAGATGTCCACGTGGGCACAGAGCAGAACAGCTGGATGAGTGTGAGTAGATGTTCACGTGGGCTCAGAGCAGAACATCTGAGTGTGAGTAGATGTTCACGTGGGCTCAGAGCAGAACAGCTGGATGAGTGTGAACAGATGTCCATGTGGACTTAGAGCAGAACAGCTGGATGAGCGTGAGTAGCTGTCCACATGGGCTCAGAGGAGAACAGCTGTGGCTGAAGGCTTGTTTAATAGCACTGCTCTATTTGATGGTTTTTTTTAATGTATCAATGTTGGGGTCATTTATGTCCACTGTACTTCTTTCCCCCAGAACATGCCCTAGAGCCCTCTCATTGAGAAGGGAAAGCTCAGGGCAGGGATGTGAGAATTGGACCTGTCAGCTGCGACATAATGCTATTTCCTGGGCTGCTCTTTATCTATCCTCTCCAGTCTGCTGCTTCTCAATTAATGTCTCAACCCTGGTGGATAACATAAATGCTAAAACGTCCTGCCAACCTCAACATTCTACCCTCAACAGCTTGTCACTTGGAAGACCAAAGAAAAATGTGTTCAATTCGAAGTATATCGGTATTTAACAATGATCTGTGACACTTTGGATAGGAGTACAGGGATGAATAGTAATAAAATAGAAAACAAAAGAGTCAGTTTTGATTAAGGCAGGGAAACAAGAGATGTGCTGGTTTGGAGAAGGGAAAATAAAAAGGACTTGGCTAGACGCTTATTTCTTGCAGAAAATTTCAGAGATTTGTTCAGTTTCAGTAGGGAGGCCCAATGAAGGAACAATTCTTCCCATAACCACAGAGGCACTAGGGTAGGATATGTTCGAGGACTGGGTGAGTACAGAAAACCACTGATTACTCCACTGTCTTGAGATTGCTTTTACTCTTCACCAAAAGACCCAGAAACTGCAAGGAAGACAGCCCATTCCTGAGTTTTCAGCCTTTTATGCTGCTGAGTTCAGCAGGTCGTACTCACTCTACCTCCTCCAACTACAGTAATTATTGTTTTACCGGGCACACGGATCACTGCTTTGTCTGCAGTTCAGACCCTAAACACGAGGATGTTTCATTTCCTTCCAGAGGCCAGCCTGTTGGTGCAGGCTCACATTCGCTTCTCGCGGTTTAGCATCTCTGCGATGATCAAGCACGTTGGATGAATGCCAACACACAGGCTGAGACCCGCTAAGAATTAAGCTGATTTTAAACCAAATACTATGTACATCCAAAAAAACATAGCAGGTGTTAAACAAATGTGGCCCAGAAGAGATTACGGACAACTCCAAACATGATCAAACCGCCAACAGTGGAATCACTGCAAGTTCTTCGACATCCCTGACGACGTTTCTCGCTTACACAAATAAAGTTTCAATTTAAAATATCAAAAGCAAGGTCACCTGGAACCCAGTCCAGTCTGCAATGATATGCATGAACCCAGAGCTTCAACATAACGACCGTGGAGCACTTTTGCCAGGTCAGAGAAAGATATTCCTCAGTTCTCCATCAACCATGTTGACCACCATCATACCAAGTCCCAAAGTGCCCCCAGTTTCTACTTCTCTTCCTTTGCCCCACCGATTTTTATCTGGATATGGCAGAAGATTAGGATATGAAACTCAACCATCAGTTATCAGAAGGTCTATAGCACCCCACCCTCTTGACCAAAGCATTTTCATCTAGGCAAGCCATACCTGTGCATAAAGGACTTATCAAGAGCAATTCTTCCCTGGGACTTTTTGCTTAGGACTTGGGTTCTGGAACTAGAAGGATGTGAATCTAGAGTTTATGAAGGCGCTGGGAGGGCAGGGTTGGGAATGGAACAGAGTGAGATCAACAGGGGAGGGAGAAGCAGAGCTAAAAGAGACCTGGTAGAAATACCCAAAGACAAAGAGCTAGAGAGCAGGATGGCAACTGCAGGACCCCCTAAAACTTGGGAGCCATCTGGAGTAGAACAGCTTCCGCACCAGGATATTAGGTACCAGTTGGCTCAGTCATGTGAGACCCAAATGCTCATCCTTTTGTTTAGGATACTTTCTGTTGGACTTCTATCCCACACAATAAAAACCATCCTACTAATATAAAGGACAACAAACTCCAGATATCCAAGTACTCCCCTCCGCAAAGCAGATGGAATGATGTGAACTTCTTGGGATAAGAGATACGAACTACATAGTTATTCAGTGGTTCTGTCTAGTATGTAGTCTTAGAAGAGAATCATGCTGCCACACAATAAGTTATTTCAGGGCCGTGATTTAGAGAGGCTTCAGTTCCCACAGACATTTGAAGCAAAGCTATTTGACTTCCCCTGGGTAGAAGCCAATACAGTCACTAATGAGTCTGCAGAAGGCACAACCTATCAAGACAGTGTGGTGAAGAGCCAGTAAGAAAAGCACAGCCTAGGACAGGCCCGAAGACCAGAGAGAAGTCCCCCCAAAGACCAGAGAGAAGTTTCCCCAAAGGCTTCATCAGCTTTAATGTATCCTAACCAAAAGCTTGCTAAGCATTTGCACAGGCTGGAGTTCCTACGACAAGGCTGCTTAAACACAGATAGCTTCAATTGTTAGGACCCTTAAGAGACAATCCCATCGGGAACCTGAAGGTGACCATTCCCTGTTGGCATATGTACTGAGATCTAAAACAAACAGAGAAAGAGAGAAGACACACATTTTGGGGCCTTTGTTATTCTTGTTGGCTAGTATTACTAAAAGCAATGATCACTAATTCCACCATTCCCATGTGCCAGGAAATTACTAAGCATCTTACTTACATTATTTTATTTCCATCTACAACTTCCCTACATGAAGAGAGAGAGAGAGAGAGAGAGAGAGAGAGAGAGAGAGAGAGAGAGAGAGAGATTATCTGTATTTCTCAGATGAGAAGTCAAGTTCAAGAAGTTGACTTACAAAAATCATTCAACTAAGGTTGGCCCAGGACTTGAAACTACACCTACTGGGTTTGTGAGTTTAGCCAGTATAACCCACTGTCAGGTTTTCACCATAGCTTCCCTCCAACGAGGCTACTATGCCCTAATTCCTGCAGTGTGCCTAGAAACCTGTTACTTGTTGATGCTGCACTAGATTGCATACCCCTGAGAGAAAGGAAGATGATTGTTTAGGTGTCTCTGGCTGAGGAGAATCGAGAGATTTGAAACACTCTAAAGCAATGATTCCACGATGAGGGGGTAATCTGATCTTCGATTCCCAGCTTTAATACTTTCCTCCTAAGAGAGGGCTAATAAATCAGAGATCTAATAGACCTTACAGCAAGCCCTGGAAAGAGCTAAGCAATGGTTGTCGAGTCTCAGAGGTATATCTAGAAAATGCCTTCTGATGTAAACAATAGAATTTATTTCTCTCTCTCTCTCTCTCTCTCTCTCTCTCTCTCTCTCTCTCTCTCTCTCTCTCTCTCTCTTTCTCTCTCTGTCAGATTCCCCCTATGGTGAAACACCACAGTGACACATACCCTGTCTGCAAGCATGAATACAAAGCAAGCTTTGGTACAACTGGAGTCACTGTGGGAGAAAGTCAGATGCTTTGCTGCTTGACCTGGTCTGCTCAAAGGCTTAACTCGTTATGGGTATAACTTGCCTTACACAGCTCTGTACTCAGACCCTGTATTCAGCCCACCATGACTGTGTCAGTGCCAACATCAAACTCTCTAGGAGTTAGTAAGCAGAAATGTTGAGGATTAAAACAGAAAGATTCATTTGGAAACCTCAGTTGCAAGTGGGAATATTGCCCTAGCACCCAACACACACGCATGCACACACACACACACACACACACACACACACACACACACACACACACACTGTTCCCAGCTAGTTGTCCTTGAGTTAAAACAAGGTTTGGTTGTGGCTTCTGGAGACAAGGACATTGCCCACTCTTGGAAAGAGGAGTGTCCGACACTTACACAAAGGAACAGAGACGGCCTTCAGGGAGCTAGAGTTCTGAATGGAGGAGAAGATGATGTTGTTTGTGATGGTTGTGATGATGACATGATGCCTGAAGAAAACGGTGATGCTGAATGCCACCTATAAATACAAGCACAGTGCAGCAACAGATACCCTCATTATTGCCAAGACAAACAGGAAGCAGCTTCTATTCTCAATCCAACTTCATTGCAGTATAATTGCATCGTTACGGGGGGCGGGGGGAGCCTTCTTCCCCTCATTGGCCCTCCAACCCTCCCAGCTTTCCTGAGCCAAGCTGGAATGAGACTGCACTGACAGGTCAAGAAGGTTAGGGCCTGAGAGTTAACGATGTGAGTTCTGTAGAGAGGGATGTTGGGGTGATTCTAGGGGCCACCAACGCACTTCCCAGCACCCAGCAGCCGGGCTGCAGAGCTGAAGGAACCAACTCGACAGAGAGGAAGCTAAGGTAGGAGCTTATCAGCGCTGACCAGAACCCTAAAGCCGGGGACACCGAGCGGGCAGTCTCTGGCTGGGAAGAAGACGTGGGGCAGACGGCCAGGAAGAAGACTCTTTTACCTGACTAGCTACAGCAGGAGTAGCAGCGGCTGCGAGGATGCCTCCGCGCTCCAGTCCAGAGTCAGAGCGGTGAAGCGGCCGCTGCGCCTTCCACCGCCGAGGCCCCGCCCCTTAGGCGCAAGCTCCGCCTCGCCAGCACGCGCCTACCTGACAGGCTGTTTGGGGGAGGTGCGCGATGGACTGATAGACAGCTATGCTGACCAATAGAAATGTCTAGCGGCTGCTGTGCTAAGGATGGGAAGGCGGGCAGAAAGCCGCAGCGCCAAGTTAACTGACCTTGCTGAACCCTCACTGCCCGGCCTGGGACCTGCCTGCTGGGTCGGACGTGGTGGTTTTTAGGCTAGGCCTAAGTGAACGGCAAAGGTGACAACCTGTTTCTGGGGACCAGCCCCCTTGTTTGCTACCATTCCAGGGTGCGTGTTCTGGTCTGGCTGGCTGCAAGTGATGGGGGAGGGGAGCTGCTGACCTCAGTTTTGCCAAGGTTCCCTAGCTTTGGAGACATGGCCAGGTCTGGTGCCAGCGCCTCTTATTTCATTCTCTGTTATAATCTAAAACTGGCCAAAAAAAAAATAATATGGAAAAGTCAATAAACCAAACCTTTATGTTACTTCTCTAGCTGGTCTCTGCCCAACCTTCCAGCCCCTCCAAACTGCTCTTCCTGTAAACGACCCAAAAGCTAAGTGGGTTTAAACAGAAAAATATTCCGACTTTGGTGATGAACAGAAGGGGGACTGAGTTGGGGTGTCAAGGAGCCTGGGTCTTGCAAGGCTGCGAGCCTGCTTGTGTGACTTGCATAGCTGAAGCTCTTTGCAGTAATAATGCAGTGCTGGTAACTCAGTTCAGACCTTGATACTCAGAGACGCTGTTTTGTTCCAAATAAAGGTCCAACCACTGATGATTACAGCTCAAACCAGGAAAGCTTTCGTAAGAGGATTAGAGGTCTTAATGACATTGAGATGTGGGATGTGATTTGGGGATCTTTTCCAAGTAGGTAGGCAGGAAAGGGCAGCCTTTAATCCGCTCCCACATAAGTACAAAGCCCACCATCTGCTATTTAAAAATAGAGCTCTATCCTGAATAGTATAAAATGAAAAGTACGAAAATATTTGAGAAGGTATAAAGTGATTTTTCCTTCGAACATTTTTCTATAAATAATTTGTGAGAACTCTGATATATTCTTAAAATATTAGCTAAATGCCAATAGGTGTCAGATAGATAGAGATATTAATATTCCTCTTTAGTCCTCACATCTCTCCAAAGTGAATTCCACAGACAGATATGGAAATTTAGGCTTATAGGGGTTAAGTAATTGTCTAGCTAGAGTTCATATTAAATCAATACTTCTCAGTAATTATTACCAGGTAGAAGAATAAAATGCATTAACTCTTCTGATTTCCTTGGAAATACTTTCTTTTTCCCTGAAAAATATCCTACAGGAACTTAGTTTCTCTATGACCAACTCCTTCAAACTGCAATCTTCAAAGCACTTCTAAAGTCCAAGCATCACCTCAGAATGTGTTAGGAGCATTTGCAAGCCAGCTTTGCTCATGGGAGAGGCTGTGATTTAATATAAATGGGAAGGAAGTACATTTTTCTAGGGCTTGACCCCAGTTAGTTGCTAATTGATGTAGGGAAAAAAATCTTTAAAGTATTCTAACAAAATAGTTATTTGGTTACGAGAATTTAGTCCTAGTAAAGAAATAAAAAGGAATCTAATAACCAAAAGTCTTCACCCAGTATGGTTTCAACAAATTTCTAAAGAAATAAACCTTAATCTGACCTTTAATCAACCCACAAATGTCGTTCTTACCCGAGGAAAGCAGAATGAGGGAGGAGATGGTTTAATACATGTATGTTACTGAGACAAAATATCAGAGATAAAAATCTCAGAGGAGATAAGGCTAGAGAGATGACTCAGAACTTAGGAGCACTCAGTGCTCTTGCAGAGGACCAGGGTTCAGTTCCCAGCACAGTCATGCACATCCACTCCAATTCCTGGGGTTCCAGCACATGGTACACATACATAGATGCAGGCAAAATGCTCTTACACATTATATATGTATATATATATATATATATATATATATATATATATATATATATATATCAGAGCAAACTAAGTTCTTAGTTACTTATATATATCAGAGCAAACGGGAAAGTCTGCAATGCACAAATACCGTTGTGATTCTTTTATTATCAGCAATAGCAAGCAAAGCTACTGTCCACAAATCACAATGGTTTAATTTCCTATAGGAGAGAGAGAAGGAGAAGCTTAAGCCAGATGTATACCCAGATGTATTCATAGCACACAAATTTCTCTGCCCTAGTACGCTTTTTAAATAGCATTTTAAAGATTAATTTTAATGACCAAAGAGGTCATTGGATCCCCGGGATCTGGAGTTAGGAGTAGTTGTAAACCACCTGACATTAGTACTGAGATTGGAACTAAGGTCCTCTTGAAGAGCAACAAATATTCTTAACTGCTGAGCTCGGTCTCCATTCCCTCTATAGTAAACGAAACTCAAGGACCTAGTTATTTGGCTAAGTGACTAAGAGTTCTCTTTTTAAGAATAAGGTAAGCAGGCCAGGTCACTCAAATGCCGTTTTCTCTGTGAAGCCGTCCCCCATAAATTTCCAGTTCCCTATCATATTGCTTGTACTTACCCCACCATCCTCACTAAGGGCTGCCAATCTATTTGTTTCCTCCGCATATGCCCTTTTATTATGTCCACCAGCATAGTACCCCCGCCCCACAGGCCACACTGCGTTAAGTACTTTGAGTGAAGCAAACCATTTCTTCCTCAGGAATTCACTGTCTACGGTTTGTCATCGTATCCCTCACAAGTCCTTGTGTATATTAGAAGTGACTTACATTGCACAGTTGAATTGCTTTTTCCCTGAGGTGGGTGGGTGACTTCAAGGTGTGACTTAGAAGGACTGACTAATGAAAGAAGCACAGAAATAAGATGCATAGAGAAGAACAGGTACATTGGTGATATTATCCCAAAGGACTCTAAACCCAGCAGGGAAGCACAGAGATGGGAAATACCTGGGAACATGCTCTGTGATTGCCAGGTCCCACCTTGGCAGTTGTGACCAATCAGGAACAAGGATTGTCAGAAAGGGACTCCGTAGAATTGGTGTCTGGATACAAGGGACCAGCAGGGGTGATGAAGTACTGTCAGAGACTACTAAGGGGTATGAAGAGAAGTAGGAATGGCGCCAAATGGCTCTTCTAGAAAAAATATAGATTTGTTCATTTCCTTTGTCGGGGATGACACCACAGTAGATCATTCTAGAAAGAGCTCAACAGTTTATCCCTCCAACTAGCAACATGGTCCAGCTCAAATTGCTCAGCCAATCTTAACCTGATTCTGTATCTATCACTGACCAGGAACAAGAAGCAAGAAATGCAACATTCTGCAAGATCGATTTTGCATTTATTTCAATCTCCAGATAAACTATGGATGGGAGAGAAAGGCCATCCATGAGGATTATTAATCATGAAACCAAATGCTTATATCCCTCTGAAACGTAAGACACTGATAGAAGAGCCAATCTCCATGAAGCTTTCCCCTCATTTGCCCTCAACTGGCCAATCGGCTTTTCGTCTCCACACCAGATAAAATCAACTCACTTGCTGTGGATCCACCATAGTATAGATACTGTCTTGTAGGCCAATATCTCCCATCATCTCCTAATTCCCTGGACATGAATCAAAATGACAACCTTGCCAATGTGTCTAGAGGTTCTAGACACGGAAACAAGACATTGTGCTACTACACTGTTGCTTCATGTGGGTCCGTAGTGGTGCCAAGGTACACTGGGCTGTGAAGCTTGCGGGCTCCTTCTCTTCTGATGTGTCTGCCAGGTTTGTTTATTCTCCACACATTCTGAAGAGGATTTAAGTGACAAATTACCCTTGTAACATTGTGATGTGAAGGTGAATTATTGTGGAGGCCAGTAAAATGTTTGCAGGCTGACAAGATTCTTTTTTTAAACTAGTCCACAGAAATCTTTTAAAAAAAAAATCTTTGGTGCTACCAGAGGCACCATATGGAGAAATTACTCTCATGAAGCTCCAAAGCTACTGTATTTATGTTATCATTTGTTCAAAGGAACAAAAACCTACACCTTAAGCTGAAAACAGGAAGTCACCCACTAATTCCCTGAAAGAACTTAACTTTGATTTCACAGAACACATCATAGTGATTATAGCTCTCTTGACTATGGGTGAGAAGAACAGACAGAATTGTGAGGGAGCCATGCCAAGAGACATATACTAAGCAATGACAGCAGGATTTCTGTTCAGTATACCAGCTTGACATTAGCTGGCAAGGGTGGCCTGGCAGGTTGCTTTGTCAAAGAGTCATTTATTAGTCACAAAATCTACAAGGCTGCATCCCTGAGAGCAGGAGAGAGAAAGCAGCAGGCCTCCAAAGCACCTGCTTTGGGGTAAACAACTCAAAGATGATGGGAAGGGGAAGACACCTCCCACAGAGACTGCGGTAGTGTCACAGACAATACAGCCTAACCATGCTCCATGGTGTAAATGAGCTGAGAGTTGTCATAGGCAGAGGAGTCAGAACCCAGACTAGCAAGCTCTGAAGAGGACAGCTGCAGCCCCAACAGAAAGGAAAAACATTTTACAATCCTTTTTCATTATAATACTACCACACAAAAGTAGTTTGAAACATACAAGGAACAAATAAAAGTTTATGATAAACCAGTATTGAGTCAGCAAATATTCCTTGATCCACTTCTAAGTACCAGGCTGTTTTTTAGATCATGGTGATGGGAAGGTCACTAACCAGCTCTCTTTGAACTTGAACTGCACGAGAGGGAACAGAGGTGAATGATCGCAAAGAGGAGAAGGTTGTCACTTTCTAGGCTGGGGACCAGAGAGAAATGAACGTGTTCTCTGAAAGCAGAATAGGAGAGAACCTGGTCAGGCTCAGCAGGTGGGGATGTGAGGAGCAGGGTCTGAGGAAGGCTTTTTTTGGGGGGGTGACCCTTAAACAGAGATCTGAGGAACTGATCAGTCAAAAGAGAGTTGGAGAATCAGCCAGGCAGAAAGAATAACATGCACAAAGCCCCTTGGTTTTGTGAGGTTCAGAGACAACAAAGAAAAGCCAATGTGAATAGAGCACAAAGAGGATATGCACATGGGACTAGAGAAGCAGAGCCAGAGTACACAGGACACTGCTAACTTTCATATAAGTCCTTCAGATACCTGTGTTTGTGTATATATGTATTTATGTGTATGCATATTGGATGCACATGTTAATACATGTGAATACATGCATGTAACCATTACCATCAAATTTTAGTTTTCCTCAGGAAAGCATTCAGCTGTAGGAGGACTTTTCTTTTCCACCCATCAGTTCACAAATAACTGACATGGAGACTCAATATTAATTACAAATACTCAGCCAGTAGCTCAGGCTTATTACTAGCTAACTCTTGACATTTTAAATTAATTACTAATCTACACTTTGCCATGTGGCTTGGTACCTTTTTCCAGTACAACTTGTCCATCTTGCTTCTCTCTGCATCTTCTCCCTACTCCTCTGACTCACCCTTCTTCTACTCAGCATTTTCAGTTTGGCTCTCCAGTCTAACCTTATCCTGTCCAGCTGTTGGTCAGTCAGCTTCTTAATTAAACCAATCACAGTGACATAGATTTACACCATACAAAGGAATAGTCCACATTCAGCAATTAATACATTTGCCTTCTACAAGTAACAGTTTTATTTCATACCTACCAGCATTCATTACTATTTATCTTAACATTTAATAAGCAAAAACATCACTTAAATTTTGACACAACTGGGAATAAATATTATTGCCCATTCTTTTTTTATTTTGTGCTCACTTCACAGAAAGGGCTTCCAACTTACTGAACAATAAACAACATAGTTGACATGTGAATTCAAGTAGCCGAAGATAGCTCTGTTGAAAGCATTCTATTTAGACATTCAGTCTATAGAATGTTTACTTCCTTCCTACTCATTCCTGAAAAATGGCATTGTTATATGAAGCAATCAGTTGGATTAGTATTACGTGCTAGTTTTAATTTATGTAGTGGCATTTCATTTGTATTTTAATAAACAAAGCTTGCCTGAAGATCAGAGAGTAAAACAGCTCCACTGGTCAGCCTTATAGACCTGGCAGGGGTAACACACACCTTTAATCCCAGAAGCCACACTAGTCGCCATAGAACTGGGTGGTGCATGCCTTTTATCCCAGCCCTAGAGAGGATTATAAAACAGGAGGAGATAACTCTCAGTCTTAGTCTCATTCTGAGATTCTTGGAGGCAGGATCACCATTTTGGACTGAGCCTAACAGCCAGTGGCTGGCTCTTTTGCTTTTCTGACCTTCAAGGTGAACCCCGATTTCTCTCTCTGAGTTTTAAATTAATTGCACTTCAAGATGACACAGAGACAGAATTCAGCAAAAGAGAAAAGTTTTCTAAGAGTGTTTGAATTTTTTTTTAAAAAGAATTTTCTGTACTTGACAGGGAATGAGTTAATGTTAAAGAAGTAAGGAATGATGGACCTACATCTTGTGTCAAGCAGGAACCCAGGGAAAGATGGGGAAGTAGCTTGGTTCCAAACTTGGCAGCTTCACCAGCCTGTTTGTGGAGAGCTGTGCTCACTTCGACATATCTTGTGTGAAGACTCTCTGATTTCCTGTCTATCCTTGCATCTATTCTGTACGACAGATTTTGATATCTGAAATCAGCTCTGTGACAGAAGGTATGTGCTTGATGTAAGGGCTTATGCATATGTTATAGACATTTAGTTTCCTCTGGGAATAAGATCACATATGAGGGCTCACAGAAGTTACATCTGTTGAGAGGGATGAGTTGTAGATGTGGAGAGGGGAGAATTGCCTAATTTTCTCCATATGGACATGAGAATCTTGTCAGTGATGGTCAGAAGGGACCCAGTCTAGAATCTGCTGTACCCACACTGGAGTGAAGGTAGCTGGAGAACCTTATGACTCAGCAAGTTCAGAAAGACTTGAACGCCCACTCATCAACCACTAAGCCTCACATGCTCTTTCTCTATATAATTGGTTTGGACCACAGTATAATAAAACATTCATCCTGCTTAAGTTTCCTGTCTGAGCTCACTAGATGAGATGGTGGTACTACCCTGTCTTGGTCTACCCTAGAATTCTCTTCTTTTGTCTGACACTGTGTGTGCTTCAATGTCATATTGAGGTAGCAGAGCCAAATATGGCTTCTGTGAACGTCTTTCCTGCTCAATCACAGAGGGCCCAGTACAGAAGGGCATGATAATTTGGTTACTGTTTGCCTTTGATAGTTTGAAGTTCTAAATGATTTCTGAGCAATAGACTTCACATTTGCACTTTGCACGGGACGCCACACATTTTGTAGTAGGTCCTAGGCATGTCCTGTTACTAAACACATTGTTTCCAAACTGAAAATATTTGAACTTTAGGTGATTAATAGTATAATGTATGGTTATGGTATACATAACAGTATAATGTATGTATAGTATAGTGTATGGTTATATCACCTCTGTGATACAGTCTTTTAAGAGCTTCAATTTCTTACATTATATGCCTACATTACAGTTTGACTTCTCTTTCTAAGTTTATAATAATAATATGACAGAGCACTTAACTGTCTGTGCAGCATAATACATCAGCATCACTATATGGGCATACATATTTTCCTTTTGTGCATATTTTTACTGCTTAATGAAGACTTTGTTTCCCTACAATTCAGTCAGGAAAAAAAAATATCAGTTAATAAAAGCTTGTCTCTGTGTGAGAATCAGTTGTCTGATTTCTATGCCTCCTTAATCTGTATACACTATTCTCTAGTCATGGCTACTGAGGTCTTACCCACAGTGTTCCTTCCACTTATCACTGTGTTCATGTAACAGATACATATTTTAACTATAAAACTTTATGAAAATAACTTCTTGGGAGAGTCTATGAATTCTCACACCATTTTTATCCTTACCCTTGTCATCTTCTTCCTATAATAATTTTATATACCATCACCAGGCATAAATAAAATTCTAGAAATATGGTGAGTGGAAATTCTGTTTACCCATGTGTACACCAAGATGTAGAAGTTCATATATGGAAGCTTCATTTAAGATAGGGCTGATAGAAAGGCTGAGTAAAAGCAGCTTCTTCATAACCATGAGGACCCAAGTTCAAATTCACATAATCCATGCAAAATCAGTCAACCAATCAACCAACCACAGCCAGATGAGCATGGCTTGGTGCACACATATAACCCTAGCACTGTAAGGAGCAAAAGCTGGAGGATTGTGGGTCTTTCTGGCAGCTAGGCTCTGAAAGTTCTCTGAAAGAAACTGTTTCAAAGGAAAAGGGAGGAGGGTGATAGAATAAGATACCCAACGTCCTCCTTTTTTAATTCTGTACAAATAGATGCACACATTCACAAACACACATGTACACACATGACACACATTCTGTACATTCATATATATATTACATATGTAAGTGTGCATAAACAAAACATACAAATAAAGTGTCAAAATAGAGAACCCAACTTAACAACCTAAAGCATTTCAGAAGTGTTCTGATGTCTGTACCTAGATTGAATTGTGTATGAAGTATAAAAAGGGATGGATAGATGCGCAGAGGAATGGACAGAGGTCACATCTGTAACCAAGCAAATATAATGAAATGTTTCTTAAAAAGAAGACAGGTGGTAGGGCTAGATTCTCTGTCTGTCTGTCTGTCTGTCTGTCTGTCTGTCTCTCTCTCTCTCTTTCTCTCTCTATGTTTAAAAACTGAGAAAATTTAATAGAGTGATAGTCAGTAGTATGTTTGTTTACATTATCTGGGAAAATAATCAGGAAATGTAAAAAAATTAAGATTCTTGCCTTCCTGTAGGAATCAGTTCTGATAATACTGAGTCTACCTGCTAAAGGGTGGATGGAGATGACGTAAGCTGCCTTTGCAAAGAACATGAACTCCCAAGGTCAACGAGGGCTCTAATACTGTTGTGGTCCCTATTCTGTTGCTTTGCATCTTTTCTGGGTTCAGGTTTCTCATATGACCCCCACAGACATTTGATTTCCAACCACTATTATAAATCTATATGTGGCAAACGTCACCGAGTCTCCATCACCACCATGGACCGCGGCTCCATACCTTCCACGAGATGGGTAAGGTCCTAGGGGCTAAACCCAAGACACAGACACACACATACAGAGAGTCCGGGTCATTCGCCAAGAGGTGAATGCCAGTTTATTCAGCTTAATCCAGGGTTAATATACTCTTTTGCCCCAGTAAAGGAAACCCCTCCTAGCCAGAGGGGGTTGGGGAAGCTGGCGCTGTGTGAGAGCTTCTCCACAGGCAGGTGGGCGAGGGGTGCAGGGCAGTGTCAGACAGGTTAGTGGGACCTTGGCATCGTGGGCTCTCCAGGGCAGGTTGAGAAATTACCATTTTAAAGCAATATAAAGGCCTACGGCTATTTTACCAGGCTAGAGCAGAACAAGCAGGGAACTAGCAGGGAGCTTTAGCTGGTTAGCCAAAACAGTCCTTGATTTGCATCCCAGGGAGCAAGGGAAGGCCCGGGCCCTACATGTATACACACCAGTAGATTGGTTATGGAATAGTACAATTAATTATAATTCATTTCCAGAATTTTTTAAAAAATACGAAGTCTCTAAAATTATCTCTCGGAAGTATCTATAAATTTCTTGAAATTATACGCAAAGTATGGTGCTTATGTCTCTATGATTCTGGGAAGATAGTTCATGGATTTTTATTGTTTTTTTTTAAAAAGAGATAAAGAAATTCAAGAACAAGAACCACCATAAGTTAGGAAGTACAGTAACAGGTTTCAAATTATTCAAAATTTGAATCACTATCTACACTTAATCAATGAAGCACAGTCTTATACTTGATAATAAGGCACCTTTGTGCCTTCTCCAGGCATGTGTCTATGAGTGTGAGAGAGGGAGGAAGAGAAGTGTGTAAGGGAAAAGGAGACGGGTGAGGAAGGGAGAGGAGGGTCTAGACAGTAAGGTAAGATTTACTGAAGGCAAAGGACCAGTGTAGTATACTGCCAGACTCGGTGGCCTGAGAGGTCTTTTTCATTGGCATACTCAAAAGCTAATGACTGTTCCTTTACTTCTTAGACTATTTCAGATCTTCAGGTGGACAGTCACTGGCGATCCTCCAGACACTCCCATTTTGCCGCTTTTAGTTTCATTCCGTTTAAGTTCAGCCATGAAGTTTGAGTCTGGACTCATACATTGATGCTCTCTGTTCCAATCAAGGACTTACTGTTTCATGTATTTTGGGGTGGTGGTGGTTTTGTTTTATTTTTCGCAAACTTCATCCATGGCCAGAACCAAAGCAAAAACTCACATCTTAAACAAAAATTTGAAATGACTCTTCTTCTCTTATACAGGAAGAATCTCTCTGGATCCAATAAACTGATCAGACTGTATTATATGGTTGTTGCAGGACATTTGATCACACTGTGTGAAAATGTGTTTTACCTCACCTGCCTAAGGTACCTGATTGGTTTGATAAAGAGCCGAATGGCCAATAGCTAGGCAAGAAGAGGACTTCTGGGCAGAAAGAGGAACTCAGAAGGATGAATCTAGGCACATGGATTTTGCTAGCAAGGCACTGAGGGGGTCTGGCATACAGAATGGAGGAGAGATGAAAAGCCATGTGGCTGAATGCAGATTAATAAAAACAGGCTAATTTCAGTTGTAAGAGTTAGCTGGTACCAAGCCTAAACTAAAGGCCAAGTTTTCATAATTGATAAGTCTCCATGTCATTATTTGGGGACTGGTGGTCCAAAGAAAGACCAGTGAGAAAGCTTGCTACATAAGCCCATATCTAGGGCTTGTAGCAGTCACCGTAACTCTCAGACAGACCTTTCATCGAACCTACTAAGCGTTTCTGTAAATTTCACATCATCATCCTTTTGCCTTTCTCGTATACTAAAAAGGAAGCTAGCTTCGGGAAAACGGATGTCTGGTCATCTAAACAACCACAGCAGAACCCATTTATCCCCTAAACATGCATCCCCTAGCCATCCCCCAAATTTGCCAACTCAGGTAAACTCCTTCTCAAATTCCTTTATTTGATTTCCTATGGGCAGGAAGTTAAACGAAGATGCTAGGGAAGATCTCTTGTGCTTGCACTACTCAGATGCGTCTTATTTCCAGTGTCTTCTCTGTGTATCAGGAGGCTGCTTAACAATTCCCTGACCTCTACATGCCAGATGCCAGGAACACCACCCACCAAATAGCTGTAAAAACCAAAATCGTCTCTAGATGTTGTGAAACATGAACAGGTTCATTTCATCCTATACCAAGTCTTCTTTACCTTTTCTTTTTATTTAATCTTTGTGCCTTTCATATCATGCATCTTGGTCCCATTCATTTCCCATTCCTGTGTATCTGTCCTCTGTCCTTGCCATGCCCCAAAATCAAATTTAAGAGAAAAAGAAAAAGAAACAAAAGGGGGATCTCATCATGGAGGCTGTAGTGTGGCATACTGAGTCATGCAGTGAACCCTTTTGTCCATATATCTTTACTTCCTATGACAACTCTTAGAGCAGTGGTTCTCAGCCTGTGGGTCACGATGCCTTTGGAGCCATGTATTAGATATTTACATTACAACTTATAACAGTAGCAAAATTAAAGCTATATAGTAGCCACAAAATAATTTAGGTTTAGGTGTCACTATAACATGAGGAACTGTATTACAGGGTTACAGCATTAGGAAGGTTGAGAATGAATCCTGCTGAATCCAGAACACAGAAACTGGAGCCAAAGTCTTGCTGTTATCGATTTTCAGACAGGAGTGCATTCCATCCCACACCAGCCTCTCCAAAATACATACTAAAATACCACTAGGCCAAGGTTCTTTAAATGTTCTTTATGAGAATCCTTATTCTGAGAGACCAGAACACACAAAGTGCCAGATTGTTTTCTTCTTGAATGGACATACTGTGGCAGTGTTTTGGCTTCACCTCAGAACACCCAGTTACTCACCAACAGATATCAATGCTACTTTTTGGGTTTTAGGGGAGATTTCACAACAGAGCTTCATTAAGACAAGGTGCACAGCTTCGTTTTTCTTTACACAGAAGCGTCTAATGGCTGGATTCTGGAGTCCTGTGAGGTGTAATGATGATCTGAGCCAAGAAAACGATGGTGACTACAGGGCTGGAACTTATGACTCCCTGTGGATCAGATGAAACAGGAGCCGGAGCGAGGCACACTAGCCAGGATCTGTGCTTCCCTGCCATCCACGCTGGTTTGTAGCTTAGCTCTCCGTGACACTGAAGCATCTCTCGTGGCATCGGCAGGACAGCGGGTGACACTAAATATGACCACTAACAAAAGGATGCTTCACAGTGTACCATCAGCCCCTGACGTGTGTCTCCAGTGATGAGCCAGGGTAAAAGAAGAAATCAGACACACAAGATGGAAGGAAGGAAAGAGGGCGGGTGTTACTGCTATAGAGCCAGTAGACCTGGGAAAATGAAGCCCATGAACCAGGCCGACTAAAGTCTCCTGCAGTATCCAGCTTTGTGCTGTCTCTGATAATTTATAATCTGAGGGTTAGGAAGAATCGCCTGAGTAGTGTTGAATCACAAGGACAAGCTGCACATGACAAAACATGTTTTTTTTCCATAAAGACATGTAAACAGATAACAATAGCCAGTTGTCATGAATAATCTGAAGTGAACCTACTCTTAGCTACTACAGCTGCCAGGAACACAAAAACACATTCCAAGAACACATTCTATATTTTTGAAGAAACTGAGGTCACACAACTCTTGTCTTGTTTTTCTTAGAGTTTTCACACAAGAACTCAGAGTTCTCATATGACTCCATTCTTGGACTATGTTCTGATGAAAGGAAGGAGGGAAGGAGAGAAGGAAAGAAGAAATGAAGACAGAAAGAAAAAAGAAGGAAGGAAAGAAGGAAGGAAGGGAAAAGGGAAGGAAGGAGTGAGGCAGATTAGTATTTGATTTGATTATGAAATGTCCCTACAGGCTCGTGGGAAGTTGTTGAACTTATAGGAGGTGACTAGGGTAGAGGACATGGGTTGTGAATGTAGGACTCAAGATTTATAGCCCATCCTTGCTTCCACTTATTCTCTCTGCTTCCTAATCACTGAGATGCTGCCACAAACTGAGCCGGATTAAGACCATCTAGCTACCACGTGTTGGCTGCTAAGATAGAAGAATCCTTCTAAACTGTACGCCAAGCAAACAAATAAACAAGCAAATATCTTCATTACGTTAGCCATGCCCAGTGTTTCATCATAACAAGCATCACAACTACCACATCCAGATGCACAGGTGGAGGGAGCTAGAACTAGGCTCACCACATGTCTCTTACTAAGTCTTTGCAGTTTTTGTCTGTGCTGGTTCAGTCATTTGATTTCTATGCTGGGGCAGAGAATCACTGGGCCTGTGTCAGATGGTATAGGTTGGATACCCAGCAAGTCTGGAATACAGAATGGAAGAAGTAGAGCTGATATGTGATGTTCTTTTACCACAGTATGCCCTTTACTGGTTCTAGGTTTAGCTCCAGCTATTTGTACATCACTGGTTTAGAGCAATATCCCTCGATTAATTACTCCTAATAGTTTAAATTGCGAGGAAGGATAAATACTTCAGATGTTATATCTTCACCGTGTTAAGCCTCTTTATATCAAGGAATCAGGCAATGTGGGTAAAGTGGAGCCTACTCATTTTGTTTTGCTTTTTAAAACTTGCCCTCATAAGCTGATTGGTTTAGCTCCAGCAAGCTAAGAGTCTAAGAGAGCTGACACACTTCTTGTCAGCTGAGTGGGTTCTTTGAGGAATGGCCTAAGATGGAGACTGTAAGATTTTTCAAGGTCCCACATACGCAAATGGCACACATATAAAGTTAGTAGCTGTGCTAACATGTAAGTAAGCAAAAATCGCTTTTAAAAGACCATATACAGAAGGTTAGAAAGTCCCACCACTGCACTTTAACCACAGAACTAAAGTTTTTACATCGATATTATCGGGAACACTTGATTTTCTGTCTCTTCTATCTTCGCTATAACGTATAGAATGAATCCACTCTTGTTGTCGGGGTTTCTGTCCCTTCTGGTTTTCACAATTGTTGAGTCCCAAAGAAATCACACAGAGGTCTACATTAGTTATAAACTGATTGGCCCATTAGCTCAGGCTTCTTAACAATTCTTATAACTTATATTAGCCCATTATTCTATATGTTAGCCACATCGCTCAGTACATTTTTCAGCGGGGCAATCACATCTTGCTTCTTCTGTGGCTGGACAGGACTGCAGCGGAATGAGCTTCCTCCTTCCCAGAATTCTCCTGTTCTCCTTGACCTGCCTCTACTTCCTGCCTGGTTGTCCCACCTGCACTTCCTGCCTGGCTACTGGCCAATCAGCGTTTGTTTAAAAATATAATTGACAGAATACAGACCATGGTCCTACACCATGAAAGACTCTGGTCTTTCAGCACTCAGAAACCTAGGCTCTGCAGGGAGTGAGATCTGGAGGATGCAGCCTTCTATTGGACGCCCAGGGGTTTTCCCATTCTACTGACCTTCCAGGTGAACTCTCAGCTGGCTTCCCCAAACCTTCACAAAGAAGATCCTGAATATGGAGCATAATGTACGAATAAAGTCCCTTAATGCACAATAAAGTCCCTTGGTGGTGGCGGTGGGGTGACTCATGACACTTTTAGGTTGAAGAGGTCACTTGTGCTAGTTTGGTTTATTTGTGTGGCCACACTTGAAACTTTTTTTTTTTTGTAAGTTTAGTGGTGAGCTTAATATTTTTAAATTTCTTTCAATTTTAGGAAAAAGAAAAACAAATACAACAACCAGATTCCAAGTAACTATGGATCCGTAATTAGAGAACAAACTGCATCTTAGACACCTAGTATGTATTTGGAGTAAGGACTGGAGGCAAGGTAATCCAACTGGGTTACAGAAACATTTCCCAGAACCCTAAGAACGGATGTTCTCATCCAGAGAGCCTGAGAAAATAGCCCCTCAATTAAGATTAACATCAGAGCACACAGAGAATAATGGCTTCATTGAAAATCCAATTATAAGCCAAACTCTTTCTCTCTGACTGGAAATGACTCCTTAGTCTCATGAAACTTTTGACATCAGTGAGTGAAGGGCAGGAAAAAAAGCACAGACGAGACGTGCCCCATACTTAAGAGCAGATCATATAAGACCGCTGTCATCGTTTCAAGATAGGAGAAAAATCCAATTGGCGAAAACTAGACGTTGGATTTTTTGTGTGTTTGTACGTCAAAGAAGGTCCCAAGAGATCTTGAAACTGTCTGATCAGAGAGAATGTAGTTTAAGTCCTTGATTTTAGAGTCATCTTGGGATTTTCCTATTGTCTAGTTCTCTATATCAAGGCCTCCCCATTTTAGTCTTGGGCGTATATCTGTGATTTAAGATGATCCGCCTTGGTCACAAGTGCATTTGTCTCTTTGCAGTTCACCCTCACCCTTCATGGAGGCAGAGACTTGATAACAAGCTGGCTCAGCCATTTCAAAACTCTGCTATCACATTTACACACACACACACACACACACACACACACACACACACACACACATCTAACAGAAGTGAACACATACTGCACATACTGAATGTTAACAGAGCAGCCCTTTCCCAGAGCCTACTCAGGACAGACCAATTTAAACACAATTGCCCAGCACATACTATAGATTCTATCCAGGAAAGCATGAAAGATGAAAGCAAGGCAGAAGGCAGAAGCCATGTGCAGATTCAGGTACACTGAGGACAGCATTCAGCATATTCTTTCATCAAACTGGGTTCTATAACTACGTTCTGACATCCAACAAGAAAAAAATATGCCTTCTAACTGAATGTAAATGTTTGGCCCAGGAGGCACAAAATTATATCCAAGAAGAATCTAAGGAACAAAATGCACTGTATATTCCTGCAAATTAACCTGCAAATGTACCATTTAGGTCTCTAAAGCAATCTCAAACCAGTGACTATTATTCTTAAAGGACCCCAGATCCCTATGACTTGCTATTGCAAAGTACCATAGTGGTGTGGAATATTATTTTAGCTAGACAAAGATGTGTTATGTTTGTTACTGCTGTCTTTGTTAATGATGGAAAGATGTGATACATTTGTTTATGCTGCAACTGTTCAATTGTGAAAAGATGGTTCACTTTGTCTGCCTAAGGCACCTGATTGGTCTAATAAAAAGCTGAACAGTCAATAGCTAGGCAGGAGAGGGATAGGCTGGGCTAGTGGGCAGAGAGAATAAATATGAGGAACAATCTAGGCTTGAGAAGAAGGAGGAGAGAACAAGGGAGAAAGTGGGAGACATTCCCCGGGACCAGAAGCCAGGCAGCTGTCAGTCAGCCAGACATGAGAAGCAGTCAAAGTAAGAGAAACAGAAGGAAAGAAAAGTAAAACCCCCTGAGGCAAAACCTAGATGAAGAGAAACAGGTTAAGGTGTAAGAGCTGGAAGGACAAGCATAAGAAAGGCCTAGCATTCATAACTAACGAGAAGTCTCCAGGTCTTGATTTGGGAGCTGGTTGGTGGCCCCAAAGAAAAAGCCCGGTATTCCACAGGCCTAGTAGGTTAGAACTAGCAGACAACAGTTTTCAGAGTCTGGGTAATCCAAATCAAGGAACCAGCAAGTTCAGAACCTAAGGATAACTCTGCAGTTCATGTGGGAAGGGTAAGGGTGGAGACATGTGTAGAGGACTACACGCTCACAGACAAGCATTGGGGAAACCAGGAATTGATAGGGGAGTTCAGCCAATCATATTCTGTTTTTGGGGCGTGCCACCCTCAGGCAAAAGCCTGCCTATAAACCTAGCAAGTGCGCTCTGCTAGCTCTCTTTTTCGCCTGGCTCCTGTGTCCAGACGGATCATTTGGATTCTGGTGTAAGCTGTTGTAAGTCTTACTTCTGTTTATTAAAGCTGCATATTTTGTATCAAAATAGTCTGGGGACTTTTCTTTACCAATCTCCCTGCGGCTACAAGGAATGGTAAGCACAAAGGCTTGTCCATTCAGCAGAAGGGGTGTGCATCTTCTTTCTACCAAGAAGTCTGGGAATGGATGTTAGTAACGAGGTAATCTTTACTCTTCTGTGGAGCCAGACCTCACTTGAATCCCGGTTATTCTGAGCATTGTTTCTATCAATGCTACCCACCCATATGACCTTTCACAGACCTGTGCAGATCTGTAAGACCTGGGATTTGAGGGCCTGAAAGAATGGGCAGACTGCGGGCTACTGCTGTAGACAGCCTTACTTCAGTTTCAGTGGGCTTTTACACACGAATGTAACAAAGAAAGCCATGATCCAAGGAAGATCGTTTGCATTTAGAAAATTATTATCGAGAAAGCATGCAAATAAAAGCTAGTTAGCATATACAAAATACTGACAGAGCAGGTCACACTAAGAACTTTCTCAGGACAGACAACTGTTGCGCAGGAACACCATGACGAAGAACAACACGGGGAGGAAAGGGTTTATTTCACTCACACTTCCATGTAACAGTTCATCAGCAGAAGCAGTGAGGGCAGGAACTCAAGGAGGGCAGGAACCCGGAGGCAGGAACCCGGAGGCAGGAACCCGGAGGCAGGAACCCGGAGGCAGGAACCCGGAGGCAGGAGCCCGGAGGCAGGAGCTGATGCAGAGGCCATGGAAGAGTGCTGCCCGCTGACTTTCTTCCCATGGGCTGCTCAGTCTGCTCACTTATAGAACTCAGGATCACTAGCCCAGGGATGGCACCACCCACAATGGCTTGGGCCCTCCCACATCAATCACTAATTAAGGAAATGCCCGACAGGCTTTCCTACAGCCCAGTCTCATAAGGAATTTTCTCAATTATGACTACTTTCTTGCCAATGACTCTAGCTCATGGGTCAAGCTGACACACAACTGCCAACCCAGCATAGAAGGTCTCAGGCCTGGGCCCTGTCCTGGAAGGAACCAGAAGAAACTCAGGGTTCCCACAATAGACTTGTCTTAATTCAGAAGACCTTCTGAATCTCTAGGTACAGCTCCCCTTGGTATCTAGACAGTTCCTTCACCTCACCCAATTCTCTCTTATAATACCACCTTGTCAGCGAATGCTCCTGCCCAGCACCCCTACCCCAGCTACCTAACTTGGCTCTATCTCATAGCAGCTTCTGATCTTTGTATATCCAATTGTCTGCTTACCAGCTATGATTTGGGAAGAATTTGGTCTCTTTTCTTCTACCCTAATTAAAATTTTTAGAATAGTGGATAGCCCAAGAATGTTGTTCGATAATTTTTTTCAAGTTATTGACTGAATTCATGGATAATGAATAATTTGAATTATTAGAAAGCAGAGAAAGAATCATCCAGGAACGACATCTAATTGATCTTCCCTTCTTCAACTTGCTAGTTGGATCAAGCCCGCTGAAGTGGCACAGCGCTTTCATTTCATTTGGCCACAAGAGGGCGCTGCTGGTCAGTTTTTGTTTTGTTTTAAAGTTTGTGCGTGCCATAGTCAAAATCCAGAGGCTATTCACACTTTTTTAGGCCCCAGAAAGGAAACCTGAGATAGGATCATGTCTGCAGCCAAAACAAAAACAAACAAACAAACAAAAAAAGCAATGTTATGCCTTTACCTCAATGTGGTTGAACAAAACCGTTAAAATATCAAGAATGAGCCCTAAATGAGAAACTCCCGCCCCAGGAAGCAAGAGTATGTGGAATGCGCCAAAAGATAGCGCCAAAAAGAGGCTCCTGTGCTGTGGGAGCTTAGTTGTCGCCCCTAGGTGTGCTGGGAAAGGGGTCACTCGTCCTCTTCCTAAGTCCCGCTTTGTAATGTCACTTTGGTAAGCAGCTGTGTGATGTCTGGTCGGAAATAAAGATGACACCTGTCTCAAGGTCCGAGCACTTAGGAACGACAACAGAGGATATAAGACAGGGGGACTACACGAAACCCAGAGAAGGGTCTAGGAGGTTTTGGTAGAAGGTGGGAATGGCCGTCTCCAGTTAGAAGGAATTAGAGGGTAGGATTTTATAATAAAAAATATTTGCTTAGCTGTATCTTAAAGTACACATCTTTATTTGGTTGTATTTACAAGAGTTTTATAAATTTTGCTTCTATTAACACTTGAATTTGCTTTTTTGAATTATTTAAGAATGAGTAATTACCTCATTAGGAAAAAGGTTGTATCTGTTATAACCCCACTTTTTAAAAATAGCACAAAGCACAAAGAGCCATAGGGAGAGAGTGTTGGTTAATGTAAGACTTAAAGTCATCCACGAAGTCTAGCTCCATGGACGCCCTCTTGCATGCCTCCCTAAAGGACTGAGACTCTAGAAAATTAACATGTGATTTTATTTTTTGTTTAATAAAATGAAACAGAAAGTGGAGGTCCCAGAGGAGTTTTCATTTTTGTTTTGTCTGAAGAGAACAGAGAATTTGTGACTACATAGAAAGGCCTCAGGATGCACAGACCAACACAGTGAACTCTGATCAAACGCATTCTGTATTCGCAGAGAGACACGCTAGGAGAGAGTTACATATAAAACTCAGCTGTCACATAGAGGCCCTGAGTCACCACCATTTCCTTCCTGCCCCACACCACCAACTCAGGGCCATAACCACAGCCCCTCCATTGTGGGTACAATGGGAGGCCTGGCGGGTCGCCTGCCACTAGTGTGGTAGAACGTCTTCCACCTCTAGTGTAAGGAAGGGTAACAGTATGTCCCTCAGCCACTTCAGCGTGCTTCTGCTCATCAGCATGGGCAGAGTGTCCACGAGGAAGTCCGGGTTTATATAATGCAGGTGGAAGATCATGCAACCCAGTAGCCGAAGGAAGACCACGATCATGAAGAAGAGGTAGTGGAAGTGCCTGCAGAGAGAAACTCATCATGAACATCCGGGAACAGAACAACTTACCATCAGGCAATGGGGAATGAACTTGTAAACAGATGGTGGGTTGCTTCCTTTTGGCAAAGCTGTCAGGGGTACTTGGGGGGTAGCGGGTAGAGATGGTGAATGCAGATAACAGAAAACCTGCAATTTAGTGGTCAAGTATTGAACATTTCCAAAGGAACAGATGACCTTCTGGGACTCTACATGGGGCAGGCCTTTTGGAGGTTAACTGTAAAAGTTTAAGTTTGTGAGCCTCGTGGCCATGGTGTTCTTTATGTCTCCTATAGCAAGTAATTCTAGAAAACTGAAGCTAACTCTCCTGATTTCAAAAAGTTGAGAAAAGAAAAGACAGAATGCAAGTGATTTTCCCCCTATAATTTCTCAGCCCACAGTAAAACAGCAATGAAAGTTCATGCACCCTGTCCTCCTTTTTCAAGAAGGTAGCAAAGGTTTGGAATGCCAGCATCTGAAAAGCCAAAAGGGAGCACACTGTGGGGACACAGAGGAATGGAAATGAAATGTAACCTACAGCTTTCATCCCGAGTTTCTCGGAAGGAGCCACTAATTCCTCCAGCTATTTAGAGCCATGTAATTCTTCTGTCCTAACTCTGTAGATAGAAACTCTGCTCAGGGAACTCTGGGACCGCATAACTCTCTGTCTGATGCCAACACTCATTCTTCTGGCCTGTATCAAGTCAACTGCACAGCAAATGTGGCCTGGACCAACTAGGTCAGGGGCACAATTCTGCCACTTACCTAACCAAAAACTTCCTCTTCTGCTTCTTAATGATGTTCTTCTCCTGTGGAAAGTAACGAACATGGTAACTATGTGTGGCCAGAATCTCAAAGAAAAGTGGCGCATGAGTGGGAGTGGGAGGGGGATGCTACAAGGAGAGACTTCACAGTTAGGTCGGCCATCTTTGTTTTCTGGCTCCACCTTTTCCCATGCCATGATGCCATGGTGGAGTGCCAGGCAACAGAAACTCACTTTCTATCTCTAGGAATTTTTAAAAGGAGGAGGGGTGTGAGAGAGACGTCCCAGGTAGCAGAAAGGCTAGAGAAAAGTCCAAGTGTGGTCAGGTAGAACTCACCATGTTGCTCTGAATGGTCTCTACCAGAGTAGCCCCAGGTTTCACTTTTTGGGAAGAGTCATTCTGGGCTTTGGACCTGCATTTAAAACAACAAGAAAGACCAAAGCCACTTATCATTTGAGACAACCCAAGGAACTGCTGTAAGAGCTTTCCTAAGTCATGAAATACCCGTGACATGCCCAAAAAAAGCACACAAAGACATTGGGAAACGTGACTGATTCTTTTCCAATTATTTTCAGATTTATCATACAATTGGATGGCTTTTTCTCACACACACTTTATTATAACTTCTTCCAATTTATTCCTCTTTCCACCTGACATCTTGGTGCCTCTTGCTTCCTCTCTGATTGATTCCCTTTCTCCCCACAAGGGTCTCCATGTCACATGTATCTTTTCTTTTCATTAGCAGGGGGATAGTGAGGACTGAATCGAGGACCTTACGTGTCCTAGGCAAATACTGTGCCACTAAGCTTCATCCCAGCCCCATTCTGTCCCGGTCAGGGTTTCTGTTGCTGTAATGACCGTAAGGAGCTTGAGGAATAATATGCGTCCACATCACTGATCGTGACTGAAGGAAGTCAAGACAGGAACTCAGACAGGGCAGGAGCTGATGCGGAAGCCATCGAGGAGGGCTGCTTACTGGCTTGCTCCTCCAGGCTTGTTCAGTCTGCTTTCTAATAGAACCCAGGACCACCAACCAAAGGATGGCACCACCCAAAATGGGCTGAGCCCTCTACCATCAATCACTCATTAAGAAAATGCCCTAAGATTTGCCTACAGCCTGACGTCATGGAGGAATCTTCTCATTTGGGTTCCCTCCTCTCCAATTACTCTGGCTTGTGTCAAGTTGACGTAAAACTGACCAGCACACATTCCATTATTTACAGAAAGATGATCTGGATCTAAACTTGGCCTAAATCTCTGGTTGACTTTCAAACTGAACTTCTCAGAGCAGTCGGTGAACATCCCTACTTAGGTTGTAAGATCTGACTGGAATTTGGTGTTGGTGGCCCACGCCTTTAATCACAGAACTCAGGAGGCAGAGGCAGGCAGTTCTCTGTGAGTTTAAGATCAGCCTGGTCTACAAGAACTAGTTCCAGGACAGCTCCAAAGCTATAAAGAAACTCTGTCTCGAAAAACTAAAAAATGACACCCCAAAACTTCTGAAGTCTGGATCTTTTTCTTCCTAGTGACCTAAATTCTATTTTTTTCCCCTCCGAGTTTAAACTGCTCCATCCATACAATACACACAAGGTTTGGCTTGACATCAGGCCACAAGGCATCACATTGGGAAAAACAACTTCTGTCATTCTCCTCTTCAACCACCAACTCTTCTCTAACATCTGCCTGCTGTTCTCCTCTCCTCAAAGCCTTCTGGTCATGGTTAGTTTATTTGTTTTACTTAGAGTTGTTTCCTGCTACAGAATTAATCCAGTAAGCTTATCCAGCACTTTCATGGGTATTTCTTCTTATAGTAATCGATCAGGGTGTAAAAGGAGAATTGGCACTGGCTCGTGGCTCTTCCGTGATGAAGTAGTTTGTGTCAGACCAGTCCACTTCCAAAAGTAACTATAAAACTGGGAAAAATACACCACTGACTCCATTGGAGACGGCAGTCAGGGGTCAAAGAGAAGCAAGCCCTCAAGTCAAGAGAAGCACAGAGAGGAGCTCCTCTTCGCCAAGGCTCTCCTTGTGGTCCAAGCAGACAACACGACATCAACTGGCTGATGTTGTGCAGAGGGCAAGGCAACCGAATGGGCTTCCCTGGTAATGTGGGAGCTGGCTCCTAGCGATCCGTGTGTAATCAAGACTCAAAAACAATCAGCAGCACTAATGGATACAATTCAGTTTATCAAAGCCTATGCAGCTCTGCAATGTAGCAGTTATCAACCGTAAAACCAAGTGAGCAGAACACTTACAACAGCAAAAACTATCCGCAGTGACACCAGTTGTTCTAAAGCTCTGCCCTGCAGGGAACTGCCTGGGGCAGGCACTGCAGGCCACCAGGGGGCGTCCTTCCCCACACTTACATTTCTTTTTCAAGCAGCATCACTTCTTGTTCCTTCTCCATCTCCCTCAGAATTTCCTGGTATTTCTTTCCGGGGCGGGAGGGGCATCACAAAGAGAATTTGTGTTTTTATTTCAAAGTCACCGACCGGAATCTCGCACTAAAATGAATTCCTAACGTTCCAAATACCTTTTCACGTCAAGGTGCATAAAGTAAGGGGCATAAAAATAAAAAATCAGAGGTGCTAGTGACAGGAGGGGCTTCTAGAGCAAAAGTTCCTCTTGTAGGCCTTGCTTGTACACCCAGAT
Source organism: Myodes glareolus (assembly GCF_982192425.1). NCBI lineage: Eukaryota > Metazoa > Chordata > Mammalia > Rodentia > Cricetidae > Myodes > Myodes glareolus. The sequence continues at coordinate 65,555,232 of NC_142035.1, forward strand.
CTGACCTGGACTAACGAAGTTTCCAGAGCCTGTAACCTGGCTCCCTGAAGCCTCGGTGTCCTCCCCAGAACCCCTTATACTTACTAGACAAATGGGTTTGGCACATTGTCTAAGAGCACTCATATTTGATGACCATTCTGTTGAATAAAAGGCATTTTCCCATGCAGATGGAGCATACTAACACTAACACTAACACTATCACTAAAGGCTTTCTCCTGACTCTGGGAGATCTGCCTCCATTCTGACTTCCCCCGGAACATTGTACCTTTATGTAGTGAGCCTGGTCTTCACAAAGCTGATGTACAGACTGGTAGTCACTTTGCATCTAGAAAAAGAAGAAAGCACACGTACCCCATGAGTTGAGTCAGTACCAAGCTCTGGCAGTTTCCCTGGGAACCTGCCTGGTACATTGGACATGTGGTCCGTTACTTAGCAACTCCTTACTTGAAGGGAAACAACCACCTTGCAAAAGGTGACCTCACCATTCAGGCATAAGGCCCAGTTTTGAGTGTGAAAAGGGGAAAACTTCCCCTTTCTTTCCCTATGCCTCTCTGGGAAACAGGAGGGAATGCAGTATGACTTTTAGATTTGAGATACTACAAGGTAGCTGGGGCAGATGAATGTTTTAAAAATGTTAAGGCCAGTATTTAATGGAAACGTTTTTCTACCTGTCTTGTGAGTCAGAAATTCACTTGCCGGGTTTTCCTGCCTCACCCTTCCCATACCAGGAAAGCTTTCTAAGACCCTCGGGCTTTCCCCCGTGTTTATGCCCTAGGTAGACAGTGGAAAAGGCACCGATCTAATCAAACCTTGGCTATTTCCTTCTCTTGTTGTGCACAGGACTTGCTTGACTTCCGTAGTTTCACCTAGGGAGGATGGTGGTAGCAGCAGAAAGTGAACAGCATTGCTTTGTGCAGGGACAACGCAAGGTAGCAGAAAGCAAACTCAGAGTGGCTACGGCGTAGTGAGGACAAATGACAGCTAAGCGAGGATGTGGCCTTCACCCGTTTTGTAGATGAGAAGAAAAAGGCAAAGATAAGCTGTATGCACAACCACGTCTCAGAATGGCAGATCTGACATTTAAGCCTTGGTGGGCAGACTCTCCAGTGAGCCCGGCCACTCTCCTTCCTCCTACTGACCACAGCCCATCAGCCCTTGTCTCCCATTCTTTTAGGATGGTGCGTGCACGCTGTCTAATCACAGGAGGGTCTTAGGAGAGAGCCCACTTTTTCAGAGGAAAGCAGACATGTGGGGCTTTTGACAGAGGGCTCAGCCAAATGGCACACCTGCCCCCTAAACCGGCAGAGTAAGTAAGCTTTGCCCCCAATTTGAGTTCATTCCACTTGTCCACTTAACAAACACCCTTAGACATCTGCTATGTGCTAAAATGTTCTAGACATTGGAGTGCAAATGATATAGTTTTACAAATTAATATTCTCAGTGGCTATACTTTCTAGTAGAGGAAAATACAGAATTAAATTTGAAAATAAGATGTACTCAATGAGCCACAGCTTGGCGAACCTTATAAGATCATTGATACATCCTTATATAACTGTGAAAACTAGCATTTTTTCCCTACTTGAATGTCTGTATTTGTGTTGTCCTCATTTAGTTATAAACTTCTTCAGGGAAGACTCCGGTGCATTTTTGGAAGGTGTTTCATTAACTGATGAGATGCTTGAGCCATTCCCTCCACCTGAAGGCAAGGTAGGCCCCTCTGCTTCTAGCATGCACAGGAATGTAAAGATGCACCCTGGTAATAAAGGATGCCAGCTCTTCTCTAAGGCACAAATGGACAAGCCTAGGTTACACCTAGGAGAGACTATGGAAGGAGTCTCCCAGAACCCAGGGCTGATATGTGTGCCACACTCTCCCCCAGTGTGCTATTCCTACTCACCTTCAATTCTGCTATTTTCTTTTTCAGGGTTTCTGGATCATGGCTAGGATTCTTAAGTTCTGTTGAAATCTGAAACATCATTCCAATAACAGAACTGATCAAGGCAAACAGATGAGCTCGGATAAAGTTAGACTGGGGTCTTCGCTAGCAGACCGGGGTGGGTACCAACTTGGGTACTGAAGCATCTTAGACGGAAACATGTCTCCTTTAACCCTGTGGAAGTTGCCTAACTCCATGCTAAGTGGACAGACTTTTATTCTTTTAAATTCATATTTATTTGTTGTTGTGCGTGCGTGCGTGTGTGTGTGTGTGTGTGTGTGTGTGTGTGTGTGTGTGTGTAGGTATGTGCACACGAGTGCAACTGTCTTTGGCACCCAGAACAGGATGTCAAATCTCTTGGAGCTTGGCATAGAAGTGGTTGTGAACCACTTGACCTGGGCACTGGGAACAGAACTCAGGCTGTCTGCCAGTGTATGTGTTTTTAACTACTGAGCCCTGAGTGGACATCCTTTTCTGTGCCCAAGACCGCCATAGCTCCTCAGCGAGGAGAGGGGAACGGACACAGCAGGAGTGGGGGAGGAGTGGCAAGTCATCACTCGCTTTGCCGTTTGTTCTTCTCCCCATGGCCTGCCCTGAGCAGAGGACAAAGGCTGGTGTATTGGTGTCTGTTTGAAGTCTCTGAAGGTGATCGGGGTGTGAGTACAGAAATTTTACTGCCTTCTCCTTGTTTTTCTGACTAGAGAGTTTAGTACAATAACAACTCTATTAGGATTCTTTAGAAATCAGTCATATTTTAAGGATGGACTCCGAGTGTCTGAAAAATTTCTTCATTTGTGTGCAGTATATCACTTATATTTTATATGGTTACATATAATTATTAAAGATATATACATATATATATATATATGTATATATATATATATATATATATATATATATAGTATATATCTGACTATCCTCCCAGAACTCACCTCTTATATCTCCTGCCCATTCCATCACCTTTTTTTGTAATGACAATGTTGTAGGAAATGGGGTACCTTACGCCCCTGGGGTATCTCCTTACCCTATCCTGAAGTTGCATGATTTTTTCCCTTAGGGTCTTATTCTTTTCCTCCTGTAGGAAGAAGGAAATAAAGGAAACAAACGGATTCTGCTCTCAACATTTTCTTTTACCAAGGCAACATAAATCATATGTAGGGATCAATGGTCAAGTTAAATGAAAAAGTACACCCTGGTCCAATGTGGGGCATCTGGGAGAGAGCCAAGGTCTTGTCCCCATGCCTAGCGCCTCTGCCACAGCACTCGCCCAAGCAGCTGTGACTTCTGTAGCCACAGAGGCAGAGCCCACGAGGAGCCTCTTGGGAAGAGAAAAGAAGGAGGAGCGCAGAAGCCATCGAAGGGTCTCTGAGAAATCTTCTCACCAGCTTTGCTGTCTCCAGCTCCAGGTCCTTCAGGGCGTTCTCCTTCTGTATTGCAATCTCAGTGAACTCTTCCGTCTCTGGGACTCTCTCAGTGGACAAGGCAATTTCTCTTTCAAGACTGAAAAACAGTTAACTCAGGTGTGGCTCAGTCCTTAGGAAGCTGCTGCCAAAACTACACCACCAACATCTCAGGTTGACAGTTGCAATGAAATGTCAACTAAATGAAAAAATTGAATGCAAAGGTCTATGCCAAAGCCTTCTGAGGGCATCACAGTTCGTGTTCCAGGATTTAAATAACACACTGAGTTTTCCATGAGGGAAGTGAACTCCCCACAGCACCCCCCTCCACTTCCCTCTAATCTGTGGACATGACTCGAGGGACTTCACCTTCACCAAGAGCAAAGCCTGACCTTTGAATAGATTTCTCTTTCTTTTGAATCTGTCTGAGAAGAATCTGATTGGCCTCGTCCAGCCTCTGCAGATCCTTTTCAAGGTTCAAATTCAGGTAGTTGAGATGCTGTTTTGTGGCTTCTAAAGTCGATATTTCTGTTATCCCAAGCCTATAGGAAAAGTGGCTTCAGAACTGAACTCAAATCAACAGCTCTGACATCTCACTCTTCAGTCTCCTGCTGTTTATGTGCCTAGTTAATTCATAATAAACCAATTTCTAAGTTTGTATGTATGTCATGACACATTTTAATTTTAAATATTAAAAGTGATACTAGAATGCAAATATTTTGTGAGCAAAAGGAAAAATCACACACACACACACACACACACACACATTTATATAAATGGTTGTACTCTAACTTGTTCCCTTCCAAAATTTTTACACAAAGAATATGGAATCGTAGCAACACCTACAAGGCATTTACAGATTAGAAAATGAAAGAAATTTCTTAAGTCTTTTGTCACAAACTTGAATACTTTCTGTTTAGTCTGTCAGAGCCCTCAGGTGGGAGGAAATAAGGGAGGGGACTAGATCTTTCCCCTACACCAGGCTAGTGTTCTGGGAGACTGGGTAGCTTTTGCAGAAAGTCCCACCATGTTCCATTGATAAAGGAAAAATGGAACTGAAATTTCTACTCAGATTCTCTCAGGCTTGAGGAGGAATGTCCTTCACAACTGTGGTCTGGATCGCAGGAAGCTTCTAGAGCAGTTGTCCTTCTGGCTCACTATTGTATTACTTACCCATCATCCAATGGGTTCTGTACAATGTCTTCCATCGTTGGCTTCCTAGATGTGAATACAGACATCTGTCACAAAAAATGAAAGTCCTACTATCTAGCATGTCATTACCCAGAAAGGAGCTGGCAAACATAGGACACTCTTTGGGCAAGACAGAGTCAAGCTGTAACCTTCTGTATGCTCTCACTCAGGTTCAACATTTTATACAAACTAAATTTCAGCAAACTAGATCATAGCCTGGTTTTGGGATCTCAGAACCAATCATGTTGGATGTAGAAATCTTCTAAATTTCTTCTATTCTGATCCTTTCCCTTTCTTGCCTGGTAGGTAAAAATTTCAGGGACAGTGATAGACTCGTGTATGCCTATTGCCAAATACAAAAAAAAAAAATTCTAACTCAAACCCCCAGGAAACAAAACAGAATAAACAAGAACCCCAAACAAAACAAAGAATGGAGAAATCAGTTGCCTGATTTCTATTAGCCTATTACTAAATGCCCTTCCCCCTTCACATTCCACCTTTGCTTTGAAGCTCTTCATTTTAAATACATTTTGAAGTTCCCGCCTCCTTCCCTTTAATCATTTCTGCTCCATTTTCCTTTTCTTCCAGAAATCTCTCCACCCACAAGAAATCCCAAACGGTGCTACTACCTTTTTGAACACAACTTTCTCTTTTCAACGGAGAGTTCTTCTGTTTCAAACAGATTCTCTTTCCAGCTAGCTGCCAGGACTGTCACTCAAGGGGTTGCCTTGCTGACTGAGTCTCCACCTGTAACTGAGCTGGTTTCTCTGGCTGGGTGGGGCAGCATGTCATAGTGGGATAGTGACATCGCCTTGTCATGCCAGTAGCGAAGTGAGAGAGGCCAGCATTTCAGGGCAGCTCAGGTGCCTTATGAAACCAGAATAGGGCCTGGAGCACAGGTCTGGGCACAGCTCAGACACCTTCTGCTCTATGGAGCACGTTCACATCCCAAATCTCTAGAGCCAGCGGTGGTTATGATCACTCTCATCTCTCTTCCAAGATCTCCGTGGGGCACGTTCACAAGTTATTGCAGTTAAACTCAAAATGCGCATCTCCACTGAGTTAGTCAAAGGATATGCGGTAGGAAAGTCAGATAGTAGGCCAGAAGAATCTGAATGGTGTCTGACCCTTTGCTCTTACCACATGGGGCTTTTGGAGCTGTAAAGCTTATCCTCCCGCCCCCAACTGGTCCTCTAGCTCATGGGGAAAGAAGAGTGAGATGTTCGTGTGGTGGCAGAAATACAAGAAAATGAGAAGGCAAAACAGGAAGGGAAAAAGAGGAGAGTTCTGTCCAGAGCCCCAGCTCCTCTGCGTACTCCTGTTGAATTCCCTCTTCATTATTTTTTTGAGGTCTGAAATTAGTGCAAGAGTAGATGAGGTTCAACAAACATCAGTGTCACCTTGGCAAGCATCCTAGGAGTCTTCTCTAGACTAAGACAGGCAGGATACGGAAATGTAGAAATATCAATAGAGTATAAGCTAGGCATGCTCCTGTAAACCAAGTCCCACCTATTCTGTTCTCCATGATCAAATCAAACCTATTAGAGGCAAACTGTAGCAACGTCCAGGCCTTGGAAAAGTCTGTGGCATCACTCTGTCCAGGAAGGTGCCCCTCACGCAGTGACCTCTGTAACCTCATTGCCCCTTCTCCAGTCAGCTCACACACTGCTACACGGGCATGCTCCCAGATACCAAACACCAGTCCCAGCAGAATTAAGTCCTTCACTCCATTTTCCTGTTTTGTTATTTTGCATTATTTTCAGCCTGGTTTCCATCCTACAGTCAGGTCAAAGGCTGGCCCCTTGAGTGTGTTTTCAACATTCATTTTTCTATCCCTGCCTAGGTGGGCTTCAGGGTTCTGTTCAGACAAAATTCAACATGGCAGGAACATTTTAAGTATAAATGGATGAATAAATAATTTATATCATTCCTGTTATCTAAAACAGAAGAACAGGATTCTTTGGTTCCTTCTCCTTCTAACACACCTAAGACTGGCTCACCCATACAGCCACATGAGTACATGCTGCTTATGGATAGTGTGTCATGGCAGAATCCTCACTGGATAGCCACATCTTTTAGACACCACTGGTTGACAAGCTGTAATGGAAATATTTTTTCCCACTACACTGCATCTTCTCTTTAAGGACAGTACAAATTCATGTTCTCTGTGAAATATTCTGTAATGAATCATTCTTAGCTCATTACCTCAAAGAAATCATGTATATTTTGTGTGAGAACATATTTTCCTTTGAAACCAAGAAGCTCAAAGCCACACATGAAACTCCAAATATTTACTGCTGTGCTTTATTCTCTCCTTCTCTGTGAGATCTGGGGATAGAATTTAAGTTTTCACGCTTATTATACAAGTGCCCTTAAATGTCGTGTCATCTTGAAGATCTCTCTATTTAGATGGTACGCAAGGACTAGAAGATGCTTCGTGTCTTTTGTGATGATTAAGAGGTGTGACAGCTACCACAGTAAATAACATAAAGAGATGAAACTGACTATGTTCCAAAGGATGGGGTAGAGACCCATTTACTCAAGTCCACTTGATACAAATCTAGACATACCTAGGCAAAAAAAGAATCTTAGCTGAGAAAAGGCCTCTGTCTGAGGCTGCACATAGGCCAGTCTCTAGGGCATTTTCTTGATTAACGATTGATATGGGAAGGCTCACTCTATTGTGGATGATGTCACCCCTAAGCAGGTGTCCCTGGGTTGCATAAGAAAACAGATAGAGCAAGTCATGAGGAACACGCCAGTAATAACATTCTTCCCCAGTTTCTGTCTCCGTTTCTGCCTCCAGGTTCTTGAGCTGAGTTTCCTCCCGGATTTTCCTTCAAAGACTACAACTATAAGATAAAATAAACACTTTCCTCTCCAAGATGCGGTTAGTCATAATGTTTGTCACAGCACTAGAACCCTGAGACTACTTAGTAGCTAACTTGGGCAGAAAAACAAAATGGGACTTTTATTGATAGAAACAGGAACTTGCCAGTTGCAGAGATAACTCAGTTATTAATAAAGCGATTGTAGCACCAACACCATGACTCATGTTCCTAACTCTCTCATTCATATAAAAAGCAGGGTATGCCTGTTTGCACCCATAATCCCAGCGTCAGGAATATTTACCTTTAGAGCTGGCTAGCTGGTCTCACCGAACTGGTAAGTTCAATGCTCAGTTACAGACCATTTCTCAAAACGTAAGGGGAACAGCAATAATGGAAGACACGTAACGGGGAATTCTGGCCTCCACATACACACACATTAAATGTCTGTGAGAACGACTGCTGGGCTGTGTGATAAATATATAACTGGGGTTTGAAACTACCTGAGTGCTTTCAAATGGCAACGTCGTTTTACACTTCCATCACTAAATACACCACAGCTCCATTTCTTCGACACCGTCACTAGCCTTTGGTGTTGTTACTAATTGACTTCATTTTCTCTGACAGTTTTACAGTCACAGAATAGTAGCATCTGAATTTGAACTTCCCTGCAGGTAGTGATGTTGCCCATGTAGCTACAGACAAACTGATCGTCAAGCGTGACTTGGAGATATTCTTTCCCATCCTGTAGCTTAGTTTGTTCTTTCATCTTCTCTTGTTTGGTGCGTGCGTGCGTGTGTTAGAGAGAGAGAGAGACAGAGAGAGAGAGAAACAGAGAGAGAGAGAGAGAGAGAGAGAGAGAGAGAGAGAGAGAACACCAGCTATCTTTCATGTGTGTAGGCAACAGGACAATACTGGGTCTCTTTGCCACTCAGTCTCAATGTTAGCTTTTGAGACAAGGACTATAGCCTAACTGGAACTCACAGACTTGGCTCGACTCCCTGACCAGCAAACTGCAAAGATTCATCTTTCTCCACCTCTGCAGCGCTGGGATTTCCTGTTTCCATGCTTGTGTGGCAAGCGGTTTCCCAGCTGAGCCACCTCCCGCCTCTGTCCTTTCATCCTCTAAACAGAATACTCACAAAGCAAATTTCTAGCGTTTTTATGTCCAATTTATATAAGTTTTCTTTCGTGGATGAGGCTTTTGGCATCATCCCTAAAAATCTTCTGTAAGCCCCTACTCCGAAAGAGTTTTCTCTTATGAGTTTTCTAGTTCTCCATGCCAATAGCTTCAGTAGCCCTTAGCTAGTGTAAATGCACAACTAATTAGTAAGATATAGCTGGATCTTTTGAAGGCACATTTACATGTATTTTCACTCATATGCCATCAGCAAAGATCAAACCTTTCAAAGGATGGCTTTGAGTCCTTTTTCTCTGGTTTATCTCTACAGTGGGCAATCCATGACCAACTCACATACATGTGCATTGAGTTCCCACTTGACTGTTTGATACAGTTTTCTTTATACTTTGTAAGCAAACAGACACCATGGTATCATCTGTATCCTCGTGACACAGACCTTAAAACATTTTCATTAACAGATGAGCCTAATCCTAAATCCCTCGGGCGTCCATGAACCCATCTTTATCTAGTTGCGCATTTATGAACTTGCATCAGGGAATTCTGGGCTTCTGTGACTTAGGAAAACAAAATGGAGTTTCCTGTTTTCTCTTTCCATTATGGCTTTGTGTTCGCAACTGTTTATCTTCCTGAGAACTGCTTCGGTTTTGCCCCAGGAGCCAGGCAGTGGTGGAGCGCGATGCTAATTTGTGTGGGTCCAGAATAAAGTTCCAACCTTTACATGTGAAATCCCATTAAGCCAGAAGGGTTTGTATTGTTGCGCTATTTTAGCTCTCCACAAATATCACACCGTGATGAGACAAATCGTTATGGTGTTAGGCATTAACTCTGTCTTCCAAGTGTGAAGAGGCAATTTTCAATTGTTAGACTATGTTCTGAAAAATGATTAAAAAGATGGACATAATACATGTTCCAAAGATCTTCTGTTCCCTGTTTCATATGCAAATATTTGAAGAAAAGAATATTTCGTGGTTTAGAAGAGACCGAATTCTTTTGTATCTTATATAGCTTTTCAAAGCATTAAGACTGAGTTGTCAATCAAAGCTAACAGAATTAAATGAAAATTTCTGTATTATTAAGAGAGTTTCCCTGGGGCAATAGTCAAACTGCACAATATTTAATTAGCATCTATGTTGTCTGAATAAAAATAAAACAGATGTCGTCATACAAAAATCATATCCTCTAAACCATCATGATAAAATGCTTTTACTCTGGTATTGCTAGTCTCTCAGAGAACGCTAAACTCGATGGATCTCAGAATAACTCTTAAGATGCTGGGCTCATTCAGAAAAATGCTACCATTAGAACCTTGGAGACCTCAAAATCTGATTTCTCCTCTGTATTCCACCTATAATAGTGTTTAGTAAGGACATTGTAGCTGCCACCTTGCTTTCTCCACTGGATGAGAACATTTGAATTGTCACTGGACAATGCTAGGCATAACCTAATAGGTCATACGAGGCAGCACAAAGTCACATGGTCTACTTACAGGATGGGGACGGGAATAAGAACGGTGCCCACATATTTGGAGACAGCAGCTACTCTGGTGGGCACACTTCTAGAAAGTTGTAAGCAGCAGAATAGAACCGATACTCGACCCCACAGCTGGAAATCTCATCGCATACCTTACCTGAAAACTGCACATGAACTTTCACACTGAAGAAAGTGCACAATCTTTTTCACACAGTACTGTTCGTAACAGCTACACACGGACAGAAACCTAAGTGTAGCAAGCTGCAGAATAGAGAAATAGTCTGTGACATCACAGAAGTAGAGACAATTTGGATAATGTATATGGACTTCCCCATCATAATCCTGATCCAAATAGGCAGAGCATAGAAGAATGTATTGTCTTTCATTCAATATACACAAAGTAAAAACCCCACAAAACTAAACATTGTGATCATATGTGTGTGTGTGTGTGTGTGTGTGTGTGTGCGTGTTAAGTCTGAAAATAGAAATGAGGGAATAATTATTATATTCACAGTGGTTATTATTCTAGAAAAGAGAGGGGATGAAATCAGGGTAGGAAAGAGGACTTCTGGAACGTATTTCGTATTCAGGTCTTGGTACACGAGTGTTGCTTAATTACTCTTTCCTCAATGCTACACATATGCTTTATACTGTCTTATTATGACATTTCATGTTAAAATATTCAATTTAAGCTTGCCATAGTGGCCCATACTTCTAATCCCAGCACTCAAAGGCTAGAGGAGGAGAATCATAGTGAGACCAGCTTGAATAATACAAGAATTCCCTTCTAAACAAAAAACAGAAAAGGAAAAATATATTGCAAATAACTTAGAACAACTAAATCCTTTAAGAATAACTTGCGCTGCTCAAATATTCTTGGCGGTGTGATCTTCCACAAGGAATTGGTTGACCAAGCAGGGGCTGTGTTCTCAGAGAAAATGATCTCTCCCCTCCCAATAGCTTCACAACTAAGGGTGGGATTGTGTATCCAGCTTCCCTCTCTGTGCAGGGATTCTGTCTGACTTGGAGTTGCACAGGTTGCTATTCCCGTCACAGCAACTGCTGTGTCTGCATAGGTGTAACTGCCCTGCTGTGTTCAGAGGTCAGGCTTCGTGTCGTTTCATCCACCTTTGCCTCTTACCTTACCTATGTCGTCTGCCTTCTCTTCCATGATCCCCGAGGTTTGGGAGGGTGACGAGCATTGTGCAACCGATTATTCCATGTGCCGTGCGCAGTTGTGGGTCATTGCGTCCTTCTCTCTCTGCTGCAAACAGAATTTTCTCAGATGGCAGTTAAGAGATACATTGATTTATGTGTATAATGGTACACTATGAAGAGTTGGCAGTTTCATACTACATCTTATTTATTTAGTGTGTGTATGTGCTTGTGTGTACTTGCCATGTGAGCACATGGAACTCAGAGGACAACTTACAGGAGTCAGTTTTCTCCCTCGACTGTGTGCATTCTGGGTACAAATTCAGGCTTACAATACTTGGCTATAAGCACCTTTACTTACTGAGCCATCTCGCTGCCCCCAGAATTACCTTTTATTTTAAAAGACTTATTTAGTTTAATTTTCCACACCTGGGTATTTTTCAGGCAAAAAATGTCTGTGTTACATGAGTGCGCACTGAACCAAGAGGTCAGAAAAGGGCATTAGAATCTCCAGAACTGGAGTGAGTCACCAAACTGGTGTTATAAACCAAGCCTGAGTCCACCTTGTTATTTGGCTTCTCTAGGCTTGCGAACTATAGGCTCAATGTCCTTTGTTCATGGCTAGAGTCCACTAATGAGTGAATACAGACCATATTCATCTTTTTGGGTCTGGGTTATCTCACTCAGGATAGTGTTTTCTATTTCCATCCATTTGCATGCAAAATTCAAACTGTCATTATTATTATTATTATTATTATTATTATTATTATTTTTACTGCTGAGTAGTACTCTAATGTATATATATTCCACACTTTCTTTATCCATTCTTCCATTGAGAGGCATCTAGTTTGTTTCCAGGTTCTGGATGTTACAAATAAAAACATATATAGATCCTCCTAGAAATTGGAAGCAAACAAGATTGCCAGGCAAAAGTTGGGAGCATGGGGATGGGGTGGGATTGGGGGAAGGGGAGAGGGGGAGAGAAAAAGGAGAAAGGAAAGACTGGAGAGAGCTTGGGGGAGTGGGAGGGTGGAGATGGAGGAAGGGCAGATATAGTAGCAGGGAAGAAGATATCTACATCACGGGAGCCATTTTAAGGCTGGCAAGAGACTTGGTTCTAGAAGGGATCCCAAGTGTCCACGGGGATGTCCCCAGCTAGGTCCTTGGACAGCAGAGTAGAGGGTGCCTGAACTAGCCTTGCCCCACCATCACACTGATGATTATCTTGAATATCACCATAGAATCTTCGTCTGGAGCCGGATGGAGATAGAGACAGAGACCCTCATCAGAGCAATGCACTGAGCTCCCACGGTCCAGTTGAAGAGCAGAAGGGAGAAGACGAGCAAGGAAGTCTGGACTGCGAGGGATTGGTCCACCCACTGAGACAGTGTGCCTATTCTAAAGGAAGCTCACCAAATCCTGCTGGACAGGGACTGAATGAGCATGTGATCAAACTGGACTCTCTGAATGTGGCTGACAATGGGGGGCTGATTGAGAAGCCATTGATAAAGGCACTGGGACTTGTTTTTACTGCAGGTACTGGCTTTTTGGGACCCTAGTCTATTTGGATGCAAAGCTTCCTAGGCCTGGATGTGTGTGTGTGTGTGGGGGGGGAGGGCCTTGGACTTCCCACAGGGCAGGATTCCCTGCCCTCTCTTAAGAAGGGAGGGGGAGGGAGGAGGGTGAGTGGGGAAGCAGAAGGGGAATGGAAGGAGGGGAAGAAGTGTAAATTTTTGAATGGAAAAAACAACAAATTTAAGACCAGTCAATTAAAAAAAAAAAAACAACAACAACAAAAAAAAAACAAGCCTGAGTCTGCTACAAGAGTGGTAAGAACTCTTAACTGCTGAACCATTTCTCCAATCCTCCTCTCCAAGCCAGGCTTTTTTTAATGATTGCTTTGCCCTCATTCATGCTGGGATTCAAATATAACTCATTCAAATTTATCATCAATTTGCGTAACGCTTATTTGTATAAGGCTTGAATTTTTCTAGTTGAGCAGTGTGGTTTTGTAGCATTCCTCTTACATACACAGTCCTGTTACACTTAGCTGCCGCGACTTAGTCTCCTTCTCATATGGGATAGTTCTGCCGCCTTTGGTCTTTCATAGACACTTAGGGTTTTGAAGACAATAAGTGAGTTGTCATCACACAGACTATTCCCCCTGGCTTCCTGGCATGTAATGTGGTTTATATACAATCTTTTTCTAAACACTAACAAAGAAAGAGGAAAAATGATGAAAGAATGGGGAAAGAAGAGAAAGAGAGAGAGAGAGAGAGAGAGAGAGAGAGAGAGAGAGAAACTCCAAATGTGCCCTAGGTGTCTTAGGGTTTCCATTTCTGTGATAAACACCATGAGAAGAAGTACCTTGGAGAAGAAAGGGTTTATTTCTGCTGGCTGAAGTGCACCCAGAAAGTGTCCCAAAGCAAGCCGCCCTTTCATGATGCAATCAGAAACAGGCAGACTGGGCAAGCCTTACAAGGACACAACATCTCCTTGTACGTGGTGAACTAATTCCCTCTTTTGGCAGGTTACATTCTCCAAAAATGGCCCCAGCTGTGGCTACTGTATAACCTGTCACTCTTACCCAGATGAGGAGTCCAATCCCTCCCACCTTGACTTTGAAAAAAACCCATGTCTGTGTGCATAAGTAAACTGTGCCAGAAGTAATTCTGAGTGGCTGTGGAGACTAGATGAGAAACCGCTATGAGTTTCAGCCTCGTTCTCTTCAGACTCATGCTTCGATAAAGTCCAAGAAGACCAAGGAAAGGAAGCAAGCATCTCTGCAGTAGCCAGGACTGACCCTGTAGTGCGTCCTCAAATCTCTAGCTAGATAGCTCTGTGGAGAAGAGATGGTGTTTCTCCAAGTTCTGCCCAAGTTGTTTGCTGGCAGCTGTGTTTGCCTTCAGTCTTTTATTCTTGGGTGTAATTTCTTGCTACATAGCTTCAGGTCACCAAGATGATGTCTAATATATAAGTGTCACATGAGCAAAAGACAAAAAACTAGGAGTGAGGTGCTCAAGACATTTCCAATAACAAGCAGCCTGTTCAAGGGTTCCACAAGGGAAGGAGACAGATGTGACACCCCTAGGCTATATCCACAAGAACAGAAGTCGCACCCGAAGGGCTCCTGCTTAAACGCTATCATTCCAGAATCAAAGCTGGCTATGGAGACCTGCCTTTATACTTGACGCTACATGTGATGCTTCTTGTCACAGCCATTGCCTTGTGTTTGTCCTGCTTCTTAGAGTTTAGTGTCGGTCTCCCACACCACTCTCTGTCATTGAAACCTGGGCTCAAAAATGCAAAACACTTAGCAGCAGCTTCCATGATGCCAACCTAAAACTGACACAAGGAGTCACCACCCTCAGGTCCAATATCAACCCAACTGCCCAAAGTCTAACTCGCGAGTCTGTCTCAGGAATGAAATGTTATCATTTGTTAGATTTACCAAATGAAGACTGGGCTTTTTCACCATTGATCGACGGTGGCCCTTGATTACCACAGAAAGGGCTCTCGATCTCTTTTAAAATTTATTAGCAACTCTTTCTTTTTCTCAAGTACATCTGGGGAAGAGTTTGAAGAGTTAATTGCAATTGATAAGCTGTAATTAGGAGCTCATGCTTTCCCTGGAGTTTGCAGCCAATAGCTACAGAATCTTATTAGGGAATTTAATTAATGGATTTCCATTTCCATTTTCACTTATTAGGAGGGAAACCAGAACAGTGATGAAAAACTTTCCATAGACATGAAAAAAAGTTAGGTAAATTATCATTTTTAAAGCCTCATTATAAAAAGAAAATACTTTCAATGAACTCCCACTCAGATAAATAAAGAAAGATGTTCCTCAGCTCATTTTTAATCGCTATTGCTATGTTTAAGAGAAAGCAATTCTCAAAATCAATATTATAGCTTCTCACAAAACATGGGTCTGGAAAAAAGCATAATCTTAATGATATGGGAAATATGGGACAAAGATTATTTTGGCTAAAAGAGAACTTAAATAATAGTGACATTAATACCTGCTTACTTAAAATAGGCAATATTTGATAGAATACTCTTTATATTAGTGTTACTCAGGTGTATTCCCTCCAATTTTTAAAAAAATGGTTAAAATGCCCCAAATACCAACTAGTCAGAGAAAAATTTGATAGGTGCTGAGAACAGAACTTGGGGCCTCATACTTATGTGGCAAGTATGTTACTGACTAAGGTTTCTCCCCAGTATTCACGTCTACTTTTATGCCATATATACACATGACTTTATGCATCTACATGAGACCTAGAGACCATAAATGAGAGAAACCATGGTATTAGTCTTTCTGAGAGAGGTTTAGTACACTTTATAGGATTCTTTCCAGCTGTATCCATTCTTCTGTCAATGATATAACTTTGTTTATCTTTATGGATGAAAAAATCCCATATGTGTATGCATCATATTTTCATTGTCCATTCCTCTGTGATTAAAAACACAGATTGGTTCTATTACTTAGCTATTGTGAAGTCTCTCTGTGCTCTGTTCCCTTGGACTCTTCCAGGTAAATGCCTAGGAATGCTGTAGGTAGGTCAGAGGTCGGGTTTACTTTAGCTTATCGAGAAAACTTGACACTAGTTCCCACAGTGGCTTCACAGTCTGTTTGCCCCACGTAGAAGAGTTCACTTCTGTCCACGTCTTCACGAGCATCTGCTGTCGTTTGCATTCTTCATGACTGCCATTCTGGCCTAGGTGAGACAGAATCCCACTGTAGTCTTAACTTGCGTATTTCTCTGATGGTCATGAGGCCGAACACTTTTTCCTGCTGATTGCCCACTTATAAGTCATCATTTTGAGAACAGGATGTTATTTCATCAGTTCATCGATTGGTGGGATGGTTTGATTTCTCGTTTTTGTAGTTCATTGTATATTTTATTAGTCCTCTGTTACAGGTGTAACTTTATATTTTATTAGCTCTCTGTTACATTTGGTCCCATTCTGCAGACTGTCTCTTTATTCATTAACTGTTTCCTTTCTGTGTAGAAGTTCTTATTTTCATGAGGCCCCATTTGTTAATTGTTGGCATGATTTCTTCAGTGAGTGAAGTCCGATTCATGAAGCCCTTGTCTACAACTGTATCATATTTTCTTTTCCTATTTTTCTAAAAGTTTTAGAGTTTCGTTTTTTTTTTCTGGTTTTTCAAGACAGGGTTTCTCTGCGTAGGAGCCCTGACTGTCTTGGAACTTGTATATCAGTCTGGTCTCAAGAGTTCAGATCTTCTATTAAGGACCTTGATCCATTGGCAGTTGAGTTTTGTCCTAGTAGATAGGGGTCTAGGGGCCTAGATTAATTTTCCTCTATGCAAATATCCAATTTTCTCAGCCTCAGTTGTTTCTATCTTTTCACCAATGTATAGTTTTGGCATCTTTGTAGAAAATCAGGTGGGTTTAGCTGTGTAGATTTATATCTAGGTCTTTGATTTCATTTCATTGATCTACATGTATTTTTTGTGCCTGTAACATGCTGTCTTTTTTACCATGGCTTTGTAATATGACTTGAGATCAGGTATGGGGAGACAACTTCCAGCTTTTCGTGTGTGTTTGTGTGTGGCGGGGAGCACACTTTGGGTTGCTTTGGATGAGATCTATTGTGCGAACATATTAATTTTATGATTTTTTAATAATTATGTGGAGATGACATTGAAGTTTTGATTGAATATGTAGATTGCTTTTGTTTTAGTCTAGCAACTTTAATAATATGAATTTTTCCAAGCCATAAGCATTGGAGTTCTTGTCACTGTTTTATTCAGTGCCTTAAAGTTTTCAGCACAGAATGCTTTTACTTCCTTGGAAATTTTCCAAGAATATCCTATCTATTCTTTTTAATTGATTAAATGCATCCTATCCTTAGTGATTTCATCCACACTATAATAACTATAATATATATTCAGATGCTTCTCATACGATGCCCTCTCTTATCTCCCTTTCACACCCGTCATCCCTTCCCCACTCTAAAGGCTGCCTTCCAAAATTCATGTCTCTTTCTTTTGTATTTTGACCACTGATTTTAGCAAATGCTGTCTGTGTGATTATGGGTTTGAAACTACCCAGTGGAGTCTGATGGTCTTACCTTGGGTGCATAACTGAAGCTAATGATACCAGTAGCCAGTAGCTCATCAGGGAGGTTTAGGGCCTCCTGATACCCTCCTCCATCCATGGGTGACTACCGGCAAGCCCAGTCTTGTAGAGCTCAGTACAGGTCACCAGAGCAGCTGGGAGAGCATGTTTGCTGAAGGTAACATTTCACAGTCCTTCTGTCTCCCAGCGCCTACACTCTTCCTGCTCCCTCTTTATGGCTTCTCTTGTGTCCAAGAGGAGGATGCACAAATGTCCTTTTTAGGTCAGAGCACTCAATGACACTCATTCTCAGCCCTTCGAGCAGTCTTGAGTCTTTGCAGTTACTGTCATTGGCTGTCCTGGCTGGATGCTTCTTTTGAGGCAACTTCAAATGGAATTGTTTGCATGATTTCTTTCTCAGTTATTGGTGCAAAGGAACCTGATTTTTGTATGTAGGTTTTGTATCCTGATGCTTTCCTGAAGGTAGTTTCCAGATCTAAAAGTTTTCTGACAGAGGCTGTAGGGTTTCTTGTGTATGGAATCATACCCCCTGCAAATAAGGATATTATGACTTCTTCCTTTCCTATTTATATCCATTTTATTTCCGTCTCTGATTTTATAGATATGACTTCAAACCTTGTATTGAGTAAGAGTGGAGAAAATGGACTCTCTCATCTTATTTCTGATTATAGTAAATGCACTTTTAATTTTATTACAATGTTGATCATAGGTTTGTCACATACAGTATTTATAATGTTTAAGGAAAAAAGGAGAGAGAAGAGGAGCAGAGCATGACAGGCCCAGCTCACTGAGTTGGCAGTGGGTATTCCGAAAAGGAAGAACAAGCACGAAGGGGAGAGAGATCATTGGGGTAAGCAGTGTGAATGCAGTCTCATCTGCTTTCTGATTTCAGTCTCAGCTCTCTATGTGTCTCTTCCAAAGTTTCCAGATATCTGTCACACCCCTGGGTGGTCCTTTGTAAGTTTAGCTACCGATGTTGGCCACACTACTGGAAAGTGGTACAGTGGCTCAGTTGTGAATGCTGTTCTCACCTCTGTGTGGTCCTTTGAGAAGTAGTCTCACAGATGCTGAGTCCATCAGTAGGCAAACCTCTGCAAGGTGATCCCAGATGCTGGTAACACCTCTTCAGAATTCTGATTGTGAATGCTGGCCCTACCCTGGGTGGTCCTTCCTAATACTGAGGGTACTGCTTACTACCTGTGTCTATGTTCTCCTGAGGACTCTGCCCCTGACCAGCTTTCCCCTTTGCTGAATACTGTTGTCATTAATACTACAATGACAGAGACATAGAGGCAGTTAATAAATATTTGTTGGACGAAAAAGTAGAAAAAAAAAAGGATGGCCATAGTTTCTTCAGTTAAATTCAAAAAGTAAAGCACTTCAATGTTATAAGGCTGTCCTTAGTTTTATTTAATTGATGTAATTGTTTGGTCAATCATTCTATGATACTGCATTGCAGAAATAACAATAAAATTGACTAAATAAAACTGAGATTTGTGTGTGTTTATGTGTATCACGTCACATGCAATAACTTATGTGAGTTCCTCCTTTTAAAACAGTAATGGGGGGGTCTATAAATTAAAATAAATCTGCATCCACTGAGCACATAGATATAAGTGGGGTCACCTATCTCTCAGTGATAGTCGCCCCTTCCATTCAGTTTAATTTGGAATTCAGAAAAAAGTCAGCCACAAAGAGAACGGAAGGAGCCTTTCCCTCCTTTTGTGAACAATGACATTATTTCCCAGGGGCCATTGGGTTCACACAGAAGCCTTACACTGAAAACATCTTTCTGTCCCTATGCCAGAAAGAGAGCCAGATAAAACTTTTCCAAGCTGTGCTGAGGTAGTTTCCGGTTTCCTTCTCAAGGCCAGACAGTCTGAGGCTCTCCCATGTGTTGGACTTCAGCGAGGCAGTTTTAAACGACTGGTTATGGCCCTTCCTTACTTCTTCTCTGCAAACAAGCAAGTCAGATCATTTCCTTGCCTGATAAAGACAGATGCCAATGTTAATTGCCGCTTCAAATGAAAAAGGTGGCTGGAAATGATTTTAATTAAGATTTTTGAAGATATGCATAGTTATTATATTTTTGATTGAAGTATCTGGAACCATATTGAATGCCTGCACAATCAGTCGTTGTCACAATTTATATTAACATGCCGAGGTAAAAGTGTAATATTGGCACTAGACAGTACTGAATGATGACAATAAGGAAGGCACTTTTATGAATTGTCAAACTGCAATCTGCTACAAACTGCTTCCTCGCGTTAGAGAAGTGGTGTCCACGAACTCAACCAGCTTAAAGAACCAAAATGCTAAACACCCAATTTAAGTTTTTATGGAAGTGTCCAGTCTTCAAGAGACCCTGTTTGTCATGATCCAAGGCACCAAGCTATTCTTGGGTTAGTAGCAGACTGTGCTGGATGTGAGTTGTCTAACCAGGTTTACAATAAGAGATAGGAGGGCTTATGACTTGTTGCAGGTCTAGGTAGACTACCCACAGCAGAGAACTCTATATTTGATTAAGAGACTTGCTTTGTTGAATATGGTGAAAGAATGACCTAGGAATAAATTCCAATACCAGCTTCAGGCCTCTACCTGTACATGTATACTCATTCACTTACACACCCACCCATATATACAAACTTGCACACACATACACACACCCAAACATATGCTCACATGCACACACATATACACACATGCATAACACATACATCAAAAACTCAAAAACACAAAAACACAAAAATCCACAATCTGTTGGACATAGACAGATCTGGATTCTTTCTGATCCACTGAGAAAGGATGTAGCTTATTTTCAGATTTTAATTAAAAATTACATTTTTGTTATTCATTCATCTATCTAAAGGACAAATAAGTTGCTTTCATGTCTTCTCAATTATGAGTAACGCTGAAATAAAGAAGGGTTTGCACATGTCTCTAAAGAATCTCGACAGATCAAATTAGTAGTTCTAATTTTATGTTTATATCATTCTATATAGAGATTATACAAATTTATATCCTCCAAAACAGTTTACAAAGGTTGCCTCTTCATATCGTCATTAACATTTATTATCATTTTTATGTAGTAGCCATCTAACCAGATGTGAAATAATAGCTCATTGTGGTTTAGACATGAATTTATTTGATGTTTAGCAATATTGAGATTATCAAACAGAGATACGTCGATTTCCTTGCATATTTAAAAATTAGGTTCTTACCTATCTGTTATCAAGTAGTAGGATTTATTTATTTTTTATGTTAACTCTTCATCAGATGTTTTATAAGATTTTATCCCATCTTATTAGTTACCTCTTTGTGAGTTTTCTTTTTCTTGAGTATTTTTATACATGAGGATATTGTGTTTGCCTCATTTCCACCCACTTGAACTCCTCCCATGCCCCGCTAATGAACTTCTTTTGAGTTCATCACCTTGTCTTCTATATTTAATTTTGTTGCACACACATAGACATAAAGACATACAACAAACACACATACACCTGGGTCCAATAGTGTTTCCTTATTTGTACATGCTTAGGGCTGACCACTTAGAGTTAGGGTCTTGACCTTGAAATAAAACAAAATATCCTGCCAAACCAAAATAAATAATCAACTAATCAACCAACCAACCAATCAGAAAAACAGACAAAATTGGTTCACTCTTCATTAGTAATCATTGACTGCTTATTGCTTTTCATCTAGGGGCAAGCCTTGTGAACTTTCCTTTATCAGTGTTGGTGTACTAACTGGTAAGGTCTTTGCACATCTTGTGCAGTCAGACTGTTGAGAGTTTATGGGTGCAGCATCCCTGTCCTGTCTAGAAGAAACTAACACACAGCAGTTGGTTTGGATCTCAGGCTCTTAACAATCTTTTTGCCCTTCTTCCAAGATTTCCTTTGAGCCTAAAGTATAGGGGTTATATTTTAGAAGTTTTATTTGAGGCTTGTCATTTATTGTCTGCATTTTGATCAGTTGTAGACTTTTTTCCTAGTCTCCATCTGCTAAAAAAGAGAAGCTGCCTTGATAAAATGTGAGAGCTGCATTTATGTAATATATAAGGTTGGTTGTCTTAATCAGGGTTGATATTGCTGTGATAAAAGGCCAAGACCAAGTTGGGGAGGCATCGGGTCCAGGCTCAATGGTGTTCACAACTTCCAGGGTAGAAGCATGAGGATTAGAATTAGTAAGCAAAAGGAACAGAGATATGAGAGAAATAAGAGACAAAAACACAACAGCACCATCAGGGAAATGCAGTGAATACTGAAATCTCCTGCGTTTATTTTCCACATGATTATCTAGTCTACTCCAAAAGGGAAGGTGGAGGCAACAGACTTCATCAAAATGATGTAAGGAATAAACAGAGCATCCTCAGGCAAACACTCTGTTGTTTGCATAGGGCATGTAATGACCACACCCTTAGATCAAGTATCCTGCAGGCACCCATTCCCTGGAACCTCCTGCCAATCTCCTATGAAAGAGCAGAAATAGACTTGAATTTTCTGAACTTTGGTCAAGGTGGAGTGGATTCACCTCTATAGTCAAAATACTAATTAACCATATCCTAGGTCAGGATTTCTTTGTCAACAACTTTGAAAGTGCAGTCATGATTCTTACAGCAATGTTTCTCCATGACTGTGAAAGACAGTGCTGCTATCTAGGGGTCTTGTCTTGTGTGAGTTGACTTGAGAGCGAGAGAGAGAGAGAGAGAGAGAGAGAGAGAGAGAGAGAGAGAGAGAGATTACAATCAGAGTAAAAAGGGACAAGTCCATTTTCCCGTATATGTCTGGGGATTTTATATGTTTGTGGTGGCCTAGGATGGGGCCCCTCCCCCTCGTTTTTTGGTTGATGAGCTTTAAAAAAGAAGGAAGTAGATCTGAAAGGTCACAGATTTAGGGAAACAGGACCTGTAACCTTGAACACATCTGACCAACTTGGACTGGTCAGCTGAAGGGAATGACAGTGATGGGAGAAGAAATCTTCCAGGTTTCATCTCAGGTCAGAAGGGCGAGCGAGGCAAGGCAATAGGGCAAGCACAAGCAAGTGCATGCAAACTCACAGTGAGTAAGCAAAATTGGCTAAGACAACCTGCAGCGGACTAACTGTACATAACTAATGATGCACGCTTTTAGCCAATTACAACACACCAGCAGTGACCATCATTTTCAAAAGGACCAATCAGAAATGTTCCTGAAGCAGAATTTTCTGAAGTCTGTACCATTGACTTTGCGTTCCTTGCTCCCCACTGCCCCCCATGGGGACTGCATACAGGCAGCAGCAACAAGCCAGCAAAAACTACAGGTAAGGAAAAAGCCAAAAGTCTGTGATCCCTTTCCCTATCTGTCTGACTTCCAGGGATCTGTCTAGCTCTTAGTTCCTTGAAAATTCTCCACCCCAGACACAGAACCTCTGGACAGAAGATCAACTCTATCCCTAGAAAGGGGCTAAAATGGGTACATCTCAACATCTCACATTAAGAATTCCCTAGTCCCTCTTATTGCAGTGACATGCCCAATAATGTTGCAATAATAACTCACCATGGTAGGAAATCATCCACAGGGGAGGCACACTCAGTGAGTGCAAGCATCTATCCTCCTGGCAGCTAATATTTTCATCATTAGAAAGTAGTTATTCGCTTTCTGTATTCGGCTGAAGGTAATGGATTTTGTTTTTCAGATACTGAGAACAATCTACTCTCAAAGTCACCTCATTCTAAATCCTGTTTCAGTCTGCCTAATGTGTTTGTCCTCACATGTCCCAGAGAGGACACAGACCTTGCTGCTCATCTGGTACCGAGGAGTGGTCTGAATGCTAGTTAGTAACCAACTATTGGAGTTATTGCAGGAGATCAAGCATTTTATTGAAACCATGCCAGAAAGTAGAAAAGTTTAATTAGACAGAGTTGCGGACCCCTGTTCATCTAGTATTCATTCAAAGACTGTCTTAGAGCATTTTAAATGTAATTCCCCAGCTTAACAGCGGAGAGAAAAAGCAGCAAGATAAATCATAATTATTCATCAAATCACTCAAGAAGGGGTCATAACTGATGCAAAGGACAGATAACCTGCAGGTCTCATCTTAGCAACAGGCTGCTGAGAATGGTAGAGAATTGGCAGAGTCCCCTGTCTTGCTGGATAGCTAATGGCAAACCTCCATGTTTTCTTCCATTTCCTCTTAACGCTATTTATGTAGTGTAGCTAGTTTATATAATACACAAATGATTATATAGTATTAGATATGATATTGATATATTATAGATAGATACAACTAACTCATCGCTATTTTCTGTATATTCAGTGGTCTTGTAAGCATACAAGAAAACATTATACTGCATAGAAAAGCTGTTTAATCAATTTAGTAAGTTTAAAAATCTTAAAAGACAATCTTTATAGGGACAGTGTTATAATTCTTAAATTTCAAAGCTCCTTTCTTCAACAGATCAAATCTAAGTGGTCTTGTTCTTTGATAGTTGAGATAAGACCCTCAGAAAATACAGGTGATAGCCAGGCGGTGGTAGCGCACTCCATTAATCCCAGCACTCAGGAAGAGACAGGTGGATCTCTGTGAGTTTGGGGCCAGCCTGGTCTACAAGAGCTAGTTCCAGGACAGTTAGGACTGTTACACAGAGAAACCCTGTCTCTCAAAAATAGAGGTGGCAAGTCTGATCTTTTTTAACATCTTCAGTTTTGTGAGGAGTGTAGAATGGGAGAGAAGTTCTATAAGCCAGGACTTTCCTCTCTCCCTCTGTAGCCTCTTCCTTCAATGGATGAGAATGTAGGAACTGCTGAGGTACCACAGTGCTAGGGCTCTGAACTGCATCCCTGGCACAGATGAAGGATGCTGCAGACCTTCTGTGAATCCTGTCTCTCTCATTGCTCCCTGCCTGTCATAGCATCAGAGTGACAGAAGAGGAACCTGGGTGAACAGGTGAGTCTGTAGCAGTGCCCTTTATTTGCTATTGGAGCACACCTTGTCTGAACAGATTACCCAAACACCCTGCTGAAGAGATGGGAAGTGCCAGGAGACTTAGGGTACCAGCAGGATGAAGACACTCCAAGGAAAGGAGTCTTCATAAAGGGTCATGTGGCTGTGACCCAGGTTTCAGGGATAAGTTCCTTAACATGACATGAGAGACTCACATGAGATTGGCTGCACCATCGTAATTATCACAAGAGGTTGCAGTTTAGAAAGAACAAAAAAAAAAAAAAAACATCAGAAACAAAAGCCCTAGAGGATACCCACAGTAGGACCACTATAAGATGCCTGACAGATCATCTAAGAAGGAAAAAAAGAGAAGGTCAGCACCCCGAAAGGTTGAGACCTTACCTAAAATGTACCATTTCTACTAGACCCAGAAGGAAATTGAACACCGAATAATCTTATTACTTAACCAAAAGGAGATTGGTTAAATCCTAAGAGACAGAAACTTTAATTAGGAAGCTAATTAGCGAGTTTCTCTGGTACTTAGTGAGACTGGAGGCTTATAGAAAATTAACTACATGTTCATATGCTTAAGTATAGAGGCTGAGTTATTTGTACCCCGGTGCATTGGCTGAGTAAACACACCTGCAGTGCCCAGAAAAGTGCTTTCTTTCAGTTTGACTGTGATCATAAATGGCATGGAGGTAGTTAAGGGCCTGAGTGGGTGGGTGCAGTTTTTCTAACTCATCCGTGTTTTGTCCATGGACACAAGGATCTTTCTGTTCTTTTAGATTATGCCCTGGAGATGTTCTCTTCTCTCCTCGTACTTAATGAATCTGTCTCTGAACCTCTTCCTCCCCCTCACAGTGGCTAAATTAATAAGGAAATGTAGGTTTTGTAAGTGTTGGTGTGGTGGCTCAGCAAGGGTATCTAAGTTCTAGTTTTGTTCCATCTTCCCTGTTGTCACTGGTATTGTTTTGAACCTGATTAGTATATTATTGTGATTCTAGTAGTCACATGAAGATGTAATACCCTGAAGAAGTGGTACCAATTTGTCTCGTGTTTCCTACGAGCCCTCAGGTTTTCCTGATGTCATCTGCAAAACTTTATCTCTAATCTATTCTTAGTCATGCATTGATAAGAGGAAGGAATTCTAAAAGAGAAACTAATTTTATTCAATAAAAGTGGTATCTGTACTGATACTTTGTGTTTTAACAAATAAAGTTTGCCTGACAGTCAGAGTGCAGAGCTAAGCCTCTAGAGGCCAGGCAGTAGTGACACACACCTTTAATCCCAGGACGTGGAAGACAGAGGCAGATGGATCTCTGTGAGTTCAAGACCACCCTGGGCTACACTAGAATGATCCAGTCTCAAAGAGAAACAGAGCCAGGTGGTGTTGGTTCACACCTTTAATCCCAGTACATGGGAGTCATGTGCCTTTGTATGTTGGTCTTTTTCCTTTTTTTCTTTCTATTCATTTAATATTTGATTATTAAGTGCCAAGGGGACTTGCTTTTCTGGCCCAACTTATTTGGTGTTCTGTATACATCTTGTACCTTGATAGGATTCTCCTTCTTTATGTTAGGGGAGTCTTCTTCTATGACCTTGTTGAAAATACTTTCTTTGCCTTTGACCTATGTTTCTTCTCCTTCCTTTATTCCTCATCTTAGATTTTGTCTTTCATAGTGTCCTACATTTCCTGGATGTTATGTGTCAGGAGCTTTTTAGATTTAAGATTCGCTTTGACTAATGCATTCATTTCTTCTATCATGTCTTCAATGCCTGACATTCTCTCTTGCATCTCTTGTGTTCTGTGGGTGAAGCTTCCCTTTGTGGTTCCTGTACATGTTCCTAAAATTTTCATTTCTAAATTTCCTTTAGTCTTCATTTTATTTACTGATTCTGCTTCCATTTTCAGGAAGGAAGGCTGGAAGAGAAGGTCTGCATTAACGTTGATTCGCTGGATGTGGTGGCAGAGAGGAAGGGACGATTGCAACTGATGGACTGCTATAGAGCTGAGCATGAGACTGGGGATATGGAGGGAAAGGTGAAGATCTACAGTTAGCCTACCTGCTTCCCTGGCCAGCAGGGCCCGTGGGTTCCCAGGAAATGCCTCTGGACAAAGCAACAAGTGAGGGGTAGAAGTTAGGAGGGGAATATCTGTGTGATGGACTGGAAATGGGGCCAGGAGAGAAGGGAGGCTGAAGAAGAAGTCTGCTGCAGAACTGGGAATAAGACTGGGCCATTTGATTTGGAGGAGACGAGGGAGAGATAAGATCTGCAGTTAGTCTACCTGCTTCCCTAGCTGGAGCGACCTGCGGGTTCCCAGGGCTATTTACACCCTTTATAGCTCATTCTGTCATTACAAAGTTCTAATACAACCACTGATAAGTAACTATATCATTTTAGTTCTAATGAGTAGGTCTGCAATGTTATCCCTGTATCCCCAGGTTCTTCTGTGATCCTTAGTGGTTAGTACACTGTGCTATATACCTCTGGGTTCTGTATTCACAGTGGATTCAGTCAACCCAAAGTAAAAATTGTGCCCCCGGAACCTACTAGTGCTGTTTTGCTCTAGAGAAATGTTGTCAAACTGACTTCTGAACCCTCCTACTTGTACCCCTAGATTGCTGCTGCTCTCAGTTTGCTTGAAGAAGCTTTCGTTTGCTATGGATGGCAATTCATGCAGACTCATGAGTAGTCAAAATGCTGAGAATAAATAGCTGCTGGGTCTTCAGCTCTTAATGAGAAAGCTATGCCACTCCCTTCAAGCTGCAGGAGATATCCTAGAAAATAAGGCAGATAGAATGTGATAGTCAGAGCATGGGAGGAGTTCATGCCAAGGATGCCTTCTGGACATGACATGGCTGTTGCGCTCATGAACTCACAGCAACCAGTTACCTGCACAAGACCCACATAAGATAGAACCAGCATTCTACCATGGAAGGGAGATGGGAACCTATGAGGCGCCACCCCTTCTTTGGGGACTATGGGCAATTAATGATTTCTGGAAGTGGGAGTATTATTTTCTTCAGTAGTGTGGCCACTGATCAGTAAGTAATACTCCAGTAAGTAACCTTCAGTCATGCTGATGTATGTCCCAATAAGCCCAGTGGATCACTAAAAATAAGACACAAAAGTAGGGGTTGGGGACAAATTGGGAGGAAGTTGTTCAGTGTGAGAGGGAGGGGGATGATCCAGGATAATGGAGGGTAATTTTATTATTTTGTTATATACGTGTCTGAAATTTTCAAAGAATAAAAAATATTTTTTTCTCTCCCAACAGAACACATCTATACTGAATATATATGGGCTTTTCTTGTCATTATTCTCTGAACAATAAACTTTTTTGCACAGCATTCACATAGAAATAGGTATTATAGATAATCTAAAGACAATTTATATAGACAATGGATATACATAGGATCTGTGCAAATACAACATTATTATATGAAAGAGACATGATTGTCCTCACATTTTGCAGGAGGCTGAGCTATAATTATACATGTACTAACTTATGATGAAGTGAAAATGATGCTAAAACATATTTTTACTCTTAGAAATGTAAAGTTGGTATTTTACTAAAAGACTGTAAATTGTAAAGCCTCTCCAAGAATAAAGTAACAGAATGTTTAATGCCACCACTATGAACATGCACAGAAGTTTCCTACAATACACACACATGTGTGTGTTTGTACACAATGACTAACAAAACACAAAACATTCTATAAATCTCTTTCATCATTTAAAACACAGAAACAAACATTCTCTTATGTGATTATTTTTCTATAATATAAACTTTTTCCTTAATAACTCTTTACTACCCTTAATCATCACAATGGAAGCATTACTAGATACTTCGTTTGCAGATGAGAAAAATATGAGCCATGAAATTTTTATAACTGTATTAAGTGAACACAGAAATTAATTAAAAGCCAATGCTGGACTAGAGTCCAGATCACCTGAAGGCTCCAATTTCCCCATATAACAAGTAAATCTGACTTGTCTCCTCTTCTCAAATGTTTTGATCTTTTACAAAACTTGAAACAGCATAGATTTAACACACTAAAAATTCCTCACATGAGGCTCCAGTGTGAGCACATTAATAATAAACTCAGAGTCCCCAATAATGCAGCAGTGCCACATTAAGGAAAGGAACCAAAGCACCTCTCCTTGGTGTCATTTCACCACAAGTGACCCAGATTTGAATTCTCTACTTAGATATCCCTCTACCTTAGTTATTCCTGTCTATTATATTAGTTAAATCTTTTCCTATATGATTGCTATCATATGAATCTGTCTATCTCTCTGTGTCTGAGTGTCCCTAACAAAGGGATTTGCTCTCTCCAATACTGAACAGCAAAAACAATATCAATGGGGAAGGAATGATGGGTAATTTACAGAAGCCTTTGACAGAGTTTTGGAAGGGATGATGTTACTGGCTCTGACTGACCCCAACAGATAGCAAAAAGGACTGTAAACATCATTGTCAAACAGAACAGTGTTCTTATGTTGTTTCCAACATGAATAGGTACTCATTTTATAAGACAGCTTTCAAACTATATTTGCTGTTTTCATCAAATGATTACCATAACACACACAAAAATACAGCATTGCTCATGGACCAGGGCCATAGAACGGTACATATCTTAAGATTACAACTATGCATTAGCCTAGGTTATAAAAATGGATTACATGGAAAATCTAAGGCAAGCAAAATTGGATGTTAAATTGTTTTCTTAAAGGTGAGTTAGGCAAACAGGCCGAGTATACAACAGGAGAGCAGACTTAAGAGACCCCCAAGGTATATTATTAACTCTGGCTGTCAGGCCTAGCAGAAATTTCAGTCTCTTAGAACGGGAAAGACTTTTTTCTTTTTCATAATGCATTGCCACAGGAGCCATGGGCCAGACCTCCCGCCCACCTAACAATATAATTTGGATAGATCCCTCAAAGTTCTCATCAATAGGAATCTGAAAGAAAATTCTTCTTCATACATCTGTCTTTGGGGGAGCATTTTGTCCCAATATATTAATCCTTTCTTAATCTCTCTAGGATTACTGTAAATTCTGTTCACACACAGCCTCTTTCTGACAGATACTATGCGATTATCTTCCCTTTCCTAGCTCAGAACCATTCTGTTTATTCAACAGACAAGAAGCACCGCCGTTAGTATGAAGACTCTTCCTGGGCCCAGTCTCATGAATGAGAAAGAAACTAAGCAGCGTAGCATTTTGGAATTTGTCCTAAAACTCAGATTTCATTATCAAAAGCTGTCAGCCACCTGGTGTAATATAGTGCAGTGTTCTTTCTGACAGAACATTTTCATATTACTGTCATTGTTTCTCAATGTCAGTACTCAATGTCAGCCACCTGGGTGGGAGCATAATCCATCTAATAAATGAATACTAGGCATTGGTCAATGGTCAGGCATAAAGGGACCAGTGATGCATCAGATTGATATGGTAAAAATTCATCTGACTAAGAAGATGTAGTAGGAGTGGTAAGCCGGATGGAAGAGGGCACAGTGTGAGTACCAGGAACTAAGGAGTGCTTAACGCCCAAATTAAGAGACTGCACTCAAGAGAGACTTTCTGGAGGCTGAAAATGAGGATGAGAAGGAGCTGTCTTTAGAAGCCACAGTGTTTGAAGAAGTGTGTGTGTGCGCACGCGCATGTGTGTGAGAGAGAAACAGAGACAGAAGAGAGAAAGAAAGAAACAGAGAGAGAGAGAGAGAGAGAGAGAGAGAGAGAGAGAGAGAGGTACTATAAAAAGAATAGCCCATGCCTATGAAAGTTGATCATACCTGGTTTATATTACTTAATTCAGCCAAGCTGCAGGCAAGCTACTTTTGATTTCACACATGTACACTAGGCTGTCTCTGGACCCATCCACTTAAACCCCCAAATAGAACCTACAGTGTTTGTTATTTAGCAGATGTACAGCTAAACACCACTTCAATTCTAATATCTGCTAGTTTTCATTGTAAGCTTAGCCTAGTACCAACTGTTTGGGTTGAGGCTAGAGGAGTGGTATCAATGGTAAAGCCCCAGGAGTTGGTGCAGGTGCTGGTGTTGTCTGGAGAGTCCTCTGTAAGTTAGTCTTGGCCCAGGCAGAAGGAGCGATCCTGCAAAACATGTTCAAAAATTGGTGGGGTCAAAATAAGCTTTGGAGACTGTTAGTTTTTACCAGAGCAACAATCTGCCTTCTCAGCTCTCTCAATGAACAGATGCCTGAGGTTTCCAGGATGGTAGTTAACTGGATGCCTCTCCAGCCATACCACCCACTGAGTGTTAGCCAGCCAACTCACAGCTCTCCCCTCCCCCACGTTGCCACACACCCACAGATAGCAACCAGCCTGAAAGTGGCATCCATATATCCAAAGAGTCCCAGATGTTCCGGTGGGGCTCCAGCCCAAGTCTCTGCCCCTAAAAAAAGTCCCCCATAGGTGACTCCACCCTCAGGGGGCATTTCTCTGCCCCCAAGAAAATCCACCATGGGTGGCTCCACCCCTGAAGATACTAAAAGTTCCCCACCTCATGGTTTCTCCTCGTGGTCTCCTCAATTTCTCCTGGGGCCACCCAGAAATAATGTGCTCTGAATAAACCTGGGTTTATTGATTTGGTTTGTTTAGCCTATTACATCAATGGTGATGGATTCCTATTAACCAGAATTTAAACTTAACACCAACATTAAAATGCCACCAACTTGAGAGCCTTTTTGTTCCTTACTAAAATACTGTGACTGTTTTTAAATACATTTATTATTAATTTTTAACATTATTATTTATTTACTTACATTATTGTTAATTTTTTATATACCAATCCCAATTTCCCCCTCTCTCTTCTCCTTCTGCTCTCCTTCCTCTCCCCTACCTCCCATCTGTTCCTCTGAGAGGTTAAGGCCTCCTCTGGAAAGTCAGCTATGACTGCTTCGTCCCCTCATTGAGGCAGGATTATAGAGCAGGTCACAGAGGCAAGAAAACACAGAACTTAGTTTCGAAGAACTAAGATCCAAATCAGCTATAAATCAAACAGACAAGAGATTACTAGTCATTAATCTTGTGTGTGTGTGTGTGTGTGTGTGAGAGAGAGAGAGAGAGAGAGAGAGAGAGAGAGTGAGAGAGAAAGACAGAGAGAGAGAGAGACAGAAAGACGCACAGAGAGAATACCATAAAGGAGAACATTGGCTCTCTAGTGGCTTATCTGTCAAGTTGGGCATGACTCTGCTTAGCTTGTCTGAAATGTCTAGACTTGGCTTTAATTTAATTTTAGAGCTGCACAGACTGAAGGAAAAGCTACTAAAGCTAAAGGGGAAGTCATTGGCTGCAATGTATGGTTCCTCTGACGGAACACAAGAGTAAGAGGGAAAACAGAATCAGGCGACCCTGCCCTGAACTTGTAACTGTCATTTTTTCTCATGTGGTAGTCAGTAGAAGGGGATGGATACTTGGTGAGCAAGAACAGGAAGCAAGAATTAAGAACAAACAATCCATTTTGCTACAGTCAATAAGAGAATAAGTCTATTGAGAAAAATCATTTGTTAAAAGTCTATGTAAGTTAGGCATGGCTATGCATACTTGCAATCCCAGCACTGCTCAGGAATAGGGAGGGGAATGAGTTCAAGGCCAGTCCTGCTTACGTGGCAAGCTACCGAACAGTCTGAAAAATCTCCTGGATAATAATGATGATGACGAGTATGACACATTTTGCATAAAACACATCTATTTTGAGTGAGATCTCTTATGGGGGATTCTTCATCACATGAATGACCTGGTTAAAAAACAAACTGCATTGTCTGGACACTAGGCTGTAAGGAGTCCTCTGCCTGGGAGAATGACGGGTGCCCCAATTTAGCGCCCCCCCCCAACACCTATAGTCCTCATAATATTCATCTGCAGTAGTGGGGCTGGCTGCTCTACCTACATTCAGCATGCTTTTCATGTTAATTGGGGATTGATGTAATTCCTTTCTGGCTGGTTGCACAAATAAAATTTTAACAGCTGGGCCACAATTAAATTTAATTGGATACTTGAAAAGCAGAACTTGTTCAACTTACCTATTAAGTGCTCAGTGATTTTAGTGTTAGCCCACATTACTCTGTCACCCATCCTCCCTAAAATTACAGTTTATATTTTCAAATGTCATCAGTAACTCTTTGCTCTGATCAGAAAGTCAATGGTTCCAGCTGTGACATTGACCTCAGTTCTTGAGTATCTTTACCTGGAAACCCCAGAGTCCCTGAGTCTCTGCATCCTGTCTCCTGAGTTGTCAATACAGATGGCTTTGCCTGTGAACTGTCCTTTGCTTTCTCCGTAATATGCCCTTCAATTGCCATTTATACACGTAATTTTACTAACCTCTTGGGAGTTTCATAGTCATTCATAATTCTACCTTTCATCATGATGCTGTGTGTTTTATTGTTTCACTTTTATTTTGACAAAATTTTAGATGTTCTTAAGAATTTTGAGAGTAAAATAAATTCCATAATAAGCTCAATATTAGTATATTTTCACCTTCACTTTTTCATTTTCTTTCAAACATACACCACACACATGTGTATAGTATCCATATCATACTTATATGTATATAAACACATATGTGCATGTGTGTCTCTCATCACACACACACACATATATATATTTCTGAACCATAAGACATATTTTTTATTCCTAAATGCTTCAGTATACATTATCTACAAATAAGAACTTTATCTTGCCTAATAACAATATTAATTATTAAAATTGAAAATTATACCGACAATACATTTTTCTAATCTATAGAACTTATTCAGTGTTCTCCAGTTATCCCGATGATGTCCTCATCAGATCACGCACTTCTTTCAGTTGTCATGTATGTTTAAATTCACGTTGCATAGCAACCTGAAACTACTTGTGCTTATTCTCCCTACACGGAATCGTCTTCTCCCTTCACTGAAGACTTGTTGACTTTGTTTAAAGTTCATGTTTGATCACTGTCAAAATTAGAGTTAGATGTAAAACACAAAGCTACAAACACTTTAAACAAGTATTAATCTTTAGTAGCCAGATTCCCATCGTCAGGCAGCTAGATTAATCCAACATCATTCCCGTTTGTTATACTGTAAGACTCAAGGACAAGGGAAATAGAAAATATCTCCAATTGAGCAAAGCAAGTGTGCACTGTGTACTCAATATAGAGATGTAAGCTAGCTGTCATGCTTGCCAGGCAGATCTCTTCCACCAAGACTACTGCAGGCTCATGATCGCTCTGGCTTCAGATAAGAAACTGTAAAATCATACAGCCCAGGCCCTACTTGTAGCCAGCCACACGCCATTTCTAGTCTGATTTGCTGTTCTTGAAACCCAATCTCTGCTTGGTGTTCAAGTTCCAGAGGCTTCCTTCAGTTCTTATCATCTTCTATCCCTTGCACTTATCTTTGTTAACCTCCTGGCCTTTTAGGTCCAGGACCATACTTTGACCTTAATATACTTCTCCTTGAGAATGAGACCACTAGCCTTGATATGGGCTATTTTCATAATACTGAATATCCCCTTGGTTTCCAAAATACCTTTCCTTCCTTATATTCCCTATAACTTTGATGTACACACATTATATAAGAAATACACACACACACACACAGACACACATCACACAAGGCACACATCACACACAAAGTACATGAGCTTTATTTTATGCCTTTTCCAGATCACTACGTTCTTGTTGTCTGAAACCGTAATTTCTAGATCCTGGCTGCATCTGGACTGGGTTATCCTCATCTATCTTTTGGCTCTCCCATTTAGCAGGTTTGCTTTCATGTCTGGACCCATTCCAAGTCGTTCTAACCTACCACTTCTGGCCATAAGTAGCCAAACTACCTCTCATTACTGCAAAGTGTTAGTTAATTAAACAACCATATGGGCTGGCTGCAGGTTGTTCAATCAATGTCAACTTGTCAGAGATCCCTAGAGACTACGGAAGGGCTTTCAGCTTGGAGCTGTGCTGTTTAATCCTTTTGTTTTTAAACCAAGGACTAGAAGAAAGCTAGAGAAGGAATGTCAAATATCAAAGTATCTGAAGCTCAGAGAAATCATAAAGTTAGTCTTTCAATAATATATATCCTAAGCTAAGACTACAATGAAATAAGAAAATAAATATGTCCTGAAGTCAATACATAACATATAAGAACCTTTCTTTAGCTTCAGAACTTAAACTTACCAAATATAGAAAAAGAGAGAAAAATCTCATTTATCATACTCATTATTATTTGACTATCCAGCAATACTAAAGCTGTAAACTGCTCTTTTGTACACTGTGCTGACTGCCTTTGAGTTGATTTTTTTCCATCTAGAAGATCTTTCCCTCCTCCTTTTACCTCCTTTCATCTTCTTCCTCCATGATTCAGATGGTTGCCTCTTCAGAACATTACTGTGCTATTTGCTTCTCTTCTGTGGCCTGCTGTGTTCCTGTTTGTTGTACCAAACACATCACATAGGAAGTGGAAGACTTCCAATTCCCAAAGGCGCCTGAGAGATCTCTGAGACAGGAATGCTGGGCCTTGTTTGTTCTTTGACCTGCCTTCTCTATAATACTTTGCCAGATCATGACACACTAAACATTGGCTAAGTGTCTGAAAATGCTGAAACAAGCGAGTTCCTTTAATAATTTCCTCTTCTTTCATGGGTTTGCTTCTAGAAGGCTTAAGCTACTTCAAGCTACCTTTC
Organism: Myodes glareolus; assembly: GCF_982192425.1. Classification (NCBI taxonomy): domain Eukaryota; kingdom Metazoa; phylum Chordata; class Mammalia; order Rodentia; family Cricetidae; genus Myodes; species Myodes glareolus. Next base: position 65,590,083 of record NC_142035.1, read on the forward strand.
TGAATTTTTGTAGGCTTACTGTTTTACCTTTGTCTGGCCACTCCTGATGCTCTTGCCTGCTCATTGTTGAAACCATAACACTCTCTTTAAGAGGTGATTCTTACCTTGACTTACTCTCCTTGATAACTTACTGCTAAGTTTCTAACTTGTCCTTGCCTTGGGGGCCTACATTCACCGTCAACTCCTCGTTTTATTTCATTGCTGAGTCCCCAAACCTATAATGAGGGACAGCCTTGTTCATGTCTCTATCTACAAGCCCAGCTTCTACCCTGAGAACCAGCATATATAAGAGTCATTTTCTTTACCACTGTTCTGCTGTCTCCTCTTGTCCCTCCTTGTCTTCTGCTGGCCCTAGGTGAGGACTGGGGTAGCAAGCTCTGGACTTTAGTTGACAACAGGTGTAAGACAAGCTGTCAATATGACAGAGCGTCTATTAAAATACATACTTTTGTATAATTCATTAGCAGAAAGGCAACAGATACCATGAACAGAATGCCTTATTACATTCTGACTAGACCAACGGATCAAGATGTCACATCTAAGCACAATAGAAATGGAGTTTCTTCAAAAGGAGGCAAACCAGCATCCAGGTCCTAGCCCTATCCTGGAAAGCAGGTGATTTAGGGGTATATAGATTCAATAACAGAAAGGCCATCTTGGAAAAAAAAATTGAAATACTGTGCTAAATGGTACGGTATCACATACTTACAACCTCAACTCATAGGAGGCAGAGGTAGGAGAAATGCAAATTTGAGGTTGGCCTGAACTATAGCACAGCTGTGTCCTAGTTTTCTCTGTTGCCGTGGTAATGCCGTATCCAAAAGCAACGTGGAGAGGAAAGGGTTTGTTTGGCTTACACGTCACCATCATGGTCCCTTGATTGAAGGAAGGCAGGGCAGGGTCTCAAGGCAGAAACCTGGAGGCAGGAATTGAAGCAAAAGCCATGAGAAGCTCTGGTTCTAGGCTTGGCTTGCTTTCTTATACTACCTAGGACCATCTGCCCTGGGGGAGCACCAGGCACAGTGGTCTGGGCTGGTCCATATCAATTATCCGTCATTAACCAAGAAAAGGCCGCACAGACATGCACACATGATAATCTGGTGGAGAAGACACCTCAGCAGAGTTACTTCTTCCTAAATGTGTACAAGTTTCTGTCTGGTTGACAAAATTTAACCAGAAAAATAAGCATGCCTCAAAAAGCCAAGCGCAACGAGAAAGAGTAGCAAAGCTTTCTAAGTGAAGCCTTTCTTGATGAATAGTGGAAGAAATTTTCTCTAAGAACTATTTAAATGCAAACCGGGGCGTTTTCACAGGTTTCGGGCAGTTGGGTAGTATATAAATGTGCAGGACACTATACATTTCATTATCTAGAAATATATATGATTTCTACATTTTAATGTAATTTCTGTATTTGTACAGTAAGTATTTTATACTCATAAATATATTTTAAGAACAGCAGGAAAGGGATGGTGGAGTGTCTCAGAGGGTCAGAGTGCTTCGTGCTTTTCCTGAGAACGCAGCTTTGGTTGCCAGCACCGACATTATGGAGCTCACAATTACCTATAACTCCGCTAGAGAAGAATTGACACTTCTGGTTTCTTGTCCTGCACCTGCTTTCACATACACACACACACACACACACACACACACACACACACACACACACAATTAAAAATAACAACACAATCAGAGAATCCGGCCTTCTGAAAAGCCATTGACAATGACACTGGGACCTGTTTCCTCTGCATATACTGGATTTTTGGGATCCAGTCTGTTTGGATGCTCACCTTCCTGGACCTGGAGGGAGGGGGGAGGAGCTTGAACTACCCACAGGGCGGGAGACCCTGACTGCTCTTGGGGATGGAGAGGGAGGAGGGAAGGAAGTAGGGGGAGTGGGAGGGGGTTGGGAGGAGGGGCGGAAATGGAGACTTTTGTATTTTAATAAACTTTGAGAAAAAAAATAATAACACAAATCAATAAAATAAAGAATATTCTGAAAACCCTGAGTATCGGACATTTTTTTATGGTACTTGTGTGTTGTGCGAGAAGTTGAAATAATTACATTCTAAGACGTCTTTAGCTTCTACAATTTCCAGCTTATAAACTACTAAAGCATTCCTTTCACCCCATTCTCTACAGTTATGTGCATAGTTACACTTCAACATACCATCTTGCAAACCTATTGAATGAATATGGGGTCTTTGTATCCAGTTCTACTTTGCCATCCTTATAAGAAGGACGTATCCACCACAAAAACTCCTCAGCAAGAATCTGTACATAAATGAGCTGAAGAATAAGAGGATTGATAGATGGATGGATCAAACAAACATGGACTCTTACTATTCTGGGAATTGTTCTCTGATATTTGAGGATTCCTCCAACTTTTCCTGATTAAATAAAATGGACATTATTCTTTCTTCTATCTGAAATATTAGAAGAAGTGGTTATACACGCCTTTAAAGGCACTGGGAATATAAATATATTAGGAAAAGCATATTTTGAGAATCCTTTTTCTTTGACCTTAAATTTTAATGTTTTAAATTCCTGTACTAAAACTTTGTGTTTTAAATTCCTGTATTAAAACTTTGACACTTTTCATATTAGGGAGTTTTATAGCAGTCATTTAAGGTTTACGTGCATTTTTATTCATGAGATTAATTTTTTTACTATGTCATATTCTTTGTAAGAAATCTTTACAGAGCCATAAAATTTTTTGTGGCATGGGTTAGAATACATTAACTAAATAATATGACTTTAGTTATACTACCTAAATTCAATGTGTTAAATAAAAATTATGTACTTCACCATTAATTATCAATAGCAAAAGCAGGAACAGCATACAAAATGCGTATCAAAGCTCAAACAAACAACTTTTCTTTTCTGGGTGGGTCGGCATTGACCCCTTCAGTTCATACTTACTCTGCTGTCTTCCCCAGATACTAATTCCACCCCTTTCACCTTATTCACACCTTTAGTTATATAAATCTGGAAAAATCCTAACCAAAGCTAGGTCCATCCAACACCCATCCTCCCTAAATCCAAGCTTAAGAATGAATGCCAAGTTGTGTTCTGGAAACTGTGGCTGTAACATGTCAGTTTGATGTCACACTCCCAAAGCCTTTCAAATAACCAGCAGAAGGTGTTTTGTGCATTCACTGTTTCTAATTATAATGTGTATTTTTGGTCTATGTTGATTGCAGTCTTTTGGAGAGTGTTTATTCACTGAGTCACTGGTTTAAGGAAAGTAGGAAGATTCCCTCAGGGCAGTGGGATACACGATGGCACCCACAAACACAGAGCTAGATACGGACAGCGCTGGACTAGAATCGATCTCTCTTGCTTAGACAATCTTTCAAAGACAATTATTTGGTCACTTTTGATTCCTGGATATTTTCAATGGTTGTTGACCTTTTTATGTTCAAGTCCACATGGAGTGGGTCTATGAAGATGTCCTGATCGAGTCATTGCTTTACATACTGGAGTGTTGTCTCCCACCATCAAATACACAATCAATGTCAGCAACACAGAGGCAGAGAGATAGAGAGAGAGAGAAAATAGTACAACAAATTAGCACTGATATTCTCCAGATCCCTGCTTTCTAAAGTCTTTGCAAGCAATAGAAAAAGAACTATAGTTGTGTGTTGTTTGTTCATATTCTGAAAATTTTGAGTTTATATTTGTCACATATAAAAAACGGTCAGAATCCTTGAGGTAAACCTGATAGATCAAAGTAAATTCAGATGACGGATCAGAAACTAGAGTCCCACCATGCCACTAGAGGGCAGCCTAATGTAATTATGAGGGTGTGTGATTTCCAGAATTCTGAGAATCTGGGGTAAACCTGAAATGCTTCAGGAGAAAAAAAATATTCCAAACAAGAATATCCATACAGGATGTTAAAATACAAAACGCAAGCAATACAATCTTCTGGCTCTGGTTTGTTCATTGAGGACATAATTACTTTTCTCTGTTTGATACTGTTTGTCTTGGTTATTTTTAATTTGGTTTAATCCTAGCTATTGCCTATTGCTATTAGAGGTCATAAATTAACTTTGAATTAAGGCTGAGAGACTGTTACATAGTGTGAGTCACCACTTTCCAATTTCCTACTTAAAATTGAAAGATTCCATGAGCCACTGCAAACACACAGGGACCCCTCTGAATGCATTCATTCCATAAATTCCCCAGTCCCTTCTCTACTGTTACCATAGCCACAGAGTTCTCATGATCTAACCCAAATTCCTAACTCTATGCAGAAACCCACTCCTGGTTTATTTTGGGTACTCTTGGAAACAGCTTGTTACCTATGCAGAGGGCTCTGTGATGTCCTTTCTGGCCTTTTACTCTTCTGGCAGCACAGAGTGCTTTTCAGTTGCCTCTCTTTGACATCACATGCCACTGCTGCCTTCTTTCTAAACAAGAAGAAAAGAAATCACTTATTTTAGTTGGTTTTGTTCTATTTAACCTTTTGTTCCAAACCACTGGGTTGACTTGTCTCTCAGTACCAAGTTGGGGTCTGTCCGATTGTCACCGGTGAGATGAAAAAGACGAGCTTCTCTTGTTTAATTTAGCTTTACCTCAATGTATACCAGGGCCCATGTTCACCATGAATGCTTGCTGCTTCTAATCCCTTCAGCAGGAAAATGTGAATGCAGCCCCAACTCTCTGCCAACTAGGATAATGGTTCCTTAAATCAGCTTTTCCAAAGCCTAGCTACTGGGCAAACCACAGACCCCTTGTGACTGAAGGCAATTTCTCAGGCGAATATCAGTGACTCAGGAACTTCTGAGTGGAGGAGCCTGTGAAGTTGGTTCCTAAGGCCTCAGTCAGCAATGTGCCTATCACTTGGAGTTCATCGCTAATAATATCACATGAATGCAATCTTTCCAGGGACACAAATCAGGTGGCTTCTTCAATCTGTGTGCCAAACTCCTGAGCTATGTATGTGTCATGCTGCAAATATGTGGACATTGAGACCTGGGTTTTCTGGGATGCAGACCTGAGCCAGCTCTGCCACAAGACTTCTCCAACAACGTCAGGAACTCGAGCAAACAAACATGCTGCTGGTCAATGCTGTGTCCTTTCCCCACTAAGGATAAAGTCTCCAATCCAAACATCGACAGGACATTGCTGAGCTGAAGGGCATAGCCGCTCATGCACGCAGCAGAAGGCCATCATGGAAGGGAGTTTTCTTTAGTAAATGAATGGTTTCTTTTCCCCCACTATTTCTCTTTTCCTTAACAGTTGAAGGTGAATGAAACAGAAGCAAGAAAAGTGCTTTACGTTTTACCTGTTCTCATTCACAGAAGGGAATGTGACCGATAATTGGTCTCTCTAGTGCTTAGCATATTAAATATTGACTACGAAATAAGAACAGAAAGCCCATTTTTTAGTTTGCCTATTCTTTCCGACATGGATAAATGTTAGGCATTCACTAGTAGCTGGAATGGACATGTTTTCTGCTCTTTCTCTGTGGCACACACTTGTGATGATCTTGTTTGGGCATATTTTTGTTGTTGCTGCTTAATTTTCATCGCAGAATTTGCAGGTATCATCATCATCATTATTTCCACTTTACGGATAGGGAAACCATGACCGGGAGAGAATAAGAACTGCTCGAGTTCTCACAGCTGGCAAAGCCGTCAGGCCAGTTCTGAGTTAGCGTTTGAAATGGCATGCTAGACTAGGCTTGCACAGTACACGGAACTACGGCAGGTGTGCAGGTGCTGTGATTTCACCTCTCTGTCACCAATCACAAATGTCCGTTTCATTTAAGAGTCTATGTTGTAAAAACAGGTGTGATAACAGGGAAATGCAGCATCCGTGAAATTTGCAAATTCATGGGCCAAGGAAAACTTCCAGACTTCGCAGATCAGGTTTTGGCTCTATGTCCCACCTGCTAGACTTGTACAGAGGTAGGCTGGCCTCGGAAACAAATCCAGCCACATGTCAAGTTCTAATTGAATATACTTTGTACAGCTGAAGACGAGTGGCTAGCAACATCCACACATAGTTACACTGTGTACTACAGGCTCAAGGCCCTGCTGGACTCTGTAGAAGAGAAAGAAAGAATATAAAAGATGACCTTGATTTTCAATTGGAGTTTAACAAAAAGATCGGGCTCAAGGTTTTATGACAACCTTAAGTGATTTCCAATCCCCAGAGCCAGCTGGTCACTCTTGATGTCTGCGAGTCCAACCCCAGGGACACACTTTGCTTTCTGCTGCAGCAAGAGCAGAGTGATATCTGGAGTTGATCTGCCACCAGTCTTTGCTCCAGGGGTCCCTTAGATCTTTAATTATGTTTGGTGTAAACTGTACTTGATAATATTCATGATATTAGAAGTCAATAAGTATAATTTAAAAATAGTAATCAACTTTCAAGCAACAGTAACAGACTAATTCCATGTGGCATTTTATTTAAATTTGACTGCATTAGTCCCCCACTAGTGAGAAATGGCATTGTTTAACATTTTCAAGTGTCTTTTACATTTATTTATTTATTTAGTGTGTGCATATATGCATGTGTATATGTGTGCATGTGTGTATGGTGTGTACAAGCATGGCACACATGTATAAGTCAACCTTTAGACATGGTTCTCCCCTTTTACTATGTGGATTCCAGGGATTTAAATTCAGGGCTCCAAGTCTGATGAAGCATCTTTCCAACTCTCATATATCTTTAACGAATGATTTAATGAAATGTACCTTGATTCTCATATCTGTTTCTTCATTTATGATGTTGTGCTATGCTTTTTTGATTGATGTTTGTGAAGAATGCATACTTTGCACAGATGTACCTTTTGTAAGGGGAACCTGGAAGACTTTTTGGAGTGTTGTAGGAGCACCTCAGTGCTCTCACACACTCGGATATTTTTTGGTTTGTCTTAAACCGTTTGGATTAGCATACACAATATTGGTGTCATTGTGCTATTTTCCAACAAAACTTTCATTGTTGTTGATTCTCATCCATACCTTCTTAGAGTTCTGGTATTAGCAGCTTGTATGGTTTAATGTCTGCCTATGGCTTATCTTGGCAAATGTATAGAAACTCCTGGTCCAATGGACAACTTCCTGAGCAGTGAGCTTCAAGGATCCCAAAGGTACTTGACTTTCCCTATGGACTTCATCATTCATGTAATCTTTGGCTTAAGACATTGGATGTTCCTGCTAACCATCCTTTAAACAAAGCTACATTAAGATACATAAATTCACAAGACTCAGAGACAGGAAAATAAGTGTGAATAAAATGGAATAAAGCTATGTATTAGCCAGTGACTCCCTAAGAAGATGGAGAATGAGAGCAAAAGACAAGTGTTAATGGTTCGAAGAGGCAGAGTCGTCTGAAGAGGCTGTCATCAAGGACCACTTCACCCTGAAGCAGAAGAAGACAGCAGGGCATACACTTGAGAAACCTGGAATCCTCATCTGAGGTGGGGGAAGGTTTTCTTCGGTATTACTTAATTCTTATTTTTAATGAAAACACTCTTCCCTTTGAAACATAGTGAGGACCAATGACAAAATGATTAGATACTCCTGCCCTTCAGGATTCTAACAGAGGTAAGAAGCAGCAAGTTCTCAGGGTGTGTACACATATGCAGGACGTAGAAGGCTACTGCAAGGAACAACCTTGGCAGTTGTGATGAAGGCCAGATCCTTATGCCTGCTGGGTAAGCTGTCAGGAAGGACAAATGGGCAGCTAAGGCAGTAGATGGTATTGAATGCATGAGATTCCTCCTCTACTGGGCTTCACCTGATTGGACCAGGCTTCTACAGAATACCTGGATAATCTCCTTTACATAAAAGCAACTGTAAATTTTAATGAAAACTACAAAATGCCTCCAAGACTGCTGGAGAAGTAGAAAACTGACCCTTGTCCACCATTTTGCTTGAATAAGCTCCTTTCTAAAAAATCTGTAAATCTTCAAACCTAGGGACTCACTAGAAAAATACAGAGCAAGGAGAAGATAAAGAGAAAAATCTGGCTGTAGTCAAAGGAAATAGAGGAGAAATATCGGACGGATGGAAGCAGAGAAATTGCCACAGGGAGATATGCAGAATTATAAGGGTGATAGAGAAGTGACAGAAAGGTGACAGTCCCTGGAGTAAGTTACCCTTAACACTGACTTTATAGTAGGAATTAGAGAAGTAAACATTATTACAGTTCTTTCTTTTTCCTTATCTTCAGTGTGGGAAGAAGTTATCTGACTTTGCCAGGCAGGCTTAATTGATCTAAATTACTAACTCCAAGGAGCAGGTCTCTGGACCAGAACTTCCTATCCCTGCATTCTTTGTTGGGTAACTTTGATTCTTTTCTATTTGTTACAGAGAATATGTGTGGTCTCTTTCCTCCCTGGATCAAGTCCTTATCCTCAAAGTTACACTGAGTAGGCGGCAACCTTTCAGATGGTCTCCAGTGATCTCTACCTGCTGGAATTCCTCATGCCCTTTGTGTATCTCCTCCCTTCAATGTGGGGTGCACCGAATGATGAGCTCCTAATAAGTAGAACACAGCAAGAGAATGAGTGTTCATTTTTTTAATGGAAGGCTGTGATTCTGTCTTGTTAGCACTCCTTACCTATCTGACCCTTCTCACTTGTTAGTGAAGCAAACTGCTAGGCTGCAAGTGGCTCTGTGAGAAGACCCACCTGACGCAGAATTGAAGGTAACAAGGAAATTGAATGTTATTGTCAAAGTTCAGCCTCTATGAAATTCGTGCGTTCTAGGGTAGGAGTGTGAGGATTAGAATTTTGAAACAAAAGGAACAGATATATGAGAGAAATAACAGGCAGAAACACAGAACAGCATTAGGAGGGAAATTCAGTGAATACTGAATCCTGAGTCCATCTGCATTTATTTTCCACACATGTATATATTTCACTCAAAAAGGGGAGAAAGGAGGCAACAGACTTCATTAACATGATATAAGGAATAGACTCGAATTCTCTGACTTTCGGTCCAGGTGGAATGGATCCACCTCTATACTCAAAAAACTAGTTAACTGCACTCTAGGTCAGAATCTCTTGTTAGTAGCCATGTCTGTTGTCAACAACTTTGAAAAAGCAAAAATGAGCTAAACTACTCTCTGACCTCCAGCCAAGGTGGGCCCTCCTCACATGCTAGGCCTCAGATAGCTCATTTGTGAAACTGAACCACAGCAACGGTGATAATACAGGGCTCCCATACTATTACAGAGTTTGGTGCATCTTCAAAATCATAAAGGCAACTGACACACAGTAAAGGTAAAGCCAATGTAAGCATCTCAGTATTGCTACGTACTATCACAACCACGGAAAGTTCAGGGGAAGATCTCTGAGCTCTCTCTAGAGAAAGCACATTGCTAATGGTTTACTAACAACCATGTTGCACCCGAACATTGCCACCCTTAAACTTTCAGTCTTAATTTCCTAAACTTTAAATAGTTCTTAGACACAGCTACCCTGAGAGCCGAGTACTTTTCTGATCTTGGGACAATAAAAAAGATTTCTCAACTGGGTGAGGAAAAAACTACAGAGACATCTTCCACTTGGTCCTTCTCATCATGAAATGATTTTTCTCAAGCATATTTAGTTCTTGTGTATCTAACTATTTGCTAAAAATGTGGAAAGGATTGTCTCGGAACACTGATTGGAAGCTGCTTCTCTCTAGCCTGTGGCCATTCTAGAATCTTATGGAACCATTCCTTCTGTGACTTTTTACTGGGTTGGAGGCAAGGGGTGTGGGGGAAGGAGCGTGCAGCATGGAAAGGGCAAGCCAACAGGTTATGATGGTGCATCTCTCTAAGTCACAAATCAAGGCAGACATTGCTCCAGTGCTATTTCTCTATCTATGCTGTGTTAATAGGGGTGAATGGATGCTTGAGTGTTGGCATCTCCAACACATCTGCTCTAGGAAAAGAAAGCTTCAGGTAAGACGTATTTTGATTTTTAAAAATACTGCCCAAAGCAACAGATGGACTGTTAAGTGCTAATTGAATAATATTCCTGGTTTTGTAAATGTGGGGCTGAACATAGATCTCAAGGAATTTTTCCACTCCTAGAGATCCCAGAAAAACAAAAGGGCACCATCTGTTGACCAAGGCAAGGAAACTGTCACCAAAGTGTGTTTCAATCGATTCTTTCTTGTCCCTTTTCAATTGTTTCCATAATCTTGCAGTAGCTGCTATGCTAGAGGTGGTCAGAGAGATGGTCTTCATAGCTGGGTTGCAATGAGGAAGACCAAACTGCCTATAATACGTAAGTGCTTTGTATCAATTTTCAAGATGTTATTTGACCATCTCAGTTTCCAAATAATTTCAAAGAATTCCTTTGACTATCTTCTTCAACTGGAGATAGAAAATCATACTGATTTGGTTTACCTTTAAAATCAGACAGGATGCCAACCCCATGCTAGCTGAGAAACCTTGTGCATGTTCCCTAACTTTCACTCTCATCTGTAAAACGGGGTAAAATGCCTACCTTGCAGGGTTGCTGATAGGTGTTATGCTTGAGAAGTGAAGTGGAGTGTGGGAAGTCAGGATGGGGTAGAGAGACTGAAAGCCTTGGTTGGCTCTGGAGAAGCCACTCTGCGATAAGGACTCTGGAGTAAAGCACTTTGCATATTCCAGGATACTGATGGATTGTATCAAGCCTTTCTCCCAGCCCCTAGACTCTTAGCTTTAACAAACAATGAATGAATCCTGGATATTTTTGAGATCCATCAATGTATTGCTGCCTCCCTGATCATTTCTGCCTGTCTGAAAACAAACAATCTTATAAGATCATGCTTAATCTTCATCAGTGGTGGAGGCCAGTTTGACTGCTTTAGCCAGCAGTGATGTCGCTGTTTCAACAAGCTTGCAAGTGCTAACTACATTGTATCTCCCTTAAAGAGCTGGAATTTAGAACTAAGTTTCATTTTTTTCATGGCAGAAATTGATTTCTTATTCTTCAAATTACTAAACAGTTGATTCCATGAACTGTGTGCCACGGATTATTTCCCAGATTCCTGGGATTTTGGCCCGGAGACTCGGGACATCATCTGGGATGAGAGGACTGGACTCTCGGTACACAGTCCTGCTCATCGCTCCCTACTGGTTCATTTCTCCACTCCTTTCGTTCAGAGCTCCTGCTCTCATGTCTTGTCCTTGGATGACAATGAGGACCATGATGTATTTATTTACACTGTGTTTCTGAGGACCGCACCATCATAGGGTACCTTTCCAGCCCAGTTTCCAATGGCCCAGTGGCTCCTTCAATCAGCTGAACCAGCCTGAATGTGCTAGAGAATTAACACCTCTCTGGGCAGCTTTCGCCCAGGGACTGAACAGAAGTACTTTAAAAATAGCCCGGCTTCCTTGTCTTCCTGTGAGTGACTTTGAGAGGCATATTTATCTCTAGTCCCAGAGAGATTAGGTTCCGCTACTCATACCTGTAGCTACTTCCTCCATTTCCGTCCTTTCACAAGTTCTGGGATCATCTTGCAAATTCTTTGCTTGGATCTGCTTTTGGAGAAACCAGACAGAATCCTGAGACGTTTCTGAGGGCTTTATGAACACTGACTCTTCCAGTTTTCCAAGTACAACCTTAACATTTTTGAAAGTTTCACTTTCCCTTGCAAATAAGAAAACCAAAGAAAGGGAAGGTTATGTATTTAACCCAGGCCTACAAAACTAATAATTGTTGGTGCTAATATCCAAAGACTAATGTTCTAAAATGAAGGAACTTTGAAATTTGCGATGGGGTGGAGAGTCTACCCTTTGGATAAGAATCACAATGTTCTCAGAATCCCTTAGCAAAGCTATTTTTCTCTCATTAGCTCCTGAATCTTGCTTTTATTTTAAATGTTCCAAATTCAGAAGATCTTGGTTTGCCACTCGAAGGTGACCTATATTAGAGGTGGTAGTTTTGCTTCAGATTCCATTATGGGGGCCAGAGCAGGAGCAATGAAGCAAGAGGACGCAGTGAGTCTTATCAAAACTCCGAAATAATACGTTATTTCTTCTGGTTCCTGTCACAACGTAGCAGGGGAGCTACAGCCTTGTTCTAATCATTGTTTTCCAAGGATGGTAATGGGTACAGAGATACTGGGAGGAGGAAAACGCTTTGTTGTATATGGAAAGGGATGATTTCAATTCTGTCTTAAACTGCAGAACCAGTGATACATAACATATAGCTTGAGGTATCCAGCATGTAGCTAGAAAACTGAATTTGGAAATTAGTTGGGCAATAAACATGTGAACACAGAGGTAATGATGGTTAATGGAAGGGATGCAAATTCCGTGTTCAGAGGATGAAATGGATATAGGAAGGGGTCCTGTGCTGCTCCTTTCTCATGTGAGGAGGAAATAGAGAAGGGACAGAGAAGGGACAGTAACCAAAGGAGGAGAACCAGGATGGTGCCAGGGAAGGTGCTCTAAGATAGGGATTCATTTCAGAAAGTGCTGATTAGCAAGACCACACAACACAATGGTGAAATAGAAAGGAACAGAATGCAATGTATTTCTGACATTTCATAATATGATGTCCTAGACTGTAATACCAAGGTATAAACTGAACAGGATGCAGAAAATGTGAAAAAGGGTATGCGAGCTACATAATTTAATAAATCTAAGCTTTGCTTTTGTGAAGGCTGCACTAGCACCACCTAAAAATGTAATTCTTCCAGTCCCCCAAATCTGTGAGCATGCTGTATTGTGTGTAACAGTATTCACATTAGGAGTCCTTAAGATTAACTTCAACCTGGTCTTTCTTTCCTTTTGTACTTTGTATTAGTTTTAAAGAGTAGTGAATAGCTTCATAGGTAACAGGCTCTAGCAACCGCAGAGAGAATTTCAGCACCTGTATTATGCATTTTAAAGATTTTTGAGTTTAGCAAATTCACTTTACTTAGGATAAAATGATTTTATCTGCAATTAAATGTGCACTCGAAGATCTTGTACACATTGTGATATTGCCCTAAGTTCATTTACAAAGAAACGTGGAAAATAAACACCGAACAAAGAGCTTGGAGGTTGGTGCCCTAGTCCCAACTTTTACCAACGCTGTCTAGTCTTTTATCAATGCGGTTTACCTATGCAACTGCAGAACTCACTTTTCCTTTAATTTATAATTAACTAACTTACTTCTTTGTATGGGCATACTCATGCTGTGGCATATGTGTTAGGGAGGGTGTCAGAGGACACCTTGCAGGAATTGACTATTTCCTTCCATGACATGGGTTCTGGGGACTAAAATCAAGCTGTCATGCTAGGTGGCATGTACCTTATCCACTGAGCCGTCTCCACAGCCAGTGAGATGACTTTTTATCAGGGTTCCCCAAATTAATATTGATTTCTGATAACCTAGAGAAGCGTGTGTATGTGTGTTTCTGTATGTGTGTTTGTGTGAACACACACATGCAAGTGTATGCATACATTTAAAGAAAGGAAGGGAGGATATAGTGAGTTATTGTAGGTCACACTTGTCTTTTCTCCTGCTTTAGGTTAAAACAGCCTACTTTTTTGTACAATGAAAACAACCATCACCAGTGAGATTTCAGTGTGCTTAATGGCAGTATAAAAAGCTTACCAACACATGATATACCAAACTATTTTGCTATAGATGCACTGGACCACAATAGTTCTGTCTTCTCAACTTCTAGGTTGTTTGTATGCGGTGGCTAAGAATTCAAAATGCCTGACTCTTGTTTTGAACTCATACCAGAGCAACAGGAGCCACTCAGCAGCCCTGCCAGGCTCTGCTATGGAGTCCAGCAACGTTCTTCCATGCCTGCTGGCAGTGCTGGTGACATATCGAGAAGGAATTTCAAAGCAAACCTTGCATCCCAAGGCACTGACACTCTGAGTACCAACAGAAAATTATGCATCCTTGTCATGCAGAGAGAAGGAAGGATCCGCTTTGTTAAATTGCGTGAGTTATTTTAAAGGAAATTCTGCCAGCTCAAATAACTTAGAAATGAGATCTGTTGAGAACACGGTGTAGGGACAGGTTGAACCCAGAGGTTGGCACAGAAAATCTACCCTAGGATCAGAATCAAAGTCGTTTACCTACATTTTTTTGTCTCCTGAAATGTGGGTCTTGCCCTGCCACCCGAAATAGAGGACATAAAACTGTACCGGTCTCCTTTCCCACTGCGTGTTACCCTATTTCGGCAGTGCCGATTCAAGCTGCAGCGAGTCAGGGTGGATTGTCGACGGCAGCAGCTTTAATATATCTGTGCCATGGAGCTGTGGGGAGAATTAAAATGCAGAAGTTAAAAATCAAAGGCAACCAGGTTAGTGTAAGTGAGACTTATCTGATTAAATATAGTTCCACGAGGCACTGGATTTCAATCCCATCAAGCCCAGGGGGAAACCTGAATGGAGGAGATTGGTGCTGACAATTCCTCCTCCTGGCGGGGGGGGAGCCATACATTTCAGTATGCCCTAGCAACAGAATACATTTCTCATTAAAGATAAAGGCGCAAGACGGCTCAGAAAAGCGCTCCAAGAAGCAAACACAGGAAAAAAGAAACAGTACTGACGGTACTGATGTTCACCATTAACTTGTATCACATGAGCTCTGCCCAGGACATTTTTCTTATTGTGATTGGAAATTATTTACAGAGGCCAGAAGTCCCTTCTATATCAGTAAAAACTCATTAAAATCCAATGCCAAGAGAACTTAAAGAAACGCAGCAACACACACATACCTGAAAGGCAGGCAGTGGAAACTGCAACACAGGAGAAAGGTGGAGACAGATCCAGACGCTGTGTCTCTGTATTTTTATATGGAACACATTAAAAATATTTTTTAAATTAATTTTTTAGTGTTGGTGTTTTGGGGGGTGGTATGTGCATGGGAGCGCAGGTACCTGCAGAGGCCAGAGGCATCGGAAGACCTGCAGTTGTACTTATAGGCAGATGTTTGGTACCCAGTGTGAATGCTGGGACGTAAACTCAGGTCCTCTTCAACAGTGGTGCTCACTGCTGAACCATCTCTCCAGCCCCTTTACCGCACACTTTCATGTGGTACTGCAAAACACTTTATAACTACCGAATCATTTAATTCTGCTTACAGGAACCCCAAGAAGTAGGCATATTGACTCCTACTTCCCAGAAGCTGAAGCAGACGCTAAGAATTCAGATCTCTTTGCTCAGAGATTCAGTCCTTAAATGGTATAGTTTAACATGGGCTTCAAACCCTCCTCTTATCAATGATGTCAATGTGAATGCAATGCGCAACAGCTTCGGTTCCTGTTAAATGCAGGCTGACCTCAGAAGCAAATGCTTACAAACTGTGATGGTGTCAGTTGCTTCAACCACTGCTTTAGCAACTAACTAGTCACAGTTGGGGGTTTTGGAGGGTAAAGACGTTCAATGGACTAGACATGGAGAAAGGCTTTGCAGGCGTGCTCAGTTCACTCCCATCTCTGCTGTGACACAGAGGGTGTCCCTGGGAACGGAGTCCCTTCTTTGATTGTCTTAGGAGTGTTGCACCAGAGGGATATGTTAACTTTGACCTTATAATGTACTTCTCCAATCTTAAGATATTACAAAAGGAGAGGCAAGGGAAGGGGAGGGGAAGAGGAAGGACAAAGAAAAAGAGGAGGGAACTCCATGTGTTCAGCTTTGGGGAGATACGTGTGATGGTGGATCCTTGCCTGTGGTAAGTACTTTAAATGTTTGTAGCTTTTCTGGGAGAGAAACAGATATCTCCAGAAGAAGAAATGCATTTCCACACACCTATCCCCTTCTCCAGTGAAGAAGAGAACAGCTTCTAAGTCAGTAGAGCAAAGATAGATACCACCTTACTTGCTTATTGTAGATGTCTTAGAAATGAATAGTAATCACTTCTAAACATTGAAAATATCTGTAAAATATGTTTTCCATCCTGCCTATTGGTATCAAAAGGTGGTGTACTTTTATGTTATCTCTGTTCATGAGCTTCCAGGGGGCTGAATTAGTTACTTGTCTCCTTGCTGGGACAAAATGCCTGGCACAAAACAACTTAAAGATGAAATTCATTTTGTCTCACAATTTGAGGACAATATCTGTCGTGGTGGGGAAGACATGGCAGAGACTTGTGGTTTTTGGTCATATTGTGTCCACAGACAAGACAGGCAGGCAGGCAGGCAGGCAGACAGACAGACAGACAGACACACACACACACACACGCACAGCGGTGGGGGATACTGGTGCTCAGTTTATTTTCTTCTTTTAATTTAGTCTGGCCCCCAGACCATGCTATAATGCTGCTCACATACAGGGTAGGTCTTTTCTTCTCTGTCAAACCTTTCTGGAAACTTCTTTATAGACAAACCCAGAAGAATGTTTTCATGGTGATTCTAAATCTGGTTAAGTTGACAATGGAAATTAGCCATCGCAGTGTGGTGATATCTTTCGTCCTATCTCATGTAGAAGAGATTCAGATCTCTTCTAAATACCCATTGAAAAACACAAAGATTTTTTTCCTTTCGCTGATGGACAAATAAGTACTCAGTCAATATATGCATAGGATTCACTTTTATGATTACATATTACAAGTTCAACAGAATCGCCATATACGGGCTGTCCATGCATTCTTCAGCAGTGCCAGGGCATAAAAAAAATTAACAGTGCTAGCAGAATCAGCTTCCTCAACTGTTCAGTTCTTAAAATTATTGCCTTTATCCTTTCTCAAAGTGGACCTGAGTCAGGACAGAGCAAAGCATAAGTGTAATTAGCTCGAGAAATGCATTTCAGCAAACAGATGATGTTCATAGCTCGGGGATGTTTCTTGTATAGTTTCTGTGGCCTTGATGAGCATCCTCACCAAAGGCAACTTGTGAAGGAAAGGATTTATTTTAGCTTTTAGGTTGTAGTCCATCATCAGGGGAGCCAACTGTGCTGGCTAGTTTTATGTCAACTTGACACAAGCTAGAGTCGTAAGAGAAGAGGGATCCTCAATTGAGAAAATGCCTCTGTAAGAACGGGCTGCAGGCAAACCTATAGGACATTTTATTAATCATTGATTAGTAGGGGAGGGGCTGTTGTGGGTGAGACCACCCCAAGGCTGGTGGTTCTGGGTTCAGCAATAAAGCAGGCTGAGCAAGCCATGGGCAAGTAAGCAGCACCTCTCTAAGGCCTCTGCATCAGCTCCTGCCTCCAGGTTCCTGCCCTGTTTGAGTTCTGCTGGTGAATTTCCTCAGTGATGAACTGACATGATAGCCAATTAAACCCTTTCCTCCCCAAGTTGTCTGTGGTCATGGTGTTTCATCACAGTAACAGTGACCCTAATCAGACACCAACGTAGGACCCTGAGGCAGAAACCATGGAGAAATGATGCTCCCTGACTTCCTCACCTAGCTTTTCTTGTACAAGGACCACATCTTCAAAGGTGACACCCCCCACAGTGGTCTGGGCCCTCCTCCACTAATTAGCAATCAAGAAAATGTTCCCGCAGACATGGCTACAGGCCCATCTGATGGATGCAATTCCTCAACTGAGGTTCCCTCTTCCCATGACCAGGTATGACAGGTTGACAGCCAAGATTAGTCATCACCAGAGGTGATGCAGAAATGTCATTGAAGGCAAGCTTAACACTACATACAGTTTACTAGAGGTCCATATGAACAACAACAAAAAAATCAAATGTGACCTCTTAGTTCCTATGTCCTTAAGAATAGTTTTGTTACTATAGTCAATATTGCCTTCCTTTTTGCTAAATGAACCAAGATTTTTGAGATTTTGGGACAAAGTGAAGGGGCTACATCTTTAACTCACAAATGAGTGGCACTAATCAGCCTTCCTGGGATTGAAGACACAGCCCTGGCCCCATTAACACCATCTGAGTACTTGGCCACCATGAATAACAATCCTTAGCACATGAGATGCTTATTTATAGATGATGCCTTGGTCATTTTTTCACTAATGTGTTAGAACTTTGTTTTTCTAATTGATAAAACATACCCAAGAGTCCCTCATGTGTGGCAAGTAAGCAGGATTAAATAAATACCGGAATATCTTCATTAGTCAGTGGTGTTTTCAGAACTTCATGAACCATGAGAGCTGAAAGAATGGAAATGGACATTTATGTGGCCGCATAGGCTGTCCCTCAGCTGCAGTGGTGTCAGCTGCACAGTGCCTGTCCATTCAAATGCGCTTGGTTTTCTTGCTGACTTTCAACAGTTCAAGCATCCCGAAAATACTTCATTTTTTTCTGTGGGTTCTCCTGAAGTTCTAACCATGGCTGATAGTTTTCCTGAGGATTTAGAAATCCAAGAGGCCTTTCGCCTTTCAAAATGTACTCCTGTCCCCAGTGATGGGGACAAAAAGAATCTTTATCCAAAGCTAGGGCATAGAGGTAAGCACAGCCAGGCGGCTCCCAAAATGTAAAATGCGGCAATGTAGAGATGACCTGATTTGTCCCAGGCAGACTTTAGAGGAGTTGCTAGGTTTCAACCCAGAGCTGCCACTTGTCTGCACTCCTTCTTAAGGCTCTTCCTTTTAATATTTCTTTTTGCCAGGAACCTTCTTGACCAGCACACAGAAGGGGCATCCTGCACCTTGAGTCTGCAGAGGACCAAGAAGACTGCTCCCAAACCCCAAATAAACGACCCAAGGCTGAGTGGGTGAGTGTTAGCCTCCTAGGACCTATTGGATATGCTCATTCTCCTCAGAGTGCACGGAACTGGCAATCGAAAGAGGAGAACAAGGGTAAAGATGCTCACAAAGGCACGATTCTGATGTCATCTAACTTCCAAATCAAGGACAAAATGGGAGCCCCCTGAAGCACCTTGGGGATTACTGCATCTTTAGTCAATGGAGGTGTAGTGTGTCCGTCCTTATCATATATATATATATATACATATATATATGTATGTATGTATATATATATATATATGTTTCTTGAGTTTATTAGTTGACAATTTCACGCATGTGTAATGTGCATTCTGATTATTGTACCCCCCCTTATCAAATTTTAAAGAGTGAAGGGGTTCTCTAAAGGTGAGTTACAAACTTTGCCATGAATGAACAGTCATAGCACCCTTCTCTCCTTGCTGTATGTTAAACCAAGGTACACCCAAACTACTGAGTCTTCCACGGGTAGTGGTGGGTCAACGCCATGTTCTATTTAGACCGGCATTCCAACGCAAATAGGAAATCAACTCTCTCTCTCTCTCTCTCTCTCTCTCTCTCTCTCTCTCTCTCTCTCTCTCTCTCTCTCTCTCTCAAACATACACGCACACGCACACACTTACATACCACGCAAAGTGGACAAATCTAGAGGGTTGGTGCCCAATTTGGGGGCAGCAAATCTAAGCAACTGGCCTTTGTGTAAGAGCCATCTTCCCGTCGCCGCGGGGCGCGCGTCTCCACCGAATGTGCGGTGCGGTGCGGTGCGGGGGAGGCTCCACCGCGCCGGCCCGGGTCCCAGGCTCTGCCCCACACCCGCCTGGCGCGCGCCGCGCTGCGCTGTCCGCGGAGTCCGCGGCGGCCGCGCACTTGGCTGGGGTGAGAGGGGAGAGGGGTGGGCGGGCTGCTCGCCTGGCATTGGCGCTCTGCAGTGCAGTCAAGTGTTAGCCCAGCTCCCTATATGGTCGGGGATTAGCTCGGCGCTGCCTAGGCTCAGCGAGGAGCAGGAGGAGGAGGAGGACGAGGAGGAGAAAGAGCAACGGCAGAGCGGCAGTCAGCGCACGCCGCTGCCTGGGGGAAACCGAGGCGCCCGAACGTGGGGCGCCGCGCACGCCCCGGGAGCCATGGCCGAAGCCGGAGAAGGAGGCGAGGATGAGATCCAGTTCCTGCGGACTGTGAGTCTCCGCGGTCGGGCGGGCGAGGCGGCGGGCAGGTGGGGAGGAGCGCGGCACAGCGAGGAGGGGCTGCGCTGCGCCGCGGTGCGGGGCGCTTTCTCCGCACTCGCGGGCTGCAGAGGCGGACCAGCCACCTATCGAGGGGCTACGTGGGAAGCAGCACCTTCTCCAGCTTTCGCCCTCTTTCCTGGGCCGCCGCCTCTCACTCTCAGATCTCCCACCCGGGACGACTCGCTCTCGGGGCAACTCGCTACTTGGTCTGAAACCTTTGATGCCCAAACTTCAAGCTGGGCTTGGCTCGTGATTGCTCAGACCCAGAAGATCAGAGGTGCTACACGACCGGCCTCCTGTCACCTCCACACTTTGCCCGGTCCTTTTTCTCGTTCTAGCTGCCCTCGGGCTGTAGGGGACCGCCAAGAAAGAAGCCAGTGGAGTAGGGGTGAGAGAGGGGCGCCCTGTCCAGAAACGGATGCCTGCTCTTGGTGGCAGTACTGGGACTGCTCAGAAGGGAATTCACCCAGTCCTGTCCCTCTCCTCTCTCTTTAAATCTCTATTCAGAAACTGCTGTTAAGCCTTACTTGACTCACCCGCGGGTGTGTGAGAGCCAAGGCTTCTGCTCCAGGCTCCTGAGAACCCTGCAGAATAGGGAAATCCCGGTCTGTGGCTCCGCGTCATCAGGTCCCCTTCTTGGCACTGGAGGGCAATGCTCCATCCCAAATTTCGCGAGCAGGGCGAAGTCCAGTGCAGCTATGTGGGCTTTCTCCTTGAGGAGTTAGCACTTGAAGGTGGAAGACCACCTTGAAGGGCGAGGGGGTTGCTTCCTAGGGCTGATTCCAGCCACGTGACCTTGAGCGGATCACATAATCCTCTCCGCCCAGCCTCAGTTTCCTCTTGTGTAAAATGCAAGAAAACGGAACTAGCATTTCCAGGCAGATGAGAACGAAATGAGACTGTGAATGCCATAATATTTTTAAACTGCGGAATGCTTTATAAGTGCTAAGTGATTTCATGCGAGCTACCTAGATCTGAAAAATTAGGATGAAATACTTGTCTCACACTGTCCTTTTTAAGAGCATCCTGCTTCTTCCTGACCTGGTCACAGAGGACGATAACCTCACTTATGTCCATCTTTTAGAATGTTCCCTCCCTCTGTGAAGAATATCCTGATTATTTTCCGCACCCCCTCTTCTATTGTCTGTTTTTTTTCAAGCATGATTTCTTGGTCAAGGCTCAGCCTTGGGTCTTGTTTGGGAAGGCTCCATCTCCCTTCTAATACTTCCGAAAGGTCAGAAGCTCTTCCGCTCCTCCCTGGTTCATTTGTACAACACACACAATCATGTCTGCCAGGCAAGCTATCTATCTGTCCTTCCCAGAGTCCTGTGGGACCCTTCTGCTTCCCCTCCAACAGGTGTCCTCAGTATTGAATGGCTGACAGAGCAGGTGCTTCTAGTTCTGGGCCTCCTCAGTCCATGTTGTTGTTGTTACTATTGTTATTAGAAAAAAAATCTAGGCACTGATAACTGAGGAAATCCCCTTTGGACAGATTGGAGCAACCTGGAGACGTGACTGAAGAAGTTAAGGTTAAGAACCTGAGGCTTTCTTCAGGTCTTCATCTAAGCTGCTGTTCTTGGCTTCTGTAGCCATCTTCCCAGGCTTCGCTTCAGTGCCGGGCAATGTTGCTGTATGAGAAAACACCTGTAGCCAAGGCTTAGGATATCAGCAGTTCTTAAGCTTGTGTCACCAGCCTCCTGGAGATTGGAGTGTAGGGACATCTTTTAAAGCAAGCTAGAGACCTTGTGAGGTTCAGGCACCCTGGTCCAGAGCCCTGATACAGAACGTTTAGCATCCGTACAGCTTCGAGGGAGAACTGAGGTCACCCTGTGGGAGAATGACTCGCAGAATGACAAAATCAATTCTTTCTTCACTGTAATCGTAGGAAGTGTTGTTTTAGGCGTGTTCTTAGTTCTTCGCCCCACAAAGCAGCTTATGATCTTCATCTTATTCCTACTTGGAACAGGAGAGGTGCAGGAAATCAAATGGCTTGGCTGTGGCTGCCCAGCAAGTTACTGGTAGTTGTCATTATGTAATGGTAAGCTGAACCAATGGGGTTGTGAGGCTTGCTCCAGAGGTTAGAATGTCAGGAGTCCATGCCGAGGAAACCCCACAGCTTTCTGAATTTGACTCTGTCCCTCATTAGCTATGAATTAGATGAAACAACTTATAGGAACTTGGAAATCATAAGCTTGATCTTTCCACAAAATATTGGCATTATCGGTTTTTCAGAGAGTCACGAATCCCTGTGCTTTTCTGGCAGGGTCCTGTTTTCACCTGTGAATATATACCTGCGCTGTACAAGGTGTTTCATTTTGAACTCACTCACTTCTGCCTTGGCATTTTGTTTCTTCCTCACAAATAGAATCTTCTAAAGCAATATTGGCCATGTGTCAGTCACCTTTAAGTTGTGTTGGAGCCGAGGTGACTATTTGATGATGGGACAGAATCATCCTGCTGTAGCTATGAACTTTAAAGGACTGCTGTCTCAGAGGGCAGAGGCTTTTACATCTACTTTAAAGATCAACAATGGAGTAGCCTGGTGCCATGGATCCTAATCAAATTATGGGTGATTGTAATGTCTTGTGAATTACACTAGCACCAACAGTGAAAGTAGTTAGAATTATTGAAGTCATGAATTGAGCTAGAAGGCAGTCTAGGTGTGCTTGGTGTAGCTTTAGATACTTAAGAGTATTCTATACTCTGACACGTTTGAAACCCACTGCTTCTTAAGTAAGCACAGGTCTACAACAAGGGGTTTGGAAATGAAATTTAAGGCCCTTGGATCCCAAACCTTAAGAAGGTGTGATGAAAGTTCATAATGTCTGAGGTCCCTGGAAGCCACGCATATTATGTAGAGAGAAAGACAGAAGAATCATCTTATCCTTAAGGCTAGAATTTTCTCTCCCCTTGTTGTTGGCAGTGACAGTCTCCTCCCTTCCAATTGCTCTTGCTGACGTAGCCAGTGTCACTGACATGGCTCAGAAGCTGCTCCGGAGCAGATAAACCTGCCAGCCACTGATATGAAAACAAGAAGTTATGGGAAGAAGTGTGACAATTACCCTGTCTTCAGATAGTTGGCAGAGTGACTGGCTTCAAAAGCACCTGGGAGAAGTTGTTTACCCCTAAACTATAGTAGCCATTTAAAATTACAAAAAAAAAAAACAACCAAAAAACAAAAACCAAAAAGCAGTGAGCTGTCACCTGCTGTTTTTAAGATACCATAGACCTTTCCTTGATAGCTTCATTCTATCATATAGGGAATTAAAACAGAACGTGGGGTGAGGTAGGCATCCATTTCTATTAAAGATTTGTCATGGGATGCTGAGCTGAGCCCCATCTATGGCAAGTTGTTCTCTTTTGCCCCGGAGCTGCACTTGAACAAGGAGAGGGATTTGGACTGAAAGTCAAGGACGGCTCCGGTCCTACCTTGGTGCTTCAGACAGATCCTTGCCTTAGAGTTCTACCACTGATGTGAATTCTGCCCCTCTGGAACTCAAGGATGCTGGCTGGAGTACTGGTGAACATTTCCTTGGTGGCTTGTGGATTCTCGCTTGCTTCTCTCGTAGGCATTCTGTGTTGACACCCCAGCTCATCAAGTCAGACACTTCTGCTGAGGATGCCAAGTAGGAAAGATGTGAAAAAACACTCTTGGTGCAAGAGGGAACAGTGGAGGCAGTGTTAGAAGGCAGACCCTAGACCCCCAGGTGTGGACTGCTGCAGGCTTGGTCAGGGGTTCTACTGCTGGACGAGTGTGGATATTAAAATGAATCTCCCCGGGTCTCCACAGAGCTTCCCACCTTCCCAGATTCCTTCTTGACAGCCTCTCAGAATGGGTTTGATTCTGGACCAGTGAGCTAGTGTACACAATATCTGCTTCTTTCCAGAAAAATGGCCCCGGTGGGTGTGAGCAGGGATCAAGGTCCTCTCTCCCATGTAATCAAGTGGAGCTGGGAAAGCCGCTTTGGCACAAGGGCGCCGTGGCTCTTATCTTGCTGAGGCCCAAATGTTCATGGACCAGGGATGACCAGAGTTTTTAGCTTCTGAGCTTCAGGAAGAGAAATGATGATGGCTGCAAGCTTGGGAAAGTTTGGCATGAGCGCATTACAGAGAACGAAACCAAGTGGCCAACCTGCAGTTGAGGGATGCATGACGAATGCTTTCGTTTATTTTTTAAATGGAAAAAAATCAAGGAAAGATGAGGATACTTAAGGGAAATGGATTTTTTTTCTAATGAAATTTAGTTTAGTTTCTAATATTCATTTAATGTACAGTAGGTATGTTTCTTTAGATCTTTTGGGCTGATCTGAAGGGGGAAATGTTGAAACAGAAAGGAGTGGGAGGAATTTACCTGGAGAGCAAAATACGCTAATGCTTCATTTTGAAAAGTTTGTGTTGGAATAGATTTATTCCCATATTTGCCTCTTTGATTGTTTTATGATTATTTACTCTACTTTATCCCTTGGATTTCTCTTCATTTTGATACTTAAAGAATTTTCCATTTAAAGTCCCGACCCCATGACTTTTACTGACCTGCACCCTTTTCATCCCTTTTAGCGATCTTACCTTCTCGGTGAAAGTCGAGGATGCCCCTGTCTCCACAGCTCTACTGTAGCTCCTTTCCCTCAATTCCACGTTAGGATAAACCCTTCTAAATTAGCTCTATTCATAAGATACCCTCAATATGAGATTTATCCAGTAGGGTAGAAAGCTGTAATAAAAAATTGAACTTAGAGAAATTCTTATTTCTTATATAGCTCATTTGTGACCTTGAATGAGTCATTTAAGAAAACTGACTTGTTTGTTTGTTTGTTTGTTTGTTTGCTTCACACTCTGTATAGAGAATCTGCCTTACTAGGGGAGTCATGAAAGGCAATGGCAATTCTAAAAATACTCCCAGTGACAAAAGCAGGCACATTTCATAGGGCACTGTCATTGTGTCTGTCCTACAAGAGGAAATCAATCCTGCTTGTGATTGGCTCTTGATGGAAAAGTACCAGAACAGGTCCCCATCTCTCTGATGTGTTCCGTGCCTTTTACCTATCCAGAGTGGATGTCACCCTGGCATTTCTTTGTAATCACGTGACTGTAACGAACCTCAGTTTCTCTCAAGTTGTATCTTCAGAGGATATTAAAAGCAAGTTATGACACACGTAGCCAGGCAGGCTCCTGGGAGTCCAGCTTTCTAACCAAACGTTCAGGTACTTATTCTCACCTCAGCACATCTCCAAAGCTGCGGGTGTCACTAGTCCTTTTTACTATTGAATCCCAGAGCTCTTAGCTGCACAGCTTCCCTTCCCATTTCTCCTCCTTTCTAAAGCTCATTATTGGTTTCTGTCAAGGACTTGCTTTCTTTAAAGCAGTATAGCTTTCCCACCCCAGAGTTTTGCTGTTTCTCTTATCTGTTACCTACTTGAGAAGTAGAGTTCTTTGCAAAAAAAAAAATTGTTTTGGAGACAGCTGGAAACAGATGCCATTGTGGCTGGGAGTCCAACCCAGCCAAGGCTAAGACTCTAGGGTGATCATTCTTCCCAAGGGGGCCTTGCTGCTCTTGCAGGTCTTAGGCTGATGTCCTCACAGACATCCTCTTGTGTGGGGTGTTTTAGGGACACACTTCCAGTCACTGCAGTTTGCTTTGGTTCAGTGAGTTTTGCCCTCGCAGCACCTCTTCAGTTCACAAAGAGGGAAGAAAAAGTGCTGGCGCCTCACCCCGGATCCTGCTACAGGGATGAGCTGGCTGAGGTGCCAAGCTTTTTTTTTTTTTTTTTTCCCCTTATATCATTCCTGATTCTGGGTTGTTAGGAAACAAAACTTAGGTTACTCTGATGCTGATGATGCTGTATTGCAAAGAAAAAGAGACGCCCCTGCTCTCTCTCACACTTCTTCCTTTCTGTAGCTTAGGGCACCATTTCTTCCCACTTTCCTTTTCCTGTATCCCTAGACAGTAAATCCTCCATTGATTTAGGTTGCTCATTGTATTGGCGTGTCTCCTTGGGGTTAGCTAGTATTTCATTCACCACCCAAATAGAAGGAAAGGAAAAAATTCTATCCTAAAATCAGATTAATGATAATTATTCAAAAACTACACTTTTCTCTGGGTGAGAGATGTTGGCTTCTGCTTGCTTTGAAGTATAAAGGAGGCAAGAAAGAACTTTGGAGGCAGAGCTTCAGCTGGGAGTCTCTTTGTCAACCCTTTTCCTGCCTGAGTCAGTTTATATTATAGGAAGCAGCCAGTGTGGTGAGCAAAACAAAGCAGCTGCATTGCAAAGGTGGGAATGAAGGCGTAGGCTGATCTCAGTGTCAACACGACCGACCCGTGTACAAGATAGCTTTCTCCTTTGTCTGCCTTTGGGGCAAGGTGTTGTCTCAAGACATTTCTTCTACCAAGAAAACCAAACTGTGAAATTGTTTAGTTCAGGAGGTACCACTAGTGATTAACATCATTAACAGCCAAACAAAGCAAACTACCAAAGGAATAGGAGTTGCTTTGAAGAAAGGGAACATGTGGGGGCACTGCCCAGAGGGGCAAGTGTGGGTGGGAACAGCACTGGCTCTTGGGGAACCCTGAGTAGGATCTCAAGAGTCAAAGTGCAGGAATCTGGACCGCATGCTTTTGGGGAGGGGCCCATAGAAAAGCTCCATATTTATTTCAACCTTTGCGCAGAGTATAAAGGAAGCCCCAGCTAACAGGGTGAGTAAGAATTGTCCAACCTCACTCGAGCATTAGGAAGACCAATCTTTATAGTCGGGATTGAAGCTAATATATACTGTCGTCGTTTTGTTTTGTTTTACTCTTTGGGGGCCTGCCAGGTATATCCCAAACACACACAAAAGTCTTATTTTTCCTTATTAATGTCTGACCTTGACTTGGCTTGTTTCTAGCCAGCTTTCCTTAACTTAAATTTTCCCATCTATCTTTTGCCTTTGGGCTTATACATTTCTCTATTCTATATACCTTTCTTTACTTCTTACTCTATAGCTGGCTGGATGGCTGGCCCCAGATGTCCTCCTCTCCTTCTCCTTTTCTGGCTCTTCCCTCTTCTTTCCTTTTCCTATTTTCTCTGCCTTTCAGCCCCACCTCTCCCTCTCCTGCCAAGCTATCGGCTCTTCAATTCTTTATTAGACCTATTAGGTGTTTTAGGCAGGCAAAGGGACACATCTTTGCATCATTAAACAAATGTTCCGCAGCAGAAACAAATGTAATACATCTTAAACTAATATTGTACAACAATATAACTTATCTAAAATGATTCAGGATCAAAGATAGTAATAGGAGAAAGAAGATTTCAGATTTTTCTAGGATGATGTGGTTCTACATTAAAGTGAGAACTAAGCATGCGTCTCTCCTGAGGTAGAGGAGTTTCAGAGTGGGGAATTCCTTTATCAGTTAGATCCATTGAGGTTTACTCATTGTAATCCTAAGCAAATGCTCCAGACTCCCCCAAACCAACCACAAACAGTCTTAGTAAACAAGGGATGTGCTGAAAGGGAGACACAGAAAAAACAAACACAACAAAACAACCCCCCAAAGCAGCTAAAAACGTCTTCTGCCTGGAAGGTGGGCATGGCTACCCCACCAGTGATGAGGCCTGGCATTGCTTCTCTAACAATTTCACAGTTGAGCTCTCTAATGAGCCTAAGTATAGAAATCTCATCAATGGAGCCACAGGAAAAAGTAGAAATTCTCAATAGCACATACATGTCCTTATTGTAAGGTATACTGATTTGAACTCCCACACTGTGGTATAGTTCAAATCCAGGCTGTAATACCAGTAGGGCAATAAGAGAGATCTGGCTGCTGACTGCCACATTGACCCAGAAGCAGACTCCAAGAGATAGAAGACAGCTGTTACAGAGAAGTTTGAACCTCTCATTGCAGGCACCCAGGGCACATGGCTGTGGTTCACTTCCAGATTGCCCCCTTCTATCCATACTGGGGAAGACTCTAAAAATAAGCAACATAAAGACTTTGAACAAATATCACTTCTTTAAAAGAGACGAAGCATGAAAAACTCAGCAGAGAACACATGGGCCAAATGAGTAAATACAGAGTCATAGTGCTTGGTATACTCTATAGCACTTCTTTTTGTTGGATACTTGAAGGGTTGCCTGCCCTTTTCAGGATTTTAAAACTGCTTCAGAACTCCTACACAAACACACACACACACACACACACACACACACACACACACAGAGAGAGAGAGAGAGAGAGAGAGACAGACAGAGACAGAGAGAGAGAGAGAGAGAGAGAGAGAGAGAGAGAGAGAGAGAAGGAAATACTTAAAACAGTCCTTAACCCGCCTGGAAGGTGACTACCTTTATAAAGAATTATAAAGGTGACTACCTTTATAAAGAATTATAAAGGTGACTACCTTTATAAAGAATTAGCTATATACATTGTGAAATCCAGAAACTCAGGAATTTTAATTTAGTCTAGTCAGATCCTTCATCCATTATAATGGCATGTTAGTGATTATTGCATCTCAGCGATACTTTGGGGGATCTAAAACTTCTCCAGACCCCTACCACACACACACACACACACACACACACACACACACACACACACACACACACACCTGTCTCCCACAAACACACAGAGAGAGAGAGAAAAGGAAAGACTTAGAACAACCCTTAACCCACCTGGAAGGCGACTACCTTCATAAAGAATTAGCTATATACATTGTGAAATCCAGGAACTCTGGAATTTTAATTTAGTCTAGTCAGATCCTTCATCCATTATAATGGCTTTGGGGGATCTAAAACTTCTCCAGAATATCCCCCCAACACACACACACACACACACACACACACACACACAGAGAGAGAGAGAGAGAGAGAGAGAGAGAGAGAGAGAGAGAGAGAGAGAGAGAGAGATTTAGAACAGTACTGATTGCCTGGAAGGTTAAGAACAGTATCGATTGCCTGGAAGGTGACTACTTTTGTGAAGAATTAGCTGTATATGTTGTGAAATCCAGAAACTCAGAAATGTTCGTTTAGTCTAGTCAGTTCCTTAGCACCTATACACTAGAGGAATCACAAGTTTAAACAACGTTGGGGGAATCAAACAAATAGCTAAATGTGTAGATCAGCTTTATTTGCAAAGAAAGACTGGCCTGCTACACACATTCAGGCAAACAAACAGAACTCTTAATGCTACCAGTCAAGCAAAACACATCTGCAGCGGGGTTCAGAGCTGCTTGCCAGTTTGCAGCTGTGGATGAAGCCTCGGAATCTGCTGGAATGAATGCACGCTCCAAAATGCATGGATATTTTTATATGAGTAGGATTGGGCTCACAGCTCATATCGAGGTCCTTGGATAAAATGTTAATATAAAAGACGTATCATTTATCACAGTAGCGAGAGATTGGCAGGCAGACAGATTAATGGGTTTAAGAAGTGATAGATGCTATCATTAACAATGAAGGCAGAGTTTTCCAGCTTTTGAAAAACCCTTAAAATTGTTTTAGATGTAAAAAAGATTTAAGTAAGCAAGCTATCTAGTCAACATTTATTGACCAACTACTGAATAAATAGTTGGAGTTACCTCATTCTAAATAAGTCCTTGGAAGTTAAATCTGTGAACAAGACCTCATAATGATGAATGACTGAGAGCATCAGATTAAGAGGACTCTCGGTTGTGTCTTGAATTAGTAAGGATATCTGTAGTGGTATTTCATTTTTATTTTAATAAATAAAGCTTGCCTGAAGTTCAGAGAGTAAAACAGTCACACTGGCAAACCTTACAGAGCAGGCCACAATAATACACACCTTTGATCCCAGTAGCCACACTAGTTTGCCATAGAAACCTGGCAGTGCCTGTCTTTAATCCCAGTGGCACACGCCTTTACTCCCAGCCCTAGAGAGGAATATAAAACGGGAGGAGACAGCTCCGAGTCTCAGCCTCATTCTGAGATACCTAGAGACAGGATCGCCATTTCAGACTGAGTTTAAAGTAAGAGCCAGTGGCTGGCTGCTTTGATTTTCAGATCTTCAAGTCAAACCCCAGTTTCTCTCTCTGAGTTTTTATTGATCGTTCTTTCTTCGGGTAACTTCGAGTGTGACTTTTTGCATGTCTATATGAGGAAAATGTTTTCTGGTTAATGTGTATGGCCTTGGGAAACTGAATTCTGTACCTGTCTCTTCGTGTGTCAAACAAGGATAATAACAGTGCCTATCTCAAAGGGTTGCTGTGAGAATTACATGAGCTAAGCCATGTGAAGTGCTTAGAACAGCACCCAATAGATAGTAAGTCCTCAGTAAATATTAGCTATTAATATTGTCTCAACAAACAGTGCAAACATTGACATTAATCACATTAGCTATTCAAATGTCACTACCCAGAACAAAGAGACAATCCCCTATGGTTATTTCATGGTCTTGATTCCTAACCTTCTTTTAGCTATAAATACAAGCAGGTCAACAAATGGAGATGGACTGCAGTGCCTGGGCCCTCAGTAGTAGAGATTGTCTGCTCAGCGCTTGAGGGTCCACTTCCCTATACTGATATTTCATTTGTATTTAATAAAACTTGCCTGAAGACCAGGATGTGAAAGAGCCACACTAGTCAGCCATATAGGCTGGGCAGTAGTGCCACACATCTGAATTCCAGCAACCACACTTGTTAGCCATAGAGGCCAGGTAGTAATGGTGCACGCCTTTAATCCCAGCACTAGAGAGGAATATAAAGATAGGTACTCGCTCTCTTTCAGTTTGAGGATTTCATAGAGGTAAGAGCTCTGCAGTGGCTGGCTGCTTTGCTTTTCTGATCTTCAGTTGAACCCCAATATCTTTCTCTGGGTTTTTATTAACCATGGTACACTTCACGAAGTTTCCTGATGCAAAAGCCATTGATTCCTTCCACCAGCATGTTTTACTCATGTCAAAAGACAGGCAACATATTTTGGAGAATTCTCAACCACAAAAATCTCATTGTCTTGATTGGGGAGCTATTTTGTCTTTGTTCAACTCATGCTTTGATGAAGAACTTTGTCTCCCTGGAAATTCACTGTGATACCAACAACACGAAGTCATCCTATTGTAGAGACATGGCTATTCATTTTCTAAGTTCTGGTCCCCTCTTATCTAATGCCCCACTGAATGAACCTAAAGCCAAACTTGACTCTAGGCTGTAATGTCATCTTTTTTATAGGCTTTGCTAAGGGCAGTAGTTCAAACCTCTGATTTATTATTCTCCTCTCTATCAACATTATTCCCATCTTTCTCCCTCTGCTTTCCAGAGGACAACATTGGTGACTGAAATCTGTAGATGTTTTCCTTGTTAAATACTCTAATTTGTAGAGAGCAACTGTAAGCTGAATTACACCAATATGTGGGAAAATTAATGTGAAAAATTAAAATATGATTTTTTTTAAATAATGAGGATAGATTGGCTTTTGATTTTCTTAAAGGAGTTCTTTTGGGGAAAGCACTGAATTTTAGTATTTTATTAAGTATCAATACCTTTTACTTCTTAAGTTAAATGAGTTGAAAAGCAAACTATATGCGTAAGATGAACATAACCACTACCATGCCAGAAACAGGTTGAAAAGGAAACTTGTATGGGTGAGTTATTTTATCTAGTTCAGCTTCAACCTCAGTCCATGGAAGTTTGAAAATGGTAATGGATTTCCTGATTAATTAATTTTCCTATTTCTGTGATAAAATACCCTGATGAAAGTTACTTCGGGGAGAAAGGAGAAAGTAACTTTCTTCCTGAAGTAACTTTTTTTTTTTGACTCACAGATCAAGGTTGCAAGTCTATATCATAGAGGGACAGTGTTATAGTAGTTCATCGTGTTGTAGCTAGAGTAAAAAACAAAAACAAAAAGCAAACAAACAAAAACAGAAAACAATGAATGCTCATACATAGTTTACCTTTTTCATTTTTATATAGTCCAGAATCCTAGCCTAGGGAATGGTGCTACCTACCAGTGCGCACATCTCACTTTAACTAACCTAATCAAGATTATCCCCCACAGGCTTACCCATAAGCCCATCTCTGGGGTAGTTCTAGGTCCCATCAAGTTGACAATTGAGATTAATCATTACATTTACAGAGAGGGGTCAGAATGAAATACAGACATTCCAAGATTCTGTAGAACAAGGCCCTATTTTGTTAGTTTGTCTCCCTTCTTCTCAACATTTGATGTTCAACATTTGAAGATGAATGAATATATAGGCGTTGCGACATGTTATGTGTCCCTCCAAAAGTTCATATATTGAAATCTTGATCCAGAATTTATGTGCTGATGATAGTTGAAGACCCTTGGACAGTACTTAGGGCTAGATGAGGTCATGAGAGCTGAGTCACCAGGATGGAGTTAGCAGCTTTAGATAACAAGGGATCTGAGCTCACACGCTCGCTATGTTTTTTTTTTTGCATTCATTTTCCCCATTCTAATATTATAATGAACTACAAAGACCAGATATTAGCACCACGTTCTTGCACTTCCAGCATCCAGAACTGTAAGCCAGAATCTTATGTCGTTTATAATTTAGGTAGCCTGTGATGTTCTATTAATGTATCATAAAACAGACTAGCATATGATCATTGGAACTTTGGAAATAATGAGATCTGATTATGTATACACACTGAACTTTAATCAATTGTATTAAATACATAATACATACATGTTAATCAATAAATATTATGTATATAATAATACAAAATAAATGTATTTTATGTTCTGTATACATTTATTTTTATATGTATTGTACTGATCCATCATTAGACATGATTGCACACT
Organism: Myodes glareolus; assembly: GCF_982192425.1. Taxonomy (NCBI): domain Eukaryota; kingdom Metazoa; phylum Chordata; class Mammalia; order Rodentia; family Cricetidae; genus Myodes; species Myodes glareolus. The sequence goes on from NC_142035.1 coordinate 65,622,632, forward strand.
CTTCCTATAAATGATTATAATAAGTATATATTGCCCAGTCAGGACATTTTTTTCCCACTGAGCATCTTAGTTCCCTCTTGTTATCATTGGAAAACCAGTTGATGGTTTTCCAATGGCCTTGTGATCATATCAATGTCTCTGCCATATGTAGTCTCTCCAGAGGGTACAGGTGGTTCAGACCTGTGTATGGATTCTGGATTTGTCAGTTCCTAATTATGATATTTGACAGTTTCTTCATCTTCTGGAAAAAGGATACTAAGAAGTTCTCGTGTTTATAGGATCATGATGAGCATAGTGCCTGTGTCAATTTATGAAGATTTTTCTTCTGTATTACTGATGTGTGACTTCCTGGGGGAAACGTGAACAAATATCTACTTACCCCAGATATGTCATCAACTAAGGGACAAAGTAAAAGTTCATGTAAGTCAGGCTTGAAAAATCAGCAAGTTTGTTGGGCTTCTTTACAAGCCTGGGTGAAGAGTTACTTACAGGCACCTGCTTGGCTCATGGGCAGCTCCGTCATCAATAAGCCCACATTGTGGCGAGGACTCCCATCAGCTGCATCCCTGAAGCTCCCAGACAACACGTGAGCAGCTTGGCTGGTGGAAAGTCTCTTCTTCCCAGAAGTCACCACTGCTTAAACAACCTCCAAGAGGGCATCTGGTAACTTAGGAGTTTCAGGCTTTCTAGAGACTTTCAACTTGCATCCCAAACCGCCTAAGTTTTGTTTACTTTCTGAGTTTTCACAAGCCTCCTCCAGGGATGGAGTGTTTCAATTAAGAGTAAACAGCTATGTAACAGTTACTATATATGAGATGAAATGTAATATATATTTCTCTGGTATGTTCTACCTTCTTTCTGGTGGTTGGGAACTCCCTTGCCAAAACCCAGCATGCTTGTTCAGCCCATGCTTCTGTGAGCCATCTGTGATCCTGAAGCAGCTGCTTTTCAGTGATATGAGAACTGTTTGGGGGGTATAAAATATACTTAAACTGTTTATTTACTCCAGTTTCTAGCTTAATTAATTGAGAACAGAATCTAAATAGCTCCCCCACCTGTACCCTGGAAGCCACAGCCAAGGGACACCTGTGGATATGCATGTGTTTGGGTTTGATTTTCTGAATCTATGAAAGCTACAGTCCCAGCTCCTGCTTTAGGGATCAGCATTAGCCTGGGCCTGACTTTTAACTCTCTGGTATGTGATATTTCGGTTGATCCCTAGGCTGTACCAAGAGAATGTCACTCCTGCTCATGTCTCTGTGAAGCCTCTAGATACATGCAAGATGACAAATGGTTCACAGAGCTGAAGAGGCTCCTGGATCGAGTGTAAACCGCATTAAATAAAAATTAAAGACAGATTTGTTGGGGTTTTAGTGTAACAGGGGATTTAGTGCTAATCCCTTTCTGACCCCGAGGTTAGGTATAGTATACCCCTGAGGATGTTGAGGTATTTTTCCCCAGTGCTTACTGAGTTAGATCAAAGCTAATAGCTGCATTTATCTGTTTATTGTGAGGGAAGTGAGAGGACAAGGTGCAGAGTGAGTTCTTTCCCTCCACCTCGTGGGCTCACTGGAGAGAGAATAAAGATTGTCAGGCTTGGCAAGCAAGCACATTTACCGTGTGAGCCATCTCACCAGTTAATACCTTTCTAAACATGCATGAAGGCATTTAAAGCTTGGTAAAATCCTGGACATTATCTGTGTGTCTGGAAGAAGAAGTCACTGATATATCCAATCAGTAATGTTTTTTTTTAAATTGATTTTTATTGAGCTCTACATTTTTCTCTGCTCCCCTCCCTGCCTCTTCCCTTCCCCACTCAACCCTCCCCCAAGGTCCCCATGCTCCCAATTTACTCAGAAGATCTTATGTTTTTCTACTTCACATGTAGATTAGATCTACGTAAGTCTCGCTTAGTGTCCTCATTGTTGTCTAAGTTCTCTGGGGTTGTGGTTTGTAGGCTGGTTTTCTTTGCTTAATGTTTCAAAACCACCTATGAGTGAGTACATGTGATATTTGTCTTTCTGTGTCAAAATAATGTTTTCTAGCTCCATCCATTTTTCTGAAAAATTCAAGATGTCGTTATTTTTTTCTGCTGGGTAGTACTCCATTGTGTAAATGTACCACATTTTCCTTATCCATTCTTCGGTTAAGGGGCATTTAGGTTGCTTCCAGGTTCTGGCTATAACAATGCTGCTATGAACACAGTTGAGTACTTGTATGAAAGGCAAATGCTACGGACTAGAGAAAATTAAAAGTGAAAAAAGTATATAAGTTCATTTTCAAGAACTTTAAAGTATCAATAAGAGATATGTATACCTAAGCAATTAACTCTGAAGCATGTCAGAATGTATTAAATACACATGTTATACACCCTAAAAGGAATAGCCAATTTTGACTAATGAATCATGAGAACTTTGAAATGCCTAGGACTGTGTAGACTATGTAGATTCTGGTTAGATTGCAAATGAGGTTGAAAAGACATTTAAAGATGATTAAAAGGATCATCATAGAACAAACTTTAGAGAATAGAAAATATAATAGCTAGGAACTATGAAGACAAGAGTGTGGAAATAGATAAAACAATAGTGAGAAAAAAGATAGGACTGGAAAACTGTGTTGAAAAAATAACAAGACCATCTGACCTCATTTTTTTTAGATCATGGAGAATCAGCTAGCATAAATCCAGTTCTATCCAGAAATCTCAACATGCTTATGCTAATTATGTTTATTAAACATGCTTAGGTCAGTATGGTTTTAATAAAGCAAATTGTGTAGACACAGATTATGGAAGGTTGTTCTTTTGTATTGATTTCATCAACTCATAATCACATATCTGATACTTTAAGACTTTAAGTGGTTCTTTAAGGAAAGATTGTATGAAAAACTGAAGCTGTGAAGGTCTAGCCTTGAGATGTCAAGCATCTTAGAGAAAACAACCCTCATTGAGGGAGATGGTGCCTGGCCTTATAGATGGAAATAAAGAAGTTGCACCTAAGCTTTTCCTCATGGCATGAGGTTTGCTTTGTTGCTCTGCCTGTGTTTCTGCCTCTCTTCTCCTTACTGTGATAAAATTCCTGTCAGGAAGCAGAGTGGCACAGAGGCTGGTTTTCAGCTATGTTCTCCCTTTTATGCATTCTGGGACCAGGACCATGACCATGAAAATTTAGTGGAGGTCTTTCCACATCAGATAACTGCCCTAGAATATCTGATCTAGAACATCTTGCCCAGATAGTTTTCTTCAAGGTGATTCTAGAGCCTACCACATTGACAGCATAGCGTCACACTGAAAGGTTGAAGCTGACAGGAAAGGAAGTGTGTTGAGCACATGTAGAAAACAGAGAGTGATTAGCACTGAAGAGTGCTGAAGACTCTGACTGTGAAAGCTGAGTATCAGGCACATGTCTGTAACTCTTATGTTAAGCATGTATAGCTATTCCCTTCCTGCTGTATGGACAGAAGTCAATGGGTCACACGGATTCTCTACCAGCAGTTCAGACAAGTGTGGTTAAAACCTCTTTCTTGAACACACATTTGGTGTGGGACAATGATCTGTATTCTGTCAATTACATTTTAAATAAATGCTAATTGGCCAGTAGCCAGGCAGTAAGTATAGGTGGGACAACCAGACAGGAAGTAGAGGCGGGTCAATGAGAACAGGAGAATTCTGGGAAGAAGGAAATCCTTTTCTGCAGACCTGACCCAGCCACAGAAGAAGCAAGATGCGACCGCCCCAATGAATAAGGTACCGAGCCATGTGGCTAACACAGATAAGAATAATGGGGTAATATAAGTTATAACAGTTAATAAGAAGCCTGAGCTAATGGGCCAATCAGTTTATAACTAATGTAGACCTCTGTGCGATTTCTTTGGGACTTAACAATTGCAGGAACGGGGCAGGACAGAAAACCCAGACAACACACATTATTGTGTCCTGGCTGCTACCCTTTGGATCTGCCATTCCTTAGTGCTCGTACTGAGTCAAATTAGATTAGAAATTAAAAATTACAAATTTGTTTAAAACTGGTTCAAAATTTACTAAAGATTATGACTAGAAAAGATTGTTAATTATTATTTGCTGATGTAAACAATCCTATACTTAATCACACTGTACAAATTTTGATTCATTGTTTGTAAAACTTTCTTCTACCACACTGAATAGTCCCTATAGCCTTGCTCATCTTTCTTCAGTGTAACTGAACACTGTGGCAGTACTCATGTGTAGACACAGCAACTTTGATTTCTTGAATGGTTGTTCTTTTTTAAGATTTATTTATTTTTATTTTGTATGTATGGGTGTTTTGCCTGCATGTTTGTCTGTGCATCACATCTGTGCAGTGTCTGTGGTGACCAGAAGAGGGCATCGGATCCACAGATCCACTGGAAATGATGAGCTGTATGTAGGTGCTGGGAGCCAAACCTGGTTCTCTGTAAGAGCAACAGGTGACCTTAACTACTGAGCCATCTCTCCGGCCTCTTTTAAATCACTTTTTATTCATCGTGTTTTGTCAGGTTCTCTTGCTCATGTAAGGCTCTCAGCAAATATTACTTCAGATTGCCTCCTTTGGTGGCTCATTCCTGCCTAATTACTTATAAAAAAGAAAAAACCTAACCTTAGAAATTACAGGTCTCATTCTGAATGAGACAATGTACCTTATAATTCATCCGAAAATTTACAAGTGTGTGTAACTGTTTTTTAGGCACATGCAGATATGTATCTAAAATTAATTCAAGGGCTTTGTAATTCTACAGCTATCATTTTCCAATTTATCCCTACTGGTCAATCTCCAATATTCCAGCTTAGCATATTCTGAACAACCTGGTAAAAATAAATGGGAAAATGAGAGGAACACACACTTACATAGATTCTGACTTTATTCGTGGAGTCCCCTGTACAAGACAATGCTACAACCCTGCCCAAAGCATTCTTGTCTTTCTGGAGTGATTGCTTATTCTTTTTCAAGCTTGCTACTGTTGCCTTTCAAATGTGCTTAACTAAAAGGGCCACCCATTGTGGCTTCTTGCTGTCATTTAAATTACAATTGTCTTTTCTCAGATTCTTTCCCCAAGCTCTAAGGTACCACATTGCTGTTCTAGCTGAAATCTTTCTGATATATATTCACCCTCTCTTCCTTCATCCATTGTCCCCTTTCTTCTACCTTGTTTCTACCTCTTCCTTTTCTTTTTTTTAAACACTTGCTTTTAGCTTTTCTTCCTTACTCCCTAATTATTTCTCTGTCCAGTTTTCTTCTGGAAGTGCCAGTATGTTTAGCTGTGGAGCATGAGCGTATGCCAGAGAACTCCAACCACAGGAAACATGAGATCAAAGAATTAACCATTGCTGTTGTGTATAGAACTTCTATAGCTGTTTATCAAGTCTGTCCTGCAATACTTGGGACCATTGATGCATCCCCTTCCATCTTTTTCCAATGTTTCAATTAAGAACAGACTTCTCTAGGATACCTAGGCATACAAGCTGTCACACTTCATGCATCTATCTATCTATCTATCTATCTATCTATCTATCTATCTATCTATCTATCTATCTATCTATCCATCTACCCATCTATACATCCAGCTATCTATCTATATGACAAGAATTAGCATGCAATTATAAGATGGGTTTTCATAAATAGGTTGGTATCAGATATTCATTTTTCTCATAAAAACAAAACATTTTATGTATCTAGAGAACTTGTGTGCTACCAATGACATTTATAAAAGGTATATCTAAAGACTAAAGCTAGATTGTAGATTATTGGGTGACTACTCTTGTTTTAACTGATGATCCAGAGTTCCAAAGCTCACTACGGTTTTCAGTGGGTGAAGAGCTGATAGGGACAAAAGGAAATCAGTACTCTTGTAAGGATATTTATATCATGCTCATTCTTTTTGGTGTGTGAGAGATTTTACTTGGATGCATATTCATAAGAAGTACAAGCATATAATGCTTGCTATGAGCTACACAAATAAATTCTTACACTCCAATTCTCCAACACTCCAACATCAGAATCTTGAGAAAGTTTTAGAGATTTATTCCTATTCAATATATGTGTATGGGTGTTTTGTATACAAGTATAGCTATGTACCATGTGTGTGTAGTGCTTGTGGAGGTCATAAGAGGACAATGGATCCCCTGAAACTGGAGATGTAGATTTTTATAAGTTGTGATGTTCACACTAATAACTAAAACAGTGTCCACCACTGCAAGAAAATTCAGTGCTCTTACCCGCTGAGCTTTCTCTGCAGCCCCTTAACCTCAAAGTCTTTTGCCGTCATGGTATCTCTTCTTACAGTGTGAGAAATTATAGTGTATTTTTATTTATGGTTATCTTACAAAATTGACTCATGATAGGTATAAACAGCCCATAAGATAGTGCCATCTTAGGCCTGATCCAGGACCTCCGTGGGTCTGGGCACGAGTCTGGGACCTTCAAGGGAGTAGGCCTGAGCCAGAGACATTTACAGGACTGGAACTAAGCCAGGGACCTCCACAAAGCGGGTCCAGACCAGGAACCTTTATGGAAACAGATCTGAGCCAGCAACCTAGACCAAATCAGGCTTGAGACAATGAACTCCACAGGAACAGGTACAAGGAAGCAACTGCTGAGGCAGTAGGCTGGAACCAGAGATGTCTGTGGGTCTGTCTGGGACCTCCAAAGGAGTAGGCCTGAGCCAGGACCTCTGTGGGTCGGGACACAAGACTTGGACCTCTGAGGGAGTTGGCCAGAACCAAAGACCTCTTTAGGTCCAGGCATGAGTTTGGGACCTCCAAAGGAGTAAGTCTGAGGCAGGACTTCTGCCAGAGCAGACACAAGGCAGCAACCTCAGCAGAAAGAGCCCCAAGCAAGCAATCTCCCTGGGAGCAGGCCCGAACGACCCCTGGTATTGCAGAGCGAACCCCAGGAGTGCTGAGCAACCTCCAGGAACATGGAGTGACCAACAGGGTGACTGGAACCATAGCCCTGACTGCACCACAAGGAGCAATCATCTGAGCCTTGGATCAGCTGGCACATGGAAGAACGATCACTAGAGTCACAGATAGCCCCAACTATACCAGTCAGAGAAAAAGATGGGTAGACAAGGTAAGAGCACATGCAACACCACAAGGAACAACACGATACCAGTAAGAACTAGTGACCCTACAACAGCAAGACTTGAACAACCAAATATACATAAAGCAGAAGAAAATGACCTAACAAATAACTTTAGGAGAATGTTTGAGGCCCTTAAAGAGGAAATGAAAAGTTCCCTCAAAGAAATGGAGGAAAAGACAAACAAAAAATTGGAAGACATCCAAGAAAACCAAAAAAAGCAATAAAACTTATGAAAGAAACTATTCAATACATGAAAACTGAGATAGAGACAAAAAAGAAAACACAAACCAAGGGAATTATAGAAACAGAAATTATGAGAAAATGACCATGAACCACAAATACAAGCATAATCAACAGAAAATAAGAGATGGAAGCACTGAAAACAGATGAGATGGAAAACAGACTCTCAAGCACTGAAGATACAATAGAGGAAATAGACTCAGCAGTCAAAGAAAACATTAAATCTAACAAAAACTTAACACAGAATATTCAGAAAATATGGGACACCATGAAAAGACCAAACCTAAAAATAATATGTACAGTAGAAGAAGTCCAACTCAAAAGCACAGAAAACATATTCAACAAAATCGTAGAAGAAAACATTCCCAACCTAAAGAAAGATATGCCTATGAAGATACAAGAAACTTACAGAACACCAAATAAACTGAATCAAACAAAGTCCCCTTACCACATAATAATCAAAACACTTAACATACAGAATAAAGAAAGAATATTAAGAGCTGCAAAGGAAAAAGGCACAGTAACATATAAAGACAGACCTATCAGAATGGAAACAATGAAAGCCAGAAAGTTCTGGTCAAGTATTATGCAGACATTAAAAGACCATGGATGCCAGCTCAGACTTCTTTACCAAGCAAAACTTTCAATCAACATGGAAGGACAAAACAAGATAATCCATGACAGAACCAGATTTAATTAATACCTAGCCACAAACCTAGCCCTGCACAAAGTACTAGATGGAAAGCTCCAACCCAAGGAAGCTTGCTACTTCACAAAAACACAGACAATAGATGATTTCACAGCAGCAAAACCCAAAGAAGAGGAAAACACACAAAATAACTTCACCAAAAACAAAAACTAAAATAACAGGAGATAGCAATCACTAGTCGTTAATATCCCTTAATATAGATGGACTCAGCTCACCTATAAAAAGGCACAAGCTATCAGATTGAATAAAAAAAACAGAATTCTTCCTTCTGTTGCATACAAGAAACATACTTCAATCTCAAAGACAGACATAGCCTCAGAGTAAAGGGTTGGAAAAAATTTTCCAATCAAATGGACCTAAGAAACAAGCCAGTGTAGCTATCCCAATTATCTAACAAAATAGACTTCAAAATAAAATCAGTCAAAGAGTAAAAGAAGGATATTTCATATTAGTCACAGGAAAAATTCATCAAGAAGAAATCTCAATACTGAACATCTATGCTCCAAATACAAGGGCAACCTCATATGTAAAAGAAACACTTCTAAAACTTAAATCACACATTAAACCCCACACACTAATAGTGGAAGACTTCAACACCCCACTTTCACCATTGGTCAGGTCTGTCACACAGAAAATTAACAGAGAAATAAGGGAACTAACAGATATTATGACCCAAATGGAATTAACAGACATCCATAGAGCATTCCATCCATCCATAAAAGAATATACTTTCTTCTCAGCTTCTCATGGAACCTTCTAAAAAATAGTCCACATAATATGTAACTAAACAAACCTCAACAGATACAAAAATTTGGAATAACCCCATGTATCTTGTAACATGAGGACCGGCTTGTTGGGGTTTCTGTCTTACCCAGGACCCCACAACTGGCAAGTCCCAGAGAATCAATCACACAGAGATCTTTATAAGTTATAAAGCTGATTGGCCCATTAGATCAGGCTTCTTATTAGCCCTTGTAACGTATATTAACCCATTATTCTGATCTATGTTAGCCATATGGCTTGGTACCTTTTCCAGTGGGGCAGGTTACATCTTGCTTCTTCAGTGATCTATGCAGGAATGGCAGAGGAAGCTTCCTGCCTCACAGAATTCTCCTGTTCTCATTGCATCACCTCTACTTCCTGTCTGGTTTCCCCACCTATACTTCCTGCCTGGCCAATCAGCGTTTTATTAAAATACATGATGGACAGAATACAGATAATTCTCCCACACCATTTCCCTCTTTTTTTTTAAACAAAGGAAAATACCCATAGTTCATTTGTTGGGAATGTGGGCATAGTATTTCAGGCTACTTCCTGCTGGTTGGGGGCGCTGATAATCTTATGGGGAATTAAAGAAAATTATCATCAAGTCCTGACTGGAGTATTCTGTGAATCTCGATCATCTCAGGCAGGAGTTTTGAATCAGTTCTGGATGTAGAACTCAGACATCTGGGCCATCTGTTCCTATTGGAGATTTCTCAGGTGGTCTTCCTTTATCGAACCTGATTTTTCTTAACTCAGAATGAATCCACAGCCTTTCATTTTCTGTGGAAACAAAAGCAAAATCTCTTCTTCAAAGTAACATATCTGTTGACTTCAATTTTGAAGCCAAGGTATTTTCAAATTACCTATCTTGGGTTAGTTCAGCAGCATTTATAAACAAAAATCTTTTAGCAGCTGTTGCTCCTTCCTCAGCATTCAAACAATTCAAAGAGAGCATAATAGCATACAATATCAAGATTCTCTGTGTATTTTCCATCTTTGTGCGGCTTTATTTTAACCTCTATTTCTTTTATTTTTACTTTTACTTTTTGAGACAGGTTCTCTGTATATCTTTGTCCTGGAATAACTCTGTAGACCAGGCTATCCTTGAACTCACAGAGAACCACTTGCCTCTGCTTCTCTAAGTGCTGAGATCAAAGGTGTATGCTACCACACCTTGAACACACAGAGATCTGTCTGTCTCTGCCTCCCAGGCATTGGGATTAAAGGTGTTTGCTACCACACCTTGAAGTCACAGAGGTCAATCTACCTCTGCCCCTTGAAGTCTCAGAGGTCAATTTACCTCGGCCTCCCAAGTGTTGGGATTAAAGGTGTGTACCACCACACCCAACTACTCTCTTTCTTTAAGAACTTTTTTTAAAGACTGCATATATTTTAAACACACTATAAACCATTTAGAGGTTTTTGTCTTTGAATCTCTCTGTACTGTATCTCTCTCTCTTTTTCTGACCACATGAGTCTAAAACCATGACTTTGACAGCTGGATCCAGCCCATTCCTTAGCTTTCCAGCCTCATGGCAGAGGTACCACTGGAGCCATTTTTATCATCACAACTCTACAGTGTTTCAAGGTCCCTGTCAGCAAGCAAGCTGCAGCATTCTGCTCACAGACCACACTCAGTCGGACTGCCTGCCTGCAAGAGTCAGAGATTGCCCGCCCTGGCAGGACAGCCCAGAAAGTCGGCATTTTAAAACAGCGCAGCTTTTTTCCTGCTATGACTGAAAACCGAAAAGCATGCATTCAACTTTTCATCAACACCATTTAAGTGTTTCGTGGCAGGACCTCTTAATGAGCTACAAAGTTTTGCAGCTAAAGCTGAGTCAGGAAGCCTCTCTTAGATGAGAACATTTGCTTGCCTCTAGCAAGCAGAGCAGACCCGAGAAATTGCTGCTACCAAGAAAACATCCTTTACTCTATTCTTTCCCAAGCTTTCTCAGGCTTTCTGTAAATTCAGTAATCCACGTCTGGGTGCCATCTGTAACATGACGGCCAGCTTGTTGGGGTTTCTGTCTCACCCAGTACCCCAACAAGCTGGCCCCCTCATGTTACAATATCTTATTAGGTCACCATGGCTTAAATTAGAATTCAACAGCAACACTAATTTCATAAAGCCCACAAACACATAGAAATTAAACAATACTCTCCCGAATCATCAATGGGTCAAGAAAGAAATAACAGAAGAAATAAAAACCTTCCTAAAATTAAAGGAAAATGACCACACAACATACCCAAATTTATAGGACACAATGAAAGCAGTGTTAAGAGGAAAATTCATAGTACTAAACGCCTACACAAAGAACTGGGAAAATCTCACACAAGTGAATTAACAGAACATTTGAAAACTCTACAACAGAATGAATAAAACTCACCGAGGAGAACTAAATGGCAGGAAATAATCAAACTGAGAGCTAAAATCAACAAAATAGAAACAAAGAAAACAATACAAAGAATCAATGAGACAGAGTTGATTCTTCAAGAAAATCAACAAAATAGACAAACCTTTATCCAAACTAACCAAAAGGCAGAGAGAACATCCAAATTAGCAAAATCACAAAAGGAAAATGGGGGCATGACAACAGACACAGAGGAAATCCAGAAAATCATTAGATCATATTTCGAAAAACTGTACTCCACAAAATTGGAAAACTTAAAGGAAATGGACAACTTTTTGGATAAATATCACTTACCAAAATTAAATCAAGATAAACAAATTAAATAGACTTAAAGGAATAGAAATTTTTGCTGAAAAAATAGAAGCAGTCATCAAAAGTCTCCCAACCAAAAAAAAAAAAGCCCAAAATCAGATGGTTTCAATGCAGAATTCTACAAGATTTTCAAAGAAGAACTAATACCAATACTCCTCAAATTGCTCCACACAATAGCAACAGAAGGAACATTGCCAAACTTTTTTATGAGGCTACAATTACCCTGATACCCAAACCACAGAAAGATATTACTAAGAAAAAGAATTACAGACCAATCTCACTCATGAACATTGGTGAAAAAATACTCAAGAAAATACTGGAAAATCGAATCCAAGAACACATCAGAAAAATCAGCCACCATGATCAAGTTGTCTTCATCTCAGAGATGCAGGAATGGTTCAACATATGAAAATCTGTCAATAAAATCTACCATATAAACAAGCTAAAAAACCACATGATCATCTCATTAAATGCTGAAAAAGTCTTTGACAAATACAACATCCCTTCATGATAAAGGTCTTGGAGAGAGAAGGGATACAAGGAACACAGCTAAACATAATAAAAGAAATATACAACAAGTCAATAGCCAACATCAAACTAAATGGAGAGAATCTCACAGTGATTCCACAGAAATAGGAACAAGACATGGTTGTCCACTCTATCAATATCTATTCAATATAGTTCTTGAGGTCCTAACTAGAGCAATAAAACAACAAAAGGAGAGCAAGGGGATACAATTCAGAAAAGAAGTAAAACTTTCACTATTTGCTAATGATAGTTTACATAAGTGACCCCAAAAATTCTACCAAGGAACTTCTACAACTCATAAACATTTTAAGTAATGCAACAGGATAAAAGATTAACTAAAAAAAATCAATAACCCTCCATTACACAGATAAAAAATGGGCTGAAAAAATCAGAGAAACATCATCCTTCACAATAGCAACAATAACATAAAATATCGCTGAGTAACTTTAACCAAACAAGTAGAAGACCTGTATGACAAGAACTTTAAATCTTTAAAGAAGGAAATTGAAAAAAACACCAGAAAGTGGAAAGATCTCCTGTGCTCATGGGTAGGTAGAATTAACATAGTAAAAATGGCAATCTTACCAAAAGCAATTTACAGATTCATTGCAATGCCCAGCAAAATTCCAGCAAAATTCTTCACAGACCTTTAAAGAACAGTACTCAACTTCATATGGAAAAACAATAACAACAACAAAAAACCCAGGATAGCCACAACTATTCTGACAATAAAAGAACTTCTGGAGGCATCACAATCCCTGACTTCAAACTCTACTACAAAGCTACAGTACTGAAAATAGCCTAATATTGCCACAAAAGCAGACAGGAAGACCAATGGAGCCAAATCGAAGACCCAGATATTAATCTACATATCTATGAACACCTTATTTTTGACAAAGAAGCAAAAAAAATATAAAATGGAAGAAAGCATATTTAACAAATGGTGCTGCCATAACTGGATATCAACATGTAGAAAAAATGAAAATAGATCCTTATCTATCCCCATGCACTAAACTCAAGTCCAAATGGATCAAAGACCTCAACACCTCAACATAAAGACCTCAACATAAACTGAACCTCACAGAAGAGAAAGAGGGAAGTACACTTGAACATATTGATATAGGAGACCACTTCCTAAATATAACCACAGTAGCACAGACACTGAGAGAAATAATTAATAAATGGGACCTCCTGAAATGGAAAAGCATCTGTAAAGCAAAGAACACGGTCAACAAGACAAAACAGCCACCTACAGAATGGAAAAATATCTTCACCAGCCCCACATCAGACAGAAGACTGTTTTCCAAAGTATATATAAAACCCAAGAAATTGGTCATCAAAAGAACAAATAATCTAATAAAAAATGGAGTACTGACCTAAACAGAGAACTCTTAACAGAAGAATCTAAAATGCCTGAAAGACACTTAAGGAAATGCTCAACAATATTAGCCATTAGAGAAATGCAAATCAAAGCAACTCTGAGAATCCATCTTACACCTGTAAGAATAGTCAAGTTCAAAAACACCAATGACAACTTATGCTGGAGAGGATGTGGGGTGAAGGGAACAATCCTGCATTGATAATGGAAGTGAAAGCTGGAAGAGTTCCTTTGGATATCAGTGTGGCAAATTCTCAGAAAATTAGGAAACAACGTTCCTCAAGACCCAGCAATACCACTTTTGGGTATCTATTCAAAGGATGCTCAACCATGCCACAAGGACATATGCTCAACTATGTTCCTAGAAGCATTGTTTGTCATAGCTAGAACCTGGAAACAACCTAAATACCCTTTGACTGAAAAATGGATAAGGAAAATGTGGTACATTTACACAATGGAGTACTACACAGAAGAAAAAATAATGACATTTTGAAATTTGTAGGCAAATGATGGATCTAGAAAACATCATATTGAGTGAGGTAACCCAGACCCAGAATGACAAATATCATATGTACTCACTCATAAGTGGCTTTTAGATATAAAACAAAGATAACTAACCTACAATTCACAATCCCAGAGAACCTAGACAACAATGAGGACCCTAAGAGAGACATACATGTATCTAATCTACATGGAGAGTAGAAAAAGACAAGATCTCCTGAATAAATCAGGAGCATGGGAACCATGGGAGAGGGTTGTAGGGAGGGGAGAGTAAGGGAGGGGAGCAGAGAAAAATGTAGAGCTCAATAAAATAAAATTAAAAAATGATTCAGCTATAGTTTCCAAAGAAAGGGAATAGACAACGGATGTTTAGATTGTTAGTGATGCTCAGGGATGTGGTGCTTAGTTTTAACTGTTGATTTGACATAATCTAGAATCAGCTGGAAAGACAGTCTCAATGTGAAATTGTCTGGAGCAGGTTGGCCTGTGGGTGTTCTGGAAGGAGGGAGTTTATCTTGATTACATTAAGCGAGGCGGGAAGACCTCATGTGCTATGGGCGAACTGTTTCTGGGGTTTGGGTCTCACCCTGCGTAAAAGTGGAGAAAGTGCAATGAGCATTTGCAATTGTTCATTCATTCCCTCTGCTCTTAACTGTGAAGGTAACCCCTGCCTGCCTTGACTTCTGCATAGTGATAGAAGATAGCTGTAATCTGAGCCAAATAAATCCTTCCTTCTCCCCCCGCCCCAAAGATAGTGCCCGTTTGCTGGAGATGACAGCCTAATCATAAAGAGACACCTTTCAGTGTATCTGCCTTTGGTGAGGCCAAAGGTATGCATCAGAATCCATGTCTTTACAGAAATGGAGACAAAGCTTGGGAGGTGGAAGGCAATAGCCAGCGAATGCCAAGGACAGTAAGTAAGCAAAGGGGAGTGATCCAGGTCATCCAGTATGAAAACATTAGCCCTAAGGGTCCTGTAACACAGTCTTCTTATGAAGGCCCCTGTCTTCTAGGCACAAAACAGTATTAGTTAAAGCTGGACATTTTGGCCTCTGTCATACTCTACAGAGGATTATCTCATGAGTCACATACCTCAAGTTGTGATTTTGTTGACTTCAATCAGGCTATGTTTTTCTTTTCTTTTAAAATGGTAATTACCAGGACTGGAGTGTTAGCTCAGTGTTTAGGAGTGCTTGCTGCTCTTGCAGAGGACTGGAATTCAGTTCCCAGCTCCAATCACCAGGTGGTTGACAATCACCAGTAACCCTAACTCCAGGGCATTTGATGCCTTCTGTGGGTCCGGAATGTTTCACACAGGTCTGCAGGCGTGCACATATACACAGAAATAAAAAAACACAATAAATCCTTAAAGATCACTATCATAATAGTGAGTTCTACTATGTGTGTCGGGGGGAATTTTCTTTTTGTGGGTTTCATTGTCTTCCATTTACTAACCTAGGCTTCCTACTCTTTCATTAAAGCCTTCTGTTTATTCCCGGCAATTACAGCAGACGTCTAAAGAAGCTCTTCTTTCTGTTTTTCCTTCCTGCGTTCCCTTTTCTGAAATCTCCTCAGAGTATTCACTGCAGCTCCTATTTTTACTTTCTACTTTTCCTATCACCCTCTGTTCCTTCTTAAGCATGCTCATTGATAAACTGCTCACGGGCTCAGTCACCAGAGCAGTCTCTATCCTGTGCACCAACCTTTCCTGCCCTTTCTCTCCTACGATGACTCCTCATGCAGCATCCTTTGTAGTTATCCTGTTTGGATCTCATCAGGCTTTCAAGAATGAAGTTGAATAACACATTGGAGACTAAGTGATACTGTGTTCTAAATGAGCTTTGTTTTAAAACTCAATCTCCAATGCTTCCATTCATTGATCAAGTTAGAGCTGGACTCACAGGTAGCACAATCCTGAACAACCTGGCTTGTAGCAGCACTAGGATCAACTCCTCAGGAGCACCTCAGTGCTAATGCTATCATGACTTTTCATCAGTGTGATGGGTAGAGTTGTACAGAATTACCTTTCAACTTTAAAGCCAGCAAAATATTATTTTTCACAGGATATTATCCTTAAAAACACTAGCTTCACTTGTGGACTGTAGTCTTAGCTCTGCCATTAGTCGTGCAAATTTGGCCCATGGTTAATTTAAGTGTAGAGTGAGTGCTCTTTTTTGTTTGTTTTGTTTTTGCATTCTTTTTTATTAATTAATTTTTTCATTTATTTTATATCCTGATTGTAGTTTCCCCTCCCTCATCTCTCCATTCCCCTCCCCTCCACATACAGCACCTGTCCACTCCCCATCTATTTCCTTTCAAAAAGGGACAGGCCTCCCATGGGAGTCAACAAAGCATGGCTCATCAAGTTGAGGTAGGACCAAGCTCCTCCCCCTGTATCAAGGCTGTGCAAGGCAACCCAGCATGCAGAATAGGTTCCTAAAAGCCACTTTAAGTGACAGAGACAGGTTCTGATTTCCCAGTTAAGGAGCCCCACAAACAGAACAAGCTATACAATTATCACACGCAGGCAGAGGACCTAGGTCAGTTTCATGCAGGCTCCCCAGCTGTCAGTCCAAAGTCCGTGAGCTTTCATGAGCTCAGGTCAGCTGTCTCTATGGGTTCCATTGTGATAACCTTGACCCCCCTGGCTCATATAATCCCTCCTCCCTGTCTTTACTCTCAGAGCTCCTCCCAGTGCTTGGCAGTGGATTTCTGCATCTGCTTCCATCAGTTACAGGATGAAGGCTCTTTGATGACAATTAGCTTAGTCACCAATCTGATTACAGGGGATGACCAGTTCAGGTGCCTGCTCCACTATTGCTCGGAGCCTTAACTAGGGTCATTCCTGTGTATTCCTGGGAGGTTTCCTGGCACCAGATTTTCCCCTAACCCTGAAATGCTCCCTACCCCTTCGAGACATCTCTTTCATTACATTCCCCGTCCTGATCCTTCATGTTCCCACCCCAACCCCTACCCCCAGTTTGCCCAGGAGATCTCTTCTCTTTCCCCTTCCCAGGGAAATCCATACCACTCTCTTTGGGTCCTCTTTGTTACCTGGAATCTCTGGGACTACAGATTATAGCCTAGTTATTCTTTATTTTATACCTAATATTCACTTATGAGTGAGTACACACCATGCTGATCTTTCTGGATCTGGGTTACCTCACTCAGGATGATTCTTTTCTAGTTCTGTCCATTTACCTGCAAAATTCATGATGTCATTGTTTTTTACAGCCGTTTAATACCCCATTGTATAACCACATTTTCTTTATCCATTCTTCAGTTGGGGGACATCAAGGTTGTTTCCAAGCTCTGTCTATTACAAACAATGCTGCTATGAACATAGTTGAGCAAGTGTCCTTGTGGTATGATTGAGCATCCTTTGGGTATATTTCCAAGATTGTTGTAGCTGGGTCCTGAAGTAGAATGATTATAAATTTTCTGAGAAATCGTCATAGCAGTTTTAGAAACAGCCATTTCCAAAGTGGCTGTACAAGTTTGTACTCTCACCAGCGGTGAAAGAGTTCTCCCCTTACTCCACATCCTCTCCGATGTAAGTTGCTATTAGTATTTTTGATCTTAACTATTCTTATGGGTCTTAAGATAGTATCTCAGATTTGTTTTGATTTGCATTTCTCTGATGACCAAGGATGTTGAACAATTCTTTAAGTGTATCTCAGTCATTTATGAGTCTTCTGTTGAGAATTCTCTATGCAAATCTGTACACCATTTTTAAATTTGATTATTAGATATTTTGATGTCTAGTTTCTTGAGTATATATTTTAGAGATCAACCCTCTGTCAGATGTAGGGTTGGTGAAAATATTTTCCTATTCTTTCAGCTGCCATTTTGTCTTATTGATAGTGTCCTTAGTCTTACAGAAGCTTTTCAGTTTCAGGAGGTCACATTTATTAGTTGTTGATCTTAGTGTCTGTGCTACTAGTGTTATATTTAGGCAGTTGAACCCTGTACTATTGAGTCCAAGGATACTTTCCACTTTCTTTTCTTTCAGGATCAGTGTAACTGGAGTTATGTTGAGGTCTTTGATCCACTTGGACTTGAGTTTTGTGCAGTGTGATAGATATGGATCTATTTGCATTCTTCCATTATGCCAACATCCAGTTATGCCAGCACCCTTTATTGAAGATGCTTTCTTTTTTTTCATTGCATAATTTTGGCTTCTGTGTCAAAACCAGGTATTCATAGGTGTGTAGATTTGTGTCAAGGTCTTTGATTCAACTGATTCCACTGATCCACCTGTTCATTTTTCTGCCAATACCATGCTGTTTTTATTAATATATATCATTCTATAGTTAAGTTTGAAGTCAGGGATTGTGATACCTCTGGAAGTTCCTTTATTGTAAAAGATTGTTTTAACTTTCCTGGGATTTTTGTTTCTCCATATGAAGTTGAGGATAATTCTTTTGAGGTTTTTGAAGAATCATGTTGGCATTTTGATGGAGATTGTATTGAATCTGTAGATTGTTTTTGGTAAGATTGCCATTTTTACTCTGTTGATCTTACCGATCCAAGAGCATGGGAGATCTTTCCATTTTCTGACATCTTCTCCAATTTCTTTCTTCAAAGACTTAAAGTTCTTGCCACACAGGTCTTTCACATATTTGCTTAGAGTTACATCAAGATATTCTATATTATTTGTGGCTATTGTAAAAGGTGTTGTTTCCCTGATTTCTTTCTCAGCCTGTTTATCATTTGTATATAGGATGGCTACTGATTTTTTTTGAGTTAATCTCGTAACAAATCATATCAGTAGAGGAGCTTGTAAGCTGGAGGAGTCAGTGAATGCTTTTCTATCGCTGTGGCCTAGGCCTTGTTTCTAGGGGGCATAGTCCTCAGGTGACTGCCGCGTTTCTTCATGCAATTTTATGAGTGTATATGTTGAGAGAATCTATTTTAAAGACTAGCTTTCAGAGTGTGGCCTCTTTGTCCTCTTGTGTATTTTTTTTTAATAATTAGAGTTAACTGCTTCTTTCTAGACTAATATGCTCTGGAGCTTTGGGGAGAATACTCTTTAAAAACTGACTCATTCTCTTTCATATACTAACTTAAAAATATTTTTGCTGTCTCAGCACTTTAGAATATATTCACACCATCTAGCAAGCAGAATGACCTGCACCTCCATGGATTATCTTAGAATTGGTTTAACTTGCTGATGTTCCTAAAAGGTAGATCACTAGCTAATTCAACATCTTAAGGGAAAGTACTAAAGTATGGTCTGCTTTAATTAAGTAATTTGTGGCATCAAATTAGTTGCTTAACTAGAAATATAGTCTTAGTCCTTGTGCTTTATTTGGTAATGATAATGCCAATAGTCATTTGCTGTAGATATATTTGTATATATGTTTATGTGCATGCACACACACATACATATATAAAGAACACAATATGTATAAGAGAATATCATGTATTTGATGGAATACTTTTGCAAGTATAAAGCCTCCATAAGGACATTTTCAGATAAAACAAATTTTAAAAAGTTGCAAGCAACATTTCTCTACTACAGAATATTTTTCAGAAGGAAGAAAAGTGATCCCAGAAAGAAAGAGTTGAAAAGATAGAAAAAGGGCTGCACATGGTGGGACACCCCTTGTATCTCAGCACTAGGATCAGTAAGTGGATCTTGTGAGTCTGAGGCCAATCTGGTTTATATAGTAAGTTTCAGGCCAGCCATGTAAATAATAGGAGGAAGCATTTAAAGATAAAGAATTCATGAACACACTTATTATTGAAGGAAGATAAAGATATTACATTGAAAGCTTAAATTAAGGTGCAAATTAAAACTTCTAGAGTATCCATGAAAGAACGAAGGTTGAGAGGAAGAACAAAGGGGAGGAGGCAAGAACAGAGAGAACAGGAAGAAAGGTTATATGGCTTTAAAGAAAATAAAGGAGAAAAACACAGCAAAGAGAATTCAATCAATCTAAAAATGTTGAAAAAGAAAAAAAGTAGAAGTCAAACTGTAGAATATCTGACTACTGACAACAAACTTAATAAACTTATTTCTCAATTAAAACTAAGATTCTCAGAATGAATATATGAACAAATGAGATAGAATTTTAAAACATGCTGTTAGAAATGAATGAATATACTGCTTATTCTCCCCCAAGCAGTCTAGTTCACCAGGAAGGTATGAAAGGTGTAAATTACCCCATCCTGGAAGACACAGGACCCAAACAGTCCCTCTACAGGGGCTTGGCAAGCTTTAAAAACAGGAGCAAGTAAAGGACACTACACTCGCAGCTCTGTTCCAATCATTCTGCTTTGAAAAATGAATAGGTACAATGGTGTTCCAATAATGTTTTATTAACAAAGGGAGTCAGTTAACCAATTTAATCATTGGCTCTTGATTAATGGCTCTTGGTTTGCCAAGCACGTCCCCAAAGATTAACATTAGGAAATGAGAAAAGTTGGAATAAATAGACTACTTGTAAAAAAAATAAAATAAACAACAAAAGACAGTCTAGAATACATATAAAGAAGAGAAAAGGAGCACAGAGATAAGCTAAATGCAGTGATCCATAAAAAAGAAAAGTTCTGTGAACAACACTAAAATTGGTTAACTTGAAGGCAGTTTTTCGCGAACCTTTAAATCCATAGGTTTAGGTGAAGATTGTGGTGTCAGCTACCTTTATTTAGGAATTACCAAGTACAAAGCCAGTGACAATGGGCTAAACGTGAACAGCTGACTGTGATGTGAACTGCCAAGGGCAAAGAGGATGTACCAACAGGCAAGTTCAAAGAACATTGCAAGCTTTTGTTCAAACAAAAGCAAAAGCTGAAAGCAAAAGCGGATCCACTTCAGGTGCGTATGTGAAGGTGTGTTGTGGAGATCTGTGTGTGTGTGTGTGTGTGTGTGTGTGGTGTACCTGTGTGTCTGAGAGACAGACAGACAGACAGACAGAGAGCATGCATCAGAATAGGCCGTCGCAGTGGAGTTCAGTGGAACATAAGAATTCCCGAGGCCTGTGCTGCAATCCAAAAGAACAATGATATGTCTAGAACTCAGTCAAAATGGATAAAAAAGAACAAGAGGTATTAGTAAATGATGGGGAATTGAACATAGATACTTGCTATAGAAGAGATTTCAAAGGTAAGCAAATATTATGAACATATGCCAATAAAGTGGAGAACTAAGGTCTTAGGTCAAATTTCTACATCAACATAAATTATCAAGCTGAAAACAATTAGGAGGCTCCTGTAAATTACTAAATAAAATCAATAGTGTATTATTATTATTATTATTATTATTATTTTGGTTTTTCAAGACAGGGCTTCTCTGTAGCTTTGGAGCCTGTCCTGTCAGGCTGTCCTCGAACTCACAGAGATCCACCTGCCTTTGCCTCCTGAGTGCTGGGATTAAAGGCGTGAACCACCACTGCCTGACTGTAATTATTTATTTCTTGGAGAACAAAATTTTCCTCAAGACAATAACAACAATAAAAATTCCAGAGAGATTGGGTAACTTTATAAACAAAATTTACAATAACAAAAACAAAGTCATCTGATAACTCCAACCTTGAAACAAAAACAATCCCCCACAGCCTTATAAAATAATATATGTATATACACACATACATACATACAAGTCAGTAGAACATTAAAACTACAATTAATAAAAACCTATTTCAGAAGGGAAAGTTAGAGCCCAGATTTACTTTTGAACATATGTGCAAAAAATACTACATCAATTTTAGCTAATAAGTGAACACATCATGAATCTTAATTATGATAGCTACTATGGATTTAAAAGAATCACAATATTTGTGAAGAGGATAAAACTGATTGTATTCTTATTTTTGCCCCCCAATTCCTCAGTTTAGACAGAGCATTAATGATGTATTCAGGCATGTTCACAATATTCATTTGAGAACACCCCATATGCCTGATAACAACAGAATGGAGAAAGTGTACATACTATGCGTAGGCTTAAATATGCTTATGGGGAGAATAATCAAATTAATTTGCTTTGTCTGAGATTTATATTTCAGCTGGAATTTCTTTTGTCTATATTTTGGAAGAACATTGAAAAAGTAGAACCAATATCAGGGGTAACGAGGATAAGGCTCAAGTATAGTCCAGGTTGTGGATCACAGTGACATCAGAGACAGTGGCTGCCAGAATTTGAAGGGGGGATTTGATGAGCATTTCAAAACAGAATGAAAATTGGGTGCCGTCTACATGGATGGAGTGACTGTAAGAAATTTGATTTGTTTGGTGAAAACTTGTTCTAAAATTCTGAAATCATTTAAATAGAAGATTAATCTATCTGCCCAGAATATCAGAAGACATATTTATTAGTCTACCAGGTCTGCCACAAAAAGTACTTCAAATTAGGGTGCAGGGCTAGATGGCAGAATTGCTTTTCTCACAGGTCTAGAGACTGTCGGGGATCATGCCCGTGGTTGCCCATGAGGCCGCCATCCTTATCTTGATGTGACCATCTCGTTACTGTGACTTCACATAGCCCCTTTCTCTGTGTCCTCAACCCTTTGGTGTCTCTCCTCTTTTTTTCCTTAATACCAACATTCCCATTGGATCACAACTCTACCCTTAGGGCCTCATTTAACTTTAATTATGTCTTTAAAGTCCCTGTCTCTTAATGACCATATTGTCATTTAGAGCTTAATTTGTCTTAGTGGTGTATGGGGGGTATACAATTCAGTTCATAATGTAAAATACTAAACATGGCTCCACTACACACCAGAAGGACAATCTTGGGCAGCTGATTTGACCTCTTCTCCCATTTTCTTTATCTGAATATGAAGGTCAGAGTATTAAAAGGGTGACCATCTGACTTCTGTGTTTATCAGAACCGCCCACTGTGTCGATTAACACTGAGCATTGCTGAGCCTGTCCCCAGAGTGTCTGCTCCTCTGGACTCATTTGGATGAGACTGTGTTTGAGAAGTTTCTAGGTGGTGGTTACACTGCTGCCCAGAAAAACCACACTTCTGACAGTCTTTGGAATAGAATGATCTGTGGACGTTTTGCAGAATATTTATTCTGTGATAATTCTGTTCTCATCAAAGATTCCTCATCTGAATCATGGCTTTGAAGGTGACCTGAGAATCTGTCTTTTCAGTTCTTTTAAAGAGTGTATCTAACTGTAGTGAAATTTCATTTGTATTTTCATAAATAAAGCTTGCTGAAGATCAAAGAGTCAAACAGCCCCCACTGGTCAGCCTTACAGACCAGACAGTGGTGACACACACTTTTAGTCCCAGTAGCCTCCCTAATTTGCCATATACACCAGGCAGTAGTGGTGCATGCCTTTAATCCCAGCCCTACAGAGGAATATAAGATGGGAGGAGACAGTTCTTACACAGTCTCATTCTGAGATTTCTGGAGGCAGGATTGCCATTTTGAATAGAGATAGAGGGTAAGAGCCAGTGACTAGCTGTTGTGCTTTTCTGACATTTAGGTTGAAACCCAATATCTGTATCTCAATTTTTATTAGACATGCTACACATAACAGACTCAGTTTGGATGCTGGTGAATGGATGTATGTGTCAATGATCATTGAGGATGAATGTGATACACTGAAACCCAATGGTTCCTGAGGGAGCCACTGTTGCAAAGGGCTGGTGTCAGAGTCCCAGTTGTCCTGAGAAGGCACCGTCAGAGATTATTTCCTTCTGATTTGCATCCACAACCTGCAGCAGTTCAATCCCATCTTTGTTCATTACCATCGGTCCAAAAAGGTAGCAAAAGTTTAGACCACAAAGCGGTTATAAGTCATTTCTAAACCAGAGTTAGCATTTTTCCAGCAAAGACAACCGAGCTTCAAGTACGACCTGCTGAAAAGTCACACAGCACGTTAAAGGCAAGTGTATTTAAACTCAGTGTCCTTCTGGCCAGTCCAGGTGCTCCATGCCTGCTTAGTCTAATAAATGAACAGTTCAGCAGGGGAATAAGAGAGCCATGTGGGAGGGGGTGGTCAGGAGCCCTTCTTGTCAGCAGGGGCAGCAAGCCATGCCCGGCAGCTGTGGGAGGGTGCATACGTCGGCACTTAGGATGGTAGCATATGCCACATTAAGTGTGCCTGCTGGGAGTCTGGACTGACTTCTGTCCCCCGCCATCTGCAAGTTTCCATAGAGTATTTAGAGAAACAGCAATTTGTTGCATTGCCTTAAAACCCAGTGTTTGTGAATTAAGAATAAGATAGATTATATAGGTTATACTCATAAGAGGACCTCACACCTGTGAAAAAAGTGAGATGTACTTGCTCCAAGATGAGTAGAGATTATGTGCTAGTGTTTCAGACTAAGGAGACATTGCTTGATGTCATTTCCCTTTACATACTGCTAGATAAGTGGGCATACATTTATTGAATATCAGGATTATATTGATAAGTAGTTTCTAGAATTCCCCCTCCCTTACTCAAAAAAAAAATCAGTCTCAAGGAAAGCAAGCCTTTAGTTTCCTGTACACAACACTACCTGGGGATCGTCCTTAGTATTATAAAGTGTTGTCTGTTCCTGTCACTTTCCTCTTTTGGAAACTATTCTCCCTTCATATTCAAGCACAGAAGAAAGACACTTCTGTTTAAAATGTCATGATTTTAATTTTTGAAAAATGTATTCTAGCTATGTGAATCAATACTTCAGATTTCTAGCTCTGTTGAAAGGCAGCCTCAGAACTATTCCCAAAGGACAATACTACTTCTTATTAGTATGAATTCACTACCACCTTTGCCTAAACTTGGCCTCTTCGGTCTTTCCTGGTGTTAAAGAAAAATCTACACCATGTGTTGAGACACCGATGGATTCTTGATGGGTAGAAATATTAGACTTTGAAAAAAATTAAAGTTGATTGTTTATAATGGTCTGTCTTACTCCAGTTAAAGCAGAAATGAACATCCACAACCATGCTACTTTTTGATCACGAAAATGAGAACTTGAATCCGGGAGTCTCCAGTTTCTTACCTCCCATTATTAAAGATAGCTCCCCATTAAGCTGATGCAAAAAGCTCTGATTGCGGGAGTACAGCGTTTTACCGCATTGTTAAGGCATGTGTTTGGAGAATCTGTCTTTTCTGAAGTGCAGTCCTCTCAGAGGTCTGAGTCGCTATTAAGGAGCAAAAAGCTTTCCCCGTAAGCGCTTCACTTCCCCAGCTTGCCCTTCAAAGATAAAAAAAACCGTCATCTTCTATTCCGTCTCCCCAGTCTAACAAACACCCTCCCCCTTTGTGTCTCTATCTGAACCATCTCTTTGCCACACCTTCTGTGGGATCACACAGGAGCATTTATTTTGGGCTCTTCTGTTATTATTTTGTGCCTCCTCCATCCTCAGTTTGACTTTTCTGATTCTCTCACCCCCCTACCTCTTTAATTCCCCACCCTTTCCATCTTCAGGGTGACTTATGAGCATCCTCCTTGTTTTTCACTCTTAGAACAGCAGGTTTTTGTTATCAGTGGGGGAAAAGCATGTTCTCCCCTTTAGAGTTATTTCTTGTCTCCTGTCTTGGTATTTTCACAATTGTTTGCCATTTATTGTTCTACTTCGTTCCCACTGTTTTGATTCAGTTTTTCAGATGTATTAAGAACAGGATGAGAAAGATGTTCTCAGTGGTATAGCTACTGATAACTTTACCAAAGTCTAGGAAACGGTCCCAACCCATACTCATGCGAACAGTCCTAATTAAATTCGGAGTGTCCCTAAACAAGAACAAAAACCTGTGAAAATTGATAGGAAAGTAGGGGAAGACTTTAGGTAAAAAAAGGGGCTTCGAGGGAATGTGAGGGCATGAAAGGGTAATGGGGAGAGGGTGAAATGATGAAAATATATTATATACATAAATGAAATTGTCAAAGAATAATAACTTTAAAAACCAGCATAGAACAGAGTCGGAGAAGTCCCATCACTAGAATAGAGGCAGACTTATTGCTACGCCTGATTACTTGGCCCATTACAAACAGCTCTGCAACTTTAGTGATTCAGAAGGACATAGTGCATTTGAATTTTCCCTATACAGTGATAATTCTTGATGTCTTCTAGCCTTGGAGAAGTGATTAGTGGAATGGAGAGAGGTTAGAAAGATCTTGAAAAACGGCAGCTTCCAGCAGTCTTCATTTAGACTGAGAAAATTCTCTGCCAGAGAAATCTGGAAATACGTCATAAGCTTAAATTCAAAAGCATGCATTCAATTGCTAGAGTTTTTATTGTTGTATTTTACAAAGCAGGATGAATTGCAGAGTGACGAGAGATTTCCTGTCTGCACAGTCAAAGGGAACGAGAACCCACTGTTCTTAGTGATGCTACACAGAGACAGAGACCCAGATGGTAACTTCAGTAAAGAGTCCGTGTCTGACACAAAGCCTGCGGAAGGATTCCACGGGGGTATTTTTGGTAATATGGAGTGAAGTGATGAAAATGATTTTTTCCTAAAAATTTCCCAACCACTTCAAAACTAAAATTAGGAAAGTTGGGTACGACCTGAGTGTATCCACAAGAGTGAATACTTTCCAATAGTTTTCTGTTTTCCCTTTATCTCATATACTAATTTTAAAAGAAAAATGGATGTTTTTCCAAAAGAAATTATGCACTCATCTTAGTCCTTTTAGAAAAAAAAACACAAGCGGGTCCACTTTTCCAAGAAGAATTTTGGAATGTTTGCCTGCTCACCATGATGCCCCCAGGTTTCACCACGTGTTTCCTATGGCCTCTAACTTCAAAGACTTACTTGTGCTTAAGACTTGATCACAGAGATAGGCACGATTTGCAGGTGGTTTATCTAGTCAACCAAGATGTGCTTTCTATTTATAAAAACAGTGACTACTGCTTTTCCAACCATACCTCCCAAACTGAGCCGAGGGGGCGATTTAGCATAAACAATGGGGAGAGCCAAGACCAGCGACCACATGTCTGATATGTAAAGCTGAAAAGGCGGGAGCTTAGGCCCTACTGCTCATGCAGGGTGGGCGGAGTCTGATCCTCCAGCGTAGCTTAGATGTTCCCTACTGAAGCCTGCCTTCTTAATCCTGCTGCACTGTAGAGGTGGAAAGAGGTGAAGTAGATTTGGCAAGTTCACGCAACTGCTTGATAGCAAAATTAGAACCAGAAGTCGGATTTCCTAATATCTTTATAGTCTGCTCTTTTGTTTCCTTGCAAGTTTAATATGAAGTAGACGAGTGACGTAGTTGCCAAAATTTATATTGCAAGCTAAGATAAAAGAAAAACAGAGCCAAGGGTAAGCAATCAGCTTATGCATTCAATAAATATAGACTGGCCTGTCGGTGCCAAGCACAGTCTGTGACACAGCAGTAAATATCTCTGTCGGGTGCCATTGCACACCTAGTTTGTGATTTCAAACAGCCGTTGGTTTTAGGAGGAAGTTAGTTGAGAAAGGGTCTCCCTAGACATCCAGGCTGGCTTCAAACTCATGAACCTCCCACCTAGCCACAGAAGCATTGGGATTATAGGCATGAGCCACCACAACTAAGTTTTTTTTTTTCATATGAAATGTTTCCTGAGAAGAAGAGGCTTGTCTTGTGAGGTGATGTGCTTAGTTCCTAGGTCTAGGCAGGGAATGGAGGTTTGTGTGAGACGGCCTCTTACATCTCCTGGGAGAGCCTTCGTTGCCTGTATGACAGGGTTACAGTAGATTGCATGTGTCCTGAACCAGCCACAGGCTCCCTTTAGAGGTCCTTGGACATTGTGGTGTATCAAGCATGAGACCAGCTGTGTTTGGAAGTGCTGGTAAGGGAAAGGATCAAGCTATAAAGTGCTTGTACTTCACTATACTGGCCACCCAGAACTCAAGAAGAAATACAGACAGTTTTTTAAATTCTGAATCTGTATTAAAGTACAAATTTTCATGCTCTGCTTTTAAAAGTTCAAAGATTGTAGATCTTCCCATATGGAAGTCTCTTATCTTTCAGTCTTCCTGTACAGCAATGTGGTGAGCATTCTCCTGATATTTCCCCCATGATTGTATCAACACATGGCACTTCTTAATAAAAGTGTAATTAGTTTTAGTTAGAAGCATTGTTTTTGTTTTTTTGAATATAATTACCATAAAATACGCTTAGATCACATAGCTTTGAGCATGTGGGTCCAACTATTTGTGCATTCTTATTTTGGAGATTTCAAAAATTTTGAAAAAAAATACATATGAAATAGGTAGCCTAGAAATATTGGGGGAAAAACTAAGAAAAATTTAAGTGTGTCTTGAGTGTATAAAACATCTGTAGGCATAAAGCAAACGTCTACAAAGATAAGAAACTGAAGATATAAAGTTAAAATTTATCAATGCTCGTGCTTATAGCACCCACTCACAGCGGAGACAAATTTGGACAAATTTAACAATGCGATCGGAAGTAACTGTAGTGACACTGTGGTGCTGTGACCAGTCCCGGCCATCTCCTGCGGCTGCTGTGGTCCTCACAGCGTTTGCGAGCTTCTTTAAAATGTGGTGATGCTGAACATCATGTCCGCAGTGCCTTCTGCACTAAGGTGCAAATGATAGCGAGAAATCGCCTCCTCCTCTTGTGGTTTTCTCCATATGGAATACATCTAATATAGGAAAGATGTTAATCGACTGCTCACGTTATTAATAAGGCCTCTGACCAAAAGTGTCTGTGAGAAGTGATGCTAGGGTTGGGAACCAAGAGTTTTTATTCTGTGAATAAACTCTTATTTTATTCTGTGAATGCAAACACTTATGCCTAACCTTGGTGCAGTGAATGACCCAACTTTATTTTCCCACATTACTGTATTATTTATTTTCCCTTACTAGGGATTGAACCCAGGGCTTCATGCACATTAAGTTTGGGCTCTACCACAGAGATACAACCTCAGCTTAGAGAAAATGTGTTTTAAAATTGTTAACGCAGCATTTTGTTATATGCATGTATTTAATTTTAAACAACTGTTTTATTTTTTTTTGTATTTCTAAAACAACAATGCTAGATCAACTTTTAAAGGATTGTAACCTTTGTGTTTACAAGCTAGAGATGTCATGATGTTTGGATCTGAGAGTGCACAAAGCTGTGTGTGTGTGTGTGTGTGTGTGTGTGTGTGTGTGTGTGTTTGTGTGTCTGTGTGTGTGTTGGGGAGAGAAGAACCTAGCTGAGAGGGCTTCTGTACTTAGAAAGTATCTCACAAAATGAGATTGTGATTTCTCCACAGGACACATGTGGCAGTTGGGTCCCACTTGCTGACTTCAGTGCTTTAAAGCAATACCACAGGAGCTAATGGGGGTAATCCTTGCTCTCTAATGATTTCCTTGACTACTCAGATGAAACTTGAACCACAAGTATGCCAGTACCCAATGATACTGTCATGGAGCATTTGGTGGGGAGGAGGAGAGTGGTTTTACTAATGTTTCACAT
The DNA here is from genome assembly GCF_982192425.1 of Myodes glareolus. Taxonomy (NCBI): domain Eukaryota; kingdom Metazoa; phylum Chordata; class Mammalia; order Rodentia; family Cricetidae; genus Myodes; species Myodes glareolus. The sequence continues at coordinate 65,651,922 of NC_142035.1, forward strand.
CCACTTCCCATTTGGGGGCACATATTGCAATGAGAAATTCTGCTGATATAATAAAATGGGAGGCAGAGTTGCCCCCTACTCTCCTTTTGTAAATGTATAAGAAGATGTGCAGCCAGATCATTCTGTTTGCTTGATTTGTTAAGTTCCTAAAAGCACACTACAGAATAAATTAATGTTGTTGATTTATTTTGGCCATAGACTTTACTCTGTAGAACAGTATAATGTTTACAAAGGGAGAATGAGCAGAAAATACAGAGTTTCTCAATTACTCCCCTCCCACCCACAGTTCCTAGTTATTAATATATTACGTTAGTATGATGGATTTCTTCCTGTAATCAGTATTCAAATATAATTATCAACTATTGATCAAAGTTTATTTAGATTTTCTTAGCTTTTAAAGAATGTCCATTTTCTGTCCTAGGATGTATCAAAGGCATCACATCAATTCACTGTGTTTGTTTTTCAAATTATTTATTTTATTTTATCGGCAATGGAGTCTTCTCCCATACAATACATCTCAACCACAGTTTCACGTCCCTTTACTCCTCCCAGCTTGTCCCCAGCACCCCTCTGTTCCAGATCCACTTCCTCTAGAAAGGAGCCGGCCCCCAAGAGACAATGACCAAACACTGTCAAACAAGATACAATAAAACAAGGCAAAAGCCCTCATATTGAGACTGGACGAAGCTATACAACTGACCTTTTTTTTTTTTGTCAAATTAGGAAACATCTGTCAGGTCTGTCAGGCATGCTGTAGAAGGTCCCTGTACTAGAATAAATTTTATGCTTTTCTTATGAACAGACTGGTATTTTAATTTCAGGGAAGAGGATCACACTGTCAATAATTTCGTTTTCATCACCTCCTAGAAGGGCTCATAGTATCACCACGCCAGTGACTGCTGGCCTCTGCCACATGGCTGATGGAGGGCTAGCCAGGCTTCCTGAAGGAAAAGTTACCACCCACTTCCATAATGTCTTCGTTGGCAGTCACCACATGCAGAATGAAATTACAGAGGGAAGAGTTTGTGTTCTATGCCCTGAAGTGTGGGGTATCTGCGCAAACCGTTTGGGAATTTACTCCATGAGAGATTCTCTTCCCTCCCTCTATTGTATTGCTATCAGGATGAACACAGATATTTATTATTTTTTTTTTTACTTTCAGTTATAATTTGTTATAAGCCCCTCTTTCCAGCTGGGGCATTGAGAAATGTTTCACTTTGCTCCTGTGACCTTAAGGAGGACCACATTGACGATGTTCTTGGCATTTCCCTTTATTCTGGCCCTAGGAGATACTTTTCATCCTACATATGTGCTACCTCAGCCTCAGAAACAGCCCTTTATCTAGGTATTTCTGGGTCCTTATTGGAAAATGTTATTAGAAACTAAGCCCAAGACCCTAGGTGGTTATTACTATAGGCATTTTGGTTCTTTTAGGCCTTTTATAAACTATCAAAGAGGAAAGCTATGGGTTTATGTTTCCCTAACATCTACATATATCTATAAGCATATATATCTGTAACAATTCCTATCCGTATTCAATAAAAAGTAAGTCTTTATCTGTATCTCTGACTCTAACACACCATTGCATAGATTGTTCTTACCTTCCCTTGGTTATCTGTAAATTCCACTTAGGCAGTGAGAAAACTTCCCACCATCCGCTATCTACTTTTTTAATTGTTAAATTCCAGTGTTTATAGATCACAATATCAGAATTGCCAACTCATACTCCTATGGGGAACAATTTAATCAACTAGAGTGCAGAGCTTTTCTGCAGTTCTGTGTGCCTTCAGTCGCACAGCCTTTGGTGCCCATATCTCTTAGACAAGCATCCTTTCCTTCTTTCACCAGTGGGGCTGTTTCATACATTTGTAATACAGTTTGATTCTATTGTCATTTTCTTCCTTTTTCCTAAGATTTTGACCGCATGAGTGATTTGTCAAATATATTTACATTGAGGCTTACTGTTTGTGATGTTCGGCATGTTTTGAGAGATTTATAATGTCACACAACTGCTATTACAATATATTGAATATTTCTATCACCCCCAATCTTATCTTCTAGTTCTTCTTTTCCCAGAACCCTTTGAAATCATGGATATTTCCACTGTATTTTGTTTTACTTTTTCCAAAAGGTCAGACTCAGCTACCCAGTGGCCTTTTCAGACTGACTTCTTTTGCTTAGCAATGTGATGTGTGCTCCAGGTTCTTCCACACCTTTTAACACTTTTTTCCTAGATAAGGGTCTAGTAGATTGATATATCACTCTTTTATTTATCCATTTACCCATCATACATTTGTTCCTACTAGTTTTGGCAATTGTAACTAAAGTTATGATTCTGTTAATATACAGATTTTTATATATACCTAAGTCTCTAGTTTAGTTGGTTAAATAGCTAGAAGCATGAATGCCGAATTGCATGGTAGAATATGTTTAATTTTCTAAGAATCTGCCAAACTAATCACCAAAGTTACCCATACCATTTGCATAAAGGCAAGTGATATTGAGCACATTTGATATGCTTCTTAAAAGTTTGTATATCTTCTTTACTGACTTCAGATCTTATCATTGAATCTTAAGAGTTCTTTTTATATTTCAGTCCGGTGTCAGATCCTATATGGAGACCCTTCCCTGCAGATCTTTTATTAGATATGTCTCACAAATATTTTCCCTCATAGGATGACTTGTCTCTTCAACATTGGTTGTTAATTTTTATTGCTGGTAGAGCACACACAGGGTTGAAGCAGCTGCCATAGATAAGATCCATCGTTTTAATTCAAGCCATGCTTTTTCCTCTCTGTCTATCTTAGTACCCACTGGTCTAGATTCACCTCAGGGCTCAGATTTTCTGGAATTTGAAGTCTTCCTTGTTGGCTTAACTGGGGGGAAGCAAAGGGAGAGAGAGGTACTCAGATGCCTGGGGACCTGACTCTGTCTCTTGTCACTAGCATGGCCTTCAATGCTAGTGCTATCCTCTTACTTTGCTTGCTTTGGATGTGGAACTCTATGAGATAATAATGTACAGGGATTTACAAGCAGAAGCTTTAGTGCCAAAATATTTGATGACTCTCAGAGCTTCAGAGTTGGCTGCTATAAGTAGGTTTTCCAGCAAAAGCTTAATCCTTCTTTTGTATACTCTTGGTAGCCTTATAGAGAGTCACTGTTAAAACTGCAACTGGACCTTGTCTAGGAAATAGGATCAAAAAAAAATACAAAGGCTGCATTAAACACTCAACTTTATCGACCTATTTATTAGATGCTATATTAGACTTGGGTGTTGCATCTGGGAAGTCTTGTCTGTAATGTCTTCTGGCATCCATTAGATTAAGTAAAACAGCTTAGAGCAGCAAACCCAGTATTTCAACTTTATCCTTCTTTTCTAAGATATAAATACTTTAAAAAATACTAAACTTGAATTTCAGTGAGAACAGTCTTAGCTATGTGGAAAATAGTGATATGTTGTCATGCTTGATTTTTTTGCCTTAGTAAGATATTTCTATATTATTCTGTTTGCCAGGTGAAAGAATTTGACGGTTTTAAGGAGAAATTATGTTATTTGATCTCTTTATTAAACCAATTGTCCTTTGGTGTATACAGAGGGATATGGGTGGGGCAAGAACAGAATCAGGAAAACATACTAGGGAGTGGCAGAGGAGAGAAGCTTCCAGATGGATTGGGCCAGCTGGGGCACTGGAACTGGAGAGAAGGCTACAGGTTTGACGTGTCTGTGGAGATAGAACTGACTAAACTTGCTTATAGATTAAACCTAACTGCAGGATAGAACAAAATTACCACCAGGATTTACATAAGACCATCCCAGTTTAAAGCGCTGAAAATCGTACAGCCCGGGGATAGATGATTATGCTGTCGAGGGAATATTCACTCTTTCACTCACTCAGGTGTCGAAACTACAAAGCATTCGGGTCTCCCCTTCCTTATTGCTAGGGTTTTGGAGACCCTACTAATGAGCATTTTCACTTCAACTAGAAGAGGACCTAATGGTGATCATGGCATATTTTCTGATAGAGCTGTGACAGATGTTTCAGAGAAACTAATCCTTTGTAAGAATAATACATCCCAACTGATAACAACTGTGTAAAAGAAAGTTCTTGAGGGCTAGGGGAAACTTTATTTCTCTCAAAGAGAAACTAATTCAAGAAGCAGAAAGCCACCGCTTCTCTTATTGGGAAGGTCTCCAATGGAGACATCAATCATTAAAATGCAGACTTCCCAGAATCTAAGAAAAGTTTGACAGGTTCTCCTAACCCCTTTTTGGTGACTCCTTTGACAATACAGTTTGAGCTTGTTCAAAGTGTGATGAGTATTTATTTTCACCAACATGAATGTTCAGCATTCTTTTTTCTCAGAAACAGGTGCCCTTCGTAAGAACGCCTTAGAGATGCACTTAGCCTTGAAGCTGTTCTAAACCGCCCATGGAGAAGCCACATATTAAGATGGTGTTCAGCGTTTGTGTCTCTTTTCTCTTGATTCCGTTTCTTAGAATCCAGTCTGCCTCTCCTTGCCTCTGATATAACATTGTCTCCTATTTGCTTTTTCTTTGTGCATGCTTTACACAGCAGTGAAAACATTTTGACTAATGCCATCTACGAAGCTTTGAACCTACCCATGGGGAAATGTTAAGAGTCTTTTCAGAATCCCTTTGAAACTCACACAAATGAATGCATCTTTACAAAAGAGAAAACTGCGAAGTGTCAAGTATCACTCCAGAGTGCTTCTCTTGACTTTCTTTATTCACAAAGCCAGGCCTTTTATCTATTTTCGCAAACCTGCTCTGGAATTGATTGAATCAGTTTGCTGTGTGTGTGTGTGTGTGTGTGTGTGTGTGTGTGTGTGTGTGTGTGTGTGTGGTGAGAAGCTGTGATGTGTGAGAGGGTTGGGAGCAGGCTTTCACTAACTCCCATATCTCCTCCTCATGAAATCAGGATGTCTTTCTATAAGGGGACGGGTTTTCATGGATGTTCTGGAAGGTTTCACTTTTCCAAATTCCGTATCAAATTACAAGTGAAGAAGTTGACTTTCTTGGCCCGTCTCTGACAAGCTCAGTTTAAAATCACCATTTGGTAGGCCTTCATCCTGAACCCTGCTCACACCATTAGCTGCTTTAGCAGGCTTGTCAAACAAGCATAGAATGATGGGAAATTGAGTTTTCATCACTTAAATTAGAGGATTCTAATTTGAAGTCATTGTTTAGAGGCAAATAGGGATTATGCTTATGATATTAATGAATATGTACTTACTGCCATGTAATGAACCACTGAATAGACTGCTCATAAATCCGAAAAAAAATAATTATTTCTCCCGGTGAATAAATAGGAAAACTGAATCTGGGAAACTGAGGCATATGTTTCAAGGTTTTTGCAGGCTCAAGGTATAAAACACCAGACATAGGTGTGCAAATACTGTGTATATTGCAAACGGAGACATGTTTATCTTCAGACTGTTATGATGTGGGATTCCTCTCTGTGTGCTGTAGATATCATTGGTTAGTAAAGGAACTGCTTTGGGCCTATAGCAGAGCTATAGGGAACAGAGATAGGTGGGGAAAACTAAACTGAATGCTGGGAGAAAGGAGGTGGAGTCAAGGAGAAGCCATGTAGCCCCACCAGAGACGGACACCAGAACTTTAGCCAGTTAGCCACAGGCACGCGGCGATGCACAGATTATTAATAGAGATGGGTTAAATAGATATGTAAGAGTTAGCCAATAAGAAGCTAGAGCTAATGCACCAAGCAGTGATTTAATTAATACAGTTTCTGTGTGATTATTTCAGGACTAAGCGGCCTGCTGCTACACTGGCTGCTACACTGCTATGTAGTTGTTTGAGATAGTCTCGGAGAGTATTTCATGACAACTATGATCTAATCAGTATGTCTAAATCCTGGGCTGCTGGTGTACCACTGTATTCAGTTCCTTGCAGTCCTATTGTCCATTAGGACACCAGAGAGAAGCAGCTGTCTTTCTTCTCTGATCCCTTAGGTTAGGTACAACTGGTGAGTGACACTCACCGCAGGCAGGAAGGACAAAGCTCGGCATTCTTGCTGTCCCTATGCTTCTCAAGTCTCTGAAGCAACACTTGGGACTTTCTATGTTGGAATATGCCATTTATAAAATTTTAAGTGCCTGCTTTATGCAGGAGCCCATAGTAACGGGTGTGAGAAAAACAAAATAAGGCAGCCTTTAACCTTTAATTAGGACATTCAGATGGAGATGCCAAGTATATGGATGTCAGAGTTACCACTGGATGTGAGAGAAAGAGAGGATAATGAATGTAGATTTATAACCCATGCACATAATGAAGTTCTGAGTCTTTGTGAAACAGCATGACTTTTGGAAGGATTCCAGGATTAGGAATGATGTCTGTGATAGAGTCTTATTTTTGCCTCTTACTTGATATTTCCGGCAATCTATATAACCTCTGCAAACCCCTGATCCCTTCTCTCAGAGCAGAATAATTATCATTATTACCACAGCATTATCACAGACTAGCAATAAAGTATGATGACTCGTGTAGAATGTGCTATCAGCGTTTCCCTTGGTGTTGTTATTGTTACCATTATAAGAGAACTCAGAGGAGAGTGAGTGCATGTGTGTTAACCTTACAGTGACAGTGTGCCATTGGAGATGCAGTCTGAGAAGTCAAAGTTTGAGTTTGTGGATCTTTCCCCCACGGACAGATGCAGTATCATACATAGAAGAACTAACAGTAATTGATCACATGTCCAAACTGTATGCAGAAAAAGATTAAGTTGCTAAATTTCTCTGAATCTTGGTTTCTTCCTCAGTAAAGTGGGGATAATTATATACACATCGCATGCTTATTCTGAGAACTAAATGAAGTAATTTCGAGGATTAAATGAGACAAAGATCCAAGAATAGTCTCTGACACATGTTAATGGTTTGAAAAGTTGGCTCCATCGCTGTGGAGAAGCTACTCAGTTCCATGGCTAGCTATCCCCACCACTTGCTTTGACCACTATTTAAGTTTTCTATTCCTATTCTCTCATCTGTATTTGATTCATCATTACGGTGCTTAGCATCCAATACATGATAGGTATTATTAACAAGTTTATATCAAGGTAGTGTGTAGAGAGGAAGTCCATGGGAGCTGAATAGTTTACAGATGGCACTAAATGAGAATTGTCTATCTGTTCTTTCCTCTAGTCAAGATCAGTATCTAGATGGGTAGGGTGCTTCTCACCATTTGCATGAGTCCAACAGAGTCAAAGACAGGAGACCCAGAGAAGACCAGTATACCTGGAACTGCCACAGGTGAACTATTTAGAGAAAAAGATGGAATACAGAAGGATGTTGTAGGACAATGGTCTTTTATACTGTCACCTGCATTATTTTAATAAAACGCTAATTGACCAGTAGTCAGGCAGGAAGTATAGGCAGGGTGACCAGGCACGAAATAGAGGTGGGGTGATGAGAACAGGAGAATTCTGAGACGAGAAAAGAGTCTGTCTGAAGTTGTCACCCAGCCACAGAGGAAGCAAAATGAGAACGGCTCACTGATAAAGGTACCAAGTCATGTGGATAACACAGACAAGAATTATGGACTAATTTAAGATGTAAGAATTAGTAAATAAAAAAAACCTGAGCAACTAGGCCAACTAGTTTATAATTAATGTAAGTCTCTGTGCGTTTCTTTGGGACTAAATGGCTGTGGAAACCTGGCGGGACAGAAACCTCAGTCAACAGAAGGAGAAGCAAAATATAGTTGACTTTACTTCCTCAAAACCCCGAAAAGGAGATAGCCCTTAATTTCACTTACTTGAAAGACTATAATCAAACAAAACATTAAATTTATAGTCTGGGGGATTCATTATCTTCAGTGTGTATTATAGCGACACTGTGGAATAGTAAATACTGTTCATCTAAAGCAATAACTAGAGTGATAACCGCAGTAAGTCGCAGTTCATCAGCACTAACTTACAAAGGCTGCTGTTACGTTTATGTGGATATTCTTCTGTTAGTCATTATTTAAGAAGTGCTAATTTCTTCATTTTGGAGGAACCTTCCTACTAGCTGGTTTGAGAGGATTTTTCGTTTGTAAAAACTTGATAGTGTGATCTCTGAAATTTAAGATGGTGAAATAAACCTCAGGATATGAACCTAAAAACTGGCAAGTATATTGATACTGCCAACCTAATCTGTTTTTAAAGGTATCATTTTAGACCAGATTGGGTAGGTCAGCCTTGACTGAAAGGAGATTTACATTAAAAATGAAAATATTAATCACATCTCATGCTTTCTTGTGATTTATATTAAATATCATCATCTGTGATTCTATTCTCCCAGAACTAGGTGAGCCAGGTCAGGGAAGCCAGGATGACTGATGCTGATGAGGTCGGGTGTGTGTAGCTTATGTGTCAGAATCATAGAAGGATCCTAGAAGTGGAAATCCACAGCCAGGCAGGTCCTCTGAAGAGGCTCCTAAGAGAAGACTAAGAAGCAGGATGAGTACTCGGACACAGGCTCAGATCAAGAGAGTGCACTTCTATATAGGGAATGGAGGGGCAGGAGGTCTTCTGGGTCATTGGAGTCTACTATCATGCTCATTTTTAGTGAAACTTCGAAAAGACAAAGTTTCCTTCTAAGTTCCAGTGAGATTGTTTTTCAGCTACTAATGTTCCAGTTAACATCCCTCTAGTCTGGCATACAGTAAAATTCAGTAAGTCAGAGATAGTAATTGTCATGCTAGAGAAATTCATGGTCAAGTGATATGAGATGGTCTAGCCTGATACTTTCTTGGGAAGGAGAGTTCCCTGTGACTGTCAACTAATTCTCTTAGAACTGGGTGTCATTCTCATTTCTCTATTTTACTTCTTATAGTATTTTATTAATTCTTTGAGATTTCGTAGTATGTATTTTTATCATATCCACCTCCCTCTAACCACTAAGTCCTCCCTTATCCAAACCTGCCCACCTTTTAGCCTCTTCCTAACATGTCTCCTTCTCTTTCCCTCTCTCCTTTAAGTAACTTAATGGGTCCAGTTGTCTTGCCCATATATGCATGATTACAGGGCAATCCGCTGGAATGTGATTGACCTACCAGGGACCACACTCTTAAAGGGAAATGACTCCCTTTCCACAAGAATCTACCAACTGTCAATGACACCTCAGTTAAGGGAGGGGATGTATGAGCCTTTTTTTCCCTGGCTTCTTCTTGTGCATGTTTTGTGGAATCACAAAGCCTCGCATTTCATCCCTGTCTGGAAGACATTGTTTCAATTCTGTCCTCCCCAACTCCTGTCTCTTACCATCAGTCCTTTCTACGTTTAAAATCTACGTTTAAAATCTACGTTTTAAGATGTCTCTGGTTTAAAACTCTTCGCGGCTGTTGTTTTCTTTTTTCTTGAGGGTCTTACTATGTAACCCGCTAGCCTGGAACTCACTATCTAGACAAAGCTGGCTTGTACCCCACAGAAATCCACTTGCCTCTGCCTCCCAAGTGAAAAGCATTGATGTTTAAAGTAAAATATCTAGTTAGACTGGTATCAATACAGGTTTTTTGACTCCATTTAATCTTTCATGATATTTTATAAAGTTTAAAATTACATTAAAAGTCTATAAATATATTATAAAATATAAATCAATTTAGATATATCCTAAGAATTAACCTATGCTTTAACTATAATTTTTTAAAAGAAATTGTATTTTATTTCTTTCTCTTTTAGGCAGCATACAATGGGCTATTGTGACATTTTCACATATATACACCAATATGTTTGTCCTTATTTATCACCCCACTTTCTCCCATGACCCCCTTTCCTCTTTGGTTGGTCTCCTTCCTCTGGTTATACACACAGAGTGGCAGACATAAGTCTTACAATAGCCCTAATTTTAGATTTTTTAAACTGGTGGCAATAGAAGTTGACATTCCCACCAACAGTGTAAAAGTTCTTTTTTTCCCCCACATTTTTGCCAGCAGTTGTTTCTTATTTTCTTAATTGTAGTCATTCTAATTGGGGTGAGAGGGAATCTCAGTGTAGTTTTAATATGAATTTCTCTGAGAGCTAAAAATATTCTTTCATTAATTTTTAAAGGCAATCAACTGATCATGCTAGTGTTTGCCTGTTACCCCAGCACTCAGGAGGGAGAAGCAGGAAAATCAGAAGGTCAAGGTCATATTAGACTACAATTGAGTCTGAGGCTACTGTGGCTACCTGAGATCCTATAAGAAGAAAGAGGAGGAGGAGGAGTAAGAGGAGGAGGAGGAGGAGGAGGAGGAAGGGGAAGGGGAAGAGGAAGGGGAAGAGGAAGGGGAAGAAGAAGAAGAAGAAGAAGAAGAAGAAGAAGAAGAAGAAGAAGAAGAAGAAGAAGAAGAAGAAGAAGAAGAAGAAGAAGAAGAAGAAGAAGAAAACAGTGGCAGTTAAAACAAAACAAAACAGACAGGGCAACCTGCTATGTTACCAGCAATGATCAGTGAATCTAATAATGTTTAAAATGTTATTTTGTGTGTGCTGAGATTGAACCGAAATACGTGTGCATTCTAGGTAGGTACATGCTCTGCCACTGAGCTACATTCCTATAAGCTCTGTTGGGTAAGAATTATTTTGTGTGAATGGAATTGGACCAGAAAGAATAGTTTCTATGTTCAAAACCTTTGCACACAAAGATAGTCTGTAAGTACACTTGAAATTGCCGAGATGAAGGCAACCTACCCGCCTTTACAGACTGTTTCAAGGACCTTCCTTCAGCTCTTGCTAATCTTTTCCATGCTGTAATAATTGAGATTATTGAACAGTGTGGAGTCAAACGTGTGGACATATGCTGTGAACCTTGATTTTCTCCTTGGTGAAAAAAATTTAACAAAATGTCAGTATCATAGATAAGAAGCTTGCAGGTCTCCTAAAGGCATTTGGTAAAATGTAGGCTTGGGCCTTGTGTTGTTTACTCAGCCCACTGGGGCACTGTCGTTCACTTGTGATCCCAGAATCCAGCATCAAGAAAGCAAAGGAGCATTTCCCATTGTTACATTCTCACCGCTTCTGTTGGGCTTGCTTGGGACCTGTTTGATAGTGTCTAGCTGACCCATAAAGACAGGGCTTTAGACAAGACAGAATGCACCAAACTCAGCTCCGTTTCCAAATATAGAACACTTTGCTGTGCTGCTGTGGAGTGGGTTGTAGAAACGCTGACTGGCTACGCTTCAGTACTACCTTCCACGGAGCATTGGTCCCTAATGCCTGGCCTGGGAGTCTAATTCTTACCATGTTTCTACTTAGCATCCTTTGGCATCTGTTGAGATAAGAATAACAGTGATATTTTAAAAAATCAGGAATTTTAAAAATTTGTTTCATTTTAATTTTTACTCTTTGTTAATTTATATGAATTTGTTTTATTTTTATATGTATGGGTGTCTTGTCTGCACACATGTTTGCATGCTTGTACACCACTTGAGTGCACAAAGAGAATAGGAGAGGCCATCAAGTCCTTTGGAACTGGACTTGCAGATGGTGGTAAACTGTCTTGCTGGTCCTGGGAATGTAGGCTGGGTCCTCTGGAAGAGCAGCCAACTCTCTCAACTGCTAAGGCATCTCTCCAACCCCCCTTAGATGCTTTTTCTTCTCACACAGTTTTTACCATCTTAGCAGCAGTTAGACTTGTCAATATGAAGCCCACCTATACCTTCAAATATAAAGCTTACTGATACCCTCAAATATGATACTCACTCATGCTTCCCAAATATGAAGTCTGCCAATACACCCAAATAATATGAAGTCCACTGATATTCCCAAATATGAAGCCCTTTCATGATTCCCAAATAAAATCAGCAAACTTTTTCATTGTTCTGAGTGAGATGAAGGTTCTAACATCAGAGAGGAAAGATGTAGGGCTGTTGATTAGCTGCATATGCCATGCATTTGTTTCTAAACTCTTTCCTCTCTCCCTTCCTTCCTCCCTTCTTTCTTAATGCCCCACACTGCTATTTTTTTGAGACAGGCAGGCCCCCAAATCTCTATTTTGTCACGAATGACCCTCCTGCCTTTCCTTCCCAAGTTCTGGGAATTTTAGGTGTGTGCCATGTGTTCAACATATTCTGTTTTCTTCAGAATATTCTAAGACCTTTGCTAAGCACTGTTTCAGTTACTGACTGTATTCTAAGCATGGTTCAGCCTGATAAGTTCCAGCAGAGGTAGAAATCTGCAAGACTGGTGTTACCACCAAGAGGAGAGTGATTTCTCACCTGCCCCTTTCCACTTCATTCTTAGGTGCCACCCTCTCTCCAGTCCGGGCAGTTGTTCTACTTTCTGTCACTTTGGACTGATGTGTCTTGTATCTGGCTAATTTTATCCAGTGTATTTTGGGATCACCTCTCAAGACTTTCTGCCACTGGTTCACTCTGTTTTCTTATTTTGCATCCTTGCATTGCATAAGACTGCCAGTTCGCCTGTGGATGGATACTTGGGTTGTTCGAGTTTGGGTTTATGATGAATAAAGTGGCCATAAGCATTTATGTACAAGCCTTTTTCAGGGAGAGGTATGTATTAGTTCCTCTTTAGTTATTATCTAAGAGTAGCAATGCATGAACCAACTTTCCAGTGGGGATTTACCAAGAGCATAAAGCCATAAAGTGGTAGAGCCATGAGCCATGCTTTATGTATGGGTGGATGAACTCTAAATGCCTGGATTTAGTTTTGTTTCTATAACTCAAAGGAGCCAAGGAGCTTCTTGAGGGACACCCACCTCACAGGGCCTACCCTCTGTTCTTGGAGATAGATCAATAGTCCGGGGTCTGAGCAGATGTCACACACCCGCTTCCCCTTGATTCAAATATCTCCCCTAAGCACTTAGCAGTGCCTGCCTTAAGACTGATGCTGCTGCTGCAGCTTTTCACATGGCATTCTCCTCTTTAGCTATGGTGCTGTGTAGCAGGGGTCACATTGATCATCTTGGATGCAGGTTATCAGCTTCATAGTGACCGCTCTGCTACTTCACTTTCCATGGATACGGTCAGAAAGGAACACTAGGTTCCAGTTTTCCTTGGTGAAGAACTTCTCTTCTCTCTCACCTGGGCCTGGTACTTAGTAAATATATGAAACAGGATGATTACAAAGTGTGTGCCCTCAGCAAACTGTAGAACAACTGGAATGATAGTGTACATCATTGGTGTTTGGTGATACAATGAAGGCACGCTAGTATAGCTTTTAATTATTTTTTAATGTTCTAGGTAAAACCATTTGCCCATGCATGGCTTCTCCATTCTTGCAATGTAGCTAATACGTGGAAACTGAGCACACTTCAGGTTCCCTGACCTCTAGCAACATGATAAACATAAGATTTGAACCAAGCAAGCAGCAGCAAGGGCTTGTTTCAATGTGACGATCAGACCCAGCTCCCCCAACCCCTCAAAGAGCCCTTTGTTTCGTGTTTTCCCCTTCCAGAGTAGAAACAGCTTGGCCAGTGTATGAAGGGCTGGTGCCAAACCACTGTGTGAGAAATAACCTTGTGGCATTTTAAAAACAGATTTCCAGGATCTACTCACGGTGAAGTAGAGCTGACTTGTCTGGCCTGTAGCTGAGACAGCCGCATGTCAGGTATCCTCAGATCTGGTGCAGGCTGTCAAAGAACTGAACTCTGCAAAGAACAATGGAAGCCTGCCATTCTCTCTTTGAACAGAGATCACTAGAAGCCCATGAAGGTGGCTGACAAGAATCGAGCTGGAGTTGCTTGGGTTCTGGGGCCGAGCCATCCAGCTGCAGCCACACCTGGCTCTCTTCAGAATGATCTTCACAGAATCCCGCAGGAGGAGAATGTGACAGGTTAATGTGTTATTTATTACACATCATTCTTGCCTCCTGCAGCATGTCCCTCCCTGTACTGTTGTACCAAAGGCTCTGCAGCTCTTATATAAAAACTCCTGATCGGATTGTGTTATTACCTTTACTGTTTGGTATTTTGGGCTTTTATCCTCTTTCCTGTGTTACAAAGTGAACCACCAGCTGATCTCCCATCTCTCCGACTGCACAGGCTTATTCTGAGAATTAAGTGGACAAACGTGTGTTGCGGTATTTAGAAGAGAGCCCGGCATCCAGCAATCACTCAGTACAGTTTAACCATCATTATTTCCACCACCATCATCATCGTTATCGTCTCACAAATACGAACCTGCACATTTGTATAAATATGCACCTATGTTTAGTCTTCTGTCCAGATGCCTGACGTGGCTCCCCACATCCTATGTAATGAGATCTGAACAATAGCCCAGCATGCATAGCAGCCCTAGGCTTCCTGGTTCATCTGAGTGTTCTTTCCTCCATAGTGTTAGAAGTGAGCAGAAATGCTCCCGGTTCCCTCCTAGTCTCCTCCATGACTTTTCTTACCCTGAGCTTCATGGTGAAAGAACTCTATGTACCGTCACCATCCTCCAGTACCGAGCCCAGGCAATGTGAACATTTTCCTCCAGTGAATATAGGGTTTTCCGTGTAATTCATTCAATACCTTATGATTTCTGCCAAGCTCTTCCCTGTGATAAAAATCAGCCATGTTCGAGTCTTTCTTCCCTTGCCAGAGAATACACACAGTGCCCTGCACACACACGCCTATAATCGATTCCATCCTTGTACCTTTACCCTGTTCTAACTTGTCCCTCCTCAGTACAGTGGCCTGCCTGTGAGACTATCACCTTACACACTGATTAATGCATTAATAAAAATAAGAGTGTCATGTAGACCAGTCAGCCCTAGGCAAAGAAAAAATAGAGAGCCTCTGTGGTCGGTGCCTTCTCTTGTCATATCTCTTCATCTTTTCCCAAGTCTATAAACTTCCCATCTTAGCCTCCTTTCCATCCATTAAAAATACCTTGGCTCACTGTTGTGTCATTGACCCATTGACATTCAATGACCAATTTTTTGTGAGTATGCTACAGGTTGATAATACCTTAAGAACCCCCTCTCCCATTTTTCACAATCATTGCCTTAAATACCCATTTCGTATAGGGAATGCTCTTTGCCAGGAGATTTGAGCACGAACCACAGAACTCCAGGGATGCGGCAGGAGTTACTGTGAATCTTCAAATTCCTATGTGTGTGAAGGAGCATGTTCAGAACAGTGTGCAATAACAATTACCAAGGTGGCTGTGGGTTCACATCAAGTGACGCTTGTCAAAAATATTGTCAACACTAAAAGGCATTTTGTGTCAGCTGCAGATGAGAATGGCAGGAAAAGGCATTTAGGTAGCTTCCTTCTCGGGCTAGTTCTTGTCTTTGTTCTGAGATTGAGAGAGTGAACTCTAATTAGCAACAAGGACTCTAAAGCTCATATCTCTAGATATAGAAGAATTTTATCCCATGGAAGCAAGAGACAGTCATAAACATCACCAGGTTTGCGACCAAATCTTTAAAGAGATAGAATGAGGAAGGTATTTATGACAAATGAAGTGGTGACAAAGGGGTGAAGGAGGAGGGAAGGCGTTGCTGACTAAATGATAAAGCAGACTATAAAGACTTTTAAATAGTGAATTCTTCTACAGTTCCAAGCGAGACTGTAGTACAGATGACGAACACAGTAGTGCGAACATTAGCAAAACACTGGGAAACCCAGGAGTTTTGAAGCTCAGCAGAAGTGAAAGCAGTGCAGCTCTCCTGCTACCAGAAGAGTCAACAACGTGGTTGCATAAACAAGGCCGAAAAGATGACAGCACCAATTGACATGCCAAGGTAGATGGAGGACTTCTCACGGGCCTTCACTCCTAGAAGAAGAGCTATGGGCAATTGATGTCACTCGTGTAGTGTATCTGTGTGTGTGTGTATGTGTGTGTGTTTGGGTGTCAATTATAATTAAAGAACAAGAAGACATGGTTTGAGGCTGAGTGGGAGGAATATAGGAGGAATTGGAGGGAGGAGAGAGAAGTAGAGAATGATGTAAATGTAGCACTCATATATAAACTTACTATAAAAAATAATTTTAAAAAGCAAATAAAACACCAAAGGCAGTCATTTTACCCACTACTCAACAGAGTAACTGTAGCTAACAATTTTGTATTGTGTATTTAAAATTTTCTCAGAGGCTATATCTTATGTTAAATATTCTTACTGTAAGATGAATTGATAATGATATAAATAGTAATAAAGAAGGCAGAAAGAAATTTTGAATATGTCTGTAACCTTGATTGTGGTGAGTAGTTTTATTGGTATATAATTCATTCAAATTCTTTAACTTGCCTATATCAAATATATAAATTATAACTATAGTTTACTATAACTATTTAGTAACTATAGTTATATAGTTATATAGCAAACTATAACTCGATAAAATGTTTTTTTAAATGTTAGGGATATTCGATCATATTGTGAACCCCAAGTTTGCCTTTGCATTAATTAAATAAAATTAATCTTGGGTCAGGAGGCTGTATTAGCAGCTAGTTGACATAAAATAATCATAGAGCCTCAGAGAGCTTCCCGTAGATAGTCACAGGGAGTAGTAGGGTGGGGTTTGGATTGCCGTGGATGTCAGCAAGGAGAGTTAGCTAGTGGCTAGTCAGCCTCTCTGAGTTTGCACGTTTTCATCCCAGCCTTTGAATCTCAAGTCTTGATCATAATTAGAATGATAGAGATTTAGTTAAAGTTACCATTTGTGGCAGCGAAGGGTCAGTACCCGAGCAGCCAGGCTGCTGTTCGAGAAGCAGGCTGGTAACCGGGGAGTGGCAGTGGCTGGCTGAGATAGCAGTAGATTAAGGAACGGTCACTATGCCAAAGTGCAAATAACACAGGTTTTGTTTTTTAAATTATTTTGTCAGCATTTTTCAGCTTAAATATTGGAAGAGTGTTTTACCTGTGTGTCTGCAGGACAAAGGACACTACAAGTTCCTCCTGAAAGCATTATGAACCAAATTTAAAAATGTGAACCGAGTGATCGTAGAGCTGTACTCAGTAACCAGTGCCCGTAATCAAGACACTGACTCCTTATTAGCAAGCACACAAAGTGCACACGAGCAGGGATTTGGTCAGCTTCGCACAGTTCCTGCATTATCATTTATTATTATCAATTATTATCATTATTCATTCATAGTAGGTGACTGCCAGATGAGTCCATGGATTAAACACTTGGACAGTTGTTTATCGACAGCCCAGTTTATGTGTTATTCTTTCGTCATTCACGTTCAACAATTTTATCACTGAATTTGGTTAATTTGAAAAACAAGTACTTATAAAATTTTTGAACATATCAATTGACAAAGTGAAAGAAGTGCCAAGACAGGCACAATGGACCTCACACCAGAGGATGGATGTTAGCAGGAGTAACCATGGGGCACAGCACTCATTTCAAAGACTAGGTGAGCCAGCAGCAGTGCTCCCTGTGAGTGAGACTGGGGATTTTTGAATTGACAGTAAACTTAATAGGAGCTAAGTGAATGGCATGTCTGTGGAGAATCCTGTGAACTTCATATGCACCATGATAATGACATACCAGAGCGGGAGCCTCCTACGTAAGTGACCGAGGACAGTAAGCGGACTGGATAGCATGTACCCGGCCGAACCATAGGACCCATGATAGCATGGAGCCTGGAAACTTGACAGATGGCTTTAACTCTTCAAAACACATGTGAATTTTGTTACAGATAAGAACCTTGTATACAAGGCCCTAGTGGGGAACAAGGAAACCCATCAATATAAAGTGAGTGAGAGGGATTTGAGCCCAACTAGTGAAGGACTTTCTAAACTCTAAGACGGAAGGGAATATGGCGGAGGAAATAGGTCTCCCTCTCTGCAGAGATGCAAGGATGGCTCCGAGTGTGTCTGTCATCAGTGGATCCCGTCTAGAACTTACTCTAACACTGTATCCATCCGCTTGTTTAGTGCCACTAAAGACACAACGGATGCTTTAGGAGCTATGGAAACTGAAGAACAAAATACTGTTGTAGTTTCTGATAGTAAATTACTCTCGGTCGCCTGAGGCTATGATAATGCCTGGTGGTTGTGTCGTTAACTCAGAAACCGTGAAGTTTATTGCCAGATGTTAAATGTTGTCACATGTTTCTGGAAAATATGTTTAAGGGGTATGAAGCAAATAAACAACTACCCCCATATTTGTAGAGACCTCAGCTCCATTTTTCTTTTATTATCCCTCTTCTTTTCTCCCCCTCTCTACTCTTTCCTTTTTATGCCCAGATACGAGAAGGACTTGCTGAATCATCATCATCATCATCATCACTTATTATCTGATCAAGTTCTCACTGTATAGCCTGTTGCCTAGAATTCACTATGTAGACCTTGCTGGCCTTGAACTTACAGAGATTCGCCTGCCTCTGCCTCCCAAGTGTAGACATGCAGCACCATGTCTGGTAGTTCCTGGATGTTTTCTTGTTTTTACAGAGTTGGCTGGGTGCAAATGATGGGTAAGTTAGACTGAATTAATGGAAGCATCAAAAAGGACACACATACACAGACCAACTTCACAGTGGACAAAAGATAGCACCTGAGCAAGAATCTGGTGCAGGCTTTGGCTAGGGGAAGACAATTGAGAAGCAACCTTCAGTGCCTGGACATGAGGCTTCCTAAGAAAGGAGTTCTTGGGAAGTTACACCCTGTTTTTAAAACCTGAGAAAACAGTAATGTCATCTCTAATATACAAATACAATAATAGAGGTGACACATTCTGAGCGGCTTCCATCTCTCTGGACAAGTGTCAGTGGAGGTGCTGGCTGAGGCAGCGATATCACCGTCTTCTCTGTTCGCAGAGTCTCTGTATTACAAGGGACTTCTCAGGTTTGCCATCCAGCCTTGTTCCTTATATGGTCAAATCACCACCCCCTTTAGAAAAACCAGCCTAGCTACCAATTCAGAGAAAAAAAATAAGGACGTGGAATGAAGAAGAGATAAACTCCTATTGATTTCTGCATTGCTGTAGCTCATCCAAATGTGTGACACTGGACTTGATTCTGAGTTTGGCAGTTTGAGAGTGTTCTGTTTCCCCGATTAGAGCATTTCTCTGCCCCGAGGCCTGTCTCACTACTTTATTTCTCTTAATATCTTCAGGTTTTGGCTTTCAGCTCTCCCCTGCTGACTTGTGTGTCCCACATTTATGCTGGATTTTCCTTTGGGATCTTCCTGAGGTCTTTCTGAGACCACAGGAGGGTGGTGAGATGAACAGGTAGTCTTACTGGTTTCTCATGGGCAAAATTTAATTTGGTGGTGATGTTCAACTGAGAAGTCAGCTCAGGTCAAGTCTTTGCTGCACAGGCATAAGGGCCTCAGTTTGACCCCCAAATCCTCAGTTTAAAAAGTAAACAAAAATGCTCTCTGGCCTCTACACACACACACACACACACACACACACACACACACACACACGAACCTCCTTACCTACTATTTCCCAGAACCTATCTCTTTTACCTTCTGTCCACAGAGCCAGAAATGGAAGAAGCCTCTTCCATAGAGTGGGTTCTAATGCTCTGAAGTCTGTGAAACAAGCCTCCTGGCCCTCATAGTAAATCTGGAAGACAGGAAGGGGGTGGATCCACCTCAGAACTCCAGGATGTGTAGGCATTCTCAGGGACACTGCTGACGATGTGGAAGGGCCCCTGCACTCTAAAACCCATATTACCAGAAAAGCTTGGCTAGTCTGCTTAATTATATAACACGGACTGTTGAAGCCCAGACAGAATTTAGCATATCAGAACTATATAAGGCCACTTGCTATTGACAATGCTTCTATGGTCCTCCTGTTTTCAGGAAAGGAAACTGAATCAACAGAGTATTAGGTCATTTGCTAAGTCACACACTTAGAAGGTGTCATAGCCAGACAGGCTGACTCGAAGACCAGATCCTGGTCACTATGCTCTGTTGTCCCAGGCTATCCCTTACTGGCTACTTCAAGCACTTGTATTTGCTGTTCTGTGTCTTTGTTCGGCTTCCAGTCCTCAGGTGGTCTTGGTCCTCATTTTGCTCCTAGAGAATGTTCCTTAAGATTCCCCAGCTGAGCTCTCATGCTGCCTCCATTCACTGAGCTCACCTTTTCCTTCTGTCCAGGACACTCTCTCTACCCCCATGCTCCAGGGGTGTTTTCATCAAAGCATGCTGTCTCTCCTTTGTGGGGCTCATACTCTCCCTCCCTTTCCCTCTCTGTCTCGTTCTCTGTCCTATTTCTGTATTGTTTCTAACCATTTACCCTTCTAATTTGTCAGCTATTGTTCAAGTCCTCCCATTATCAAGTCTTTCCTTAGCTCTGGATCCACAACACCTCTCACACAGCTTGAACTGAACTATTTTTGAATGTATAAATAAATAAATGAAGAGATGTTTGTACCTTTCCGTCAGTAGCTGTCACATCATGCCTTACGTTTTAGTTCTTTGCAACACCTTTCTCTGACAGTCTTGATTACAAACCTTGTGGAATCTAAGGTTTATACTACAGACAGCATTTTATTCATCTTAGAATCCATCCCCTGCTTAATATAGCATGCTTGGTACTTAGAGGGTGTGCCCCAGTACGTGCTTGCTCTCTGGAATTGAAGGGGCCTCATGAACTAGAAGCCATCACACTGCCACTTATTTGAATGTTACTGTGTTGCTAACAAGTGTTTGAAAATGATTCTCTTTCTTCCTGTAGGAGTCTTGATACCATGGCAACCACATTGGTTTGATTTTGGAAGCATATCTCAGAACTGAAGGCTTTTCCTTCTACCTGCTGCTATAACAACCAAGGGCATGGGCATTTTCCCCCAAAAGGCTATTGTTTCCATCTGAGCAGATTTAAGGAGGTACAGCCCTCCATCCATCCCATGCTCCCTAACATGGTTTCTGCCCTCACTACCTACCCCCACCTCACGCAGGTCTTCATGGTTATTTTGAGGTCTGAAATCATGATCTCATCAACTCACCTGCAATCGCTTCTTTGTCACCCCCTCCCATGGGTTCAGATCTCTGAAGTCCAGGATGCCAGGACCAGACATGCTGACCAGACAATGTACCGAGTTGCACTGTTCACACAGCCAACATCTTATTCCGGCCATGGCTGATACTAAAATGCTGACACTGTGCTTGCTCTTGGTCTCATCCTTCATGCAAGGGATCACTGTCACGACCCAGGGTAAAATGAATTTATTGAACGTGGAATGTGTTCCCAGGCTTTCATTTTACAGTTACGTATTTTATGGGAAATGTCATGCCACAATGCTGGCAGCTCTGATGCAAGAAGAGCAAGGCTGTGAGCCAAGCCGGGTAACGTCACACAAGGCATTTGGAGAGGTGAAACAGGACCAAAGTCAGCATCAAAGCTGAGGCGGCTTTACGGCAACGCTAGGCAAACAGGGCAGACAGACATAAGACTCTGGAAGTGACAATAACTCATAGCTACAGCAGGTGATATTCCAGATGGGGCTTTGCCATAGAATCTATATTTTGGGGTGATAAAGATCCTTTCATATGGATGTTGTGTGTCAATAATTTTGCCCTGTTTTTGTCTCCTCATTGACATCAAGAAGATTTATTGGCATGTAGATGGTAGACAGACAGCAAGCATTTGGTAAAATGATTAGATACAGAAAAGAAATTTTTAATTTAATATTTATTTGGTATTTTTTTTTAGCAAAAGCATTCACAGCAGCACCAGGCAAGGGAATCCTATCTTTCTTCTGGGAAACAACAATTGATTTCCCACCTGGGATAACCCAAGGCTGGAAACGCTGCAAATTCCAAGAAGTAGCGCTGGGATTCTAGACTGCTGCTGACTCCAGGACTTCCTGTAAGATACACTTTTGGAGAGAGAGTGATCTGAGCCAGCGGTGATGGCTAGCACTGCGGGAGCTCTGGGCATTATCCAGTTTAACATTCAGCTAGGATCCCAAGTTCCAGAGGGCTTCATTCTAAGCTGCTTACGCCAGTCAACTGGGCATTTGCTTTCATGAGCTGGTCTGTAAATGATGCCTTTGGGATGTACTTCTTGGTACTCACCGTGCATGTGCCAGGCCCTGTACTAGCTGCTGTGCATGAGTCATCGGGTCGTTCCAGCTGTGCAGTCAAACAGATACTACCGCTATTCCCAACCTAACGATGAAACTTTGGCTTTGGTAGTGTCATGCTTGGCTCATGAAACTTTAATTTATCATGTCCAGTCTCTACGCCTGCTTCAGAGCCATTAGAATTTTAATTTAGTGCGCACGACAGTAGACATCCTGGTGTTGCTCCTTGGTTCATGTTTTTCTGGGTGCCTTATTCTGGATTATTGACTGAATAACTGCCCAGGCTTCTTGGTACCCTATTTCCAGTTCTACTATCAGTGAACTGTGTGAGTGCTCATTTCATTTCGAGTTAGGTATCTGGTAATCATGTAAACAACCTTCTTCTTTGTTGTAGAACTTGGTTCTCCTAGCAAAATAGCTGTCATCTTTATTCATCAAATCAGCTGGGCCTGCTTGCTAGTATTAATCAAGATGGGACTTATGGACTATTGATATTCCCTCACAGAAGGATGGAAATGGGGCGGTCCTTGTAGCCTCATCTGAGCAGCCAGTCATTCCTCCCAGTCATTTATGTGCAGTTATTCCCTATGACCCACTTAGCCTCATGTCTGGGGAGGGAGATAGAGTATACAGACTGATATAAACTAACAGAGAGGGGCTCCATCTACAGAAAAAGAAATCCATCGTTTGTGCTAGGTGTAGACTTTGTGGTGTGGTGTCTTTGAGTTCATCCCTGCTCTTGCCAGTAACCTTTCACCTGTGCCTATAAGCGAGACTAACCAATTCATTGGTTCCCCAGGTAAACCTTGGTAGACAAGAACTTACGAGAACTTGGTTAGTTATTGGGACCTGATGAGGAGGAGCTAGAGTGGTGCGGGAGAATTATCTGTATTCTGTCAATCATGTATTTTATTAAAACGCTGATTGGCCAGGCAGGAAGTATAGGTGGGTCAACCAGACAGGAAGTAAAGGCGGGGCGATGAGAACAGGAATATTCTGGGAAGCAGGAAGCTCCCTCTGCCATTCCTGTGCAGACCACCGAAGCAGCAACATGTGAGCTGACAACTGAAAAGGGTACCAAGCCATATGGCTAACATAGACAAAAATTATGGGTTACCCTAAGATGTAAGAATTAGTTAATCTGTTTATAACCTAATGTAGACTCTGTGATTTCTTTGGGACTTGCCAGCTGTGGGGTGCCTGGCCAGGACAGATACCCCAACAAACTGGCCCTCATGTTACACTAGAGGTTGTTTATGCCTCCCCAGTGCCTTCCCCATCCAAGGAATTGTCACAACACCCTTCTTTTCACTCGAATTCACCAAAAAGCATCTGTATGTGTCTGATCGTGCCCAGCCAATCTTAGTATCTGCCTCTCTTTTAGGGCTCTATCTCCATGTGTGACTGCAAGAGATTTTTCTCTCATTGCTGTTTTCCTTTTTTAAAAACCATGACTATATATGTGCAAGGGGAAAATGATAATGGGATAGATTTATTTCTAGTTCACCTATTAAGTCACGCACTACTGTGATCCAGATTTCTTTATTTCTAAAATGGGGTAAACCCTACTTCAAAGGTTTATTGCAAGATTTAAATGCAATAACATGTGCAAAATGTCTGACGTGGTAAATGATAAACCCAGTTTAAGAAAAATCAGGAGTGGTGGGTGATAGCCTCATGCATGGATTCTTATGTATTTCTAGGCATTTTTCAACACTGTAACAATATCTACTTTGGTTTTTGTGGTTTTGTGGTTTTTATTTGCCTATAGCAAATTTTCAAGAGGTGACTTGACTTTCATATTCTTGCATATTTTAAACTGCATATAATACTAGGTAAAGGCATCATAACACTTTGCTTACTCCAGGTCAACAACAGCCAAATTTGGGTGCCTTCAAATTGACCCACAGTGACTGACTTGAGGATCTTGGGAAGAAGCAGCTGTGAATGACAAGGTGGAGATCGGTCTCACTTGTCTTAGTTACTGTATTTATGTGCAAGTGTAATTGGTTTCATGGAGAGTGTCGCAGGCAGAGCTGGGCTCATGACTTCTTCAAGACGGTCCAGGCCATCCCTGTGCTCTCTGGGCAGTATGTTAGCAGGAAGGGGCCCACATGGTTACAGCAGCCCTACTAGACTAATTTATCAGCACCTTTAATAGCATAGGAGGCTGAAAACACATCATTTCCTTAACTGATAGCCAAGAGTTCCGACTTTACAACCTTCCCAGTACAATCCATGTCTCAGGGGATGCAGCCAGCAACCATTTCACAGCAAGTGATGTGATCTTACGGTGTCTGCTTCTGACTCGGAACCGAGTGTGTCAGACCTGACTCATGCCTTTCTCTAGTGGCTGCCAACATTGTAGCATTCTGTAAAAATACATGAGGAACAAAATGGAAAGTAAAAAATTCTCTTAAATGTGCCATAGTAGGAATAGAGAGTCAGAGACAAAGAAGCACAATAAACAATTGAGATGCATACGTTATGGTGAATTGTTGAGACGATAGAAAACTTGCAAAATTTCTCTAAGCTCCAGTTTCTGTCCTATAAAATGGGGAACATCTACAGTAAGGGATTGCTCAAATTTTTAAGTTATAACACACACATATTACTTAGAATGCTGCTTTTGGTGTAGAGTTGCAATGTACATGGTAATCGCTAGTACTGCTGTTGCTGAGTTTTCAGTAGTCGGGGTGAAGAAAGGAGGTGATTCTGCCCATCATCTGGCAGGCAGGCGGTCAACTGGCACAGGTTCATCCTACAAGACGGCGAGAGACTGGAGAAAGCCTTATAACTGCTTCAGAGAAGAAAAATCAGCCAGATAAGCTCGAGGAAAAACATAACAGGAGAGTGGCTGATTCTGTGTGAAATGAGAAAAGCACATCGAGACTGTGCAGAATACAGGCAAGCCATGCTGTGCGCTGTGCACCGTGCGCTGGAGTGTGACTGGCGTTGATAGGGCCCTCATCACACCAGGTGGAGGAGTCACTGAGGTTTATTGACATGTGCTTTTCTTCAAGTACAGCTCAGTGTATTCAAGTGTACAGTTTGGTGGTGTATGATAATTGGACACACCTGTGCAGCGTGCACGCCTACACGCGCGCGCACACACACACACACACACACACACACACACACACACACACACATGCACGCACCACATCACATAATTTGGACATAGAACATTTCTGTAAATGTTGAAAAGTCCTTGTTTCCCCCCTTCCTGCCCTGGAGAATGCTCATTCTGATTTCCAACACCACAATTTTACCTGGTTGGGCACTTTATACAGATAGAGCCATCCCTGTGGACTTCCATGTGTCAGAATTCTCTTATTCAGGTTCAGGTGTCTAGATTTTTCCATTTAATTATTTTGTGGGTGTAGAGGTGTGCACATGCCAAGATGCAGGTGTATGGATCTCAAAGGACAACTTGCAGGTGTCTGTTCTCGCCTCTCCCCCGTGTGGGTTCCAAGTTGTCAGGCTCGACAACCAAGTCGCTTATCTGCTGCACCATCTCCTCAGCCCCAGGCACCTGCTTCTAAGATCATCCATAACAGTGGGTGTGTTCATTGTTTATTTCCTCCTACCGTCGAGTCCTATTTTTATATGGTACTTATCTGTTCTCCTCTGATGGACTTTTGGGGTTTCTGGTTTGTGACTGTCGTGAATAGGGAGGGATACTCTAGACATTCTTGAGTAAGTCTTTGTGGGTGTGTTTCATTTCTCGTGGGATAACCTTCAAAAGTACCCTGAACTGAGGCATGGAAGAAGGCCTTCGTATCTATAATTTGACTAGTTACTGAATGTAATCTATCTTGGGTAAGGTAAATGTCCTTTGAGGGGAGAAACGTCTGGAGACGGGGGCTCAGAGGTGGGACACTCTAGCCACAAACCGCGGATGGAGTAATGAGGGTCTCATTCTAAAGCGGACCTGGTGAAGCGTCACAGATTCTACTATAACCATCTAGGACCCTTCTTAAGATCAGGATTTTGCCTATGTTCTCATTTACGTCAATGTTCTATCTCAAATTTATTATTGTGCATGAAGTGGGTTGTCTGTGGAAGTTCATTTGTGCATAAAGATCCTCATTTTCTGTAGCTCCAGTTGTTAAAAGACCTGCCTCTCCCTACTGAATTCCTGGGAACTTTCGTTGAAAATCAATTTACCACATATGTGTGGGCCTATTTTTGGCTCCATTCTGTTTCATTGATCTATTTATCCTCACGTGAAGCTGTTTTGAACAAAATCCAGCAGAAACAAAATAACCCCTTGTGGTCGGGAAGGTAATTTTCCAGCTTGAGGACTAGAGGAAAGTAGCATATAGCTAGCTTACGGTTCGCTTTAGAAGCATAAAATAGTGGCACCTCATAGCTAAAGCCTGAGGTAAATTGGATGGCATATGCTCAGAATTAGTAAGGCTATGCTAACAAACCAGTCCTGAAATCTCAGTGATTTGCCTGAAGAGATATTTACTACTTAGTAACATCGCTCTTAATGTGATGTATTCCCTAAGCCATGACTCAGACACCCTGGCTGGTTCCATCTTAAATGCATGGTGTCTAGATGTGAGCATGAGAAAGAAGCTTAAGTAATGTTAAAGTATCTGCCCAGGACATGTCCATATTAATGTCTGTTGTCCCATCACCTAACCCGTAGTGCTGGGAAATAGTTGTCTCCAACAAGCCTACATGCTGTCCCTGCCACAGCTGAGCTCGGGAAGAATCAGAACAGGGGCTACTTTAACATGGAAGCCTTGAAGCCCAGGCTTAGGTGTGAGGGCTCTAGGACTAGATCTCTGCAGGTCGGATCACTACTCCCTCTTCCCACAGGGGTGACCTTGAACATGCACCTCTTCCTCTGTGATAGAGAATAATATTTACCTTAAGCAATTCCTGTGAGAACTGAATGAGGGAAAATGTAGCCTTTAGGATCATGCTTGCCAGAGAATAAACATCTCATGTTTCCGTTACTCATGGAGAAGCCTGTAGGCATTGATGTGCAGGAGTCAGTACAGCCAGACTTCCCTCCGCTCTGGTTGGCACCTTCTTCCCAGCCCCTTGGCATCCTTGGAAGGGAACAGAGCATCAGAGGTAAAGCAGTCCATTCTCCTCGCCGCCTGTCTCTGAGCTCACGGTGGTTTAAACTGCCTTGGAGTTTAAAATGTTTCCTGGGAGAGGCACTGACAGGTGATCAGAGTCCCTACACTGCAGACACAGTTCCTCATGTCTTAGCATCTAGGGCTGGGGGAGTTCTGAGCTGTTCTCTTCATCTTTGACAGAGGCTAATGCAGTCAGTGATAAACTGCTTGCCAATAGCAGCCAACAAGAAACGGGTCAGTTAAAAAAAAACGGATCAGTTAAACCAGAAAACAAAGGCAGAGGGAATCTAACGTTTCCTTATGGAATCAGCTCAGATAGGTGCCTGGGCGTTTCACTCATTAACAGGCCCAGAAAGGTGATGCCATTATATTCTAATATTACATTTAATCCAAGTGCAAGCCTATATAAGTTACTGAAGAGTTCTCTTTCCTTCATTTTAAGTCCCTGGAAAGAAACTACTTCACTTCTCTGGTGTCTACCTGTCCACTTTCTCAGAAAGTGTGTTCAAAGAAATTTCTCAGAAACAAACAGTTAGGATACTGCTTTGTAATCACAGGCTTTGAAATACTATTTTCAAGAACTTGAGAGGTTGTACATGGAATGTTTAGAAACAAGCCTTGAAGTGACCTCTGGCTACCAGTGACTAGCGGTGTGAATGGGCCTCATTGTATTACAGGAGGAGGGAAAATAAACGACTCTACTGGGGATGGGGACATCACAATATTTAATGCTGTGGTTTAACATAGGAAGGAAAGAAGCTTTATTGTGATTGTTCTCTTAGCAGAGTCCTGATATTAACTCCAGATACCCAGGCACCTCGGATCTCATCTTTTACCCAAATGGAAGCCAATAATGGGATTCCCAGGCTAAGAAAGATGGAAGTGAAACTGAGTCGGCGAACTTTGCCCTGATTTTCTAACTCAGTGGCCTCTCTCTAGGAAGACCTTCTGTCAATGGCCTCCCATTCCCTGGGCTTACAAAGGGGACTGACCACAGACCTGTTCTTAGAGGCAGGAAGTGGGACTGGGGAAGGGAACAGTTAAGTAAATGCTTATTACTCGCTCCAGGGAAACCCTTACAACGTTCTATTTTAAGGCATTTTCTGGCAGGGGACATTTATCTTTGAGTGACTTCTAAAGTTCTCTTAGCCATGGGAAGGCTGAACTGGAGATGGCTGAGTGATTAGCTACTAGGGTGCTAAGCACTGTAAAATTTTTGAGGCAGAAGGCTAAAGATAGAAAATTCCACAAGCAGTATTTACTGCCAGAGTGCCGTAGGATATGTCTCACATTACTTGGGCTTCATTCACCTGCTAAATATAGTAAATCATATTTACCCATTGTTCCAGGCCATACCCTGGAGATGTCTTTCAGCTGATAGGTGCTGTATGGTAATACTCTGGCATGTGGGGCATTCTTTTGAATTCATTTTTGAATGCCCATGAAGTCGCACACATACACTTAACACCTAGTCATATACAAAGTTCCAGAAAATGTGGCTAACTTCTGAAGCTTCCTTAGTTCTACTAGTCTTGGTCACTCTCATGATAAATGAAGCTATCATGGCCCAACAACTGCTTTAGCATGGCCAGCATTTTTTTTTAAAGTTTATTTGTGGTATATCAATTCTATGCCATTCAGCTATCATTTTTTTTTAACTTTTATTCTTCCCTCATTCATTCCATTCCATTCCATTCCCACCACAGTTTCCCTTCCATTCACTCCTCCTAGTCTCTCCCTTCCCCTTCCCCCATGAAATTATCCTCTGTTTCCCTTAAGAAGAAGGAAGAGGAGGAGGAGGAGGAGAAGGAAGAAGAAAAAGAGGAGGAAGAGGAAGAGCAGGTCTCCCAGGGATATCCACTAAAGATGGTTTCACAAGATCCAAGATGACTGGTCACAAACCCTCATTTCACCACTGGATGTTGCAGCCCCAGCGGGGGGAAAAGGGTCCCAAGTGCAAGCAAAAGAGTCAGAGCCACTCGCTACTCCCATTGTTGGGAGTCCCACAAGAACACCAGGCTACACAATCTTAAGGTGTATGCAGATGACCTAGCTCAGACCCATATAGGCTCTGTGATAGTTGCTTCAGTCTCTGTGAGACTATAAAAGCCCTGGTTAGTTGATTCTGTGGCCCACATTCTTGTGGTGTCCTTGACCCCTCTGTCTCCTATAATCCTTCCTTTACCTCTTTTGCAGGGTTCCCCTGCCTCCACCTAGTATTTGGCTGTTTCTTTTTTTTTTCCTTTTTTTTTTTTTGTCAGTTGTGTTTGGTTCTATCCTGGGTCTCTTGGCTGTCTTACTTGTGGTTCCTGGCCATCTAGGCAGTGTCAGGTATGGGCTTCCTAATGTGATGTGGGTCACAAGTTAGACCAGTCATGGGTTGGCTGTTCTCACAAATTCTGCACCACCATTGCCCTCCTCTGTCTTGCAGGTAGGACAAATTGTAGGCCAAAGGTTTTTTATTTATTTATTTATTTATTTATTTATTAAAATTTTCCACCTCCTCCCTGCCTCCCTTTTCCCTCTCCCTCCCTGCCTCCCCTTCCCTCTCTAGTCCTAAGAGCAGTCAGGGTTCCCTGCCCCGTGGGAAGTCCAGGGTCCTCCCCCCTCCATCCAGGTATATAAAGGTGAGCATCTAAACAAACCAGGCTCCCACAAAGTCAGTCCATGCAGTAGAATCGAAACCCAGTGTCATTGTCTTTGGCTTCTCAGTCAGCACTCATTGACAGCCACATTCAGAGAGTCCGGTTTGATCACATGCTCCATCACTCCCAGTCCAGCTGGCCTTGGTGAGCTCCCATTAGATCAGTCCCACCGTCTCAGTGGGTGGACGCACCCCTCGTGATCCTGACTTCCTTGCTCATGTTCTCCCTCCTTCTGCTCCTCATTTGGACCTTGGGGGCTCAGTCCAGTGCTCCAATGTGGGTCTCTGTCTCTATCTCCATCCATTGCCAGATGAAGGTTCTATGGTGATATGTAAGATATTCATCAGTGCGGCTATCGGACAAAGTCAAAAGGTTTTGTAGCTGAGCTGATATCCAAGTTTCACTGCTAGAAGCCTTGACTGGTTACAGAAAATGGCCAGTTTGGGCTCCTTATCTCCTATTTCTAGGAGACTTCACTAGGGTCACTCGTGTAGATTCTGAAGAGTCTCCACTGCACTGGGTTTCTACATTGCCCTAAAAATGCTCCCCCAATTCCAGTTGCTTCTCCCTTCCCTTTCTCCCTACAAATCCTCCTTGTTCTCCTTCAAATTCATTTGGCCCCTTTCCCCCATTAATTGTTATTACGTGTGTGTGTGTGTGTGTGTGTGTGTGTGTAAAAACATAGATATATACATATTGAGACTGCAGAATGTAAATTATATGTATGTTTTCATTTGGTATTAGGTAACCAATTGGTGTACTTGTCCCCTGTTTCAACCCTCTTATCACCTCTGCAAACCTCTGCTTTCTTTCACTAGATTGCTGCCCTAGCCTAAGGGCTGACATTCTGTTCTCCAGGCATTTTCTAAAGGCTTCATCCTATCTTGACCATTTCACTCAGTTTAATTCTATGAGAAGCAGTTCAGTGCCGTCCTTCACTGAAATCATTCCTGATGGCTCCAGGTCTTGACAGACTCTTCTCTTTTGACATCTCTGCAGCATACATGACTGCCATAACTCATACTGCCTTTAGCTGTGATATCTTAACCTGAACATATTCAGTTGCTCATTCACTGTACTTCCATCTTATGGGGTTCTGCCCCTTGGTGGTGAGTCCCACTATTCTTCCCTGAGACTCTCCATGACATGTCTTAGTTATATTCTTGCCCCCGCATCCATCTCCTGTCTTACGTGCTAGGGTAGTGTTGCATATAATTATTTCCAGAGCTGGTGGAAACAGTATAACACAGAAATCGAGAAGATTCGATAGAGGGACTTCAAAACCACACTAGAAGTACACTTTTAAGAGTGAGAACTATCTAAAGAATGCCAGAGGAAACTGCAAGTAGATGTAAATTACAAGGAAAGTGTTTTGGAAAAACTGCATGTGGAGAAGTGGAGATGAATGGTAGAGGCAGCAGCCAGATCATAATGGACTTACTTACTGAACTTTGGTACTTATGTGTGATTCTATAGCCATCAAAGTTTAGTTTCAGAGAGCTAAAAGTAACATAGATCTCAACAAGAATGCTGGCTGAATGTTCTTGTTACACTTGGATATGATGCTGAAGTGGGACCTGCATATGATGTCCTTTTTATAAATTAAGTAGCAGTAAGTAAGATGTTATACTTCACATACTTTTATATAGCATATTCATGAACTACTGTGAGTTAGGATTCCTGGGGTTCTGAAATGAAGGAAAATGTAGGTTTAATGAAAATAATTGTTCCATTTCAGTGATGGGACTCATTATGTCTTTCGTTAGTATTTAAGCTTTTAGACTTGGATCTATACTGCCTTGACTTTAAGAATGTCCCATTTGTGCTCAGATGTAAAGGAGACATGTTTATCAATCCCCCACCCCCCCTCTGCCCAGGACTCGGAAAACACTGGGGAAGAAGAGGAAGGAAGAATGTTAAGATACAGGAGGATGGGGAAGAGTGCTGTGAAATGCTCTCCTCTGTCACGGCACAGCTATCACACTTCTAAGGCATTCATGAACTCAAGGCAGCTCTGGTGGCCTGCACACCATGTCAGTCAAAATTCCACCATGGCTAGGAAGGAGCTCATGGAGCCCCGCCCCTGGAAAAGAAGCTGATGGCAGTTGATGGGGACTGGGGGAGGGAAAGTCATTTTTGTTTGGGGCTCTGATCACTCAAATTTTTCACATTCTCTTGTTGATGGCCATGTATCCATGCATATGTGGGCATTACTAATTGGATTCTATGGGTAATTAAGAGAGGTGAATTGAAGGGTAAGTGGGGTGAATAGGATAAATATACGTTTTATCAATGTATAACATTTTCAAGTAATAAAAATAATATTTAAAAATTTTTACTTTAAAATGACATGGTGTAGGAAGGGACTAGTTGGAAGGTGGAAGAAGTCAATGGGAGTGAACGGAGTATGGGAGAGGTGGTAGAGAATATGGTAACAATATATTACATACAAGTAGGGAATTGGTAAACATAGCAAGTAAAAATAAGAGTTCTTTACAATTAGCATTTCTTGGTACCCCTGAAAGGGTTTAAGAAGAAAATAAAATAATCCCAGTAAGAACATCATTGGACAACAGGGAAGGAACAGAGATAGATGTGCCCGGGGTTGGGGTGGGGGGCGGTTCAGAAGGACCCAGTGGTTGCCAGAAACTGTCCAGGACTTTGAGCGAGAGGTGATGGGGTTACATAATGAGAACTGGGTTAAATTCAGAATGGAGAAATGAAGTAATGAAGTACAAGTGTGTCAGAATTGGAACACACAAACACAGGAATGTGGTGGCTGGTGCCTGCCTGCCATGCTTGTATTTGTGTTCCTACTAGGCTACAAGTTGCTGTCCACATGGGAAAATGCAGTTTGGGAGCTAGGTGATTGATTGGTAATAGGTCACATGTATGTAATTAATATTTTTAAAGAGAACTTCTGATTCTTGTCTTCCAAGAATAATCCTTTGGATTTCACACCCAGTAACATGAGTTAATATGCAGCATTTTCATGGAATTGATGGCATCGATGCTTAGACCCTAAACCTTCCTTTCAAACCACAGAGGTCCAGCTCGGTGCCTAGTGTGATCATAGGGGAGGCGAACAAAAGCCTGACTTTTGGACATTCTTCTATCTTTGACAAGTTTTTATTCCCTTTATAAGGAGAATTGTGTCCCAGGAAATAGGTATGGTACAGTTTTAGGACCCAGTGGAAAAAGATACCTAGACTTCATATCTTCTTTATTGAGGCTTCAGAGAGCACCTGAGATGACCCAAAGGGAAGGAAATGGCAAGTAGTTTAATAATGCCAGTCAGAGATGTCAGGAGTTTGCTTGAATTATTTGGATAATTTCTGAGATTCTCTGGTAGCAATTTTATTTTGTAAAGAGAAATTGAGCACTACATACCTATTTCTGTTGTTAGTTTTACTTTCAGTTGGCAAATGGAACTATGTCTACAGGATGACACTTTCCTATAAATCATGGGATCACTAAATGCATCTAAACAATGCCCTCTTTGTCTTTTTTTTAAGCCTAATTTACCTTTTCGTCATGAGAATATTAAAGGACCACTCCTTTTAAGTCATTTTCACTAATACGGTGCATGGTTATCATCCACAGTTGTTATGCTGCCCAGTAGATCCCCTGAACTCAGTGCGTTGTCTACCAGTCCCCTAGACTCCATCTCTGCCCCCCTTGACTATGTTCGGTGAGACTAATGGTTTCCCAAAGATTGATTTGAGCTGCTGTAGAATTCCAAGGCTGGATCATAAGAACTTAACAGCACAGGAAAAACATGCTTTAAAGCAAATAAATAAATAAATAAATAACTCTGGAAAGAGA
This sequence comes from Myodes glareolus, assembly GCF_982192425.1. NCBI lineage: Eukaryota > Metazoa > Chordata > Mammalia > Rodentia > Cricetidae > Myodes > Myodes glareolus. The sequence continues at coordinate 65,685,419 of NC_142035.1, forward strand.
CTAAAATGTGCCTGAGAAACAGGGGCCTCCGATGACCCCAACAAAATACTGAGAAGAAAGCTCTACAGGGTCCTAGGAAGTTTGGTGTAGAGTCAGCCACTCAGTTGAGGTCTTCTCATTCCCAACCTTGTCATCTATATTAAGGGTCATTTATTTTCTCGACTTGCACAGTACTTGCCACTCCGCTCACCAGAAGACGGCTCATCACTGGCTAATAAGTGCTTATTGATTACTTCGGGGCCTCTCGGCAGACTGAATTAGAGCCAGGTGCTATCCTTCTGTACTCTGTGATAATTCTCTGCTGCTTCTTGCTAAAAAGTAGAGAAATAAATTCTCTTTGGTAACAGCAGTGACAATGGCATCATGTCAAGTGCTAGAACGCACTCAGGCTCAACTGGTTGTTTTCCTATGGGCAATGAGAAGTATGATTCAAGCTCTTTTTTTCTCTAGCTGCCTTTACTATTACATACTGAATTAAGAAGCCTGTTTTTGTTGTTCCTTGTTTGAGACAGGGTCTCATGTGTCCCAGCATACCCACTATGTAGCTGAGAATGACCTTGAATGTCTGCTTCTTTTGCCTCCTCCTCCTAAGTGCTGGCATACAGACATGTGCTACCACACACACCTGAGTGAGAAGACTCTGAAGCTTAAAAACTGAATTCTTTCTTCTTATATTAGAATAGTTCAAAACTCCATAGTGACTTTAAATTCTAAATGACAAAGTGACATGATTTGATTACTGTGGCCAGGAATGCCTTACTTCTAGAACAAGAATTCTCATGGAGTCTCTGAATAGCAACACTTCTTTTTCTCTCCCTCCAATAATAAAAATGCAAACAATCTTCTTCAAGAAAATAGAGCATACCTTTAGTCCTAGTACACAGGAGGCTGAGGAAGACCTGTCTCTGTGAGTTCAAAGCCTGCCTGGTCTACGTGGCCAGTTCCGGGCCCCATAGTAAGACGCCATCTCAAAGAAAATGTAATTTATTGATTTATTAAAATTATTTTCAAACATATTTTTTATGTTCTATGTGGATTTGTCTTAAGTGGTAGCACTTTATTCATGGAATCTGAATTATTCCTGTCCAGCACTACCCTTCTTGCTAGCTTTTATATTTTCCAAGAATATTTGAAATTAAGAACCGCTTTCTGTGCAGTTTCTTTAGTCCACTGTGTTTCATTTTCTGTCATACACCAGGCATTTCCAAGTCCAAACCAACCTGTAAGATGGCAGTAAGACCTCACCTTGATGAAAATATTGTAATATTACAATAAATTCAAAATCCAATTCAAAAAACCCTTGCATGCCATGGCTCACTCAGATCAACTTGGACCATGGCAATGGTGGAACCCCAGTGCTGTTCCTGAACCAGCTCCTCTCTTTCAGAGAGATCTTCATTGTTAGGTGTGCAAGTCAGATTGTGACGAAAACCACCGTGTTGTGCAACCTGACTCTTCTTGCAAATCTCCAGCTAATTAAACAGTAGTCCCTATTTCTGTCTCTCCCTAACCACTCATAACCTCCATTTGGTTTTCTGCTTCTATTTCTTAAAATTTTTTCTTTGTTTTATTTTACATACCGACCATAGTCTCCTCTCTCTACTTTCCTCCCATAGCCTCTCCCCACCTCCCTTCTACCACCCTCCCATCCACTCCTCTGTCACCATTCACATGGGGTAAGGTCTCCCTTGGGAATCAACAGATCATGGCATATCAACTTGGGGGACCAAACTCTTCCCCATGCATCAAGGCTGAACAAAACATCCCACCAAAGGAAACAGGTACCAAACAGCTAGCTCATACATCAGGGACAGATCCTGGTCCCATTGCTAGGGGTTCCACAAACAGACCAGGCTATACAACTGTCATCCATATGCAGAAGGCTTAGGTCAGTCCCATGCAGGCTCCCTGGCTGTCAGCCCAGAGTTCGTGAGCTCCCACAAGCTCAGGTCAGGGTTTCCCAGTCATGATCTTTGCACCGCTTCTTGCTCATATATTCCCTCCTCCTTCTCCTCAACTGTACTCCCAGAGCTCGGCCCAGTGCTTGCCTGTTGATCTCTGCATCTGCTTCCATCAGGTATTAGATGAAGGCTCTATGATGCCAATTAGGTTCGTCACTATTTTGATTATAGGAGAAGGTCAGTTCAGGCACCCTCTCCACTATTGCTAGGCATCTTAGCTGGGGTCATCCTTGTGGGTTCCTGTGAGGTTCTCTGGCACCAGGTTTCTCCTGTTTGTATAAATTTGATAGAGATATATCATTCAAATGAAATCATACCGTATTCTTCTTGCTACTAACTCTCTAGCTTTCCTGTTTATAATTCCTCAAAGTTCCTTCATATTCTAGCCTATATCAAGATTTCTGTCTTTGTGCATAGAACGTTTTGCTCATTGATCCATTGTTGGACCCTTACGTTGCTTTGGTCTTCTGGCTGTGAATGATGTTTCTGTGCACTTGAGGATACAGATACCCATTGAGACAGACTGTGCTTCCAATTCTTTGTGTTTATACATGGAAGTGGAACAGTTAGACCATATTAGAAGTATTACTTTTACCTTTCAAAGAACCCCATTCTTTTTCACAGAAGCTGCACTGCTGTCTCTTCTCACCAAGAGTGCATCTGCATTACATTTCCCAACATTACCATAAATATCAGGAGGACTTTTGTTGTCCATAGTAGCCATCTTAATGAGTAGGAGTGCCCTCTTAGCTTTGTAGTATTTAATTCTTAAATATTCATTTTTGAAGACTGTCACATATTTTAAAAAGTACAAGTTGAGTAGACAGAAAATAAGTCTTGTAGAAAGCAGAAATAAATCAGGAAAGACAGTTTTTTCTTCTTTTTACCTTAAGGTTCTTAGAGAAAGTAGTTATTCAATGTATAAAACAACATATTTTATAAAACAAATAATGCTTAGCGTATGACCTGGACTGAAGATGGGGCTCAGAATTGCTGTTCACATGCAGCATGTACAACCCTGACATTGATCCACAGTATCACAAGATGCAATAAAGTAAAATTAAAAATACTGTTGAAGTATTTAAAAGGATAAGAGAGTAGAAAATAATGCTGAGGCACTCTCTTACAAATCCAGACTAGGCACAGGAGAGAGGCAGTATGATGTCAGTGGATCAGGGAAAACAGAAAAAGACAAACACAGACATTCTGAGATAATTTTTGAAAACTGCAAAGTAAGATTGAAGATTCATTTCCTAGCACAAATAAAGCATACTGTACATACATTACACCGTGCAGATGCACTACGGTATAGCACCGAGCTCCACAGAGATGCACAGTTAGACCAACCCACAAAATACAATCCTACTGAGAGAGAATTGTGAGTCTAAAAATTTCAAATTGAAAGACTTGTGAGTTTGCTAAAGAAGAGACCAACAAAACTAACCAAACACAGCTAACAACAGGCCAATAATCACATAAACGAAGGGACAATAATCAGAGCAGTAGGGATGCAGCATGCTAATCGAGTACATTTTTATGTGAATATGGCTTTCAAGCTTAGATTTTTCTGCTCAGCCAAACTACCTAAGTTGTATAAGAATATAGAAAATATCACATATATTCTAACAGAAATGAAAAGGGGGAAAGGGAGAATGGAATTCTAGAAATAATAATTTCAAACCCAAAGAGCAATGTGGGAAAATCCTAGCATGACAGCCAAGTTGTACTAACAATTAATCATGATCAAAACAGAAGAATGCCTTGGGAGAGTTATGAGGGAATAAAAGCAAGCAGGAGAAAGAAATTCTACAGATACATCATGATTTATGAATCTTTAAATGGTACAGGGAAACAAAAAGACCCATTTATAAAAGTAAAACAAAGGCCACTAGAAATTTTAGGAAAAATAAAATCTATACAGTAAGGAAATATGAATGCACATTCCTATCTGGCTCTATGAGTGAACTGAACACTTGTTATCGAGACATTATATAAAGATGTCTGTTTGTTGATGTATCTTTTATAATTAACCTTCTAAAAGACTGATGTGTCCGCAGAATAACATAGATAATTTCAGCCTTCACATTTATGAAGTGTAAATGTGAACACTCAAATTAAATTTAAGGAGAACAGTAATAATCCCTCTTTCTCACATAGTGAACACTTAAAAAAATCCTATCTGTAAGAGATGGAAGAAGTAGAGTGTGACATTGAATTACAAAGAAGACAAAAACCGCAAAGTATTAATAGGTAAAAATTAAGAGTTAGAAATTACAGTTTCAGGATGTTACAAACTGAAGAGGAATCAGTAGAGAACCTACAAGACTTTTAAACAGGTGATACTAAAGAACAGTTGTTGTGTGCTTACAGCCAGGAACTACACTTTTCATTAAGTTATATCTTAATTATTTTATTTTTTGGCAATGGTTATAGGTTACTTTGGCTAAAAATTAAGAACCAATAGAATCAAACCCAGTTTAAACTGCATTCTGTATACCAAATAATGCGAAAGAGTGATAATTTATGGTATTTGTGGAAAAGTAGATAAAATGACCATGTTCAGTCTGTAAGTCATAATACACAAGATTGTCTTAAGTTTGCAAACATATGTTTAGTACGAACAGAGACTAAGAGATAAGATGCAGCTAATGTAGGCTTTGGCGTGAATTTGTAAGTGGTTGCCTCTGCAAATCTTCATGTTTTTTATGATGCTTTCTTGAGGAAACAGTTAGCATTGCGGGTTATTATTAGATACAGTTTATTTTATCTTTTAGGGTATTTATGAAAATTAAATGTGGCTGTGAATGACATAAGCAAATGGCATCTGATAAACACACCTCCTTGGCACTAACAAAGGTCACTCTGGTTATAACAGAGACACAATGAAAAGGCTCGACTGATAAGTTTCCAAGTTCTCTCATGGCTATATGTAAATTATTTACTGAAAACATGCTGCATATGTGTGAAAAATGTTTTATATTATTAAATGAATTGACATCATTGCTCAAGAACTGTACGTTTGTTCCAACCACAATCCTGATGTTGGGAGATGAATGAGATTAATTTTCAGTTTTAAATCCATTTTGAATGTAATCAATAATATCACATTTGTATTTTCTACCTTAATCATTAAAAAACCCCAACATTTGGGTATAAACAGAGACTGCACATTCATTTCCCAGCCACCCAGTTCCAAATAAGCACAAAGAAACTATATCAATTACAATAATGTTTGACCAATGTCTCAAGCATATTTCTGGCTAACTCTTAAATCTTAAATTAACCCATTTCTATTAATCTGTGTATTGCCACGAGGCTGTGGCTTACTGGAAAAGTTCCAATGACATCTTTCTCCTTTGGCAGCTACATGACATCTCCTTGACCCTGTCTACTCTCTCTATGTATCTCTTTTAGGATTTCCTTCCCAGCTTTACACTGCTAAGCCAGTTCTCAAAACAGTTTTGTTCATCAACAAATAAAAGCAACACATATACAGAAGTATATCCCACATCATTTGGGTTGGCCTAGTTCTTGAGCCATCCCAGATAGGCTATCTATATGCTTTCTGGATGCTTGTGGTTGTCTAAAATACTCAAGTCACTTAACATTGGTGTTTCTCAGCCACCCAGGACTAAAACAAGGTAAGAGTATTCCTGTAAGACTACAAGTTGAGTTGCTTATCTTTGTCTGTAAATCATGATGCTGAAAATAGAAGAGCTTTTGGCTCACTCATTCACAATTCGTCATTCATGGAATGGTCGTTGTGTCTGAAAGAACACAAGATTCAAGGTTACTATCATTATTGTTTTTTTTTTACCGTTTTAATCACATTCTTTCTTTATTATTGAAAACATTTTTTCATAAAATACATTTGATCAGTTTCCCCTCCCTAATTTAGTCCCAGATATTCCCCACCTCCCCACTCACGCAACTCCACATTTTCATATTCTCTCTTTAGAAGACAAATAGGCAAATATCTTTCAAAAAGTCTGTTTGCAGTGTTGGACATTGTATGGCATCTGAAGCTTTGTAACTGACCCAGTCTCTAGAATTCACAGGTGGCCCAGTGTGTCCCACATTGTACAAACTAATTTATCCTGAACCTGTGCTTGCTTCAGACGATCTGAAAGTTATATTTGCTAGGCAGAAAGTGCTGTGTGAGCACACCCCAGTAAAGATCTCAGATACGAGGCAATCATGGAATCTTTGGCAAAGAAACCTGAATACAGTATTGTGTTTCTGTTTGTTGGAGAAAAAAAAAAGTGTTCTCAAGTGTGCGCTACATAGGCAGGTTAGAGAACAGGAGCCCAGTACTGATTCCCTGCCTGATTCTTGCCCCTTACCATTCAGCTATGTGTATGTACGTGGTTACAGGTCTGCATAACTTCTGTGCTTGAAGTACAATGCTGTGTTGGGTCTAATAAGTCTCCAAAAGTAAAGCTGGATTTAAGATTCTGAGAAACAGTAGGAAGTAGGTTAGTCATGCCTCCACACATTTTTCCATCTCCATTCTGGTGAGATAAAAGTTCTCGGAGTAATTTTCAATCATGGCTGAGTAAAAGTGTTGAGCTTTCTTGAACTGTCCACTGAAACCACACATCTCTTTCCGTTTCAGTTTCCTTAGAGTCATTTGAGCAGTTTGATCATGGTAGAGGATGGAAGATTTGCAGTACTCTTGCCTAATTTTTAGATCAATTTTTTTGGTCTGTAGGATGGAATCCTGAAGCTTCGGGGCTTTTATATATGATGTTTCCACTGCCCAAGACAATATTCGATCTCTTCACTTGCATATCCCTACCCAACTTTTTCCATTGACCAAAAGCTGATTCTAGTGGAAATCTTTGTGAAGCAAGTATAGGTATTTATTTAAAAATATTTTAGATATATTCTTTGTTTTTGTTTTATAGTATAGTATCTATCAATTAGATGCTTGCTTGATTGTTTGATGTCAGTATCCTCTACTAGACTGAATATAGTAAGAAAAGAATGATGTGTATCTTGCTGACTACTGTGGCCCTAAAAACAGGTACATGGACAGATGTATGGTGAGCCCATGACAAACCTTTGTTGGATGAAATAATGATAAAATTGTGTCTTAGTGTAATTGTATACCTTTTGAATCTTATAGCATATGTAATGGCCTTAAGTTGGACCTGACACATAAGTATACCTTGATATAAGAATTGAATACACATAATTTGTTTGGATGGCGCTCCAGCAAGCATTTAGAAGGGGTATGGAAAAGTAAGACAGAGAAGGGAAGGAAGCCAAGCTTGGAAAATGAATAATAGGATGTAAGCAACAAGGACTCAGTCCTGCTTAGAGCCTCTGTGGGACTGTGTGGAACATATTTCAGAGCTGTTCTAACTGACGGGTGAAGTATTGGGTGTTTATTTACTCGTTGGTTTGAAGGCTACTCCATGGACCATTAGTTCCCTAACACTTCCTGTCTGTTCCACTTAAGACTAAGCAAGCTTCTATGATGGGAGGAGTCCCATGAGGGGACAGGGCCCATGACACAGTGGCCCTAGCTGCTACTGAAATGGTGGTGAAGGGGTTTGAGTGGGCACTACCGTAATGCAATGTCCAGAAACTCAGCTGAATGCAGCAGAAACCAGGAGTAATTATGACATGCTGAAAAGAAAGGAGGCAAACAAAGCTTCGTAGGTGTTTGTGCAGCTCAAGTATGCTTTAGGAAGTGTACAAAGATGCTAAGTTGCATGAGAAGTTTCTATACTACAAATTTATAGCTGTTGCAATAGAAAGCACATATAAGTTATAATATTGAAGCTCTGAAAACAAGATCCTCTGTGGTTTTAAAAACATAGTTGCCATCTCCCTTTTGGTACATGGAGCCATTTCTGTCAGGTGAACTACTATCATCAGAATCTTTTTTTAATAGGTGTTTTGTGATGGCATATTTTCCAAGAAATAATTCTCTTATATAGATTCTAACAGACAGGGCCTATATAAGAGCAAAGAGGAGTTAAACAAGGAATAGAAATATCCCAGGGCTGAGAGCAATCTGCTCAATCCTTTCCCAGCACTATGCTTCTGGTTATTAGAACATCTTCACTACTCCTGGCCCTTCTTCATGCTGTAGTTACATTTCTATAGCAATATTGTTATGGAGACCATAGGAACTATACCATATATAAATATATATATTCTGGATGCATGTATGTATATATACAAGAGTGCAGCATCATTCTTGACATTACTTCTAGGAAGAAGAAGAGAAAGAATCATGTAATAAAAACAAGAGGAGGAAATTTTACAAGTTTGCCATAAGTAATAAGATAAATCCTTTCAAGATAAACACATGTAGTTGATGATGAAGGCAAGGAAAATTTAGCAATTTTGGATGTTTATTTGGCAGAGTACAGGATTGGGAACTCTCAATTATGGATTTTAGGTTTGACACTTTGCCAGTTTGGCAAGTTTTCAGAGCGTCTGTTAGATGCTGATATAGAGTGGTACACAGGAATACTAAGGCAAGCAAACTTAACCATCCTGGATGAATCAAGGACGGCTTTTCCTGTTGTCTTTTCCAACCCAACTCTGAGGAAAGGAAGCAAGCAGCTACTGAGCAGAAGGGTGTGTGAGGCACAATGTGAGCTGATCCACAACTTGATACTTCTGTTAACATATCCTGAAGCTTTGTAGATAATTGTAATAGTTCTTTTCCCAGAGGAGGACACACAGGAACAGACCCATGAGAAAATTCACCTAGTTCCCATCTAGTAAAAACCAGAGCCAAACTCAGATGTATTTGGTTTCAAAGTTTACATTCTTTGTACTAATCTGAATGGTACAAGTTATCTACACATTCTCTCGGTACTTTGGGAAGTCAATTGAAGTATTATTACCATTGTTTTTCATGTTGGGAAATGTGGAAGGCAACGTATTTAGCACTGCACTGCAGAGTCCCCCATCCAGAGTATTGTGTCGATATGTTGCAAATTCTACAACAGGTTTAAAGAGTGGGGAAGAAAGAAAGTAATTGCAGAGTACAGACATCTTTCATAAACTTTAACATTGTTTAAAATATTTATTTGTAAATTACAAAAGATAGGTGAGGAAGTTATAAAGTCAGGGAATGTAGCATGAGTCCTCCAGGTTCAGTAATGGAAAAGGAGGAGGGAGGAAGAGGGAGGAGGGAGGAGATAGGAGAAGGAACATTTTACATTGCAAACTTTCATGTGGTTTTAGGTTGGCCCAAATTACAGTAACTTTAATTTTTTCACTTGTGGGGGTAGGTAAAGGCTCCCTATTATTCCATCATCTTTAGTCACAAGTTGTCACTTTGGCTGTCAAGCTGGCTTTCTTAGTGCCTCTTAGGGTGTTATCTTGAGAAAAGAACTGTAATTTCAGTGGAGAAATCCCTTTCTCTCTTCTGTGAGACTCTTGTCTGATACCATAAGCTAATTTGTTTCTGAAATGATGTAATACAGTACAACTCATCTCTAAATCTCTTGGAACTTCACGGACCAAACATGCATCAATTCTGTTTCTCACAAGTCCAGATAATTTCTCACAAATGCAGCAGCCAGTTAGTGCAGTAACAGGAGGGAGGGAAATTGACTTTAAGATCTAATTCTGAGAAATGAGTGGGAAACAATTGGAATTTGAAAGGTAGGGAGAACAAGACAAATGTATAGTGCCTGTCACCAGGTGTTTCAATATACACTAATATCAGGTATTTTTACCCAACCCTAGAGGGTCTAGACAAATGTGGTATGTTATGAGGCATAGCATTGGCAGAGAGATGCTGGAAGCTCTCCAAAGTTTATAACCACTGGAATGGGAAATAACATGCCACACAAAGAATTGTAATAATCATCAATGATTGCAATAATCAGCGATGGCCAGTTTTAAAATCAAACTGTGAGGAACTAGTGCCCACTCTCATAGCCAGGTACACAGACATGCCCTGCAGTAGACTGAGCCTGGGAAGATATTTGTAAAGCGAACTCATGCTATCTTTCCTTCTTTTTCTCCTGCAGCTCCCACCACAGAGCACTGCTCTTTATAGTAGTTTTTTTTTTAAAAAAAAAAAAAAATCTGAGACTCAATAATGGAATGATTTGGGCCTCTTTAATCTCCACTATCTGCTTCATAACACATTGCACAGAGGTAATTCAACAGTGGGTCTTTCTGAATGTCAGGCTGGCCTCTACGATGATGGACAGGTAAAGCAGAGAGACAGGCGGACCATAAATTTTGAGCTGGTGATAGGATCTGGCCGGACCCCCTGACTGACAGCTCTTTAGTGACACAGGCAGGCACTCCGGTAAGTCCTTCCGCTGGACTCCCACATTTGTCAGACGGCCGAGAAATCATATTTGGTTGCTCTGTGAAGTGGCCAATCCAGACCTGGTTTGCTCTGAGAATCCCGTCTCTTAAATCTTCTCTGATTAGCTAGGTGATTTATCTGGGGGAGCACTTGCCTGGAAAGCAGGTTGCAGTCTGTTTCTCTACGCCTGCCCTCATCTTAACTTCCGGCATTTGTGAGTGGATCTGAGACTCCATTCGCCAGCTGTCATTCAGCCACACAGATATTTCAGATTTATGCCAATGGCTTTCCCATTGTCACGCAGGGATGGGGGTGTCATGTGACACGACCTCCCACTCTGTTTCTGGCTCACTCCTAATCGTGAGAACCGGGTTCTGGCACAGAGTAGCACGCCTCACTGAAGGACTCCTGCATAGGGCTTCTTCAGGATAGCATCAGTTTTCCCAGAGACTCACACAAATATATCCGGTCTATCAGTGTGGAGGGGAACATCTCCAAAGTCCTTCAGCATTTTGTGGCTGGTTCTCTGACTGGCACCTCCCACTCATGCCAGGAGAGTCAGTCTAGGGATTCTCCAGAAAGTTCTCTAGTCTGTGGCCACCTACACAGAAGTCCCTCCATCTGCCCTCAAGGGAAGCAGTAGAACTTCGTCACAGGGTCTCCAGCCTGTAATCCTTTTAGCTTGTGTTAGACACGTCAAGCCCAAGTAATCACATGGTATGACAGACAACAAATACATGGATGAAACGGGCCAGAGGAGGACTCAGTAGGAGGATGGGGGGCTGTGGCAAACTGCAGAGCAGGTGGCCCATCTGCAGAGAACACCTGCTACTCGGGCTGAGTTAGTCGTGGCCAAGAAGGAACTGAGAGCAGGGAGTTCCAAGAGAAACTATAAATACAGATTATTACATGAAACCTGGTCTTAAATGTTGACAGCAAATTTCATGTTACTAAGACCATTGAAGACAGACAAGATGTTCTGTGGGCACGGGAGGCTCAGGAATGCCCTTACTGACCCTTTCTTATAAGCAGTCTTTCTCTATGTCTTTGGGTCTTTTCAACCTCACCACCACTCCCCGACAGCCTCTACTTCTCCATGACTCGCAGTGCTGTATGAGGGATCTATAACTGATTTTATGCACAGTCAGTGACCTCAACAGGGAATGTTTTTGTGATTCCCACATTGAGACAGTATGCTCTAGCTATCAAGACAGATTAGAGAGTCTGTTTTCTTCCTCAACCCTGATTACAGGCCTTGGATCCCAAAAGGCTGATGCTCATATTTGACAACAACCTCTTTGTTGCCCTGGCTGAGGAAAGAAGCCAGATGTTTTGTGTTAAAACTACTAGGCAAGGAATAATTTCTGTAAAAATAGAGTACCTATATACCAGAGAAGGAAGCATAGCACATTTGATTTTTATTACAAGTAAAAATTCTGAGATGTAAAATATAAGATTTATACAAAATAATAAATGATGCAATCAAAATGTTTTTCCACAGTTTCATTGATAAATTCTTTATTGGGACTCCTTTTAAGAATGATACTGTTCAGACTTGGTGGTTCACACTTGTAAGCCTACCACTCGGGAGGCAGAGTAGGGGGATTTCTGAGTCTGAGGCTAGTCTGCCCTACATAGTGAGTTCCAGGCCAGCCTGGGCTATAAAAGGAGACACTGCAAAACAGAAAATCCTGTATAAATCTAAAATCATTTCAAAAGGATATATGCTATGTTAACAGAAACTGTTGATGAACTGCCCTTTTAGATGACTTTTTCAGAGTTATGTTTGTCCATGTCATGCTAGAGGTCAAAGTAATGTATCTTCATTGTTAACCTTGTGAGTTTTGGCACATTACAGTAATGAAAGGAATTCCTCACTTGTAAAGCATCTTTACTTCTAAGAATTTTTAAAGTATTGGAAAGGAAAGGAAAAATAATTGAGTTATGATGACCGTACAGCAATAAATTAGAGTGTGTAGTTGGGAAGAGTGGCACACACTTAGTGTTGTCAGCAAGATAGCCTGAAAGGGAAGAAATTACATGTTCAAGGCCAGCCTGGACTACTTAGTGAGTAAAGGCCAGCTTAGATTATAGCTCAGTTAAAAAGAAAAGAAAACCCGGGGTATCTGGGTCAAAGGGATCAACAGCTCACTAAAAATGTAGGTAGCATTAACAATGGCAAGTAAGTCTGTAATAGTTTCAGAATACATTGAACAAGAATATCCTGCTGATGCATGATTTTTGGAGTTCATTTTCAGAAGAAGATTCTTCCCACATGCTCCTCTCTCCCCAGTAGGTGAGCTATGGTTGCTCAGATCAGATTGGGAGTTAAATGATCAGAAACATGTGGTGCCAAAGAGCAGGGCAGCTCAAGGTATTGAGAACATGATAGGTAGAGAAACTTAGAGAGACCAAGCTGTGCCACATCTGTTGAGGCAGTTTTGTTCAAGAAGGATATAGGTCTATTCTACAGCCTGGGTACCTGGGAGCTGATGAGGGCTGCAAGCTGGCATCTTAAATAGCATGCTAAGATTGAGCCTCCTGGAATATGCTGACACTTCCTGTTTCTTCAGACTTAGCTCCCTTGGGCTATCACTTTTCATGTTAATCCACAGTCGTAGCTTTGTACAGGAGCTGGGATTTCAGAGACCTCAGCTCCCTTAGAGCAAGATAGGCTTTGATAGCAAACAGACTTTGGAACTCATCACAGTTGAGTCTCAGTCCTGGCAAGCCAGTGGTGAGGCTGACTCAACATCCTTTGTTTTTGCCTGCTAAACCAATTTAAGGGCAGCAATTACAGTGTTCCTCTATTCTGCATTGCTGCATTCAGGAAGCAAGTTGACTCAGATCCAAGCCCTTTCCAGTTAAATGAGAAGATGAGCCCTCCTCAGTTGTTCACGGGGCCACAGCTGAGTTGTCTATGCCTCCCAATCCTACATGCAGCGAGGAGATTGACAGTAACTGATGCCAATACAAACCTGAACCCTATCTACAGTTACAGATGCAACTATAAATAAAGAGAAGAATAGTATGTGAATGCATGCATATCTATATGTCAATCAAATCCTCAATCTCCTTTTTAATAAGCGTCAAAGATTAAAGACAAATGCAAGCATATATACCGTAATAGCATACATTAGAGCACCAAACCCCTCTTCCCACCCCTCTTTTTCCCTCCTCAGCCCCTCACTCTGTCCTGACTTTTCACCCTTGATAAATTGTGCATGCACTGACATTTGTTGTGTAGATATTCCTTTGTGCCCGGCTTCCTTCACTCAGTCTCCTCTTTGTGAGCTTCAAACCTGTGAATGTATGACCTCATAGTAAGGTGACCATATGGAAATGAGATCTGTCCTGGTTTATGATACTGTCTCAGTGTAATTATTCGTAGATTGCTTCCCACTTGCAAATGTGTCCTGACTTGGAAAAACAATGGAGGTTTTTGCCCTCTTACTACCAAGGGAAAGAGAGGCAATCCTCTCTTCCCCCACATCTGGCAGGTTGCCCTTTACCTTTCAAGTCTGCTCCTTCTGATGGAGGTAGCTGACTACATCTGACTCTCTCCATCTGAGCCCTGCAGATAGAGAAGACTGTGAGTCTCTAGTTGCCCTCCCTAAAAATCTATAAAAACTGCAGAGGTAGGTAGGTGTTCACTCACTAAATTGAACTCCCTTCATGGAGACCTTCCTCCTCCAGGGTGAGCTGTGTGAAGCAAGGTAAGAGGGAAGTTCAGGAAACACTCGGAAGGATGCTTGCTTTAGTTTAAAGAAAAAGTGGCTTCCCTAACACAGGGTTTAAGTTGCCTCCACAGGGGGTGACATTGCAAATGCATCTCTCCATTGCTTATATTCCCTCCTATTAAACCATGCCCTGAATCAAGAAAACAGTTGTAAACACTTTTAAAAATTGCATTTATTGTCTTTTATCACCTCTGATCTCCATGCCACTGTTTCTGTGGATCATAATGGCCTAAAGTCAAGGCAACTCATACAGGCAAATTTGAAGTCTGTGATCTGCGAGGCCCGCAGCATGCCGGAGCCAGCCACTGGGATTTGATCACTCTGAAACAACTGTAGTTTCCATAATGGTTACTAGGATATAGGTCGTTAACAACCCAGGGTCACTTATGACCTAATGCCCTTCTCTGTACTGTGTGAGATGTGCCCCTTGAGAATCTCATTTGGCAGTATCCCCTGCTCTCTACAAGGAAAGAGTAAAAATAGTACTTCATTGTTGGGGTAATATCTGCAAGGGCTGCAGAGTCAAGAAATCTTTTCATGCCTCCTTCAGAGGATGAGAGAGCTCGATGCTACACTTTTCGGGCAAAATATGCTCACACTCAATGCTTATTCAAATATTTATACGTTTTCTCTTCAGTAGTCTACTGCAGGGGAGATGTAATCTTTCTTATCCCCAGTGTCTGCTATGATTAGTATATTTCATATTGCATATTGCATATGGTAAAACCCTACAATAGCTCTTCTTACAGCTCGGGTCAGCATTATCTCCTCCCCCAGCTGAACACTACTACATAGCCATTAAAATAAGGATAATAAGGGCCAGGTGTGGTGGTGACACCTTTAGTTCCAGTACTTGGGAGGCAGAAGCAGTCAGATCTGAGTTTTAGGTCAGCCTGGTCTACATAGAGCGTTCCAGGTCAGTGAGGGCTGCAAAATCAAACTCTGTTTCAAAATTATTTTTAAGTTTTATTAATACTGTAGAATTTCTGACTCAGAGAGTAGCTTTGGATGGATGAGTTTTTAGTCGTCAGTAATTTTGTGAATGTGGGCACCCATAGAGTATATTTCTAGATAGAAAGTGTTCATACTCTTCTAACCCAAGGAAATAAGCTGCAAAACTGTTGAGTGCGATGCTGTGTTTTGAAAGGATTGCTCATATTTTCTTAATCCAAAGAGAACTTTTCCTTATCACCTCACAAAGTGAATGCCCCGCCCCTACAAGATATTCTGTTATTTAGAAAAACATCACATATGACAACATTTTAAAGTCAACTGTTTTTCTCCTTTCTAGTATGTTCTATTGAAATAAAAGAGATAAGCCAAAATATTAACAATGGTTATGTCTTTGAGAGAATTATGGGCAATTAAATATTTTCTTTTTCTCCTTTGTATTTTCCTCAAAAATGCTCATGAACTCGGTAGTATATTTTAAATTTTTTGCCTTACCGATTTTCTTTGGCAGTACTGGGATTGACCTAGGTCTTGGCACAGCTAGGCAAGTGTCCTCCACTGAGGTATATAGTCTCTGTGCTTTTGTTTGTTTGTTTAATTTTTAAACGTTTTTTGTTTTCAGGTTAAGTTTTCCTAAATTGCCTAGACTGGGATTTTTATTTGTAATCCTCCTGCCTTAGCATCTATGTAGCTGATCTCACAGGCTCATTCAACGAGGTTCATCTGATAATGGCTTTTTTAATGGGATAACTAACACATCAGGCCCTGAGTCAGAATGAAATACTCTATCAGAGAAAGAGAAGGTTCTTTTCATTATTGTAAAAATGTAACAGATGCAGATGCAAAGAACCCAAGATCCTTTGTAGGAGCTACTGAAAGCATTAGAAGCATCTGTTTTTCAGAAAAGGAAATAGAAACTGGTTGAAGAACATTTTCTTGATCGTAGATATTTCTGAACCCAGTAAGAGTATCAGATAGAAAAGAAATTATAGCTACTATAAATTCATACTTGAGTCTGTGGTTAATTCATTCAAAAGACGTTTTCTGATGCGATAGGGAGACCAACCCTCTTACAGGCAGGCAGTTCAATAGCTAGCATGGTTGAAACAAGTGTTCAGAGAGCCACAGTGGAACTGAAACCTCTCCATTGAATTTGCAGAGCTTAAATATTTAAAATACAGAAGAGGTTCTCAAGAAACAATTATGTCAGCCTTGTAAAAGCGTGGGAAACAGTGCTTGCCGGTCCTTTACCACTTGTCAGGGTTCTTAACAACTTGTCTGGGATAAATATTCTTCATTCACCAGCATAATCTAATTATTAGATGATTTACTATGGAATATAAACAAAGTATTGCCATCATTTATTAATATCTGTTTGAACTCCACATACTGATCGGTTTTGCTGGGCCTGAGCATCAGCCTTGAAGATAGTCTGCATAGATCCTGCAGAGCCTAAAACCATGTCAGTGAGACCTGGGCTTGGGCAGTGGGGTCTCAGAGACCAGCCCCATAAGGCTTGAACACTTGCTACCCAGATACCAAGCTCCTATTTGTCAAATCTTGGTAGGATTAATGCTCTTCGTTATCAGGAAACCGTATGCCCAATGGGTCCAGAACTAATTGGGCTGACTCTGAGGGCAGCATGGTCACACCACAGATGGGTGTGGCTCATTAGTGCCCGCCTTACAACCTGCACCGTGAGCCACATTGGGTCCACTGATGAATGGCTAGAGAAGTGACGGGTTAAATGAGCATGTCATGGCAATATTCTTTGGTATTGAAGTTTGCATCTTCATGATGAGGCTGTATAAAGTCAGTAAGTGTTGGGATCGCTGACATAGACATGAAGAACCTTAAGGACTTCGTCCCTAAGCCAGGACTCTACAAATAGGGTTGGAACCCAGAAACTAGTGAACAAACCTCAGCATGTTGTGTTGTGGCTGTTTACTTTTAAACCATGCACAGGGACCAAATTAAACCAGTGCATGGTGGTGCTTTTCCTTTTCAAGGCCTAGACGATTATCTTTAATTGACAACTGTTTGAGTTCCATGAGGATGAGCAGATCTAGGCTCTCAACACTAAAATATATACTTAAAGTCACACAGATGACTTCATATGATACAATAAAATATTTGCTTAAAGTCACATAGCTAGCCTCATGTATACTGGGGAATACATATACATGTTTTTTTTTTAATATTTGTGAGTATCATTTTAAGTCATCAAATGGAGAAAGAATACTTTTAAAGCATCAACTACATTTCTCTCTAATTTATCTGACTATATATATATATATATATATATATATATATATATACTATATACTATAGATAGATATACTTAGTATGGAAATATATTAGAGTCTTTAAGTTTTTTATTATTCAAATTGCATTAGTATAGAAGCATTCTGTACCAAACTCTATAAACATCTACAATTCATTCTTTTTAATGAGTCTAATTTTATAAAATGTAAAATATATGTTTCCTCTTCTCCTGTGAAGTAAATGGCTGTGGTTTTGTCTCCTATTTGTTCCACTAATTTTTATGTTCAAGCATTTCTGTGTCCCCAGTAAACATTGCTCTTTCATGGTCTGTAAGGATGCGTGTAGTGAAGTATACCGATTTCTTCAAGTCCTTCAAAATATCTTTATTTCTAGCTGGATGTGGCCGGAGCTTGTGCTTTAAATAAACATTGGATGGCTTCCAGATTAAAGTCAGAGTAGAGGTTCTTAGCTAGCTGTTATTTCAGAGGAGCTGTTTAAAAAATAAGTGCAATTGACAAAAACATATGGAATGGCTTGTCAACACAGAAACAACAAACAGTTGTTTCTTATGGCCATTTCTTATAATAGCAAGCCACATGTTACTGTGCTTTCATATTGGTTTTTTTTTTTTTTTGCTTGTGCCTATCAGGGTATCTGTGGTGGTAAAATAATGAGGAACCTGCGTCTGGAATCATGCCTTTTATTAGCAAAAATAATGACAGAATGTAAAGATCAAAATATTGCTTGTGCTATACTTTTTTTTCACTTGCACCTGTGACTATAAAGGATAGAACTTATTGGTGATATCAAGAGGGAAAATAGTTTGTGTTTATTGAATATTTACATATCCACGAACTCATTTAATCTTTGCAACAGTCTTAAGTGGTAAATATTGTTTTTCCCTTAACTATTAAAATTTGCTTAGTTGTTAAGAAGTTTAGCCAAGGCCATACCAACAGGTGACTATGACCTGAAACTGCGTTTATGTCCCCAAACAAAGATTGTATGTCTTCACTCCTTTTTGCCAGCTGATTGCTCAGTCAGACACAAACACTAGTGTAGTTAGCACAAATCAGGAAAAGGGACCAATTTTATAACCTTAAGTGGAGAATGACTATTTATTAATGTGGTAGTCTACTCTTAACTTTTAGAATTGGAAGGCACTAGGCATAAGTCACTGTGAAAGTGTAAAAACTCTAACAAATACTCAAAAAAACCTCAAAGAAATATGACTACTATCTCTTTATATGTAACTGAAAGTAGGTGTGTATGTTCTGTATACACATTCTTAAGTATGCATGTGTGCATGGAGGTCAGAGGTCAACCTTGCATGTCTTCTTCTGGAGCCAGCTCCTGGGTCTTTTTGTTTAGGTCTGCTTTTGAGATACTAAAACTTGTGAGTCAGTAATTAGGCTTGCCTGGCTGGCCAGTAAACCTCCATATTTGACTATTTCTGCTTCCTGAGCATTCAGAGTAAAGAAAGAACTGCCTATTAAGTATTTTTTAAAAATTTAGTATTGTTATTCTTTGAAAATTTTATACATGTTTATAATATATTTTGATTTTATTTACTCTCTTCTTCTCCCTGTAACTTTTCCCAGATCCATTTTCAACCTCTTCTACTCCTTCTCAACTTTGAGTCCTCTTTATTGATATTTTAAATAACCCACTGAGTCCTACTTGTGCCGTCCACACCCTCATGTATGTATGGTACACCCACTTGTTACATGCATTCTGGGGCTCAAGCTTAGGACGTCATTTTACACACCTACTGACCGTGCTAAACTTCCTAACCCCACTGTGTAAAAGTTTGATGTGCAGGTAATATAGGTTAAGTCTTTGATAAGCTATAAACAGGACTGAAAATGATTTGCTATTTGGAAACTGTAGACCAGAATACTTATCTTTACCCTTTACATGCAATCTTTATTTCTAAAGTCAGGGCTTTGTTGTTTGTAGTGGTGGTGGTGGTGGCAGTGGTGGCAGTGGTTTGGATTTTGACTTTTGACATCGGACGGATGGCAAGTGACTTATGAATGAATCTACTGGGGAGACTTGAAAACACACCGAATATGGCTTGAGTCCTCGGACCAAATAACCCTAGGATACCTCCTGGTTCTGCTGTCGGCTCACTGTGTGGCATTGTGCAAATGGTCATTTTGGAAAGATGTCACTGTGTCATATCCAAACAGGAGCAAAACCTTCTAGATGCTGTAAAGCCCACCTCGATCCTGTGAGTTGTTTATTAAGGTACTGGAAATACATGATATTTTCTGAATCGCATGGCAATGGTTTTTGTCAAACATATAAATAAAATTTTGATCCTCTTAAGGGTGAGCAATTTTAGTGCAAGAGATGGTTTAGTGAACTAAGCTAGAAGCTGCAATGACTTTGTTCTTGAAGGCTATAGTTTTGGCATCCAGGACTCTGAATCACCCTTCTCATACCCTTCCTTAAGGATGTGGCTTGTAGTTTAACTGGGTAAAATTTGACCTGACAGACTGTCTTGTGTTTACTCTTCAGGGATTCTACCTAAAACTTTACATAAAATCATTTGGCCGAAATGCCAGGTGGCTAGGTAAGACTCTGAGACTTTGGGAGATTTTGTCTTGGCTTCCATAGCAGAAATAAATAGTTAAACAAGTCTAGAGAACCATGTGTGCTGATGTGTTCTGACCTACCGATGGTATTTGTTCAGCCAGTGCTATTCCTGGTAGAAAGCAAAGCAACTGGCTCACCTGGTAGACTGATGCTTCACTGAGCCTTACACAGACGAGGTCTTCCGTAGTTATAACATCATTAGTTGAGATAAACCTCGTGGCAGTATTAGAAACCCAACTCGAACTTGTGAAGAAGAAAACTCATTTGCTTATGTGTTTCAATGGCTCTAAGCATTGAACCTGGTCTCTGTCCCTGGTTAATCTGAGGTTCGATGGTTGTCATCAGGATTCTGCTCTACTTTCTTTGTTTAGCTTTGCTGGCTTCCACTTCATTGTCATATAAGTACTTTTGAGTGAAGAGGACCACTGTGGCTCTTAGAAACCATAGAAACCTTCTGAGTATATGTCAGAAAGCAAAGAATGCTCCTTTCTCCTCTAGCATCCATATTAATTCCTAAAAAGGATTCTCTATGTGCAGTGGGACAGTGGTCTGTACCCTGTCACTTGTATTTTAAATAAACACTGATTGGCCAGAAGCCAGGCAGGAAGTAGAGGAGGGGCAATGAGAACATGAGAATTCTGGGAGGAGGAAAGAGTCAATCAGCAATTGTCACCCAGACACAGAGGAAATCAGACACAGAGCAAGCAAGATGTGACTGCCTTTCCGAAAAAGGTACCAAGCCACGTGACTAACGCAGACAAGAATTATGGGCTAATATAAGTTATAAGAGTTAATAAGAAGCATGAGCTACTGGGCCAACCAGTTTATTATTAATGTGAACCTCTGTGCATTTCTTTGGAACTGAATGGCTGTGGCATCAGGCAGGACAGAAACATCAGTCAACACTCAATGCCTCTGCTTCATCTCTGTGCCAAGTCTTGAACTCAAGTCGTGTTTCCAGAAACCTGTGGTATTTGGAGTCTAGCCTGAGTTATCAGCTCATGTCTATAGCTAGGGAGGACAGCAGGGAGATGGGATTGAAAGGATGCTGCCACTCTCACTCAAGTACATTGTGTACTTTGTCATGTATAGGTGGGGAAAGTAATCCCACTAGAGCCATGGGATGCTTTCTTCTTATTACTGCTAGGACTAAATAGGCGACAATGGAAGAAGGTGTCTGAAGTGTACCTATGATGACAGATGGGCAGCTTCCCTTCACCAAATTCTGACCCTCTCAATGTTCTAATTCTCAACACAATCTATGATGAGTGCCTTCTATCTACTTCTGACCTCAGCCAGAACCGATAGCACTTCTATCTATGATCCATCCCCATCAGCTGGACAGTGAAAGTGTGGGCCTATTAGGGTTTGTTGCTTACTAGAACATTTCTTTTGGGGAAATTAAAGTTCTAAAGATAATAAAGAGTTACTATGAAACAATAGTGAGAAGCTCTCTATCTGGGGCTGAGGTGTCTCTATCCAGACATATCCTACATCCTGCATTTGCGCAGGCTTAGTTTGAGGAAATGCAGCCCCTAGCCATGTGGTCTTTTAGACACAACTGATAGTGAGTTATCAGACAAGGACCTGCCAATTCAGAGTGAAGAACCACCTTAGTCCATATCACT
Source organism: Myodes glareolus (assembly GCF_982192425.1). NCBI lineage: Eukaryota > Metazoa > Chordata > Mammalia > Rodentia > Cricetidae > Myodes > Myodes glareolus. The sequence goes on from NC_142035.1 coordinate 65,706,861, forward strand.
GCTCACATCAACAAGTATTTACTGAATTCCAAACACTATCTGGGATATATTTTTGCCTCTGAAAATATATCAATAGAAAAAAGTATCCCTATCCTGAATGCTCATTCCAATATCTGAAAGAGATATCTTAGTCCAGTTATTCTGCTATTACAAATACCACAAATTTGGTAACATATAACTGCCTTTCTCCGTATAATTTTGGAGGCTGGGAATTCCAAGATCAAATTACTTTCAGAACTGGTGTCTTGTGAGGTCTTGCATTCTGCTTTGAATATGGAGCCTCAACACTATACCTGTCAGGGAGGATGGGGCACTGCATCTGCCCTTGTTAGAACAGAATGGAAAAAGAACTTAAGCTAGTTCCCTTGGGTCTCTTAAAGGTGGTAATCCTGCCCTTACAATCTAATCATCCCTGATTAGCTATTAAAATACAGTCTCCTGAATGGCTTCACTTCGTAATACCGTCAAAATGGGCAGTCAGATTCAACATGAATTTGGGACAGATACAAATATTTAAAGCGGCAGACAGTGGCCATAGATATGTCCATAGAACAGTGAAACAGAATGAGACAGATAGGCTGGGGCAGGATCAGAGGAGATTCACAGGGCAGCAACTGTCTGAAGACAATGTTCCAGGCAACAGGGACAAGGATGCGTAATCCAGAGGTGGGTCACACTTGGCATGGTAGAGGAACAGCAAAGAAAACAATGGGAGCTCTATCCACAGGGGCTCCGGAGGTCCCTGTTAGGAAGCTGGTTCGTACTCTAAGGAAGAGGGTAAGACATAAGCATTTCTTTCCACTTATCCAAACCAGAGAACTAGACAGCTGTGGCTTGGGTGTTATTAGGTGGAGTTTGGGTAGGATTCATAACTTTAATCTGTGATAGAATTAAGGAGAGAGTAAAGAAAATGGTGAAAGTGTGTAGAAGACAGTAGTCTAAGATATTAAGAATGGCGCTGCTCCGGCAGCACCGCTGGATTTCGGGTAAGCCGTGAGTCCCTGTGTATAGTTGTCAGCTAGCTGAACAAACTGCGGTATGTGTATTCGTCACTTGCACATTCCTCTCATTCGCAATCTTTTGATCCAGGAACATTTTTTTTCAATACAACATTACTTGGCAACCGGACTGTCCAATTTAGAAAATAAAGATGTCACCCAGTTAAACACGGATACCAGACAAATAACAAAGTCCTCACATTGTGTGCCATCCCGTATTTTATTTGGCAAACCTAGCAGAGAAGAATTTTTTGCACTTTTCCTGATCTGCACCTCAGAGTTTATCCATAAAGAATGGAAAGTAAGTTTTCCATTCTGAGCTCATCCACTCAGAACAGTGACTATGAAAGTGCACTTCACAGATCTTTCTAAGGTAAAAGCCCATGCAATGGCAAATAGGTGAAAATCCTCAACAAGCCTGAATATTTGGATTATGATTGCTAATCAATATTGTTTTCATCAGAGAGCACTAATAGGTAGGTAAATTTGCATGAATGACTAAAACCCAGTTGCCTGCCTAATGACTTAGGTGACATCCACCTTCTTAGAAACATAGATAAGACTCTTTTGTTCTAGGGAAAACATCTAGATTTCAGACTTTGCTGCCTTGTATCCCATCCTGTCCGACCTACAAAGATACCCCCATTTGCCAAGACTCTCGTCTGCCTCATCTGTTCTCCCTGTACCACCTAGCTGTACCCGCTGCATGTGACACAGTCTAGACACACGAGCTCAGAGCTGCTTCAGTGACTGGATATCATCCATTATGCAGTGACTGGGTGACTACTGTTTGGTAGACAGTGCCTTACCTAGTTGTTTTAGTTGAAGTATTATGTCATGTTGGTCAGAGACACATGTGTAAATATCCTTACAGTTACCTAAAGAGTAACTCTCTTATGGAGTTCTAGTGTTAGACCCCAACTCTGGGATGCTGGCTCCTCAGGAGGGTCGCCACAAGGAACCACTCACCAGTCTGGTTGATGCAAAAGCAAGAGGAAGTTTATTCTCGTTTGCACAAACGGGCTCCTCAGTCATGTGAGGGATAGAAGCCCCAACTAGTTATTACAGGCTACTTTTAAAGGCAACCCCCCCCCACACATATTCAGGGAGGGGGGTACAGTGGGTTGTTTGGCAAATGTAGGGATTGGCTCGTTTTAAGGGCATTTACTATGATTGGTTATGTTAAAGGTGTGACGGGCAGTTGCTGGGTCAGGCGAAAGACAGGGAAGCACCTGCAGGCTGTTGAAAAACACCTAACATTCTAGTCAACAGGCAGGGTGGGGTCATGACTAGTTCACAAAAACATGTTTTCTTCACTAACTTCTTTGACTATAGCTCAGTTAAGACTTTATCATAGAAGAAACAAAAGACTCATCCTTTAGGCTAAAAAAATTAAAATAAAATACATGATTGTAAAAACATAAAGAATTGCTACTTCCCATTCTCTTCTTCCTCAGACCTAGACTAGGGGAGTGCCATACGAGATGCTTCTGAAGGAACCAGAGTCTACGCCTCCATTACCTAGGTGTTGGCTTTCCTAGCTTAGGGCCATCCATAAATGTCCCACAGTGGAGACATCCCTGGAGACAGACTTAGTGTCTGTTTGTTCCTGTTAGAATTTGAACATAGAAAATGCATATATCCCACTGCTTATACACAGTCTGTGGCTCTGTGTATAATGATAAATGAAAATAGGATGAAATATATACTCAGCTTCTTCAATGTACACACACACACACACACACACACACACACCATGGGGAAATGGAATGCACTGGCAGTACCCATTTAGCAGATATCGGGGCCTGACCTGCTAGGTCATTAGAGTCAGAGGCACTATTGGAGTGTCTGTATTTTTAAGGAACTGAGCACAGTGCTTTGTTTCTTGAGTACACTTGACTTGACAGGCCAGGACTCCCTGATCTGGAATCATCTGAGATGAACTAGAATGTGAAGACGGGTGGCCACCAGAGTGGAAGCGAATGATCTACTATGTGTCCATGTGCTGAAAAGAATTTGTTATGAGTGTAGGTGGGTCTATCAGTGATACATTCAAGAGGAAAAGCTTGTCAGGTGAAGGAAGCAGACGTCTCAGAAAAGAATTAGCTGCCTGTATGGATTTGATTGCCTTATTCTAATCACGTTCTGATGGAGAGTTGAAACAGAGGCAGAAACCTCACTGCTACATGGTTCGTCACTGTGTGCTCTGAGGTGCATGGTACTCATGGTTTTGAGGGCCCCTTAAGAAAACAACAATGGACCCTAAAGGCTACAACTGTTTTTCGATCCCTGGTCTAGAAGTGGATGTCTTACTGGCACCCCAGTTACTAGACTCTAAGTCTGGGCTTGTCTTCCAGTGGCTGTTTGAAAGTATGTTCTTCTCATGCATGAGTTGTCTTGCTCAGCTCCTGTGAAAAGTTATCAGACACAGCATATTTAAATAACATTTTTTTTTCTTAAAGCTCTGTAGCATTCAGCAACCATTTTGGCATCTTTAATAAATAACCAGGCAATTTTGCTTCATGTCCCTGATTACATGTCAGAGGTGTGCAATTCTAACTAGTCAAGTGACCAAATCTAGAGGTTCTCTTCAAAATTTACACAGAGGAATTTTTGTGGCTGCTTGTGGAGATGAGAAAGGATTAGGAGAGAGGACCAGCTCAGATCACAAAATGAAGTGCAATGGGCCACCTGTTCCCCAAGAACGCAGTTTTCAAAGTCAGCTCTTTGCTTTCTCTGGACATTGCCATCTTAGTTATTAACTCTTTTTATTTTTTAATAATTTGTCAGATCATCCAAAATCTGAGTTGCAAGCTTGTCACATCATACTAAGCAGTATTTATTTTCCTCCACTAATCCCATGAAAAACTGGAAGGGATTGAGAGATTCCAAACTTTCTGAGAGGCTGAGCCTCCATTAGCAAATGATGTTTCTACCCAGGTCTCTTCTGTTTGATGATCCAGGAGAAAACCGACCTGCCAGACACTTTGTGGGTGCTTGCCTATGTTTCCTTTCTTCTTGGTGATTTCAGTGGTAATCAGTTCCGTGACGGCATATTAGATCCAAATTCCCTCCCAAGAAAGAATCTGGCGCAGTTGTCTGTTGAGAGGTCTCATGTTCCTGGGAATGCAGGGTCTTCTCCAGATCTCTCTGTGTGTCAGTTACACCTGCTGTTGCCGGTCACATGTTTATTTGGTGAGTGGTTTCTTAGTGACTTATTCCAGTGAGTAAAGCATGAAAACATGATGAATTAAATGAAGCGGATGTGGGCTCTCGTCTCAGATCCAGAGCTGGGCTTGTGGGTTCATTTGGTTTGTGAGGAAAGAATGAAGCGTTCCCATTTAATAACCTCCTTGGCACAAGACCAGATCAGGCACGGATTGTTCTGGGCACTGACTTGATGGTGACCTCTCCAAAGGGCCAGAGGTATGTTCCCGAGATGGATCTGGCCTTTGATGCCACTCCCCGCATGCAGCAAACTGACAGCGGAAACCCTGACTCTATTTCAGGCCTTGGAAGAGGCAGCAGGTGGTGGTGTGTGGCATTCCATCAAGTGATTTGGTTGTCACCAGTGGGCTGGCTTTCCAACCACTCTGGCTCTGCTTGTCAGCAGCAGACTCTCTGACCTCTGGGGTCAGAAGAGGAAAGCCCCACAACTTTCCTTCAGAGCCTAGGATTATTTACTAGGGCTCAGAAGACTGAGAATTCAGCTTGTCCCGAGTCACTGAAGCTGGATCAGCGTGGCGCGTACGGCTAAATCATACTCTTGCATCACTGTGGCGTGTTCAGAACTGTCCTCCAGTTCGCCACTTTCACACCCTCCTACTGCTGCAGCTTCCTGTTTGCAAACAGATTTGCTTTTTAAATGGGAAAACCTAACTTTGTATGCATTTATGTCAGGGAATGGAGGAGGAAAGTCAGTCTTCCCGGTGGAAGGCAGCTGGGGTTGAGTGTTGATGACGAGACTAAGAGTCTCTTGGAGAAAATCTTGCATTTCTATCCCACTCTGCTTGATTTGAGGACGGGTCTACTGTCTGTGAGCCTGAAAGACAAATGCACCAATCCGAATCATTACTATTTTGTCATTTCAAAGATAAGAATTGTCGTCTTTTAAAGGGGAAAAGAGTGTACTTGGAACCTCTTGAATTTTAGCATTCATTCTTCTAAGAGGGGCTTGTTAGCCTGAAGAGAAAAGGGAGATCAGCTTTTACTCAGGAAGCATGAATAAAAGTGTTGTTCAAGTCCTCTTCTCACTGGTTCACATGGTTCTCATGTGATTTCTATCTGGGCCAGAGTTTATCATGGTATAGCATGCTTCCCAAAGAAGGAATGTTAGAAAGAGAAGTGAAACAAGTACGATTTCTAACAGGATGTGAAGCCACTCTGAATCCAAAGCAGGAAGAACAGCCCAACTTCCAACAGAAGCGTCATGAGGAACACGTAGGAGGGCAGAGAAGGAAGCATTGAGGCCCTATGTGCCCCGGACTGGGAATGCGACGCTCTCTGGGCAGACCGGGAAGAGTATAGTTGATGGGGGATGCCATGTGAGTCAAAAGCAAGATGGCTGTCAGATCTCTGATGTACAACAGGCCAGTCATGTGGAGAATCATCCACACACAAACTGTGTTGAAAATGCCTCTGTATTGAGCCTTCTTCCCTAGGAAGGCTGGTACTCCTATGTCGTTCTATAGCCTTGATTTCTTGCCCCTGGTAATCCCAAGTATCCTTGATGCTTTCATGGCTCCTTCCCCATAGAAGCATCCCAGACCTATCTATGAGCTACCGACTCTTCTCCTAACTTGATGCTGTTATTGATAATGGTAGTAATACCACAAGGGGTTGTGATATTCGTATTTGAAAAGGCTCTTCATGGTTGTTCTGGAATAAAGGAGAAGGCATTCCATGTATTATATAAAGCCACCAGGGAGGGTTTTGGAATTAGTATCATTTAAAAGTTCTTCAGACATTTAATGTGTCCATAACCATATAATATAGAATTGAAGTGTCTTTCAAAATGCTTTACGAACCTTTTCAAATCCATTTGTTCTGCTAGTCATTCTGTCAGGAATCCCAGCTCCTCTCCTTCCCTAACTAAACTGCAATTAATCACACTATAAAATTATAATAAAATTTTATTGATTTAAAAGCACTCTGTGACAAAATGGGGGGGGCTTATATTGAAGGGAAAATGTGTTAAGAAAATTGCCAAGACCTGAGACTTTGTAGAAAAGAATGATTCTGAGCTGAGACTTTTCCAAATCATCTGAACAATAATACAGCAAGCTAGCTGTAGAGAGCTGTGAATCGGTCCCATGAAGCCAAAGTCTTACCAATAAAAGTGAAGAAAAAGAAGACTTTGCCTACCTAATGTTTTTAGGGCCTTGAGGTCTCCATGAATATCTTACTAAACTTTGTGAAAAAGAACAAAGCCATCTGGTCCCAGGAATAAGGAACGTAGTGTCTTCAACTGTTTGACTAGAGCAGACTATGGGTGATACTTGAGATTCAGTTCAGAACTAGTGATAGGAAATAAAATGTCTCTGGTGGGACCTAGAAGACTTATAACTCATTTTTGTGGCTTACTAATAATCCACTAATTGTATCTGTGTCTATATAACTTATGGTTAGTATGCAGGGCTCCCATTACATACATGCATTTGAAATAATAGTAACCATTATCCATCCATGCCTCTTCAACATCTGAAATGTGACCCTCCCAAGTTGTTGATATGTTCTGTACATAGAAAGTCACACCACACTTCTGAAGCAGAGCAGGAAAAAGAGTGTAAAATTGTCTCAAGGATTACTTTATTGCTTTAAGTTAAAATGATATTTCATATACATTGTACTACCAAATATATTATTGAACCAGTATTCCCATTTATTTATTATTGTTGATAATTGGGAAAGTTAAAGTTACATTTGTCCTTGGAAGTATATTTTTTTTTACTTTGTTCATAGATCGCTAATCTTTTTATTAACGTATTGTTATTGATTCTTTGGGAATTTCACATCATGTACCCTAATTCCACTTATTTTCCAGTTGTTCACTGTCTACCCTACATCCCCGTAGTCTCCCTCCAAAATATAAAGCAAAACAAGCAAAAAAACCACATCACTCATCAGTCTCTCCCTCCTCTCCATCATATATCCTTTTGACATAGTGACCTTGGAAGCTGCAGTGTATTATACAGTGTACCCTTTTGCCCAAAAAAGCTTTACTTGGATATTTTCATTGCAATGAGTTGTTGATCTGGTTCAACACCTCTGGCTTCTGGTTCACCTTCAATATTCAACCCTTACCAAAACTTCTCTTGGATTTCCGACTGTTGCCTTGAGTCATGGATGTCTTGTGGCTATGGTTCCACAAGGTCAGTCCCTTTATGCTCTCCAGCAGATTACAGATGGGGTCAATGTTGGGATGGGCCAACTTAAAGCCTGGATGTGGGCCTAGGGGTAACTGAGTTGGTTAGTCGGGGACTTCACTTGGCCTGCTTCCATCAGTCTAGGGTCAGGGCTAACTCTCCCATACCCACACCATCAGGGCCAGCACTTCTCTCGTGCACATGGTAAAGAGTGAGTCCAGCTCTCCTGTACTTTTGGGGTTAGTGCTGGCAAGGTGGGGAGCACTGATCTAGTCTATCGCTGAAAGTATATCTCACACACAGTGAGCCTTGATTTGGATATTCATGTGAGCATGTGTTTATAAAAGAAAGCTTTTAAATGTTCCATTGTTTATATTTGATTCTGAAAGTCCTTGCATTGCAAAGAGGAATAAAAATAAAAATTCAATATACTTTCTGTTTTTTCAGTTTTTCATAGCTTTGGAGCCTATCCCGGAACTATCTTTTGTAGTTCAGACCCAGGCTGAACTTAGCTCACAGAGATCTGCCTGCCTCTGCCTCCTGAGTGCTGGGATTAAATGCATGTTCCACTACTTCCTGGCTCAATACACTTTTAATACTTGTCAGCTTAATGTTAGATGAATAAGATACATTTCTTTAAAAAACATACTGCAATGCCATTTGAAAGGGCTATAATCAAGAAAGTATCAGTGTCGAAGATGGGAGGTGGGTTGGGTGATGGAAGGGAGAGGGAGAGACAGACAGGCAGAGAAAGAAATAGAAACAGAGAGACATAAACAGATACACATTGACTAGCTGACCAAAGAGTGGGCAGAGGCTTCAGAGTGGAATGAACTACAGTTTAAAGAAAGAGTAGAAATTAACCAGGTGTAGAATCTGGGAAGAACACACTCCATGCAGCGAGTTAAGAATGTAAAGGGATGCAAAACCTGGAGTAGCTTGGCTGATAATTTGTCAGGTTCTTTTCAGAGTTCAGCAGCCACCGAAGTGCCAAGTGGAGGAAGATGATCCTAGAAGGGCAGCTGGAGAATCTGTACTGTTGACTGGACATTCTCCTATAGTGTAAGACTAACCCACAGAATGTGTCACCGAAGGCTTTTGAACAGAACATGGTATTTGCTTCAATATGTGTTTCAGACACTAACCTGTGCAAGCGGCATCATTGGAGAGGAGAAGGCACGGAAAGAAACTCTCTCGAAGCTTTAGATTCTAAGTCAGTGTGGCGGCTCATGCCTATAATCCCAGAACTTTGGAGGCTGAGGCAGGATTGCTGTAAATCTGAGGCAAGCCTGGGGTACATAGTGAGTTCTAGACTATACTGAACCTGTGCAAAATCCTGCCTTGAACAAAATAAGCCCCCCCAATTCCCCTCAACTTCATAAATGGACATAAAGAAGAGAAATCAGTAAGTTTGGAGAATACTTAGCATACTGATGAATATTTTGCATATCACCACAGAACCTTCATCTGGCGATGGATGGAGATAGAGACAGAGACACATATTGGAACACTGGACTTAACTCCCTAGGCCCAAATGAGAAGCAGAGGGAGGGAGATCGTGAGCAAGGAAAGTAAAATCAGAGGGGGCGTTCATCTGACGATGGATGGAGATAGAGACAGAGGCCCACATTGGAGCACTGGAAGTCAGGACCGCGAAGCGTGCGTTCACCCACTGATACAAGGGGACTGATCGAATGAGAGCTCACCAAGGCCAGCTGGACTGGGACTGAATGAGCATGTGATCAAACCGGACTCTCTGAATGTGGCTGACATGGGGGCTGACTGAGAAGCCATTGACAATGGCACTGGGTCTTGTTTCGTCTGCATGGACTGGCTTTTTGGGATCCTGGCCTGTTTGGATGCTCACCTTCCTGGACCTGGAGGGAGGGGGAAGGAACTTGGATTTCCCACAGGGCAGGAAACCCTGACTGCTCTTAGGGATGGAGAGGGAGGAGGAGTGAGGGGAGCGGGAGGGTATTGGGAAGAGGGGAGGAAGTGGAAAGAGTGTTTTCGGATACTTGAATAAACAAGTCTAACGGAAAAAAAAAAGAACAGGATTTGGAAATCAAATTGCTTTGGGAGAAACATATGGCTGGCATGAAGATAGGGAGAATCTAGACAGCATCAAATAAGGGAATTGATGGACATAAGGAAGGCAGAGCCTTAATTCCAGACACTCGTGGTGTAGGCAGAAGCAGCTCTTGGTGGGAGGACTCCCAAGGTAGTGAACAGCTCCCTTCTGACTGTGTCTGTCATTAGGGAGGCAGAAGCTTTGGATGGGTAGGAGGACAGAACCAGGCAGACAGGTTAGAGATAGGAAACCAAGGAGGATGCTCAAAGGATAAAGGTCCTGGGAGAGAATGGATGGGGGTTGAGAACCAAGAAATAGGTAAACTAGGCATAGTGTTTTCTACTTGTAATTCTGTAAGTTGGGAGTCTGAGGCAGGTGAATACTGATTCTGATGGCCGGCCTGGACTATTCAAAATAATCTTCCTTCAAAAAGAAAGAGGGGGTTGAAAAAGACACTGGAAAGGCCGCTAAATCTTCCAATTTCTTTTAGTAGTAGAAGCATAGAAATTTAAATTCTTCATCTTATCCCAAGCGTCTCAGAGGCTTTAATACTATTTTCTGTTGCCATTGACTTTCCTGGAAGAAACTGAATCCATTTCAATTAGGAAAGTTGGTACTGGCTGTGGGAAGGAGGCTCTGTGCCCTGACTTCTGGGACCCTGGGACTGGCAGGTTAATGTGATTCCTGCCTTTCTTCTCCCCTTCCTTCATCTAGCCATTTATTTTTAACCTAGATGATCTTGTTTGAACTTTAGTTTGAAATGATGTTAAGAGTCTTTCTGGTAAAGGGGTTTACCAGATCTGAGGTGCAAGTAAGCACCGTTTTCAAACCGTGTAGCCAGAGAATTCTGGTGCCTCATGGTCTCTCTTTTTTTTCTTTATCTGTAAAATGTGAGCATTTGCTGAGATTGCTGGGAAGGCTCCATTTCTAACCTTCTCTGCTTGTGCGGTTCCAAGTTGAACCAATGCCCACTTGCAAGATGTGAAACAGAAGGAGCGAGCGATACAGTGTGTACTCAGCAGCGCAGGCGCTGGTGTTGATGTGCTACATATGTATAACATCCCCATGGAACTTCACCAGGCTTCTGCCGGAATGGGACATTTCGCCTGCACAAGCAGCGTATGCTTCTCCTCAGAATATATGCCAAGCACACTTCAGAACTTTCGTTATTTTGTAGCCGAACTACAACACAGCTGGTCTCCTACATGACTTCAAGTCTCCCTCTCTACAGGCTGCCTTAGAAAGGAAGCCGCTGTTGTGGTGCCTCTGTGTGAACAGAGATGCAACCTGTAATTACGAATTTATCAGACAATAGGTGACTTTCCACCACAGTCCTTAACGATGTGTTAACATAATCACACTTTCTCCTGTGGAGAATCAAGCCCTGTTTTTAAGAATTTGAATTGCTTGGAGGAAAGAGATATATTGCTCATCCATAGAAGTTGAACAAAAGAGGTAAATTGGTTCCCTCCTTATCTATAGGAAAACATATGCTTTGTGTGTGGTGGGTAACATAGAGAAATATGGAGACAGAGACAGAAATAGAGAGATAGAGAGGGACTGAGGTGGCATAGTGACTTGGATGTATAGCCGGTGACTTTTCTAGGATATCAACGTGGGACCCACACAAGTCCCCACATTTTAATACACTTGTGATGGGGGCTTGGCTAACATTCCAATCAACTCTGACAATAAAGGTAAGTCATGTTGATTTCAGGCCGGCCATTTTCTTTTAAGAATGAAGGTAGCTTACGTCTCACACGTCATTTTTACAACATCCGGAATACCTTGACTTTATCCTCCCCATTTCAGTTGAAAACATTAAGCAGGAAGAAGTCAGTTTGAGAAAATCAGGTCAAGGATTGGTGGAACATTAGACTAAGGTCTCTTAACCTTGGAGTATGTTCACGTCTTTCAGAAAGAAAAAAAAAGAAATTAAATTTTTAAAATTGAATGACAGCCATTGAAATGACACTTGACTTGCAAGCCTGACTTGGCCTATCTGATAAGGTCACATGGTGAACCACACTCACAGAAGGATAAAAGAAGAGCGAACAAAATCAGTCTGGCCCAGTAACTAAGCTGGACCTCTACCATGCCCAGTGACTATGTAGTGCAAGGCTAAGCTGTCATTTCCCAGGCATTTTTAAGCACTTACCTTGTACAAGGCCATATACTTAAGACACAGTGAAGAGCAGATATGATATATGGTCCCTGTCCTCACCATGTCTAGTGGGAGGTAGAAACAAGGAAGATAGATTTTTTTGGGTTCTGTTAAAAATGTCATGGTTGCCATAGTCAACCGTGTTGACTATGATATAACCCAATCTTTTTTTTTTTTTCTTGGTGGGGAGGCCTTGGCTGGTTCTGGAGTGACTGCCTTGAAAAATATGATTGAGATCTAAATGACTCGAGGGAGGTTATAAAAAATTCTGCTTGTTACTCAACCTGTCCGCAGAAGAGGCCCGAGGCTAAAATAATCCTAGAAAGTTTGAGAAAATAAACTAAAAGGAAGTTATGATTTTAGATGGAGAAGATTGTTTGACTAGACTGGAAAAGGAGGCTGAGGGCAGATGTTGTAAGACTTTAGCTGGGTATGGATTTCACTAACCAGAACTGCTTTGCAATCATCCAGGCTGACTTAGTGATGGGCAGGAGGGCTACAAGACTTACAAGACTGGAGGTCCGGAGACCGTCTAGTGAACTAAGAACCATGCCTTGGATTACAATATAACATAAAGCATAATTATGTAATAAACATAAATTACCTGGAGGATCTGGAGGAAGATTTAGAGCGTGTCACTGTTGCTGCTTAGTGGAGAAAGAGGCAAAAGATACGGTGTCAGGATTATCTACCTTTCTGGTTCTGAAATTTAGGGGAAAAGTGAGAGAAGGAATATCAGAGGGTGAGAAATGGGGGTAGGGGGGGTCTTAGACCTTTGCTTTAAACTGTGAGAAGGGAAGGGATGATTCCCAGGGGACAGTGGACATATGGGTTGGAGTCCAGATGAGAGATCTGAGTTTTCAGCAGATGAATCAAAGTCGTCAGAGGACCTGAGTGAAGCAGGGCATACAGACTGCATTGTCGAGGAAACAAAACAGGGTTTCAGTGGCTGGGCACTGTGCTGAAACAGAAACACGTGACCCACGTCTGTGAAGTGGACAGAATACACAAATCCATGGAGTCCGGAGGGAAAGGAGTAGCTGCCAGGTGAGGCAGATGAGGAACAACTCCTAGGGGTGGGATACAGCATTCCTTTTGGGTTGAGGACTAAACATTAGATGGTAGTAAAACTCAAACAACCCTTAGTTAACTGAAAACCCCTAAACACATAGACTTTGGAAAAGTGACTCACAATGGCGTGTGAATGATGCTTCAATAAGTGTATTCTCTTAAAAGAATGCTTCAATAATGTTCACTAATGAAATGTCCCGGGCAGGGACAGAAAAGTCGATGAAGATGGGAGTAAGGAAACAGCAGGGATGTTATGAACTGATTTCGACTTCTTCCCTTATTTCCAATCCTTCAGTAATCAGCCTGAGCCATCCTTTCCTGGTATTGCTCCTGCGTAGAAGTTTATGCTTATAATTCAATAAGTTAAACTAAAACAACAGACAAACATGAAGAGGACATCTCATTTCAAAATCACAGGACTGTAAAAAGTGTTTTTTCTGGTACAATGAGCACAAAACAACGGCAATATGAAAGGACTCGAGGCGTCCCCGGCTTGGAATAACCATCATTTTTCATCATTCCTGAGTGAGCAACACTATCTTTTTTTTCTATTATATTTTTTCTTAACCACAAAATAACCAGAACTTATTCTTGCAAAAATTGCATTTTAAGTTCTTTTGACTTAAAGTGTTTTTCCATTATAGTATCTGTGGGCTTGGCTTCAGCCTTCAATCTCTCTGGGACCCCGCTGTGCTGCTGTCTCCTGACTTTTTCAATTTCCAGAGCTCCCCCAGGGAGTAAAAATGGCTAAGTTAAAATGGAAGTGAGGCATGGAATAAGGCAACCAAGTCACTGCAGAGAACAATACGTGGCAGCATATTCGGGTAACCCAAGTTTGTGTATCAGTCTTGATAATTAATGAAGTACAAGTATTCGGTCCCCACATCTCATGTGATTAGCTTGTAACATCACTGTTATTTTGTGAGCTTTTCAGATACACAGGATTCTTAATGCCTGTGCTAAGACCAGTGACACGGGGAGAACATGGCAATGCCAGGCTTGCACAGGGCTTACTTTGGAGTCCTGGTGGATCTGACCACCTTTGCTCGCTCTGGCACCTACTGCACTGTGGGTCTCGCCTTTGGATTGGGAGGTGGGAGCATGGGTGAGGACTTTCACGTTAGACTGACTGATGAACATGGATGAGTTCTCTTTCATTCTGTCTCAGGACCAGGTCAAGTTGCATTCTGTGTATGAGCTGAGTATGTAAAAGCCTCTGTGAGGCCCTGATGGCTATGGTCTTTAAAACTGGAAAAGCTAGTAGGTGCAGGAGCAGGGCAGAAGCTAGTTTGTTTCTTTCTGTAATGCTATGATGACCAGCAAGGCACGGGCTATGGTGCTGGTAGTGGCTCATGAGATCAGACGCAGCCCAGGCTGCCCCATTGTCTTGCTGATGAGGAACTTTGAAAAAGAGAAGAGTGAGATTATGATAGGCATGTAAAATTATTTTCTATGTGAGGAACTAGTTAAACCAGGGCATCACATGCAGGACCAGAGTCTAGTACAAGGGGATAAAAAGCCAATGAATACATCCCCATGAGGATTGCAGGCCAAATGTCCTACATAGATTCCCCCACCCACTTTATCCTTGCTAGCCCCTGTCCACCCTTCAAAGAGTTTCCCTTTCTGCTTTCATGTCACGCACATGTCATTAGCCCTTTGTCTCTTCCCCCGAATAGCTCATCCTCATATGATAATTCTATTTTCTAGGAAATGCCAAACTGGCTTCTACAACTGTTGTGCCATTTCACAACCCATCATCAAGCCAAGAAGGCTCTGATTTCTCCATAACCTCAATATCACTTATTTTCCGGTTTGAAAAAACACTGTATAGACTTCCTAATGGATATCAACAGAATCTAATCATGGTTTTATGCTCACTTGTTTTGAGATATGCAAAAATATTTTCTAGTATCACTAAGCTTACAGCTTCTTAAGTGTTCTTATTTTAAGGAAATGATATCTGAATATAGGTTTAGGTTCTCAATTGAAACTGAGGTTATGGTTCAAATGCTCTTTTTTAAAGATAGTGTGTTGCTCTGTAACTTGAGGTGGCTTTGAGCTAACTATGTAGTTAGACTGGTCTAACATTTGTGACAGTCCCCTGCCTTAGCCTCCCAAGATGGGATTAGTCATAAGACATTATGTCTGGCTGAATCATTCTTTAAAGTTTTCAACTGAAAAATCTTTTCCTCTGATATACCTTCAAGAGCACCTCACTGAACCACAGACCTTTGGGACATGTTACTATGTGAGTACAACTGTTCTTGCTCTGCCACAGAGTCCCTTCATCTCTGGCCTGGTCTAGTACAGCAACTTACAGATGTCCCGGCCCATCCTTATATTCTCTTCTTAACCTACCCACTTGCTGAAGGCAATTGATAACACTGGCACAAATACTGAGGTCAGACCCTGGCCTGGGTCTCAGCTTGCCTCTGATACCACTGGGGAATTGAAAGGATGCCATATGGATGTTCCTGTAGGCTCTCTGAGCCCTGTTTCCTTGGCTATAAAATAGGAAAATGGTGTCCGTTAGACAGGGACTTTGAGAAGACAGAACTTGTCATTTCTTGATTATGCTGTTCAGCACACACAGACCCCTCACTAATTGTTACACAGAGTCTTGCCTGGGTTCCTGAAGACTGCTTTCTATAAATATAACAAAACATCTTGTTATAGAACATTTTTGTTTTTAACTATTTCAAATGTCTACATTTTTACAAGGCTCAAATTACTTAGACCTCTGTAGGAGCTTCTCAGCAGTCTAAACTACAGCTCTTGTCTGCTGCCTCAGTCTCCTGAGCATTGGATGGAAAAGGCCCACTACGTGTGTGGTCCTGGCTCAGTGTGTGCTCTTTCTTGTATGTTGAGCTTCACATAGGGAATTGGTCTTTGTCTTGCAAGCCTTCTCTGTGAGGTGCCTTCTGTCTGAGCCCATGTGACATACTGGGCTGGGTCATGGCTAATGTAGAGTGGTTCACTTTGTCATGTGGGTGTTCTCATATGTGGGCTCTGCTCTGTCTTATCGTAATTATATGAGGTTCCGTAAATAGGCTTTATTAAAAGGCAAAGGGTGTTATAGCATGGATACAGAATGTCCCCTTCAAACACATGTGTTTGATCACTTGATTCTTAGGTCCTGGCACTGTTTGGGAGATTGCAGAAATTTTCAGATCTAAGGTCTATCTGACAGATGCAGGCGTGAGCCTTGAGGGTTACAAGACATCCCCCCTTCTACTCTTCTCCCCATTTCCTTATCTTTGGAGATGTTGAAATTGCCTGGCTCTAGTGAGAAAGAAACACAGAACACACAACAAACCTGCTTAGGTTTATTAGAGGGGATGCATACAGGCCTGGAAATCGGTGTGTAGAGAAAGAGAGAAAGATGGCACGTCGAGCTTTTAAAAGCTGCCTAGTACACATGCGCAGCAGGTTGGCGTGACTACGTAGTACGCAGATGGCAGGTTCACGCATGCGCACAAGGGTGTGGCTGAGTCACACATGGATGGAACCACGCATGCACACGTGGGTCACACGGGGGCCCTTCAACATTCAGGCAATTGCCTGAGGGCCCATCTGCATGTGCTCACCTTTAGAACCCGGAAGTGCAGCCTTATCTGTGGCTGAATAATTACAGATGTATACTGTGACCCTACCTACTACTGCAGCTACCATAACCTTCCCTGCCACGGTGGATTTACTTTCTCTGAATTGTGAGTCAAAATAAATCCTTCCTTCTTTAAGTTGGTTCTGTCAGGTAGTCTTGTGTTACAGCCATGAGAAAAGTCAGTAATAAATATGTGAGTTGTTGGGCTTCTGTAAGCTTATTAGAGAAAACTTGTTCTCTAACTTGGCATGGTTCTTAGGGTTATGTGTAAGACATTTACTCCTTAAAGCAAGCTGTTTATGTAGCTACCATCCAGTCATGGGAATAAACTCCTTAGAAGTGAACTGTGGCTGAATCCTATATGCCAGTGCCGGTCCTGAGGATGTTTTATTTATCAGGGACTCTATTGAAAATCAAGTTTGCATAAGTCACTTAATAGTTCCCTAAGGGAGACAGAGAATTGCATAAGACACTCCTGTTAATGAGGCTTCTCAAGATAGATGCTTTTGCTTGTCCCGTGGTTTTGAGGAATGTAAAATCCTGTAGGAGAAATTGTATTCTCTGTGTGTTTTCTGAAGAGGGTTTAGGAAATTTTGATCCCCTGTCATTGTATTTCCAAAATAGTCCAGCCTCCCAGCTTGGCAGATGGAGCCACTTGTAGTCCTGATTCAGCTCCTGTCTTGCTGGCGAAATCTGAAAGAGAAAAAGAGAAAGGAGAGAGATCCTGATGTTTAAAAAAGAAGTCAAGAGACAGATCACCATAGGTAACAATGCAGAAGTAGGCTCTTCATGAAGGAACCTGAGTCTGCTTTGACTGGCTGCTTCCTGACAGAGCCTATTGGAGCATTTTTAATTGTTAAAGAAAATACATAGATAGGCACCTTCGTTGTTTGTAGTCTTCTTCTTCCTTCTGATCTTATTTAAAAATCAAAGATCTTAATTAAAGCTACGAATTCACAAGCACTATTTAAGAGACATTCAGGAAAGAGAGAAGAGGAATGAGGAGAAAAGTCACAGCAGAAAGCATTCTTTCTAAAATAGGTCTGAGTGTAGTTCTGAGCCTCTCAACAGTTAACACAAGATAGGAAAATATCAGGGAGTGAGCTGGTGTGTTGAAACCCTTCTAAATCATCTAGGTAGTTGGATGCTTTTTTTTTTATTTTTCCTTATCAAGGTATTTGTGGCAAATATTAGCATCTGCAATGTGTTTCTATCTTGGCTTGATATTGGAGATCATATTGAAGCCACCCTTGAAAGTGAGGATGGGCCTTCATTCCTGGATTTTAAATATATGGGCTATAACATGGTTAACATTTCAAGCTACTTGTTTTAATATATATAAATGTATGTGTGTGTGTATACATATACATATGCATATATTTCCTGGACATGGTATTCTTCCATCACTTTTATATTGAATTTAGCACAAATTATACAAGTCATCTATCTCATTAAATATCTGTAGAGGCAAAAATTCCATGTATGATCCTCCACCATAGTGATTAAATTACATCCCCCTTTGGTGGAGGATCATACATGGAATTTATGCCTTAGACCCGATGGACATACATTGGGATTTAGGCCTCCACCATGTATCTGTAATATCCAGATGTCATGGTTACCAGTGAATATGTGCTATAAAACTACAGCACTATCAAATTTTAATGTTACCTTATTTGCTGGATTTGGCCCCAATCTCATTCTAGAGTGGATATTGTTAAGCTGCTCTTGATTGAGGGTCAAAAAGATTCCAACTGGGATGATTGGTGCTGAGTAATAGAGGATTCTTCTTATAGCTATGATTCGTGTGTACGATGGTGCTATCTGCAGCGCAGATTTATGACTAGTGTTCTCTCCTCCATGGAAATTAGTTTTGAATGACAACTTTAAAAAAAAGTCTTTGATTGTATTTTGTGGAAGTGGGTGTTGTATTACATTACTGAAAGTTTATTCATGGTTCTCTCAGAAATGAATATTTATGCAAAGCTCACTCATCATCGGGCGGGACCAACCACTAATCAATGGCTCCACAATAAATGCCAGAGATGGGAAGAGCGCAGACTGATTGTGACTCATAGAAAATGTAGAATTGGAACTTGACAGTAAAGAAGCATCATGCTGCTCAGCCTATCCCATTCCTGATGGACGGTGTGACCCAGACGGGAACTCTGATCCAGAGAGGATGGGAAAGGGCCGACTTGAGCGAACTGAAGTTAACTTAGTATGTGAACTGGTTCTCAGTACACTTCTGAAATCCCATCTTTCCCAAGTCAGAGGCTTCCCTCTGGCCTCACCACCTCTTTGTCTACCCCTCTTGCACTTGGGAATTTCTTTCATTAACAAAATTGAAGCTGGTAACTTTACAAAGCATCACATTTTTTTTTTTTTTTACAAAAACTCTTCAAATTCTTGGGGTGACAGGACCTACCAAGAACTCATGTCATTTCTACATGTTGTGACTTCTTTTGATTTTTTTTCCAGTGGAAATTTCTTGCTTTTGAGGTCCAGATCGGGACCCTACAGGAGCTTGGTCCCCCAGGATCCAATGGCCAGGGCTTGGACTGTATTTATGATCTTATGAGGAGGAAGCTTTGAGAGACTGTTTATTCTCTCTTCCTCCCTTGCCCTTCTTATATGTGAGCGCTGCTTAAAATGTCTTCAAAGTAGAATGCAGGAGCTCTAGGAGACTTTTTGATGTCTAAGTGCCCGTAGGAGTTACACCAGCTTTTCTAGAAGTGCACAACTTTATTTCTGCTCAGCACATGGGAATTGAGGAGAAAGGTAGGAAACCGTTTTCTTTGTTTTGTTTTATTTTGCCTTCTCAGTCTAATGTGTAGCCTATAGTGAAATATATTAATCTCTTAAGATTGTCATATAGCTCAAACGATTTACTTTTGTTTGTCTTCTAAAGTACCTTCCTTTTAACAATAAAGCCAGCCTCTCTGAGAAAGGTTTAAAACTCTGAGTTAATAAATTGTCAGTGCACCTTGCTGCAGGCTTCTTCTCCTTTCTTTTGAGTTACTGAAAGTAAGACCCCATGATCAGATTTGTGCATTTAATTGCATTTTAACTTACCAGTTAAAGCCTGGCATCAATGCCCCATGCTTCTATTGTGTTTTAATGAAGCCCTTTGAAAAGTAAAAATATCCTTCAGAACTCCTACTGCTTTCAACCGGCACTCTTCTCTGGATTTCCCCAAAACATAACTTTAAAGGTCTTCCTTCTGTATATTTTACTTAAATAGATTTAGTGTGGACTTTTGATCATGCATAGGGAAATCACAAAAATCCCATGAATAATTTAGGATGCTAACTCTAAACAATGAGTTTACAGTATGTGTTTGGAAAGGCAGAACTATTAAATATTGTGTGACATAGATAAGATTTCTTTTCAGTAGTAGTGTTTCTTGGGGAAGCAGACGTGGTACAACAAATGCTAAGAGATATTGGCTTGGTTCTCTAGGGTCCGTGGAGCACGTAACTGGTATGGCAGTGGCTGATCTTAGGCAAAAGGAGATGGGTTCAATGAAGGTGTGAGATTTCCAGTCAGCTTCAGCAAAGACTGGGGCAGAGAAGATGCCTCATCTAAATTCTGAAAGGTGTCACTAAGCTCTTCAACTTCTGGAAGCCTCAGAAGACAGTCTGAATTCTCTTTTGTTGTCTTTGGATCCACCTCCTCTGTTCTTCCCATTGGGATAACAGAAGAGTGGCTGGACTCAGAGGTCAGAGAGAGTGAGTCAGCATGAACTGCCCTAAGCAAATATGTTCACACTGTCAAGAGGGTGATGAGTGTGTATAGATACTGAAATTCTTACACAGTGCTATTGGGATTATAAATGGACAGCCACATCTGAGGACTTGAGTTAAAAGTTACCAACCCACCCTGAATTTTTGCTTAAAAAAAGGCAAGCGGAAGTATACATCTTTCATGAGATACCATAGAGTTTTGTGGCTACATTTATATGCAATAGTCCATATCCGTGAATGCATTTAAACATGTGTATGTATATCTACAAAGAAGCAAACCTATTTTTTTTTGCCTGGGGAGGTAAGAAGGGACAGGGAAGGAGGACAGTTGCTAAGGCTTTAGCGTCTACTAAATTAGTCTTCAAAATAAAAAAGAAGTATGCATTTATGCCTTACTTATTTAATTTGGTGTTTAAACCATGAAGAACATTGTCTATTTTATGGTGGTCCTGGATAGTTTGGGAGGCCAGTAAAAGCTGAACTCTTTTGATACATTTTAGAGAAAAGACATACATTTATAAGTAATTGAAACCAGGTCTATCCAGCCACCAAGCTTTGTTGCTCATCTTGCTTGTCCTAGCCTTTCTTTATATTTTGCTACTTTCAAAAATCTGGCTTCTCTTTAACTCACAGGTACCTCACACACGTTAATTATGTCATTTATGGTGGGAAGAAGTCCATGCTCATTCCATGGATGAACAGATTTTTAGGGAAAAAAAACCAAGATAATTGTCAAGCAGGAGCGTGTGAGGATCATAAAAATTAGAGACACCGAGGTAAAACGATGACTAGAACAGCAGGGAAAAGCTGGATGTCTGCATTCAGTTAAGAGGGAGAATAGCCTGGTGTCTTGAGAGCGCGTAGATATTATTGAACTATATAAATATAGTTTCCATAACAGCACATCTACATTTAACCTGCCAGCTCTCATCCTGTGGCGTCGTCATCTGTTCTGAGGAGAACTGCTGTTCGAGATGTTTCCTTTCTTTCCGATGTCCAGTCTGCAGCTTTGCTGTATTTAAATCATGCTTGCTGATGACAAAGACTTTGTCTTGAGATAAAGTCAGACATGTTTTTCAGCAATTTTGAACATGGAAACCATTTATATTCCGTTAGAGCTGAAGCTCCCTCTAGTCCTAGTAATTCTACACCAAATTAATTAGCTTTTTGTTTGTGTGTATCTGTATCTAGCTTATGTGGAGTAAGGATAGAAAAAAATCAATAGAATCCAACTCTTTGGCCTAAATTGATTCAGTCTTGCAAGGTTGAGCATAATGCTCATTGTGTTAGCTTCATCAAATTAGTTTATTGAACAACCCGTTAATTGGTATATGCAATTGCTTGAAGCCAGTATTGACCTTTTTCTCTGTTAGTGTTTGGTCCATGAGCACATTTTATGTGAACATTTTGTAGAAAGATGAAATAGGACCCTCCGCATCCTTGATATATGCATTATGTTATATGAACTTAGCATGTGCTTTCTGTTAATATGCCATGAACATTAAATTGTCATCTGGGATGGAACCTAGGGGACCCAAACTGCTTCATGTATTGTCTACCACAGAAAATTCATTGTCTTCTATTACACACAGAACCCTTGTGTAATTAGTACGGATGTCAGCATTAGATTTTATGCATGTCTCCTTAAACCATTAGTAGAATAATTCATCTTTGGATGTGCATCTAAAACTCTCTTGGACATTGATCATTTTATTTAATAAGTATGTATTACCTGCTCCAAAGTGAACAGATTCTATGACCAAAGAAGTAATGATAATCTCAAAGGTTGAAGGACAATAGAGAAGTGGGATGTTTAAGTAAATAAACACAGAGCAGTATAAACAAAATAATGAATGACAAAGATAAGAAATAACCATTTTTTAATTTAATATGATAACCCACCAAAAAATTATGTCTGTGTTGATATATGTGTATGAAAATTTCATAATGAAGTATATTAGAATTTCACTATTTTCTTTTTCTTTTTTCTTTTTCTTTTTTTTTGTTTATTCAAGTATCCGAAAACACTCTTTCCACTTCCTCCCCTCCTCCCAATACCCTCCCGCTCCCCCCACTCCCTCTCCTCCTCCCTCACCATTCCCAAGAGCAGTCAGGGTTTCCTGTCCTGTGGGGAATCCAAGTTCCTCCCCCCTCCCTCCGGGTCCAGGAAGGTGAGCATCCAAACAGGCCAGGATCCCAAAAAGCCAATCCATGCAGACGAAACAAGACCCAGTGCCATTGTCAATGGCTTCTCAGTCAACCCCCATGTCAGCCACATTCAGAGAGTCCGGTTTGATCACATGCTCGTTCAGTCCCAGTCCAGCTGGCCTTGGTGAGCTCTCATTCGATCAGTCCCCTTGTATCAGTGGGTGAACGCACCCTTCGCGGTCCTGACTTCCAGTGCTCCAATGTGGGTCTCCGTCTCTATCTCCATCCGTCGTCGGATGAAGGCCCCCTCTGATTTTCTTTTTCTTTTTTTTAAAAAGAAAGCAAATTATTTTCTCATTATACATACCAATCCAAGTTCCCACTCCCCCTTCCTCCCATTCCTTACACATACCCTCCCACCCCACCCCCATCCAATCTTCAGAGAAGGTAAAGTATATTACTTTGGGGAAGGTCCAAGGCATTCCCAACTATAGCTAGGCTGAGCAAGGTATCCATCCAAAGAGAATAGGTTCCCAAAAAGTCAGTATATGCAGTAGGGATAAATCCTGGTGCCACTGCCAGTGTCATCCTAGCCCCACCACCACCCCGGTCTGCCCCAGCCATTCAGCTGTAAACCACATTCAGAGGGATGAGTTTGGTCCTATGCTTGTTCCTTCCCCATCCAGCTGGAGTTGGTGAGCTCCCATTAGCTCAGGTAGACTGTTTGAGGAGGTGAACCCATCATGGTCTTGACATCTTTGCTCATATTTTCATTCCTCCCTCTCTTCAACTGGACTTTGGGAGCTCAGTCCAGTGCTCCAATGCAGGTCTCTGCCTCTGTTTTCATCAGTTGCTGGATGAAGGTTCTATGGTGATATTTAAGACATTTATCAGTCTGACTACAGGGAGCATGGGGGTGGGAGGAGAAGGGAAGGTGGAAGGGAAAGAGGAGGAGAGAAGGAGAAGGGTGAGGAGAACTTGAGGGAATGGGAGAGTCGAGAAGGAGGAAGGACAGAGATGAGAGCAAAGGAAGAGATATCTTGATTGAGGGAGTCATTATAGAGTTATCAAGAAACCTGGCTCTAGAGAAATTCCCAGGAATCCACAAGGATGACCCCAGCTAAGACCCTAAGCAATAGAGGAGAGGGGGCCCAATCTTGACATGCCCTGTAATCAGAATTCCACCTTTAAATATCTAAAATATGTGTGAAAGCTTCTAGCACTCAGTAACTAGCACAGACTGAGCTTTGACATATTAGTTAACTCCCGTCTTTCAAGTTTTCGGATTCCCCTCCCATGAAGTGGTGGCTAAGCTCTCTTTATGTTTCCGAGACTGATGCCTTCCAGCTACAGTCTCGTCCCAAACCGTCTTCCACATAGGCAGACTCTCACATGGAAGGCCTTTCCATCTTCAACTCGTTTTTCCTTAAGTAAAATAATTTGAAATATACATAGTGTTCATAGTACGGAAGCATTCTGATTCTCCAACATCCTGGGATAACATTGTACCTTTTCTGATGGCAATTGACACTTTGTTGCCATTTTTCTAGGTAATAGCATGCAGGGTCAATGTCTTGTGAAGTAGTTTGTGACATCATCAGAGATTCCTTTATAAGTTACACCCAAGAGAAAATCTATTAAGTAGCCAGTAAGATGTAGATGATTTCTTCAGTGAAAATGATTCTTCAAACTTGCCATTTTTGTTTTTTTGCCAATTGAAACTTTAGTAGCTTGTTCTGCAAATCACCTCCAGATACTGGGGAATTCTGCCCTTTGCAGTTCATATCAGCAACACTAGTTCTTTAAGAGGCAACTTCCTGGTTCATACTGGCAGCAGGAAGGACTCTGGCTCTTTTGGGAGGTCCTGCTATAGAGCATTTAAATTGGGGTTTGTGAACAGAGTGCTACAAGTTGCTTAACAGTGACATAGATCCGCTGCATCCCTGAAGCTTAGGCCGTGAGCATGGCTCACAGAGTTGGTGGACATACCTCCACCATGTTAAAAGGATAAAGTCAACCAGCAAAGCCTCAGTGTTAGTCCTAGCCACACCTGCTTAGCATTAAAAGAATAAAAAGAAAACTTTCCTGGTCAGAAAATGATTACAAATACACAATAAGACAAATTCAGACAAAAAAAGACCTCTGAATGGGTCACAGTGTTGGATAAATGTACATGGGCTTAGGAGAGAAAGAAGAAAAAGTATAGACAGTCATAGAATAAAGAAGTAAAGATAATAAAGTAAATATTAAAAAGTAATAAAAATAATAAAAGTTGGAACACATATACAGAGTCTGGATCATGTATATTATTATATTTTCTTTGAATTTCTTGACTACAGAGAGATATTTGATTCTGGGAATGGCTAAACTAAACAAACATAGACATTTTAAAGGTATTTTGAGTTCAAAATTTGAGTCTTAGGATATGTTACTTTGGAAAAAAGGTTCTGCTTTTGTTTCCTCAGAGGATGAGAATGTGTGAATTCCTTCCAGACTAATGTGGTTTGATAAAAAATGCCCCCCCAAAAGTTCTCCATGAACCCCCAAAATACTTTGCCCAACAAACAAGAAACAGTTTGGAGAAAACAATACCCAAATTTCCAAAATGATTGCTTATAAATGTTTGTTTTTGTTTAAAGGGAGTTGATTATGAATGATTAATGATCACAACCATTTTCTTTAAAAAGAAATAAGGCGGATATGATATAGAAATGAATACTTTGCATTGCTGTGGATCTTGGTCTATTGATACAAATTCAAGGTCAATTTTGTTATACTGTGTATATATATTTCTGCTCTTATTCCATTTCCCTATCACTCTCTCCTTTCCCCCAATATACTAAGTAGATCTTATCTACTTCCCCTTCTTGGGGAGAACCATGTGTGTCCCTCTCAGGGTTCTTCTTGTTTCCTGTCTTCTCTGGGGTTATGGACTGTAGGTTGGTTATTCTTTGCTTTATGTCTAATATCCACTTATGAGTGAGTACATACTGTGTTTGTATTTTTGTGTCTGGGTTGCTTCACTCAAAATGTTTTTTTTTCTAATTCCATCTATTTGCCTGCAAATATAATGATGTTATTATTTTTTACCACTGAGTAGTACTCCATTGTGTAAATGTGCTACATTTTCTTTATCCATTCTTCGGTTGAGGGAAATCTAGGTTGTTTCTGGGTTTTTGCTATTATGAATAATGCCACTATGAACACAGTTGAATAAATGTCCTTATGGTATGAGTGTGCATCCTTTGGGTATATGCCCAAGAACTAGGTCTTGAGGTAGATTGATTCCCAATTTTCTGAGAAACTGCCATACCAATTTCCAAAGTGGCTGAACAAGGTTGCACTCCTTCCAACAATGGAGGAGTGTTCTTTTTACTCTGCATTTTCTCCAACTCTCCAATAAGCTTTCATTAGTGTTTTTGGTCTTAGCCATTCTGATTAAGATGGTGTCTCAGAGTTGTTTTGTTTTGTATTTCCCTAATGGCTAAGGATGCTGAGCAGTTAGTTCCTTAAGTGTCTTTCGGGTGTTCCTCTGTTGAGAATTCTCTGTGTAGATCTGTACCCCATTTTTTAATTGAATTATTTGATATTTTTATATCTAGTTTCTTGAGTTCTTTATATATTTTGGAGATCAGCCCCCTCTATCAGATACGGGGTTGATGAAGATTTTTTTTCCCATTCTGTAGGTTACTGTTTTGCCTACTTGACTGTGTCCTTTGCCTTATAGAAGCTTCTCAGTTTCAGGAGGTTCCATTTATTAATTGGCTCAAGAAAGACATAAAGAAAGAAATTAAAGGCTTCCTAGAATTCAATGCAAATGAATACATAACATATCCAAACTTATAGGACACTTTGAAAGCATTCTAAGGTGAAAGTTTGTATCACTAAATGACCACATTAAAAAAAAACAAAAAAACAAAAAACAAAAAACCTAGAGAAGTCTCACACTAGTGACTAACTAGAACACATCTAGTAACTCATAGATGGGGTAGATGCTGGGGTGAGCCAACTCTAGGCCCTGAATCTGAGCCTGGGTAGTAACTAAGTTGGTCAGTCCACCAGCTTTCTGGTGCCCATGCCACCAGGGACGACTCTCCCTCATCGCCCAGGCAAAGGACGAGGCTAGCTCTTGTGTGCTGCCCAGGTTGACTGAGGTTTTTGATGCCTGATTTAACAAATATACATTCAGATTTATTTACATCTATTGACCTCCTCATGTAATTTTTACACTTTATTTCTCTAACATATATATTCTCTAATATATATGAGATATTGTGTCAGTTTTAAAATTCCTGGAAGGAGCTCTCTTAAATTATGATGTAATATTATCTTCATACTTTATAGAACCTTCTGCCATTAGGTTGTTTTCATTTTGCTTTTTAATTCATGTTCAAGAGTGAAAATGGTCTTGTTTCTGCCTTATTTTCGTATGTGATTTTTTTCTCATAAAATAAGTTATAAACGAATCCCTATTTCTGTTATTTATTAAAAATGGTTCAAGACTACTTAACATGACAGTAAAGAAGTTATGTGAGCATGTATAAAGTAGTCATTCTCATTAAAACATGATTCTCCTTAGGAAATAAGAATGATAATAATGGTATGTAGTTAAGAGAATTAATTAAAACAATCCACTTGAATCACAGGGCTGATTGGTTGGCATACTGAATGTACAAAAATAATATCTGTAGTAAAAAGATTATCACTCCCCTTTAAATTCGTAAATATATAAATACATTTTCCTATAGAAAATCACTTTCCCCTTTTGAGTTATAGTTAAATATACATGAATATTTAAAGCCACCAAATGCGAGATGATGAATTCTACAGCATTATGACTTTCTAAGCATCATATATCACATCTATAGGAACAGGACTTGCTTTTTAAAAAAAAACTCATTTGTGTGGGTTTAAAGTTAGAGCAACTAGCAACAGGTAGGGTAAGAACATACTCCTGAGTAAGCCTTCAAATTAGAATCCTTCACTTAGCTACTTGAGTTTAATGCCATGGAAATGATTGGAGGAAATGCATACCTGCAAAATTGCATATGGAGTGCTGCTCAAACCCGTTTCAATAAGGAGGCCCATAGGCAGCAACTGAAACCCATTGCTTCACTAATGGGTTGACTATATACATGATCCCATTCATAGTGGAAGGCAGAAAGCTCAATGGTTAGGTTACTAATGCCCCCACAGGACATACAGCAGCCTATGCATAGAGACTGGCTGGCAGTGCTGTTGGCATCACACACTACATGGTAACAATTATCCAATCCAGAATGCCATCAGTGGCATCTAAAGCCTACTGGTATCAAAAATGCTGTTTAACATAGCCTATTTGGGGTTTCTTTCCCCACAACTCCAGTCTTCATCATTAGGAGTTTTGTCTCAACCTGGAAGAGCCTTCAAACCTGAATCATTAAACACACACGTGAACTTGATAAAGGTGCTCCAAGAAGCTGATGCTAAGAAATACTGATATGAACAAACAGTGAGACCATATCAATAAATTAATTTACTTAGTGTATGGAAGGCAATAAAGAAACAGTGTGGGGGGAGCAGGGAGGATGACGGTGCTTAGAGCTGAATGTGCAGCAGCCAGCCCTTCATAGGCTGCTCTTCTAGTGGTGACAGTGATTTCTCAAGTCCCTGCCTTTTATAGCAGCTACTTCTTACCCTGGTTACATCCTGAGCACAGCTGAATGGTTTCTGTCATTATCAAGTGCTTTGTGCTCCGCCAGCCACATCTTTAGGGTCGCTTCGCTGGTGAGAATCTGCCATCTTTCCGGGCAGGTTGCAAACAAGGTTGAGTGCTGGGGGTCACATTCACACTGCCATCCACAGTATTGTATTTATTCTGCTCTGTTATAGGCCTGGTTTGGAAATAGCTAGAGAAGACTGAACACAGAGCTTTATCTGTTCTTCCCAGGTTGAAGTCAGTGAAGTTTTCTGGTTTTCCTTTCCTGATGGAGATTGGCCAAACTCGTCTTGGTGGTTTCTTTTTCTTTAATGCTGGCTACACCATCCTCATATTTCACTTGTGATTTTCCAGGAATTGGTGTGGGAGAATTGTCTGTATTCTGTCAATCATATTTTAATAAAACCCTGATTGGCCAGGCATGCAGTATAGGTGGGAAAACCAGACAGGAAGTAGGGGTGGAGCAAAGAGACTGGGAATATTCTGGAAGCAGAAGCTCCCTCAGCCACTCCTGCGCAAACCACCGAAGAGGCAGCATGTAACTTGCCCAGCTGAGAAAGGTACAGAGCCATGTGGCTAATGTAGATAAGGATAATGGGGTAACATAAGTTAAAAGAGTTAACAAGAAGCCTGACCTAATGGGCCAATCAGTTTATAACCTTATGGAGTTCTGTGTGTGATTTCTCTTTGGGATTTGCTGGCTGTGGGGTACCGGGCGGGATAGAAACCCCAACAAGCCGGCCCTCATGTTACAAGGAATTGTCCTAAATACTTGAATATATCACTTGATTTTTATAACAACCAGATGAAGGTCAGTACAATTATCGTTCCTATCTTCAAATAAGGAAACTGAGACAGGATGGAGGTGGAGAGTGGGGATTAAATAGTAGCATAATAGGCCGTGTACCCAGGACTGATACAACTGAAGACTTGACATGGAGCACTTTGGTTCTAGAACCTTTCTCCCTGCTACTTAATTCTCATCAAACTCTGTAGTCACAAATTTATAAAACAGCAGTATCCTATGGAGTCATTGTTTACAGACCCCTACTTTCAAGTGAATGCCTGCTTTACTGTTTTGGGTTTATTTTTGCAAATGTTCCAAGAATCGTATTGACATTGAATCAGGTTCTGCCATGGTCATGTTCCACATAACCACTCCCCATGCCCACCCTCAACAACTGAAGTATCACTTTCATGAGAATAAAGAAGAGACATAAGAGATAGAGCATATAAATGGATCGCTTTTTTGGATATATCATTGGAATATATCTCAGCAAATTACTGCTCTTGAATTATTTGTGGGAATTTTAAAATTTTTACCTTTTCTTTTACTGAACTGCGTTTTCTGTAAGATGAAGGTGGGGAGGTGCACATGCCACCAAGTCACGCCTAAGTAATCTTGATCAAAGAGAAGCATCACTTCATTTTTGTGCATGTTATTATCTGTGCCTTACTCTTTGAATTTCAAGTCATTATGGAGCCAGTATAATGCAGTCTTTTTATTTCCATATGCAAGAGAATTTGGGATTTCTGAGATAAGTTAAGGACTTTGTTTTAGGAGCTCTGTTGACCGTTTTTATACAGCTTCCACTTGTGTGTGTCCGCTGTTCCTATCTCTTTTGATTACAGTTTGATAGTTTGAATTTTTAATATTTATGATGCCTCCTTAGAGAGCTTCTAAAGTTTCAAGGTTCAAAGAAGTCACAGTTTTCAGAAGTTCACTGTGGAGTGGCTTTTCACAGTACTACCGACAGACCTGAACAGTGGGGTGAGTTTGGGGAGAACTGACATTCAGTAATGGTGTTGCTGATAGCAAAGGCAATTAGTGCCACAGGTCGTGACCACTGGCCTATCAGCACACTGCACATGGCCTGGAAATGCCACATGTTGTTTACTTGTTGATATCCTTTTCTCAAGATGAATACATGTTAGACAGAAATTTCAACCAATAGCGGAGCTTTAATGACCTGGAGGTCAGTTATCTGATATCTGTAAACATTTAAAATGTAACTCCTGATCTAATAATAAAAGGCCCTGCAGCAGCCAAAAACAAATGTTAGAGACACAAAATACCAAGTTTATTATTTACCAAAAGGGCCAAAGTGTATTTTTCCTTACGTTAATAGTTCTAATCGTTCTGATAATGAGATAGCCAGCTCCTAACACAGCAGCAGAGGTGGGAGGAAGGAGGAAATTCAAAGCTTCATAAACAAAAGCTAAACGTTTCTAGTTGACAGTTTAAAAAATGAACCAAACTCTGAGAGTCAGAAAAATGAAAAGGGCAATGTGCCTTGGAGCTGTGAAGACAAGGTACCAGCAGTATTCAGGGCAGAGTATAATTACTTAACTTGATTACAGTGAGCGTAAGTAATAAACAATGGCTAAATTACCTTCAGTGTAGGCTACTTAATAAGGCAAATGTTTATAATCCATTTTAAAAGAGATTAACCAAATTTTCCCTTTGAGAAAGTATAGAAGGCAGTGCCTAGCTATGTGGCAATGTTATATATTAAAAGCTGGCAAATGAAGTACACTTTTGTGTCCACCATAGTAGCTGTCAAATTGTTCATTTCTTTGTTGTTTCACAAGACATCGACTCCAGACTCTGGGAAGGATGAAGTGTAGATGTAACATTAATTTGCCCAATTGGCTGATTTTGGAACTCACTGGCAGTGCTCAGTTACCTGCGCACAGAAGGTAGTGCATATATATATGGGTGCTCTTTATATATAGCTCTTTATAATTGCTTCTTTTTGTCTGTATGTAAGACTAACTCCTACTCCAACCTTGCCTTGACAGTTCATTTAGGAACTCCTGTAAGGCAGCCCAAAGATCTCTTCTATTCTAGCAGACCACAGTTTCTGCAAAAAGCAGGCATTGCATGGAATCACGTTATCTCACACCCTGTAGGTGATACTGCAGTGGTAATTGCAGTGGGCCCAGTACGCCTAAAGTGAATTGGAAGCCTTTGTGGTGAGCTCCTTTGGAAATGAAATTTTCGTCAGGAAAACGAAGTTTGAACTCGGGGTAATGAGATTTTAGTGATATTTGGCTCTAATTCCTGGGCTGCCAATGTGGTCCAAGCGAGGTCCAGGTAGTTTTCTCAGACTTGATATAGACAGGTAAGTGACACTAATTATTCTACTCTGGGAGATGTGAGCTTGTTAAAATGTTAAATTTACTTAGCAGTTTCTGAAGTTGAACAAATCTGAATTTTTATTAGCTTTCTGGAAAAAAATCAAATATTTTAAAAGTATTTCTCATTTTTGCGAAGTGGCTTACTATCTTGATAGCAATAGGAAAATTGAAATGTCCTCCTTTGTGACTTAGCCACACTCTCTCCTCACTGGTAATACCGGTTAAACTGCTGTTTGCTGACCACTATCTGTGTTCACAGTGTCGGACATCTGCTAGAGATCATGGGATAAATAGAGAAGAAATCCCCTCTTCTCAGAAGGCTTCTGTTTTACTAAGTTGAAGACAAACAATGTGTATAAATAATTAAGAATGTGCACCGGTGCTCTGATATGTATTAAAAGTGGTGCTAGAAAGAATAGGACTGTTTCTGTTACTACGGCTACGTTCAAGACTGACATCTTGAGCATCAATGGAAGCAGTCACCCCAAAGCTAGCAGAGATGCAGCTCAAGAGTAAGACTTGGGCAGTGCTGAAAACGGCTGGCAGAAGAGCAGGGTAAGATGGAGAAAGCATCAGGACAGAGCGCTGCAGAGCTCTCCTGTTCCAGGGGGTGAGTAAGCCCAGTAGGAATAGCTAAGTGATCTAGGAGGATAGTTCTGGTAATTGACATAGAGATGAAAGCAATTGATAACTCACCTGGGAGCTCTTAGAGTATGATAAGTGGATCAGATTTATCCTACAAAATGAGACATC
The DNA here is from genome assembly GCF_982192425.1 of Myodes glareolus. Classification (NCBI taxonomy): domain Eukaryota; kingdom Metazoa; phylum Chordata; class Mammalia; order Rodentia; family Cricetidae; genus Myodes; species Myodes glareolus. Next base: position 65,738,623 of record NC_142035.1, read on the forward strand.
GTTAAATAGGTTTTAGTAAAGCAATGGTATGGTTTCATGTGTTTTGAAGAATTCCCATCCGTTTACTGAAATAGTAGACTGGTAAGGAGAAGACTAGAAGCCAGAGGATGTGTTCAAGAAAAGGTTGGGGTGCTAGAGCAATGGTGGTGGGTATTTGGATGCAGGATCAGTGGTAACTTTGCCCTGAAGCAGGGAGAGGTGGGTCTTCTGGAGATGGTAAGTATGGGGACAGTTGATGAATTGGGTAGCAGAAACTGCTGAATGAGAAGCCTAGAATAAATCTTAGTTTTGTTGTTTAAACCAAGCAAATGGCATTATTTTCAGAAATGAGGAAAATAGAAAATTCAATACTTATTTTTGACATATTTGTGCTGAAATGCCCATTAGCTATCTAAATACAGAATATCTGGTATTTCCCCATCTAGAGTTTTATGATGAATATATCAGGGATACATTAGGTTCCACATTTAGTAAACATCACTAAATTACAGGGAACACATCCCTCAGTTTTGTCTTGCCTTGCAACAAGAATAAATGTGTGCCACAAACATGTATGTAATTTTGTGCAAACATATACCTGCAAAATCCTTTAGAATTCAAAGAAGGAATTTAATGACTTATTCTGATGAACATTAAAAATAATTCATCCTTATTGGGACACTGTGTTTGGACCTAAGACCCTTTGAGAAAATTTTCTTTCAACCTTTACATAAAGTTGCAGGTGTGACTTTAGTGTAATTACAGAGTCCTGAGGATAGCGGAGAGAATCACTTAGGGGTTTGCCAACCCTTAATGCTTATTTTCTGCATTGGAAAGTTTTAAAATTAGAACAAGGAACTTTCAGAGCCTGGAAAAAATTCCTTTACTTTCTATTGACTTCAGAAACATCCAGGTTTCCTGGCGTTCTTGTTCAAATTATTCTCTCACAAATGAATAGGAAAAGATCGGGGCAACGGGCTTGCTTTTAAAGTTGAAGGTGCAACAACACATGCTTTAGGATAGACACCACCATCTCTTCATCTGAGTGCGGTTGGTTTGGGAAGAGATGATGTGCTTGTGTTCCTCTCTGGAGATGCTAGAACAAAGCCCTGGACCTCAGACCAGGGGATGTGGCCTGAGCCACACCAATTTATATTATCAAAGTTGGTGGAAGTGCATGATTATCATCCTAATGCTTGGGAGGCAGAAGACTAAAAACTCAAGGTCAGCTTCAACTACACAGTGAGTCTGAGGCCGACCTATTTACATATAACTCTGAAGAAAAAAAAAGTCCCCAAAGTGTTAGAAGGTTTCTCTGAGTCCCTCTCATTTGGCATCTCCTCTTATCTCCACATGGTCTCCCCACTCTGATTGCCTCTCTCTTAGTCTCCTCCTCTTATAAAGACAGCAGTCATACTGACCGGATTCATTCATGTTATCTCATTTTACTTCATTGTTTTATATTCATTTGTTTTTCAATGAAGGCTGTCTTTATAGAGCACAAGCTTAGTTGTCCTTTTAAAAGCTGTATCCCCGTATATTCCATTTTGAGGTGTTTGGTACTAGGTCTTCAACATTATGCATTTTGGAGAAGACAGATCAGTTTGTAATCATGTCTAATTTAATTCCTTTAAAAAAAATCAATGTTGTATTAACTTTAAACTCACTGTTTTATTTTTACAATTTTAACACTGTTACCAGTTCTTATCCTCCCTTTCCTTGTTAACTTATAGAAATCAAGTTCTACAGCACCCTACAGTCTTATTTAACCACGTGATGATCTGACAATACATTTTGCTCTGACCTAAGAGTCTATAGTCACACAGTGTAGCCCTGACTGGTCTGGACCTCACTGTGTAGACCTTGCTTGCCTGGATCTCACAGATCCACCTGCGTCTGCCTCTGCTGGGGTTAGAGTGATCCCCGATAGTCAGTTGATTGCAGATTTTTTGATGCCATTAGATTGTGCTCTGTACCACAGTTCATTCATTTATTCTGCACTTCCTTCATACCCTAAGCCTGGTTATAATGGAGAAGTGCAGTTAAGGCTGCATTCAATGGATGCTAGTATTTAGCCTGTATTCAGAAACAAAAGAGAAGGTAAAACACATGCAAGTGTAGGCAAATTATATTTCATGTACGGTGTCTAGGAAAATAACATTTTGCTTATTGCTCAGAGCATGCTATGTTTTGATGCTGTGTTTAATTGGCTTAAATTTCTTTGTTGTCATTACTTTCACACAGAGAATACCATGACTTCTTTCAGCCAGTGACTTTCAGAATAAGTGAAAGAGTAAGAACAACTGGATGTAAAGGACCCAGTGTTATTCCCATCCGCTGGAACTGCATATCTCTTCTGCTCTGTTGGAAAGATCTACCCAAAGGGACTTTCCATTATTAGCCCGTGCTCATTTCGATAGTGCTTTTTTTGAGCAGCGTTGAGCTCTTAGGATCGGTAGGTGATTTATATTTGACAGTGCTCTCTGCCCAGGACAAGCAACTCTTAGAGTTCCCTGTGGGAAGAACATCAGAATACCGGACCTCTTTATGGATGAGAACTGCTCTTAGGTGGGGTATCCCAATGTGAAGTCATCTAACCACTGTAGCAGGATAAATCGGAATGAGCTAAGTTTAGGCCTTCAGTTACTCAGCTATACTTCAAGTGAGAACTAGCCCTGCCTAGGAAGTGATTAAAGAGCCCAGAACGTAAACCATTTCCATGCGTGCAGAGTTCTGTTATTAACTCAAAGATTTAAATCACAGAATCACCTGACCATTTTTGACATATAGATTATAATAAACAGTGCCAGTTATTGTACACTTTACCATATTCATACTAAAATCTCCCATTTCAAATCAATAAATGAAGCTATGCGGTTGATTTGTTCCAGGTCTACAAGTAAGAAAATAAGAGACCCCAGATAATGGCAAAAATACTTCTTTTCAATGACTAATTCGATGTATATAGAATGGTCTTGAACTATACTTTAACATGTGTGTATTTTACATGTGAGTTAAATATAAAAAGCTATCTATTAACATAAATATATAAAGCTATCTTGGTTAACATCTACATTAGTGACTTCATTGTAGGAAATAGTGAGATTTGTCCTCACGTTTTCATACATGTAGACAATATGCTCCAGCGATCCTCACTGCCACTATTTCACGTTTCTTTCTCCTTCTTGTACCCTTCCTCCAGCTCAGTACTCTCCCTGCTGTCTTCATCACTGGTTTAAAATCCAGATCGCATATGAGAAAGAAGCACATTGGTCTTATCACGTAGGTCTCCAGTCCTATTCCATGTTTTCTAAATGACATATACTAGCATTTTTTATGACTCAATAATATGCCAGTATTTGTATATCTTTCATTTTCTGTATCTATTCTTAGGCTAATTCTACAACTTGGCCATTGTGAACATTTCAGGTCTCTCTGTCATATACTGACTTATATGTGACTGAGGAAAGTTAAAAGTAATTCATCCTTATATGTTATTGGGACACTGTGTTTGGGCCTAAAACCCCTTGAGAGATAACCTTGAGAAGATTTCCTTTCAACCTTTACGTAAAGGTTCAGGTGTGGCTTTAGTGTAATTATAGAGTCCTGACTATATATATATATATATATATATATACATACATACATACATACATACATATATATATATATATATCCTCTCTCTCTCTCTCTCTCTCTCTCTCTCTCTCTCTCTCTCTCTCTCTCTCTCTCTCTCTCTCTCTCTGTGTGTGTGTGTGTGTACCTATGATTCAAATATATTATCAGAATTAGGATACTCAGCCTAACCCTGCTGGCTCTAGGCTTAGGTATCTGTACTCAAGTGAAGCCTGGATCTTGATTGCACTGCAGAAAAGGACTTCAGGATGAGACAGTATGAAGTAGAATTGGGATCTATTTAGAAGGGAATAGAACATACTTCAGACTTAAGTATGGGTGGTGAGAGAAGTGCACCTAGGTGTCAATATGGATTTTGGTTTTGAAGTTGTATTTCTCAAAGAATGCAATTTACAACCAGGTTTAGAGATAAGGCAGAGTTTAAATTGTTTGAAAATATGTTCTGGTTTTTACGTATTTATCTTTTTATTTCTTTTTTTATTTTATTACTTAAAAAAGAATACCAATCCAAATTTCCACAACTTCCTCTCCTCCCACTCCCCTCCCACTCCCTCCACACACCCTCTCACCCCACCCTCCAGAGGACAATGCCCCCCGCCCTGTGGAAAGTCCAAGGCCCTCCCTACTACATCTAGGTTGAGCAAGGTCTACATGCAAAGAGAACAGGATCCCAAGAAGTCAGTACATGCAGTAAAGAGAAATCCTAGTGTCACTGTCAGTGGCCCCTCAGCCTGCCCCAACTGTCAACCATATTCAGAGAGACTTGTTTGTTCCCATGCTCATTCACTCCCAGTCTAGTTGGAGTTGGTGAGCTCCCATTAGCTCAGGCAAACTGTCTCAGTGGATGAACCCCTTATGATCTTGAATTCCTTGCTCATACACTCACTCCTTTCACTCTTCAACTGGATCTTGAGAGCTCAGTCCACTGCTCTGATGTAGATCTTTGCCTCTGTTTCCATCTGTTGTTGGATGAAGGTTCTATGGTGATATTTAAGATATGAGAACAAGGAAAGAGATATCTTGATTGAGGGAGCCATTATGGGGTTAGCAAGAAACGTGACTCTAGAAAAATGCCCAGGAATCCACAAGGATGACACCAGCTAAGGCCCTAAGCAATAGAGGAGAGGGTGTCTGACCTTGCCCTGTAGTCAAACTGATAATTATCTTAAATATTACATATTTATCTTAAAGAAATTTCTTTACCAAATTATTGCAACAAAATTATGATGTGAATGATTTGAGTTTGTATATGAGAAAGACATGTTAATAGACTTAGACTGAAAAGCTATATACATGATATTAAGCATGATTCATTGACAGTTTAAGCATTTTTTGAGATATCGCTCAGGAAAGTAAATATTATCTCTGCAGGAAAGTTTTGTACTGTTTCCCCCCCCCCAAATACTGTCAAAATTCTTTTTTAAAAAAATTTATTTATTTATTTGTTTCTAAAAATTTCCACTTCCTCCCCTCCTCCCCATACCCTCCCATTCCCCCCACTCCCTCTCCTCCCTCTCCAGTTCTAAGGAGCAGTCAGGGTTTCCTGCCCTGTGGGAAGTTCAAGTTCCTCCCCTCTCCGTCCAGGTCTAGGAGGGTGAGCATCCAAACAGACTAGGATCCCAAAAAGCCAGTACATGCAGACGAAACAAGACCCAGTGCCATTGTCAATGGCTTCTCAGACAGCCCCCATGTCAGCCACATTCAGAGAATCCGGTTTGATCACATGCTCATTCAGTCCCAGTCCAGCTGGCCTTGGTGAGCTCCCTCAGCCCACTAGAAATTAAATCAGATTCCAGGGTAAGGAACTGTTTTACTTCCTGTGTTGTTTTTGTTGTTGTTGTCGTTTGCTTATTTTGTTTTGTTTTTTAAATTTTCTCTTTCTATAAAATCTCAGTCATATTTGTAGTTGAGGCTTTGTGTTGCTTTCCATAGAGGTGGCACTGATTACATTCTTGCTAATGTATACACACACACACACACACACACACACACACACACACACACACACACACGGAGGAGAGATAGAGGGAGAAGAAAGGAAGACAAAGGAGGAGAGGGAGAGTGAAAATGAGCCCACTGTTAACGGTAATTTTTCTTGTTTCTTGATCATAGCCCTCCTGCCTAGAGAGAGATGGAATCTCAATGTTGTTTTGATTTGCACTTCCCTTATGGCTAAAGGTGTCAAGTATTTTTTTATGTATTTATTGACCATTTGCTCTTCATGTTTTGCAAATTATCTAGTTTGTTTGCCTGTTTATTAAATTGGTTATCTATTTCTTAGATGTTTAAATTGCTTAAGTTCTTCATAAACACTGAGTTTCCATCCCCATCAGATGAAGACCTGGCATTCTCAGACGACTCTTTCATGTTCTGTAGACTGTCTCGGTATAGTAGTTGTTTCTCCTGCTGTCCGGAATCCTATTCCAGGTACCCACACAGTTCTTGCTGTTGTATTATGCTATTACAATCCATTTCAGAAAATCCCTTTTTTGTTATCTCAATTTTGAAGTAGTTTTTCTGTTTTTTCTTCAATACCTTCAAAATCTCATATCTTAAGATTTGAGACTTTTGATCCATGTAGGACTGATTTCACATGATGAGAGGGGATTGAGGAATCTAGTATCTGTTATACATATATTTAATGTTGCCTGTATCACTCATTCTAGAGGGTTTTTTTCTCCTCTACATATAGATTTCATTACCTCCAGCAAGAATCAGGTGGCTATAGCTGTCTGCATTGGTTTCTGGGTCCTCTGTTCTGTTTCACTGTTCTGCCTCTCTGTTTTTGCGCTAACACCATGCTGGTTTTGTTTTTAGTGTTCTGTGATATGATTTGAAATCAAATATTGTGATGATGTGGGAGTCCCCTCTGTGTGTTGCTTTTCTTGGTAAAAGAAACTGCTTTGGCCCATTGATAGGGCAGAACTTAGGTAGGCGGGGAAGACAGAACTGGATGCTGGGAGAAGGAAAGAGTCAGGGAGAGACGCCATGGATCCACCAGAGCCAGATGCTGGGAATTTTACCCAGTAAGCCACTGCCACGTGGAGATACACAGATTAATAGAAATGAATCAAATTAAGATGTAAGAATTAGCCAATAAAAAGTTAGAGTTAATGGGCCAAGCAGTGATTTAGTTAATACATTTTCTGTGTGGTTATTTTGGGGCTAAGCTAACTGGGAGGACAGGATGAACAAACGGGCCCTCCTCCTACATTGTGATACACTTGGCACTGTTTTTCTTTCAATTTCTTTTTTCAAAGAAATTGAATAAGATACCAGAAAATGGAAAGATCTCCCATGCTCTTGGATAGAAAGAATCAACATAGTAAAAATGGCAATCTTACCAAAAGCAATCTATAGATTCAATGCAATCTTCATCAAAATCCCAACACAATTGTTCACAGACATTGAAAAAAACAATAATCAACTTCATACGGAAAAACATAAAACCCAGGATAGCCAAAACAACCCTGTACAATAAAAGAACTTCCGGAGGCATTACCATCCCTTACATTAAGCTTTACTACAGAGCTACAGTAATAATAGAATTTTGATGAAGTCTACACTAAGTTTGTTTGTTGTTTGTTTTGGCAATGTAGCCATTTTCACGATATTCTGTCCACCTATGAATCTGAGAGGTCTATCCATCTTGTAGTGCCTTCAATGTCTATCTCCAGTGTTTTATATTTTTCATTGCTGAGGTATTGAATCACTCTGATTCAGTTTACTCCCAGTGATTTGATTTTGGGGGGCTATTGAGAATGAGATTTTACTGACTGATTTCTATTCATGTTTCTTGCCATTTTAAGAAAAGGTAGTAATTGTTGTATGCTGAATATATATATATATATATATATATATATACTGATAATTTTCATAAAGCTTTGATCAGTAAAGATAATCTGAATTCCTTATTTTTATTTACAACTCTTGTATTTGTTTTTCTTATCTTATTGCTCTGACTTATACTTTAACCACTATACTGAATAAGACTTTAAAGAGTAGAAACCCTTACTGCATTCATAAATTTAGGAGAAATGTTCTTAGTTTTTGTCCATCTAGTAAAATATACACAGTTACATTGTTGTATATTGCCTTTATTTTGCTGAAATATGAGACAACAGATATTAATTTTAATGACTCTTATCATGAAATATTTATGTTGATTGACACATGTCTTTTGCATGTATATTGAGTTGATCCTTGATTTCAATGATTCTGCTTATGTGGTGTTTAATTGTTACTGATTTGTGCTGTTGAACCAACTTGATAGTTATGATCTTTGTAGTATGTTGTTTGATTTTATTTATAAGCACTTTATTGATGAATAAAATCATCCAAAGAAATTATTCTATATTTTTCTGGTTTTTTTGTACCTACTCAGCTTTGGTATCCAAGTGACATTGGCATTATAAAATTAATCACGACTGTTTTATGAGATAGTTTGAGGCATGTTGTTATTTGTCTTAATACTTCTTTAAAGATTTCCCAGTGAATCTATCATATCTTGGGCTTTTTATTTTGGGACACTATTATTGCTTCAATGCTCCTTTGATTAATCTGGCTAATAATTTCACAACCGTTCTTATCTTTTCAAAAATAAATTCTCTGTTTAAATAAATCTTTTCATTATTGCTTTAGTCTCCATCTCCTTACCTTCTATTCTGAATTTTATCATTCCTTTTCACCTAATTTTTGTGTTTAGCTTGTTCTTCTTTTTCTAAGGGGCATCATTAGACTATAGACTCAAGACCTCATTGATATTTTTAATGTATACACTTTAATCTATAAGTTCTTTCTTAGAACTATATTATATCCAAAAGGTAAACTAAATCCTATTTTCATTTGATAATAGGAAATTTTAAATTTTCTACTTAATTTTTCTCAGTTATTTACTGATCATTCAGAAATGTGTTGTTTTGTTCTCAGGCATTTATATAGAACCAGCAGTTTCTTTGAGGCCAATATTTATTCCATTATGTTTGATTGAATGTGTTACTATTATTCTCCTCTGTATATCTTTTAAAGCAGCATAATTCTTTGGGGAAAATTTCCTCCTAATCTAGGTTCAGGTTCCTGCTGCTTCTTTAGCAGTCTTTAGGTAGTGAAGTCTACCTGTCATTGATAGGTTCCCTGTTAACAGGTTGCCTTCTTCTGGGACAGTGAAAACCTGCCAGGCCACTAACCTCTCAAGAATGTGGAGGTAGTTTCCCATCCTAACAGCTTGTTTTGAAATGAAATTCGAGCTTCATGACTGCTTTCTGTTCTTCTCTTTGCCAGATCTAAATAATGTTTAATTATAGAAAGCACAAAATAGCATAGATTGAATATATCTTCTCCAGAAAACATTTGCAGGTATTTTGGACTTTTGTAAATTTTGGAAGATAGATAGATACATATGTGTTCGTAGATATGAATACATATGTGTATATATGCAGATATCATATCTTAGGAATGGGAACAAAATTTAAACACAAATTTTACGCTTATAAAAGTTTTATACTTGTAACCTGAAGGTAATTTAAAAATATTTTTATACATGAAGTAACCTGTGTACTTTGAATCATCAGGAAAAAAAGGCATCACTGTATCATATATGCATATGATCTTTTAGATTGTCTGTAAAAGATATATATCAACTTAAAGGAGCTATGAAAGTTTTTGCCCTTTGGGTTTACTGAATCAATTGTGTGTTTTACATCTGCGTTGCAACTGCAACCCACATCAATGATAGTAAATTAAGCATGAGGTTTTCCACATGAAGTACTGAAAACAATGTTCAAATTGTTTTGGATTCAGGAACATTTCATGTTTTGAACTTTTGAGTTAGAGATGCTCAGCCCATTCCTTTCACTGAGGCAAGGTGGTCTCCCAGTGGAAAAATATTCCCCTTGCACAAGAGTAGAACTCTGAAGGCTTTAGGAGTCCAGTCTTTGATTCTTGCTTCCCCATGAGCTATAAAACTTGCTGGCAGGGGCAGCTACTGTAACTCTCTTGAGAAATGGATATTGCTGAAGAAGGGAACAAATGCATATCCTTGAATGAGAGCTGTTATGGTGGCTGTGCACTGATGAAATACTAAAGTGTGTGAATTAGAAGTATGAGTAATGGTTTCAAATGGCAACAATATAACAAAGGACCTTTTGAGGCTAGAGCAAAGGTGATGTTTGTACAGAAGGAAATTCTATGTTGTCAATGTAGTTTGGTTACTGAAAAAAAAATCAAAGGAAACAGACAATGGGAAGCAGATTTTGGTCCTTGGTAGGTAGAGAGAGAGCCACAAATGGGGGTTCTTTCTTCATATAGTTCCTAGACAAACCCATTTCTCATGACTATCTGGAGCACGGGGAGAGGCTGTAGAGACAAATTAGCCTCCCCTTCTACAGGTTCAGAAGATGAACTGGTGCTACCAGTGGCAGATAACTGTGAGCCAAGGGCCCAAGAAGAACCTCCTGTGGAGATATTTGAGTACCCTGAGCGTCTGCTGTGGAAAGGAATTCGTCATCTGTTACTGTACTGCATGTTACCCCAAAGCTGGGTGACTTCGATAGCAAACTGATTTGATTATACCATGGTTTTTGTGGGTCAGGAACATGGGTTTATTTTAAGTGACCATGTTAGTCACTTTTCGTTGTTGTGGCAAAATTACCTGAGAGAAATAAGGGAACCGAGAAGAATTTATCTTGGCTCATGATTCTGTAGATTTTGTTCCACTGTCGCTGATGTCCAAGTGTCTGGTTAAGGTGGCACCTCTGATGGAAGGACATGATATTGGAAATCTAGAAATCTGCTTGTTTCTTGACAGCCAGTAAGCAGGGTGCACATAGAGTTAAAATGCACTCTTCAAAGGCTTGCTCCAAGTGACCCAGTTCCAATAACTAGACCCTTCATTGGAGTGGTCCACTCAACCATGGATAATGAGGTTACATGCTCCCATCACCTGGTAATGTCATCACCAGCTGGGGACTGAAATTGGCATATAAACTTTTGAAGACATTTTATATAGGAACCTTAATTAGGAATTCTCTGGCTCAAATCCTCTCATAATGTTCTCATATCGGTAAAGGGCTTGGGGAATTGGGGAGGGACACTTCCAGGATCACTCACCTGGTTGTTGCTTGGCCTCTGGTCCTTACTGGCTGTTAGCCAGAGGTATCTGTCCCTGACTATGTACGTTTCTCCACAAGGCATTTGGCATCAAATTAAGCTAATGGGACAGCAAGAGAGGCATGCAACATCCAAAGAGCACTCCTCCTTTGACCTGTACTTGGAGATCACATTAGCTCATTTTTGCTGCATTCTTTTCAATGGAGCAAGTCACTAGATCCAGCCCCACTCAAGGAGCAGGGAGTGAGCAAGAGTATGAGCCCCAGGAGTGTGGGGGAGAAACAGGAAAATTGCGGCAGGCTGTCTACATAGCACAGTGGGACTGGAGGTCCCATATGGAATATATTATAGAAATACACCTGTTTTCTCAATCATATGTTTTAGAATGTAGAACAACCTTGTATTTTATTCAGCCATACTGAATAAAGAGTTAAACCAGTGCCATCACAAGAGCACAAAAGCTGGAGGATTTCTGAAAGTTTCCTAAAGTATAATCAGATGTGTGTGTGTGTGTGTGTGTGTGTGTGTGTGTGTGTGTGTGTGTGTACGCGCGCGCTTGCGCTATCATCAAGAGGTTAGGATTTTTGACAAGGTGTGTGAGCTAGGTCATTCTTTTGGGGATAGTTTTCATGTTAGCTCGAAAGGAAGGGATTTACACAGAATCAAGCATGAAACATAGAATCTGAGGAGAGGTGAGGGTTGATGGACAAAAGGCAGTTGAGGAAATGGTCCAGATGAGGCAGGAGCATACTCGGAAGAAAACTCGCTTTTAAATCTGTGCTTATGGCAGCCCCACCCTTCTATCAGGGTTCCCTCTTGCCTCTTTGTCTTGTTTTTCCTGGCACTTCCCAAGGCTGAAGCCTGAAGACCTTGAGAAGAGGAGAAGGAGCCAGCTTCCGTGAGCTGGTTCTTCAGTGCCTCAGCTAAAGCATTCCTCACACAGAAAGACACCAGGAGCTTTAGTCACCCTTACTGCTTTCAGAGAGCCTGCAACATCTTATAGACAAAGAAAACATCCTGCTAAATGATTCATTTTTAAACCTATTGGTTGCACTGTATTTGAGAAAACAAAGTGTGACTAAGCTTTGTGGCACATAATCAATGCCTAAGATGAGGATGGAAGGAAGGGAGAGAGCCTAGACACAACCAATCCCCAAGCCATGCACGCCCCAGCTTCATGTGCAGCAAAGACACTCCTGCCTCTTGCCCTCTTCTGGCTGCCCTGAGGCGAACGTTTCTGAGTTGCAGTTCACATATCCCAGAGGGCTGAGGTCTAACTATTTGGGGCAGAGCTCTAACACCTTCCCTTTCTTAGGCATGATTTCCATGATTTGGGGCTTAGGGTTTTTTGTGGGGAAGAGCCACAGAGGAGGGTGAAAATACAATGTCAGCTTAAATTTAGGCTTCAGACCCCCAATGATCCTTAGTTTCACACAAGCTCTGAGTCATGGATTCATGAGTTTCACGACAAGTGAATGGATTTGGGTTATCTTTAGGTTCTGGGTTCATGCTGTTAAAGAAAAGCTTTCCAGGGTGTGTTTGACCCACAGAAAACCATGTAGTGTCGTTTCTGCACTTCACTGCAATCTTCAGCTCCGTCTAAAGAAGATGTGATGATTCTTTTTTGCCTTAAAACTTCTAGTTCCTACTTCTGTCCTCTCCACAGTTGGTGGCTATCACTGTGTCCCTGTGTCCCTTACTGGAGGCATCACACAGTGCCTCAAACAACCCAGAATTTCCAACAGCAAATACACTTCACTTAATTTGGCTTCTCATTTTATTACCACCATTACATGGCTTTGGGAAAATAACAAATTCAGAACTGGACTAGTTTTGGCAAAAAGCTGGTGCACGACATCCATCGTCCCCCCACAAATGGTGGCTTGCTTCCCCTTCCCCCAGCAGCGGCTGTCACTCCCTTTATTGGAGCTGGCACCCCATCCCGCTCTTCCCACTCCGTGCTCCTCATTTTCTATGCATCATTCGGGATAGTAACAGTTCTCATTCGCTTGGCGGAGGCTGAGAAACATGCCATGGGGATGAGTGTGTCTACTGGCAGCAAAGAGAGACACAGATTTTAACAGTGGGAAACATGGACTCCACAATCAAGTAAGTGAGGCAGAAAAGCAGGTTAACTCTAAAACTGTGGATTCTTCTGTGACATCTATAGCAATCTTCCAGAATCTAGTAGGGTTGAAGAGGACCTGGGAAGTCCACTGATCAGAAGTCAAATCAGAAGGGCATGGGGGTCTCAAGTGAGCTTGGAGACTCAGCAAAAAAGTAATAAAAAATTTGAATTAATGAGTTTTTTTAATAATAGCATTGTGCTTTGCAGTTAGTTTGTAGAATGCCTGTGTTAGGATTAGTTCCAGTTTGTAGGTAAGGTTTACTGAAACTAGGTGCTCACCCAAAGTCAAGAAGCCATTCAACAGGGAGGATTCAAACCAGACACTTTGCAAGTTCACTCTGGCATGCTCTTATTGAAGCACAATCACTAACTTCGTCACACTATCCGTGTCACTGGGTGTCTAGTTGAAGGACCGGCTAGGGCCACTGTGCTGTGGAAACCAAATGAAATTTAATGTTGGAGCAGGACTTTGCAGGCCAGCTCTGGCTATTTGCACCTCTCAGAATTGGGGTCAGAGAATAGGAAAACCCCAGTTCACGTTGTAGAAAATGTATGTAGTTATGGAGGGCGCATGGACGCTGAGGGAATGTTTCCTATTTATAGTTTCAGTCTGGCAGCCCCTTAAAAGCTGACAGTTGATTGTGAGATGGAAATGGTTTGCTTTTCCTTTAATTCCCAACTTCCAATGTAAGACAGACATTGCCTTGAGTAATCACTTAAGGATAATTTATGCTTTGTGCTCTAAAACAGTGTTTCAGCTGTCAGAAAAGCCATCCGCAGCCCCATGAAAATCAGCAATGTATACTTTTCTAAACCATTCTACCAATTTTATAAACATCTATAGCATGTCAATGGAAATTAGGCTGTGAAGCCTGCTGTTACAAAGAGACATAGGCCGTTAAATGTTGGTAATTCCTAAAGAGCTTTTTCAATATAGATGAGAACTAAAAAAGGGATACTAGTGTCTACTGGGTACTTATTATATGTAAATTTAATCCTCAAATAATCTTTGGAAAAGTGAATGGTATTTCAACATTTAAAAAAATGATAAAAAGTTAATTTGTCCCAGGTCTTATTGCTGAAGCCAGAAAAAGGATTTCAGCCTCACCAGTCTGCTTCCAGGACCCAGTCCTCTTCACTAATCAGCGGTAGTGGATTTTATATAAAAATCGAGTCACAAAATTAATCAATGAACAAGACAGCCTTTAAAACCATCATAAGACTTTAATCATTATTACATAAAAAACCTACAGCAATGCGTTAGTGTCAGAGGAGGTTTGGGCTCTGTGAATGTCAAGCCCATCCGAGAAATTCTTCATCACAGCAGCATCAATGACATCCTAGCTCCACCTCTTCTCTGAAACTCCAGGGATGAGCGTTGCCACAGAACTCTTTTTAAAAAAAATGGTCTTATCTTGTAATTTTCAACAAACAAAGACCACTAGTAATCATCAATTGGACAATTGGAATTTAAGAAAATTTAGAATGTCAAGCACCATATGAAAGCAAAATTTATTTTTAAAGGAACAAAACCATAAGTTATAACTTATGTTCAGATGTCTTTTATGCTTTCTGTGTCCATTTACATTACATTGTGGCCAAGATGTAGGTCACTTCACAGGCTGTGCCTAGTTTGAATTGTGGTTAACCTTAGTATTATGGGAGCTTATAATGTCATGGACCACATAATAACTTTTTCGTTAGGCAGATACAAGTTGCTCCAGTTTCACATTAAATATATAGAATTCATCTCATATCCTGCTTCATAGTTTTGCACATTTTGGCAGTGCTAGGGATCAAATATCTATTTTGCTTTGGTTTTGTTTCTGCAGTACTTGAGAGTTGAACTCGGGGCTTCATGTGTGCTAGATATGTTAGATAAGACCTCTTCCACTGGTGTACATCCCAAACCTTGTTTCTACTTCTTGATGATCAAGAAATCAATAAAAAGGACTTCACTGGAACAGGTGGCTTTTTTGGGAGACAGATTGCCCTGGAGTAGAGAGGTAGTCATACATCAAAAAATGACAGAGACATAGCCTAAGAAATGTGTCCTAGATGACATTACTATTGATTACATAAGATTATAGTAGAACTAAATATTCCTGTTTCTGGGAGATCATAGCCATCATCACACCGGAGTGCAATATTTGGTCCACCGTCAAACCCATTCAACTGCCAGTCACATGAAGCCTACACAGACAATTATGCCCAGTTCATATTAAATGGTACAGGTTTATTTTACTTTTTTCAAAAAAAATGTTTTTATTCAGCTATATATTTTTCTCCACTGCCCTCCCATCCTTTCCCTTCCCCTTCTAAACTCTCCCATGATCCAAAGGCTCCAAATTTACTCAGAAGATCTTGTTTCTTTTATTTCCCATGTAGATTAGATCCATGTATGTTTCTCTTAGGGTCCTCTTTGTAGTCTAGATTCTCTAGAACTGAGAATTGTAGGCTGGTATTTCTTTTCTTGATGTCTAAAAGCCACTTATGAGTGAGTACATATGATATTTGTCTTACTGGGTCTGGGTTACCTCACTCAATATGATGTTTTCTAGATCTATCCATTTGCCCACAAATTTCAAAGTCATTTTTTTTTCTGCTGTGTAGGTCTCTGTTGTGTAAATGTATCACATTTTCTTTGTCCATTCTTTGGTCGAGGGGCATTTAGGTTCTTTCCAGCTTCTGGCTATGACAAACAATGCTGCTATGAACATAGTTGAGTACATATCCTTGTGGTATGATTGAACATCCTTTGGGTATATACCCAAAAGTGGTATTACTGAGTTTTGAGGTAGACTGTTTCCTAATTTTCTGAGAAATCACCATACTGATATCCAAAGCAACTGGACCAGTTTGCGCTCCCACAAGAAATGGAGAAGTGTTCTCCACTCTTCTCCAGCATAAATTGTCGGCAGTGTTTTTGATCTTGGCCATTCTAAAAGGTATAAAATGAACTCTGAGAGTTGTTTTGATTTGCATTTATCTGACGGCTAAGGATGTCGAGCATCAACTTAAGTGTCTTTCAGCCATTTAGATTCATCTGCTGAGAGTTCTCTAGGTCTGTACTACATTTTTTTTCTATTGGATTATTTGTTCTTTTGATGACCAATTTCTTGAGTTCTTTTTATGTTTTGGAGATCAGCACTCTGTCCAGTGTGGGGTTGGTGAGGATATTTTCCCATTCTGTAGACTGTCATTTTGTCTTGTTGACTGTGTCCTTTGCTTTTCAGTTTCAGGAGGTCCCATTTGTCAGTTGTTGCTCTCAGTGTCTGTGCTGCTGGGGTTATATTTAGGAAGTCGTCTCCTGTGCCAATGCACTCAAGTGTACTTCCCACTTTCTCTTCTATGAGGTTCAGTGTGTGTTTTTTGTTTGTTTGTTTTTTTTGTTTTTGTTTTTTCGAGACAAGGTTTCTCTGTAGCTTTGGTGTAGTGTGGTTGGTTTTATGTTGAGGTCTTTGATCCATTTGGACTTGAGTTTAATGTATAGGGATAGATATGGTCCTATTTTCATTCTGCCACATGTTGATATCCAGTTATGCCAGTGCCATTTGTTAAAGATGTTTTCTTTTTTCCATTTTATATTTTTTGCTTCTTTTCAAAAATCAGGTGTTCATAGGTATGTGGATTGATAATCCAAGTCTTTGATTCAGTTCCATTGATCCTCCTGTCTATTTTTATGGCAATACCAGGCTGTTTTCAGTACTGTAGCTCTGTAGTAGAGTTTAAAGTTAGGGATTGTGATGCCTCCAGAAGTGATGCCTTCATTGTACAGGATTGTTTTGGCTATCCTGGTTTTTTTTTGTTTGTTTGTTTGTTTTTTTTACTTTTCCATATGAAGTTGAGTTTGCTCTTTTGCTCTTTCAAGGTATGTGAAGAATTGTGCTGGGATTTTGATGGGCATTGCGTTGATTTCTTTTGGTAAGCTTGCCATTTTTTACGATGTTAATTCTCCCTACTCAAGAGCATGGGAGATTTTTCCATTTTCTGATGTCTTCTTCAATTTCTTTGTTTAAAATTTAAAGTTCTTGTCATACAGGTTTTCCACTTGTTTGGTTAGAGTTACTCCAGGAAATTTTATGGGTTTTTTTTTCGCTATTGTGATGTTTCTCTGATTTCTTTCTCAGCCTATTTATTGTCTGTGTAAAGAAGGGCTACTGATTTTTTTTTTAGTTAATTTTGTATCCTGCTACATTACTGAAGGTGTTTATGAGTTATAGAAGTTCTTTGTAGAATTTTGGGGGACACTTATGTAAACTATCGTATCAGCAAATAGTGAGGGTTAGACTTCTTCTTTTCTGATTTGTATTCCCTTGATCTTCTTTTGCTGTCTTATTGCTCTAGCTAGAACCTCAAGTACTATATTAAATAGATATGGAAAGAATAGACAACCTTTTCTTGTTAATGATTTCAGTGGGATTGTTTTGAGGTTCTCTCTATTTAGTTAGATGTTGGCTGTTGGCTTGCTGTATATTGCCTGTATTATATTTAGGTATGTTCCTTGTGTTCCTACTCTCTCCAAGACCTTTATCATGAAGGGATGTTGTATTTTGTCAAAGGCCTTTTAATCAACTAGTGAGATGATCATTTGTTTTTATTTTCCAGTTTGTTTATATCGTGGATTACATTGACAGATTTTCATATGTTGAACTATGGGTCTGTAATTCTCTTTCTTAGTAATGTTTTTGTGTGGTTTCAGTATCAGGGTACTTATAGCCTCATTAAAAGAATTTGGCACTGTTCCTTCTTTTTCTATTGTGTGGAACAATATGAGGAGTATTGGTATTAGTTCTTCTTTGAAAATCTTCTAGAATTCTGAGCTGAAACCATCTGGTCCTGTACTTTTTTATTGGTTGGGAGACTTTTGGTGAGTATTTCTATTTCTTTAGCAGCTATAGGTCTATTTAATTTGCTTACCTGTCTTTGTTTAATTTTGGTATTTATCCAAAAAGTTGTCCATTTTCTTTAAGTTTTCCAATTTTGTGGAGTACCGGTTTTTGAAATATGACCTGATGATTCTCTGGATTTCCTTCATGTCTGTTGCTATTTCCTTCTTTTAATTTCTGATTTTATTAATTTGGATATTCTCTGTCTGCCTTTTGGTTAGTTTAGATAAAGGTTTGTCTATTTTGTTGATTTTCTCAAAGAACCAACTCTTTGTCTCATTGATTCTTTGTATTGTTTTATTTGTTTCTATTTTGTTGATTTCAGCTCTCAATTTGATTATTTCCTGCCATCTAGTCCTCCCGTGTGAGTTGACTTCATTTTGTTCTAGAGTTTCAGGTGTTCTGTTAACTCACTAGTGTGGGATTTTTCCAGCTTCTTTATGTAGGCGTTTAGTGCTATGAGCTTTTCTCTTAACACTGCTTTCATTGTGTTCCATAAATTTGGGTACATTGTGTGGTCATTTTCATTTAATTTTAGAAAGCCTTTAATTTCTTCTTCTATTTCTTCCTTGATCCATTGATGATTCAGATGTGCATTGTTTAATTTTCATGTGTTTGTAGGTTTTCTGAAATTAGTGTTGCAGTAGAATTCCAGTTTTGAGACATGGTGATCTGATATGATACCTGGGGCTATTCCAATTTTTTTGAATATGTTGATATTTGCTTTGTTACCTGGTATGTGGTCAATTTTTGAGAAAATTCCATAAGGTACTGAGAAGAAGGTATATTCTTTTATGTTTGGATGTAATTTTCTGTACTTGTCTGTTAAGCCCATTTGAGTCATAAAATTTGTTAGTTCCCTTATTTCTCTGTTAATTTTCTGTCTGACAGACCTGTCCAGTGGTGAGAGTCAGACGTTGAAGTCTCCCACTATTAGTGTATAAAGTTTAATATGTGATTTAAGGCTTAGTAATGTTTCCTTTACATATGAGAGTGCCCTTTTATTTGGGGCATAGACATTCAGTATTGACGTTTCCTCCTGATGGACTTTTCCTGTGACTAATATGAAATGTCCTTTTTTGTCTCTTTTATTGATTTTAGTGTGAAGTCTATTTTCTTAGTTAAGATAGCTACACTAGCGTGTTTCTTAGGTTTATTTGATTGGAAAATTTTTTACCAACCCTTTACTCTGAGGTGATGATCATCTTTGAGGTTAAGGTATGTTTCTTGTATGCAGCAGAAGGATGGATTATCTTTTCATATCTAATCCATTAGTGTGTGTCTTTTTATATGTGAGTTGAGTTCATTGATATTAAGGGATATTAATGACCAATAATTGCTAATATCTGTTATTTTAGTTTTAGTTTTTGGTGATGTTATTTTGTGTGTTTTCCTCTTCTTGGGGATTTGCTGCTGTGAGATCATTCATTGTCTGTGTTTTTGTGGATGTAGCTAACTTTCTTGGGTTGGAGTTTTCCTTCTAGTACTTTGTGTAGGGCTGTGTTTGTGACTAGGTATTGGTTAAATCTAGTTCTGTCATGGAATGTCTTGTTTTGTCCATCTACAGTAATTGAAAGTTTTGCTGGGTATAGTAGTCTTAGCTGGTATCTGTGGTCTCTTAATGTTTGCATAACGCTTGACCATGACCTTCTGACTTTCATTCTCTCCAATGAAAAATCAGGTGTAATTCTGATAGGTCTGCCTTTATATGTTTTTTGGGGGGTTCTTGGGCTTTTTTTTTCTGCAGCTCTTAATATTCTCTCTTTATTCTGTATGTTTAGTGTTCTGATTATTTTGTGGTGAGGGGACTTTTTCTTTCTTTCTTTTTTCTTTTTTTTTTTTTGGTCCAGTCTATTTGGTACTCTGTGAGCTTCTTGTATCTTTATAGGCATATCTTTCTTTAGGTTGGGAAAGTTTACTTCTATTATTTTGTTGAATATGTTTTCTGTGCTTTTGAGTTGGTCTTCTTCTTTTATCCCTATTATTCTTAGTTTGGTCTTTTCATGGTGTCCCATATTTCCTGGATATTTTTGTGTTAAACTTTTGTTAAATTTAGTGTTTTCTTTGACCGATGAGTCTATTCCCTCTATTTCATCTTCAGTGCTTGAGAGTTCTCTCTTCCATCTCTTGTATTCTGCTGTTTATGGTTGCATTTGTGGTTCCTGATGGTTTTCTCATAATTTCTGCTCCTAGAATTCCCTTAGTTGGTGTTTTCTTTATTGTTTATCTTCTGGTTTTCAAGTTTTGAATTGTTTCTTTCATCTTATCTGATTCCTATTTCTTAGTTTTCTTTAAGGGATTTGTTGATTTCTTCCAATTTTTTTTGTTTGTTTTTTCCTCCATTTCTTTGGGGGAATTTTTTATTTGCTCTTTAAGGGCCTCAAACATTCTGCTAAAGTCATTTTTAGGTCATTTTCTTCTGCTTCATCTTTATTGGGATGTTCAGGTCTTGCTGTTATAGGGACACTAGTTTTCATTGGCGTTGTGTTATTCTTTGTGGTGTTGAATGTGACCTTACCTTGTCTACCAATCTTTTCCTCTGATTAGTGTAGTTGGAGCTGTCTGTGACTCTGGTATTCAATCTTCCAGATGCCAGTGGATCCAAGGCTCAGATGGTTGCTCCTCATAGTGCAGTCAGGGCCATGATTTCAGTCACCCTGGAGGTCACTCATTATTCCCTTAAGTCGCTAGGCACTCCTAGGGGTTGCTCTGCAATCCTGGAGGTTGTTTGGGCCTCCTTTCTTGGGGATTCTCCTGTTGAGGTTGCTGGCTTGGGTCTGCTCTGGCAGAGGTCTGGCTCAGGCTTGTTTTCAAGAAAGTCCCTGGCTCAGACTTGGTCTAGCAGAGGTCTCTGACTCTGGCCTGCTCCTTTGTTGATTTCTCGCTCCCTTGTACATGCTCCCATGGAGATGGCTGCCTGGGGCTGCTCCTGTGGAGACTGCTGCCTCAGGCCAGCTCTGTCTGAAGTCGCTGGCTCAGGCCTGTTCCCACCAATCGTATTTACTATATATTATTATTTTAGAATGGACTCACACATGTTGCAGGGAGGGACGTCTGTGTGTATGTTGCACATGTATGTCCAAGCCCTGAAGACTTAGACAGAAGATGTGGAAAAGGAAGTTAACGGTCACTGGTTATCCCAACTTTATGAGCACCTAGACTAATGTTTATACTTTATTTTGGTTTTTAACAAGATGTTTGAATTAATGTAATAAAATATTATGATTTAAAATAGGAAGATTTGAGCTATGTGCATAACTCAGTGGTTGAGCATTTCTAGATGCATGAGGCCTTGGGTTTGATTCCAGAACTACATAAAATTAAGAAAAAAGAAAAAGGAAAAAGTTTATAGGATAATGATACAAAGAAAACATTTTTATATAGATGACTGTGTGTTTTAAAGCCAAGTGTTATTGCTCCATTCAATCTAGATGTGCAGCGCACTGCCATCTCCATTTGCTTAAGTATACTCTCTGATGTTTGAATGAAAATGAGATCATCTGGCAGTGTGTTTCTGAGGATGTACCTTTGTCATCAAATGATACATGACTATGTTACTATCCTGGAACAAGATCTCCACAAAATGTCTCTTATGGCACATGGGAGAAAAAAAATCAACATCTGTTTCACTGATTGCTGGGTGAGAAAGTTCTATATGTCAATTACTTAACCATAAAGAAACAGAAATGTGGTTCCATCACCTGCACTGGCAAAGAAAGGCAAATATGAAATAGGACTCACAGCGTTTCTATATATTTACTGCAAAGGGAACCAAATGGTATAGTATAAACAGTGACAGTTCAGTCCCCTAAGAATATATGTTTGCATGCAAATGTTGACTATGTCCTCATTATACCACACTTCCTGTTGTACTTGGAAAACACAACAGTCTGTACAACATCCTCTTTGTCAACATGTAGGCTTTGGTTCATGACTTTTCTGTCAAAAGAAATAGATAATCTTTATAAAAGGAATAATCTTTGTGAGAGAAGTATTAGATTCAGTTGGGCAAATACTTGTTTAGCTTGCAAGTAACTCAGACTTCACATGCTCACACACACACACACACACACACACACACACATGATAGATAGATGATAGATAGATGATAGATAGATAGATAGATAGATAGATAAGTAGATAGATAGATAGATAGACAGACAAACAGACTAAAAGCTTAGCAGTTTAGTTCAGAGGACATCCGAGTCAAACCTTCCTGTGATGGTGTTAATTGTCAACTTAATAGACTCTAGGCTCACCTAGGACATGGAAATGTGGGCATATCAATGGCAGTTATCTCAACTGTATGACTGCAGAAACACTGCACTGTGCCTATGCTATTCCCTGGGTTAGGATTGTAGGCTGTGAGAGGGGATAAAAAGAGTTGGGAAGCAGCATGCATTCATTGTGTCTTCTGACCGTGACAGTGACCCCAAGCCTCTGGCCACCTTGACTTCTCCACTGTGACCCTGGAAGACCAGAATGAACACTTTCTCCCTAAAGTTGCCTTTGTCAGTGTTTCATCACAGCATCAGGAAAAGAAACTAAGACAATACTCTTTCACTGGGTCTTTTCCTAGAATCTGTGGCTAAGTAAATGACTTGTGTCAGAATGGGAGTTGCTGAGTTCTCTTCAGCTGAGACTTGAGGAATGGCTTTGTCCCTCAAGAATG
Organism: Myodes glareolus; assembly: GCF_982192425.1. Lineage (NCBI taxonomy): Eukaryota > Metazoa > Chordata > Mammalia > Rodentia > Cricetidae > Myodes > Myodes glareolus. The sequence continues at coordinate 65,761,034 of NC_142035.1, forward strand.
TCAATAACTCAGATACAAACAACACACACAGTTTTCTCTCTGAGACAGGAAGACATTCCATGGTCTCACGTTTGGGGGTTTCTGGAGATACAGGTTTCACTCGACTCTGTAAATATCGGAGTGCTGGCAAAACATGGCCCTCATGCTGAGCCATCAGAAGAGGAGATGCTGCAGCCCACAGAATATTCTCAAACAGAAGAAATCAGCCTGGAAGGGCTGTTATACTTTTTCCTTCCAGGATTTTAAACTAAGCATAGCTTTCAAGTGACATTATGGGTAGCATCAGCCTTCTCTTTTCATTTACCTTTCCCAGTTGTGGTCCAGGCTAGCAAACACTGTAAATTAACCTTTAACTTTGCTATAGCATGCTAAGTTTAAACATAAGGCCCTGGCCTAACTAAGCCAAACCATATAGTCTTCTAACACTTAGGTAGACTTATGCTACACAAAAAGAGTAAGAGACTCAGATATTTCACAACTAGGAGACAACCAGGCAAGTTGAACAGTAGTACAAGGTAGCAAATGCTGTGACTCAGAAGATTGTCTTTCAAAGTTTGCAGGCTTGGTCACAAGCCTGTCACTACTGGGAGGAGAGGTAGCCTAGTGGACAGAAGTTGGGTAATTGGAAACATGTCCTTGAAGGGAGTATTAGATCTCTCTCTCTCTCTCTCTCTCTCTCTCTCTCTCTCTCTCTCTCTCTCTCTTCTCCTCCTCCTCCTCCTCCTTCTTCTTCTTCCCTCTCTTCCTCCCTTCCCACCCTCCCTCTCTCTTTCCTTCTTTCCTCCCTCCCTTTCCCTTCTTCCTCCCCTCTTCTTCTCCCTCTCCCTTTCTCTCTCTGTTTCCTCTTCTACCCCTGCTTGCTGGCCCCATGAGATGGGGAATTTCCTCTTCCATGTACTATGTGAAATGCTACCTCACCACCGGTTCAAAAACAATGAGATCTATTAAGCATGTACTTAAATCTCTGAAAGCATTATCCAAACTGTTTTTTCTCTTTAAATTAAAAAAATCATCTCAGGTATTTTGATATAAACATGGAAAGTTGACTAGCACAAGTATAGTGTGTGGTTGAAGATACAGAAGCACAATGGTGGATCTTCTAAAGTTAGATTGTATATGAAAAGGGTTAGACAATAAGGAATGTGATAGAGCTATAGCTGCCAGACCAACAGAACTGTGTGTGTAAAGGCTCAGAGGTAATAGAGATTGAAAGTGGCTCCACAGGGCTAAAGTTGAACATTTTGATGTGAGAGAAAGATCAACTGAGATTATACAGAATAAAGAAGGAATGGGATAACCAAGAACTTGGACTTCATCTATAAAATCTGAATGTTATATGGGAAAGTGGGCAAGAATTTTGAGCAGGGGAGTAAGCATCTCCGATTCTGGTTTCACTATGTTGGAAACACAGAGAATTGGTAGACAAGAAGCAGAAGACTAGACTCAGAATGGAAATACTGTCATCCTAAGTGCCCAACTGTTGGGTGAGGTGGCTCGCTCATTCCTGGCTGCCCTGACCCGAAATAATCACATAGAAATCTGTATTATTTGCAATACTGTTTAGCCAATAGCTTAAACATATTTCTAGCTAGTTCTTAAATTAACTCACTTCTATTACTTTGTGTTTTATCACGAGGCTCGTTGCCTACTGGCAAGGTTCTAGCTGGCGGCTCATATCTTTCTCCTTTGGTGGCTACATGGCATCTCATTGTCTCTGCCTACTCTCTCTTCCTCTATCTGCTTGGAACTTCTGCCTTGCCCTGCTCTGCACTGCAATAGGCCCAAAGCAGCATCTTTATTAACCAATGGTATTCACAGGATACAGAGAGGAACCCCATATCACCCAACTAAGACTCCCATGGTGGAATGGAGCAGAGAGAAGTCAAAAGAATTCTAATTGTATGTGTAAAAGAGAGTAGCTGTGGATGACATCCAGATTTCCCTATGTCTGTGATTATATGTCTGTAATCACAAGTGAGTGATTACACTTGTCACAGTGGAGAAACTGCAGATGGAACAGCCCTAGAAAGGTAGAAATCCTGGCCTGTTTCTCCAACTGATGTGCAATTAGATGTCCAGATGGGCATGCACAATATTTAACACAAGGGGGTACAGCAGGTGAGAGCTCAGGGGAGAGTTAGGAGTCACAAGTAAGGAGGTCTGGGTTGAGACCAGTGACTTGGGTGGGTTTAGTCGGTCAATAATGTAAGAGAACAAGCTGAGGAGAGGGCTAGCTGAGGAGAGGAAGTAGCTGAGGAGAGGGCTAGCTGAGGAGAAGAAGTAGGTGAGGAGAGGGCTAGCTGAGGAGAGGAAGTAGCTGAGGAGAAGAAGTAGCTGAGGAGAGGAAGTAGGTGAGGAGAGGGCTAGCTGAGGAGAGGAAGTAGGTGAGGAGAGGGCTAGCTGAGGAGAGGAAGTAGGTGAGGAGAGGGCTAGCTGAGGAGAGGAAGTAGGTGAGGAGAGGGCTAGCTGAGGAGAGGAAGTAGGTGAGGAGAGGGCTAGCTGAGGAGAGGAAGTAACTGAGGAGATGGCTAGCAATAACTCTCACTGGTAAGTGTGAGAGGTTGAATGTCACGAGGAGCCAATGGGCAGCTAGTCCATTGCCTCCAATGCTAATGAGCTTGTCCAGAAGAGATCCATACCATCCTTGCCACACACAAAAGTCAAGTAAATCAAAATCAGTGTCTCAGGATAAGATACCGTGCATGCCCTTGACTGAGGAACAGATGATGGTACACATAACTGAACACATAGGTGTGACTTTGCTATGTCGTCACAAGAGACAGAGCCTGAGGATCCTGGTTGCTTGGCGTTGATATTGGAGGAACAAATCATGGGCAAAAATATCACCCTTGTTAAAGAACGGCCAAGGGTTTCACAACTCATCTGCACTGGATGCCTGGTTTAAATGAGTTACAGGGACGCTTATGTGTAGTCTGTGCTTCATAGAGCTCAGGTGCTCCACTGTGTGGCTCACGAGATTCGGCAACCGATTACAAGGGTCATGTATAACCATTTTAAAGCAGTGTGCCTATGGTTTTGTTTTCTCACAGAATATTCACCACACAGCACTTCCAATATCCCAGAGAAGATAGCTGTGTGTTCACCATGCAAATAAATGTGACTGAGCCATGATAATTTATAGTTGTGTTTAACCCTCACATTCAGTAAGTCCTTTCTCATATCTCGTTTCAATCTCTTCTACTAAATTTTTGGATTATTCTGGCTCACTCTGACCTTGGCAGATAACAGGTTGTTACCACCTTCCATATATCAACCCTTGCCATACTGAGAGATGAATAATAAATTTCCTTCCTGCTTAGAATTTGGAGCTCTTCAGTATAAATAGCTACCAAGAAGCCTAAATAATTGATCTTACAAACTGCCAAGAGGATCAACTAGTTAACAGACACAAATTGCAGGCTGAACAGGAAAGCTAGCAAGCAAATTTAGAGAAAAAATGTACATGTATGTGTGTGTGTGTGTGTGTGTGTGTGTGTGTGTGTGTGTGTTCATGGGGCAGGGGTAGAATGAGTATATACATGTGTGCATGTATGTGTGAAAATCATCACATATTTTGTGATGTGAGAAAAACATCACATATCATTACCAGGCATGCTGCCTACATCCTTTGAGGCAGTCTTTCTTTGTCCGGGAACTTCCAGTTAGGCTAGGCTAGCCAGCCAGCCGGCAAGCCCAAGGCTCTTCTTTCTCTTCCTTCACAGCAACAGGATTACAGGCGCGCATTATCATGCTCTGCATTTTCATGTGGGCTCTGAGGACCAAACTCAGATTCTCATGCTTTTGAGCTAAGACCTCTACAACCAAGCTATTTTCCCTACTCCCAAGAGAGAGTTTTTAATTAGAAACTGAACCATGCAATGCATCACTGGGTTATGTTTTACATATTAGCTTTGTGAGTTTGTACATGAATTTCTTCCCTCGTAGAACTCTTCCAAGTTCTATCTTGACCTACTGAGAGGCTTGAGTTTGATGACTACACTAACCTGTTAGCTCCCCACTAAACTCCTTGTGGTTTTTCCATAGACCACTTTTCCTTCTCGTGTCTTGAAATGGAAGTTTAACTGCCCAGAATGTCCACAGAGATGTGAGGTCATGAGAACCTTTTGCCGGTAGAGATGAGCATTGTTTTAGCTGTTCCTGTTAGCGTCTCTAGTTTTGGGGATTAGCTTCAATCACAAACAGCTAAAGCAACAATTAGAGGCAACTATCTGATAAACCCATTTTCCATCATTGACCTGATTTATAGGAAAGAAATGGATGTTGATGCTCACCTCCAAACTGGCTCAGGAATTTACCATCTAAAACTATATTGAGAAAGGCTCCAGATCCTTTGGATCATGTATATTGCATACTAAGAAGCATTTTTATGTGTTGAGCTTATAAATAGCTACCTGCAGATGAACTATGATTACAAAGCTTGCCAGAAATACATTTACTTACAAGTCACACATGTCAGTTAACACTGTGTAATAGTGTTCATGTATTTCCCCCACTTTTAAGAGGGAAGACTAAAATTTCTTTCCTTTTTGCTGTATAGGAAAATCTGAGGTGGATGGATATTAACTTAGTAACATATTGAGGTCTTCTAGCTCCTGTCACTGAGAAAGAAATGTGTTGCTGTCAGAAGCAGACTTTAATCTGTTTCTCTATAAGTGTGAACAGTTCAGTTAAGTGTTTTGAGACTTAAGTGTCCCTAGCTATAGACCTCTTTGTTTTCTTTAGGGATAGAATGTTAATCATTGATAATAGTTCTACTTCCTCTCATTTGGAGTTGCCAGAAAAATCATTCACAGTTATTGTGGAGCAGATTGAAAATAAATTGGAAAAAATGGTAAGTTGCAAGACGTAGATAGAGCCAGGTGTAATGACAACTTGTTGGTGGGCCAGGTAATGTGATGGTTCAGTGCCTATTCTAGGTTACTAGATTCAGGGATATCTGAGAGGGAGATAAAACAATTCTGGAAGTACTTCTCAGGGTGTTTTTAAAAGGGATTTGCATTGAATTAGGAGGTATAGTTAGAAAGAGCCATGCTGTAGTAGGGTGGATAGACATCATTCAGTGGGTACAGGGCCCAGATAGAACAAAGAGTAGAGGGAGAGTGTTTCTCCATCCTGTCTTCTTGTGCTGGGTCATCTGTCTTCTACCTTCAGACTTCAGAACTCCTTTATCTTCAGACTTCAGACTCCATGATTTATCGCAGCAGCTTTCGTCCTCCTGTCACTTGTGGCCATCATAGCACAGGACTTTTTGGCTTCCATAAACACTAGTTTTGTGATAAATCCGTGTGCGCGCATCTCCTCTTGGTTCTGTGTCTCTGAAAACCCTAACACAGCAAAGTTTCTGTTTTAAACTTCTGTCCTAGAGTGAATTTATGATCCCCTAATTCTGGCAATGTCAGTGAGGTGTTAATTGCTCCTAATGATTCACTTCAATCTGTCAGATCCTCTTCCCACCCAATCCCTGCCTCCAGGGAAGAATTTTCATGAGGCCTGAAGATAGAGGAACAAAGGAATCAGCCTTTGTTTAACAATTTACTTAATGGGATAGCTTTTGATGAACTACAAGCCAGGCTCAAGAGTGACCTAAGGGTGTGAGGCCTCCTTGAAGAAAAAATGGTTCAATAACTGATCTTTCATCCACTTTTTGACTTTTATACCCAAAATTCACTCCTTGGTCACTGTGACTCCACATCTGTTTCACGATACCTGCTATTCCAGCTGCCATTTATGTCTTGATATTTTCCACTGTGTACCAACCAGCAGGAGAGTTCTTTACTATGGCCTCAACACAGACTCCCCAGAGACTCCCATTCATTTGGACACTAGATTTCTTCAAGGGTTTCAAGTGACTATTGTGTTGGTATAGAGTTGAGCTCAACTGCTTTATAGAAGGCTTGGATTAATTCTTTATCCTGTAGAATCATCAAATGAGAAACTGCCATGAACTTTTTCTGTAGGATACGAAAGTTATATCTTCTGTGTTTCCTCACCAAAGTAAATCAAGGGTCTCCTAGATATCTAGGGCTTTCTTTTGCATCGTTGTGTAAGATACTGTAATTTCCCAAAGTAGTACAAAATATGAGTATTTTTATGGTTCTTGTAGTGATGGAACAGTGTGGATAGTCGCCAAATCTGGGAACTCTGTGCTTCTTAGAGCTGGAATGAGCACATGGGAAGGGCTGAGGGGGAGCAACATCCTGTTTCTGTGCAGCAGTGCCTATGTGCTCACCCCAGGAGGGCCAAGATTCTAGAAATGAGAGAGCCGAGCCTGAACCCAAGACTTTGTGGAGGGGGTCATGTATCTATAGATAAGAAGTATAATGAAGTCATGGTCACCTGCTTTTGCAGGTACCATTCAAGCCTGAACTGCGGGCATCTTGGCTACAACCTTTAGAGTCTTTGCTCTTAATTTGTACACTGCATAAATCTCCTGGGATTGTTCTACAGCTGTAGTAAAAATTCTCCCTCAAACAAGGTTTGAGGTTGTCATTATTATAAGTAAGAGTTCAGTCAGACATAGTTGTATTTAAAGAGAGGAATCAATATGGGATCGCTTTCGTCCTTCTTTCCCTTCCACACCAGAAATTTGGGGGAAATTCCAGTCTTTTACAGAACTAACAAAGCATTATAGTTAATAAAATTGAGTAGCCCTGTCTTCTATGCTTTTAGTTTTATTGATTTTTTTTATTAGATTTAGATTTGGCCAAGAATTCTAAGGACTTTTACAGCAGGGCAGGTATATATTGTGAACTTATACTTTCATATATATATATATATATATATATATATATATATGTGTGTGTGTGTGTGTGTGTGTGTGTGTGTGTGTATGTATAAATGTCTTTTGTATATAAGTATATATGTGTACATATATAAAGTTTTATTATTCTTCTCATAGATTACATCCTAACCTCAGTTTCCCCTCCCTACACATCTCCCAGTTCCTCCCCTCCCATCTCTCCCAAATCTCCTGTTTCCCTTCACAAAAGAGCAGACCTCCCAAGGATATCCACCGAATACAGTATGAGCCCATTCTTAAGACAAATTCCAGAAACTTTATGCCATGGCTTGTGATCAACAGTGAGTGGTGAAGAAAAGAGAATCTCCATAGAATTGAAAGTTGTGTTTTCATTTGACAAGGATTTAGAAAGCTGGGTTGTTTGTATGTTATTCAAGAAAACAAAACTGTGCCCACTCAACAACACCTCTTTGACTCTACCACTGCACCACCCCTACTCCACAGCAATGGAAGAAACTGAAAAGATCAGCATCACTGAGTGTGTGGAAAGTACCAATTACACAGGAACTTGAAATACACTCTTGACAAAGAAGCCTTGGTATGGTGAGAGGAATTTGGACTTTGAAGTTATAAAGAACTGAATTTAAATAGTCATTTAGTAACTTTGAAACATTTTTTTATTCAATGGATCAAGCTGAGCACAGCATGTAATAGGCAATCAATGGATACTCAATAAAAAATAATGAAGGAATAAAAGCAATAGCCATCCAATTCTAGACAGTCATTTGGCATACCTGAGCTCAGCCCTAAGTGTCTTTCCCTATAGAATGGGTCTCAAGGTAACTATTTTGAAGAGAGTTTTCAGGATTTGAAAAATGCAAAATGTTGGAATAATGCTTGGAAAGGACTCATTTCATTTGAGCTTCTTGCTGGTCCATCTCCTCTGGACTTGCTCTTTGCTCGCTGGTGTGTGATATGAGGAGACTGCTGATTTGTAGGCTTCACGCCAGGAAGTTGTCTCACATGACCCTCAACTCTGAACTTCAGCCTAGAGCCTAGAAATCAAACACTGAGCCCTGCTTTTGGTTTAAGGAGAAATCCTATCAGGAGAGATGGGCTTTCACTCAGTTAGGTGGGTCTTTTGTTTCTTCATGACATGTGTTTTGTAATTCTGAATGGCATTCCTGCTTTGGGGTATTTTTTAATCTACAGCTTTTTACTCAGATTTGACCCACCATTTTGACCTACTATTTCTCATAACCATTATTTTTATTCATGTTTCCCACAGGCCAGTTGTTTGGCATATGAGCAGCCAAGATGCCGATGGACAGGCTGTAATCCCCTCTGAGCATAAAGTATCTGGAAAGGGCAGATTTAAAAACAAAATCCTACCTTGCAGCATCGAGGTGTAAATTCTTAAGAGAAACATGCACTCACAGTGGCTCAGCTGGGGCAGAGGAGGTATAAGACAGGAGAAGACCCAGTGTCCCTGTGCTCCTGTCTCTGACTTACTCCAGTGCCTCTGAATCCCAAATGAGTCACCATCTCTGCAAACTGTTGCCATTCAAAGCCTCTTTGGACCAATGTATGTGATATTTGTTCTCTTAGAATGTCAGTGCTCCGAGAGTGGGTACCTTGCTGTCACGTTTGCTGCCAAGTCTCTGACCACAAAACAGAGTCTGATACCTTACAAATGGTTTAAGTATTTCTGGGAGGCATACATGCCTTATATCTGAATAGAACTGGAAGAAGTGGGTGATTTTTAAAGACACTTATCCTGGACAGGATAATTCACAGGATTTCATCTATCATTAAATAATAAAAACAAGTCCTGCCTGCAAACAACCTGTTTTCAAAGTTTTAGCCATCTGAATGTCAGCCCGTAAATTTCATTACAATCTACTAGCCAGCAAGTATCCTTTGGAAAAGGCCAGTGATCCGCAGCTCCTAGATTTTGTATGGAAAGTGCTGGATGCTTTGTTCTTTCTTTCAACTTTTAAATCTGACTATGGATTAGTGAGATTATGCACACAGTATTCGCAATGCCTCACAAATTAGAGATATTTGTTTCATTGGCCTTTTTGTTTGTTGGTTGGTTGGGTTTTTTGTTTGGTTGTTTGATTGTTTTTGTAGTTTTGGACCCTGTCCTAAAATGCTGGTCTTGAACTCACAGATATCCACTTGCCTCTTCCTTCCAAGTGCTAGGGTTAAAGGCATGTACCACCACTACCTGGCTCAATAGTCTTTTTCTATCAAAAGGTACCAGAATAGTACCAAAAAGTACCTTGAAGCACCATAAGCAGAAAGAATCTTAGTAACTGCATTATTTCCTAGAAATAAAAGTGGATGCACAGTAGCCCATTCCCCATAGCATACGCACTGCTAGAAGACCTCTTAGAAGGTGGGTGGGTGTTATGAAGAAACAGTATGACCAAAAAAAAAAAAAAGGCACTGCACTTCAGCATGGAGCCAATGATAACTCTTAAGGAAACCAACAGAATAAGTGGCTCTAATAACACACAAGGGCATCTGTCATTACAGTTTTATCAGTGTCCCTGGACAGTGACACAGTACAAAGCTGGATACTTTTCTGCCTACAAAGTCACTGGTCACAGTGCTTAGCATGAAACAAAGTGCAGACATGCATTTATGATATGAACCCATGAAGTTAAATTGGCCTCTTCACACCTCTTTAAAAGACTACGGTCAGGAAATGTTAGATCCAGAGGCCAAAATTTTTCTGTCATGGCTTTATGCCATTGACCTTCACTACCTCTGAAGTTAAACAGTCTATGTTGTGACTTGCTGTGATATTATAGATTTATCCTATTTGTTTTTCCCTGTGGATAGTGTGTCTAAAGCAAGAAAGCCAAGAAAGAAGCCAAAGTAGTATGTTCGGGTAATAGATGTGGTTATTAATCTCTTGTGTTTTGACTGAGAGATAAAGAACTATTCCAGTTTTCAGTGTTGACTTCTGGATAAACTAGCAGATACCTTCATGTGACCTGGTGAAGGAGAAGAGTCACAATAAGAAAAAAAATAAAGGGGATACCAACAAACACACAAACGTAGATGAGAAAAGGCTCCCAAGGTCTCAACCTTACACAAAGAACTACAAGAAACTGGTTAAAGCTGGGAGCAGGAGAGGTGGTCCTCCCCAGGGAAGAGCACACCAGTGGTTGTTCAATGGCATTCATCCCTGAAAACATACATAATGTTACTTGTAACATTATATGGACTCAATGGATTATAATATTACCAAGAAGGAGACTTCGTAGAAAGAAAAGCACTCCTAGGACGAGTTTTTGAAGCACTGCATTAGAGTTAGAGAAGAGAATATTGAGAAGCTCGTCAAAGAGACTATAAGGAGCGACCCTTGGATAGAAGGAAGAAATAAAGGTATTGCCTAAGCCATATGAGCGAAGTTCTAAAGAGAGAAACTGTATCAGTGTTGTCTGCTGTCGCCCGAAATTTGCATCTTTATTGTAGTTTGCAGCAGTTCAGGGGTAGTAAGGAATCAGAGATGGGTAGTCATCCCCAACTTTGGACAGATTCTAAAACATTAAATCAATACCAAAGGGGTACTAAAACCAGAACCAAAGCAGACGGAGCAATGGCAAAACTTTCCAATGTTGCCACTGGGAGTATTTTAAATGTTGTCTCTTAGCCTTGGAGAGTGGAACACTGAACTGGTAATCCCTCTCCAGTCTGCAATGTCTGCTTCATAACTTGTAAAGGGGTCTTAAGAAAAACTGAAAGTCTCACCACTCTACTATGGGAGAAAACAGTATCTTAAAGCTTTTCAGAGGGATCTTTATTAAGCAAAATTATGCATAAAAATATGGCATAAACATGGCCAGTCATTCCAGAACACACAGTTTTCTTACTGACTTCACAATGTTTGTGCTTTTCTGTGTAGTGCCCTGTGCTCTGTTAGGCACTGTGAATTCCCAGGCATATGAATGGTTCTTTGCCAAAGATATTAGAATGAAATGAGGCAAATAGAACACAGAAGAACCTGCTCATTAGTCCCTGTAGGACAACCCATGGGATGGTCTAATTCCAAAACTGCCACTTAGTACTCATGTAAGAGATACTGTTGGCAAAACTCTGCATGGTTTCACACATGTCTGTGCGTGAACTTAACCGGCAGCAATAACATTCTCAGTTCTGTAAAACAAAGCTCGATGTTCAAGAAAACTGGGGAGGGCACACCTTCCCTTCCAAGGCAATCAATGTCATGAATTTGTCTTTGCAGTCTTAGCTCCCTTAGATGTGAATCACGAGATTTGCTGGGCCATGCTTCGTCTCACATGTCACTGCTCACAAGCCTCTCAGTCCTGGTGATGCACACATCTAACTATAGGGCTGTCATCAGCCATCTGATGAGCTACCTGAAAGAGGTCTGCCAGCTATTTTGTTTCATCCCAGAACATTCTTTCACAGTGACCCAGAGGGAAAGATAACCTAAGTGCCTGCCATTAGCCCCTAGATGGAAAATGTGACACTCTATTGTCTCCATCCTTGAGCTTCAAGCCGGGAGGCCAGAGAGAAGCTGGGGAGATAGGACAGCTAAGCCCCATCATTTTCAAGTTCTGAGACTTTTGGAGAGATGATTACTTGGTCAGAGAAGACCAGTGATGATGTGAACTCTAGAGATTGTCCTTGTTCAGGGACAGTCACTCAATACTACCACCAGCTGAGCGTGACGTGAATAGCTGGTGCATGTGAGCTTCATAGCTTGAAGGGATGCTGACATGTAATTCACCCTGAGCGTTCATCATGTTTACCTTTAATGAAGGTTTGAGGCTGATAGTCACTCTTTCCAGAGTTGTACTCATTGGACATAGGGACTTTTTTTTTTTTACTGGCTTTGAGCTCTCTGACACATGTACTCTGATTTTATTGACCGTTGTTTGACTGTAATAAATGACTGAAATCTTTCTATTTTTATCAGTTCCATCATTGTGATACTTAGAGACAGACAAACATGAAGTCGGATGTATTGCTAAAGTCAGTCTCTAGTGGCCAAGATCCAGTGTGGCATCACACTAGGGTGACTCTTTTAAAGTTTGAGTCTGCCATTTACAAGATGAAGTAACTAGGCAACTCATTTCACCTCTCTGTTATTGACCTGTTTATCATATACAAAACATTCGAACAAATGCCTCATAAGGGCAGAACTATTTTCTGGTAGTGCATAGTCTCTATTATAAAACATTACAAAACACACTAACAAATGCCTTATAAGGATGAAACTATCTTCTGGCAGTGCATAGTGTCTATTATAAACTATGTATAATGGATAACATTGACTTTTGGGTACCCTTTTGTCATTTTCTCTTTGCTACTTAGGATTAAACTGAGAGTTACCCATGAGCTGTGCACCATAATGTAATTTTACCATCTTCAGCGCCCCTCCCTTCCCCCAGATTCTCCCACTTTGTATCCTTATGTTTTTTGAAAAACCCACTGAGTCTAATTTGTGTTTCCTCTTATACCTCTGAGTGTAAGGTCATCCACTGAACTATGGTTAACTGACTATGGGCCACACCCTTAGAGAAAACTGACTCCCCTGCCCCAGAAGTCACCCACTAACTGTCCGTAACTCCTCAGTTAGGGATAGGGGTTCATGAACCCCTTACTATTCCATGCTGGGATGTTGAGTGGGTTGATTTTGTGTGATTCTTGTTCAGGCAGCTACAGCTTCTGTGAGTTCATGAGTACTGAAATAGTATCAGGTCACAAAGAGACTGTCTTTCTCTGCCCTCCCAGAGCACTAGCTCTTACAATTTTTATGCCCCCTCTTCTACAATAGTCCCTGGACTATGGGCGGTGATGACAAAGATGTCCCACACGGTGAAGATATAAGTCACATAGCACATTCTGAGGAGTAAAGCTGAAAGCTTGGGGGTGGTTGAGAAATTCAAAGGAAGATGATAACGGGCTCCACTCTGTGAGCAATCCTTGTCTTTAGGGAAGGAGTCAGAGGATGTAGAGATGAGAAGTTCCTGGAAGAAAGTCAGAATAGCCAGAATAGAGTGAAATATGAGAATGGATAGCATTTGACAATAATATCTTAAAGACTCTCTGGGCTTGATTTGTCTGGAAGACGAGGCAGTTGGAATGAGGGAGAGGCGAAGCTAGAGCTCACATGTGGGGAACTAGAAGAGCCAGAGTTGGACTTGTTTGAGAGAAGACAGGGACCATTCTCATGGTCCTAAAAATTCTGTGTCCTGGGGACATAATGAGTTGAGTCACAGCTCTCACACATAAGGAAAGAGTGTGGGTCATAAAGATCTTATTGTCTGACTCCACCATTGCTGATGACATCAAAAGCACTTGTTCCTCTCTCCCTTGTTTTCCTTTCTTGGAAACAATAGGTGTGGTTATTTGTTCTTGCCTGAATGGTATCTGTTTTAATTCTTACCCCTCATTCAAAGAAGAAAAATTTATAGTTTTGTTCCAGTGAAAACAAAGTTGAAAATATGTTACTAGGAAATCCTATAAATTTATGCTGACATATAATCTGAGTTATTTTTCTATATAAAAAAAAACCTCTCTTTCCTGAGGTAGATGAAATAACTGGCTGGGGGTGTTTTCTAAAAACTTACAGTCTTGATCAAGTTGAACAAGACTTGGAAGGAAGAGAACAAGAAAGTGAACACAAAACAAACCAGCAAAGGGAGAGACGATTGGGTTCTCAGAATGGAATTAACTAGCTTTGGATTTTAGAAGTGGATCATTCTCAACTGTGGCCAGAAAAGTTTATGATAGTGTCTGACTAAAGCGCAGTAGAAATAATTAGGTCCCTGTGTCACTTCAGACTCATTATGCACACAAATTTTAAAGTGTCTTGGGATGACAGCTAAAGTGAAGTAGGAAAATCCCACATGCTGACCTTTCACCCTCAGTTCCATTATTACAGCATTAATGGATCTTGCCTCATAAAACTTTGTATATCCAGAGTAGCCTACCAGAATGCTATGTCATTGGAAGGGAGTCAATAACTGTATGCTGAACTCATGCAAATAACTTTGTTGCGTTTTCTGATGGCCCTTAAAAGCCAGATAAACGATGGGAGAAGTGACTAGGATGCCGGCAGGTTGCCAAAGATGCTTTAGAAGGTGGCAGTCATGTTCCCCCAAGTGGAAAGACTTTTGCACATGAGTTGGAGAGCAATGGTCTGAAGTTGGCATTGGGGTGTGTGAGAAGAATACAAGCGTCTGGGGTGCTGGAGGCAAGATGCAAAAAAAAATGTGCAGTATCCAAGTAAGGAGATTTCTTTATAAATGATATCCTTGGGTGGTATCTGGATACGAGGCAGAGCAATGCAACAGTGAAAGAGAGACAAGTTAGTGAAGGGAAGAGTGCAGGAATTGGATAAATTAGGAAAGGCTGGCAACCGGAGGGATTTCTGGTCTGTGTTTTATTAGTAAAAGAAGTGGCTCATACCATTGTTCAAAGTGGAATTCAGTGCAAGGTTTGAGCACCGAGCACTTGATGGCTTCAGATGTCTGTCTGTGCAAAGTCTACGGAGATAATGGCTGTTGTGTGGAGTTTCACAAGCAGGTGCAGGCGGCAGCACCAGCTGTTGTCCACAGCCAGGTCAGCACTGAGCATATGGCTCTAGGCAGAACGGAAAAGAGTGAAGTATGACGGTGGCTGGAAGTCCCACGCGCATCTGCAAGTCACCCACACTGCTCGCCTGGGCATTGTTGGGTGTAAGACTGCGTTTTCAGCAACTGGGTATTTAGCCAAACGGTTATTCAGGTTGGATTTGTTTAATCCATTACTTTCTTGGCATCCTGTGTTACAAGAATGTGTGGGCATGTATGTAGGAGGAAGAATTTCAGAGGACCAAGAGACCCTAAAGCAACCAGAACAAGGTCAAATTACAGTGATTTATATACATTAGAATGAAAAGGAATGAAAAATGGGATATTGTAAGGGAAGCCCCTGAAGGCCAAAATTGAAAGAGTAGATTTGCCTAATTTTACTGCTTATGAAAAATCTGCTCTATAACCACTTTGCTACATTTTTCAGATACCTATTTGGGGATTGTTTGTTTTATACCAGTAAAATGTATGTAGATAGGAGATAGTTAACTATGTTTTCAGTGCAGGCTGTAATTAGCATTTTTCATGAAAGCATTAGGCTCTTGAAAGACCATCTCCTATATTACAGAGCGTTTAACTTCTATGACCCCTTCTTCCCAATGCAAGTAACCTCTTAGTCATTTTGACAACTGAGTCCATTCCCCCGCTGCCAGTGTCCTTCAGAAAGATCACACCACTTCTGGCTTATATACAGTCAAGAGGGAAAAGCCACCTGGGGGAAATTTTCATTCTCTCTAGAGATTTCACTGAGCCCATATTTAAATAGCAGTGATATTCTGAAGTGTTTTTCTTTCCACTCAGTAAAAATGAGGATCATAAAGTCTGACTTCACTGTTCGGTGTCATAAATTGATGACAGACTCGATTTGATACTAGACAGTAACATTTCAGTGGTGCAGCATAACTCTCGTCTTTCCCCGAGTCTCCTCCGCATTCATCTCCAGCTTGTGCCTATTCACACTGCCCTGTAGCCCCTCACCTATCTCAGGTTACCACCCCACATCTCTATAGACATCGGCTACTAGTAATCGTGCTCACATTTCCGCAGGGGAAGACTTTTTTTCCAATTAACTTGCATATTATGGACTCAGAGTAAAAAAGTTCACCTTGATCTAATGTGCCTTTCCAACTCTCTGAGAGAAACTGAGCACCTAGGAGACTTGAGGGAAAGACAAAGATAAAGGAACTAATGGCAAAATGGAGGCGCTACTCTGTTGGAGGGGGCTTCCTGTTCGTCCCAGCCACCCAGAATAGAAATAACAACACAGAAACTATATTAATTAAGTCACTCCTTGGCCCATTAGCTCTAGCTGATTATTGGCTAACTCTTACATCTTAATTTAACCCACCTCCATTAATCTGTGTATCACCACAAGGTCATGGCCTACCAGCAAAGTTTCAGCATGTCTGTCTTCAGTGGAGGCTCCATGGCTTCTTTCTGACTCCTCTTCCTTTCTTCCAGCATTCAGTTTAGTCTTCCCTGCCTAGCTCTGATCTACCCTATCAGGCCAAGCCAGTTTCTTTATTCATTAACCAATAAAAGCAATACATAGACAGAAGGCCCTCCGACACCACTACTCTCTTTGGCTACACCTAAAAATCTTTCTGACGTTGGAACTCCAAAGTCAAGAGAAATGTATGGAAGAGAGACCATAACTGCCATATGGAAGAGCAGGGATGGAGGATGGGAAAGGAAAATGTTTCAACCAGAGGGAGAATTCTGCATGAAATGTTATATTATTGTCAATGGAGGTATGCATCCATTGTACAACCACTGGCAAGAAGAGTGCCATATTAATCTCTGGAATTTCAGGAGGGTTGCTTTGGTGAATGCTATCTATGGGGAAGTCCTGCTTGAGAATCCAGACATGTTTTTCTCCTTGGGCTTCAACTCCTCTTTCCTGTTTGGATCTCCAGACTTCTGTCAACCTTTGTTTCCTATAAAATTCATTTTCTATGTAAAATTCACTTTCTGTGGCCTTCGCCATCTTTAATTTCTCATCTTCAATATGTGTACTTCATTTATTAAACATACTTGCTTCCTCTTCCACAACCCAACATGAACTTTATCTCCACTCATCTTGCCCACTCTAATTGCTTCTGTATTTTCTGTTTCCTTCAATCACATCCTACCGTGCCCTTCATTTTTGAAAAGATGTCTTTGACTTATTTTTAAATTCACTCAGATTGTGAAGTTTTATCTTCATATAGATTGTACATGCCAGAAGTGAAGTGCATGGTGTGTGTGTGTGTGTGTGTGTGTGTGTGTGTGTGTGTGTGTGTGTATTCCATGATCAGGTTAAGTATCTTTTATCTAATCAACATGCTTAGTACCAGAAATATTTTGAATTTCACTTTTTTTAACATAGTATCATATCTTGGGGAATAGATCCAAACTTAAACATGCACTTTAACTAATTATATGTAAATGTTACACAGAAATAGGATGATGTATTCTAGGTGGGTAGGAGGCGCCCTCAACCCTCACACTCTGTGTCTCTTCTCCGGGCAGGAGGATGAAGTGGTTCTCCAGTGCATAGCAAACATTCACAAGGAGCAGCGGAAGTTCTGCCTGGCAGCTGAGGGACTTGGGAATCGCCTATGCTTCTTGGAGCCCACCTCTGAAGCCAAGGTGAGATCAAGGGCCTGTCCCATACCTTCTCCTGCTGGCTTCCCATGTAATCATCCAGGGTAAGCATTTCTTGGAGAGGGTGACAAAGGAGAAATGTGAGATGATGCATTTGTTTTTCCAAGGGTAAGATCAGATTTAAAATATACCTCCGTCAGCACAGGCAGCGCTGACATCAGATCCCAGAGCTGATAAAAAATAAGAGAGGGGAGGTGTGTTTATCTGTCAGAGTTCTCTAGAATACCAGAGAAGCCTGGAGCTGCCAGTGCTGCCTGGGTTGGAGATCTCTTGGTATGCTGCCTTTGATGTTGTTAATTCTTAGAAATCTGGGTCCCTGTTCTGTACTCTGAGCTGTCATTTTATAGCTACAGGGACTCTCGGCTGTTTGAGCCTGTGGTTTACAGTTAGCACAGTTTTGATTGGATTGAGATTGTTGAAGCTGCCTGCTGTGACCCAACAGTAGTGAGGGCCATTTGCTCTGATACCTTGCCTGCATAGAGACATGTAATCTCATGTCTATTGAGCTGAGCTTTCCCTGCAACATGTCCCAGCTATGCCTGTATGCTCAGAATTTTGAAAGCACATTTCAGTCTTGTCAAAACCTGTACTGGTCAGAGTTCTCCAGAACAATAAAGTGAGAATCTCAAATAGATGGGTGAGGAGTTAGAGATTAGCTTAGAGAAATCATTCACATTCCATGGGATTCTGGGATCTGGTGAGTCTCCAGGCTGTAGCAACAGAGGCTCTTCTCTGGGAAGCCCCAAGGGCAGTGAGTGAGGCATAGCCAATGACCTTAAGTTAAAGTTAACTGACTACAGATGTTCATTCCAGCTATAAAACGACCACGTCACTTGATTAGATGGGCCAGGGAGCAAAGGTTCCTGCCATTAGACCTGACAACCCGAGTTCCAGTCCCACGACTCATATGGTGGGAAGGACAGAACCGGTTCTTGCAAATCGTCCTCTGATGGAATCCATGAGTCCCTTGCCTGAGCACAGAAAAATAAAAGCAAAAATATTTTTGATTAAATGACTGTACTGTGAGCTAGCTAAGTTAACACGTAATCTGTTTTTATATCTCCTAAGGTCAGTTTTTCTCACAGGATCTTTTTTTAATTTAAAAAAATGGTTTACCCACCTACCAGCTTGTCGCTTTTCACATGGACATACACAAAATGGGCACACTTTAAATTTGGCCAAATTCTGGAAGACCAGGAACACAGGATTAACGGGTCTATCTCTCAGAGCTCCTTGTTCACATCAGTGCTTTGCCAGCTCCACATGTCAGTTGTTGTTTTCTGAGGACAGACATTGGCCAGCATCTACAGGGCAGAGTCCATTAAGATAAATGGCAGAAAAAAGAGGTAAAGGGGATTATCATCTTTTCACAGTTCTTGAACTCAATTTCCCTGAGACTTTCTCGCGCTTGCTTATGTTCTTAGAAAGAGATGTGTTTATTCCCACTAGTTGGAAATAATGTGAAGATAATCAAAATAGAAGCCAAGATAATAATTGTCGATCATAATGGGAAGATAATCAAAATAGAAGCCAAGATAATGATTGTCGATCATGAGCTTGTCATGTGATCACAAACAGGTCAGTCACTCAACTTTGCAGTTTTATTTTCCTTCTTCCAAATTGGATGCAATGTGGTGTGGTACCAAGAGTGTTGACGAGTGACAGAGCAATTCTTCCACTGTGTGTGGTGGGGAGTATGACAGTGATTCTGCAAACAGGCTGTGATTGGCATACAGAGTTTGAATCCTGTCTCCACCACTGGCTAGTCAATCCAATCTGATCTCTCTGAGTTGCGTTTTCTCATCAATTTACTAGGAGTCTCACTGTTCCTTACCTTATAAGATGTTCTCAAGATGAAACGGTTTACTACTTGTTCAGTCCCTCATTCTTACACTGTCTACTATAATAACACAGTCATTGTTATCATGACTTTGTATTCAATAAGACGCTTAATTGGAAATAAGTGTCTTCACCTATAGCGTGAGAATAACTATCATTCAGAGGAACCACAGAAATTCAAGAGCAACAGTATGCACAAAATACGAAGTACTTAACTCATTGAACAGTAGCTGGAGTTGAAAACAATGCCAAGAATAGCATTTATGTTAGTTTTTTTTTTTTCTGTTGCTAAATCAAATACCAGGACAGAGAGCAGTTGTGGAAGAGTTTGTTGGCTTAAGGCTCCAGAGAGGGAAGAGTCTGTCGTGGTCAGGATGCATGCAGCAAACAGCTGGCGTGGCAGCAGGAGCGGGAAGCTGAGTGGTCATATCTTCAGTCATAAACACAAAGCAGAGCGCTAACTAGAGCCAAGGCAAAGCTGCGACTCTCAAAAGCTGCCACAGCCATGTCCTTCATCTAGCACGGCTCCACCTTCTAAAGGCTCCTCAACCTCCCCAACGAGCTCCACCAGGATCAGCTCTGGACCAAGGGTTAAACATGAGGGTTGGGGTACATTTCACCTCAGCATTGTTGACCCTTTGAAAGCACAAAGCCTGGTTTTGTGTGGCAGAAAGAAAGATTGTGGATTAGCCGTGGGTCTTGCAAAATCAGTTAAAGTCTTAGACTAAAATTTATTTAATTATGAATTTTCATAATTCTCTGCTCCTGTAAATGTGATGATATTTAAAATAATCAAACCTAAGTCAGATAAGTGGGGAAAACCACACTTTGTGACCTAAGAATGCTTGTATCCTCCGGATAGAAAACTGACTAGATCACTCAGTAATGCATTTGGAGGTAAGAAAACACCCTCCCTAGCTCCCATGTGACTAAATGATTATTCTTATCTTGATTTATTTCTATATTTGAGATAATGACTGAAGAATCACCGAGATACAGCATATTGCGCATCCCTCTCCTGTCAAAAGTCTTCTCAAACTCCTCCCTGCCATATGCTCATCTGAACCCACAGCGCATGCTTTATGTGTTTGTCTTTAATAGTTCAACCTCTTATCAAATGTCAAGTAATCTTCACAGGTGTTTTTAAATCCTATATGTGGTTTTATTGGTTTAGCTTCCTAGAATAATTATTCAGGCTCAGAATTCACAGTGTCTAGGGGCACGAATAATGCATGGGAACAGTTTTCCTTCAAGGACGCCTCACTTGTAACAGTGACATTTCCACTATCATTGTGTGTCTTATGTATGTAGCATGAGGGAATATGAGGGAAATACTCACTGAGTTTTTCTGGGTGGGGAGAAACAGGACAAGTTCGTAGAAAAGAGAGAGTGGGCATTCAGAATTTCCTACCACCATTCTGGAGAGTAACCTGAGAGATGACCCCATTTTCTAGGAACTTCATTCTGTCCTGAAATCAAATATGACTATGAATACCTTTCTGTCTACCTCTCCCTCTTCTTTTCACTCATTTGGCCCTCTTATCCCTGCCACCTCGTCTCCCAAACACTTCTGCTGTTTTAAAGTTCTTGAAAGATAATGTAGGTCATGCAGCCAGGTGAGAGGCTGTGCTCCCCAGAATGGCACTGAACATGAAGCACAGACATCAAACACAATTCTCATCTGCCACCTACGAGTCAGCCAGGGCCCTTGAGGATTGCTAGCCCAGGATATTTTGAGTCAGTTGACACTGAGAGGGATAAAACTGAGATGAACTCTGGAGGAAAGAAACACTTCAGAGAGAGAAGAACTGAGAGAGGCTATTCAGAAGACAGCCTCAGTGTGTGAGTTCTGAAAGACGAGAGAACTTGTGGAAGCAAAGAGGGAGAGGGTAGGAAAAGAAGGAACACAAATGTGAGACTCTCAGCACATGACGCAGATGTGAGACTCACCTAACATCCAGGAGAGCTTTCGTGACTGATGCCTGCGTGCCATTGCTGTGATGGGCTCCAAATCTGCTGGTTTTGATAGATAGAAGCATAGCCACTTAGCTGCCCTTTCAAATAAGCACAGGTCCAGGAATTAAAGAGAACTTGCTTATAGGGATGACTCAGAACCATAAGCAGAAATCAGGAAAAAAGAAAAGGAAATGTTTGGTTTTTTATTTTCTCAATAATAGCAAATGTTTTATTTACTGTGATTTTAAAGTAAAGTTTGTTTTCTTTGGCACTAGGATTTTAGTGATTTTTTTTCTAATCCTTCATGCCATATTGTATCAACTTGGTTCCATAGGGCTCTTGAGGGATAATCTTTGATACTGCTTAACATTCAATCTTATAAGACACTTTGACTCTTTTCTCAGAAGGACATAGGACCAGAATCGCGGCCTGCCATCTTGGGACTGTCAGTCACTACTTTTCTGTAGATACCCTTGTAGCAATGCAGTTCAAGCAATAGCATAACCCACCCCGGGTGACTGTTCAGGATGCAAGAGAGGAGGTTCATGGCAGGAGAGCGCTACAGTGGTTTAAAGCCTGACTGTCACAGGAGCCAATATATCTTGTAGCAACTCCACACACTTAATGGGCATCGCTAACAAGAGATCTTGATCATCTTCACAGTCCAGATGCAGTCTGTCAATTGGGATCACTTCCATAAAAGGAGTTCCCCTGGCACACCAGCTTTATCAGATTGCCGCAGGAACATAACTAGAGGTTACCTCAGGGTCAAATGATTGAGAATAGATTCCCTACAGTAATTCACTGGCAACAATTATACAAATATTATCCTCTTTTCAGATTTGTCTAGACTCTTAACTCCTTTTTTCCAACACCTCTCCAGAAACCTGCTCCGAGATCCTACAAGCCTTAGTAAAATACTATCAAAAATATTGTAATTTGGAACCTTTGTTCCAAATGTGGGAACCTTTATTTTACTGATTTTTTTGATTAGAAAACTAAAATTAGTGGTATTGAAGCAACTTAACAATGCACTCTCAGAATTCAATAGCATGTCTCTTGATAACTTGGGCTTTCGATATATAAAAGAGGGCTTCCACTTGCTTGGTAGACGAGTACTCATTACCTCACTGACTACAATGAATTTAAATGAAAGCTTACCATTGGCATCTAATTTTTAAATGAAAATTGTGAATAATTTTGATTATTGGTATTGGTTTTACTTCTTGTTTATGGAGGTAAAAATAGAACAGAATGGAATGGAACAGAACAAAACAGAAGAGAATGCAGTCATTCCTGAAAGTTGTATACACTCTCAAGACCCAAAAACCAAGCTGTTGGGCAGAGATTATTATGTAGATGATTCAAACTAAGATACAATGCTCAGCCAAAGCTAACATTGTTTTCCATCATTTTACTAATCATTAGCTTTGAAAGATATTTTTCTATTTACTGCTAAGAAATAAATTATGAAAAATCTGTAGTCAGAGGTGCAGCCTGAAGCTGTATACTGTCTTTGAATTATTACTTATGTTTCTGTAATATTCTCAGTGGCCCTAAGAGTTTATGAAACATCAAATGAGTATGTGTATTATCATAAAACTCTCTTGTCATGTAATCTTAAGCGCCTTATGAGTGGAGATTTTGATTTTTTCTAATAGTAATCAGGCATCCTGTGCGGAAATGATCCCACTTACTGAAGTGATGTCAACTGCTTAATCTTTACAACTCTGCAAATCATTATTCCACCAAAGAAAAGCAAGTATATAAATTTATATGGAGTTCAGTGACTTCCTAAAGATTATTCATCCCAAATTTCTAAATTTAAATCATTGTCTAATTTCTACAGTATTAAAAAATAAAGAATATCAAGATCCAAGTTACCTAAGGATAAAGAAGAACCTGCATTGCTGTTCATTGTATATAGATGTCAAGAACACCTAGGCATACCTCCATACCCCCTCCTACAGCCATTCTACATCTGCCCTATGAATTTCTGGCATTCCAAATTTAGAAACATGTATGTTCCTGTAATAAAGAAAGACCTGTTAATGTGCAAAGACTGTGGAAAAGCACAAAAAACAATGTTAAATTTTTTTTATTGCTAACATTTTCGGTGCAAATGTAATGGTGGTATATTTTCTTCAAATGAAACCTATAAAGGGAAATAAGAAAAATTGTCAGGTGTCTCTGTATTAGGATACAGACATAGAAATGGTGATATGTGCATGTGTATGTGGGTGAGGGGGAGTTCCAAATATCTACCACATTGAGTTATCTAGTCTACTTGTTCTGTCGTCTGTTTTCCACCAGTCGATAAGCTCAGAAAGCAAGGATTTCACCAAGCATCATGGTAAGTTGTTGTAAGGAGAGGCCCCTTGTTTGTCCCGGCCGCCCAGCTAGCTTACACCAAAATAACCACACAGAAACTATATTAATTAAAATACTGCTTGGCCATTAGCTCTAACTGCTTATTGGCTAACTCTTACATATTAGTTTAACCCATCTCCATTAATCTGTGTATCAACACGTGGCAGTGGCTTACTGGAGATTCTAACCAGCGTCCATCTCAGGCAGAGGATCCGTGGCTTCCCTGACTCTGCCCTTCTTCCTCCCAGTTCTGCTTTCTCTGCCTACCTAAGTTCTGCCCTACCAACTAGGCAGTTTCTTGATTCATTAGCCAATGAAAGTACCACATAAACAGAAGGAACTCCTACACCAGCAAGTGAACATAATACTAGAACCAAATGATCTGGGCTGAAAATTCTAATTCACTGCTTACTAGCTCTTGGGCTGGGGCAAATGGCTACTTCTTTCTGCCCCTGCCTCCTCAATTTTTAGCTGTAAGTGTCTCATGGGAAAGAGGGATCTTTCCATACTGCTGGTACAAAGTCAGTGTAGAAGTTCCTAAAATTAGGACGAATACAGCTGTCATATGACTCAGATACACCATCCTGGACATATATACACAGGACTCTTAAGTTTCATCATAGAGATAATTGGACTTTCATGTTTATTGCTGTATTCTTTGAGATCACAAGGAAATGGAACTAGTTCAAATGTCTATCAGCAGATGGGTGAATAAAGAAAATGTGGTACATATACACAATAGAATTTTATCCTTTGATGAGGAAAATTGAAGCTGTGACATCTGTAGGAAAAAAGAGATTATGTTAAGTGCCGTAAGAAGACAAATATAGAGCTCAATAAAAATCAATTGAAAATAATCTTATAAAAATATAAATATCATCACATTTCTTTCATATAGGCTCTCTAAATAGGGAGATATACAGATACAGACATCATTAGCGTTTTTAACTTAGCCATTCTGACAGGTATATGATGGTATCTCAGAGTCATTTTGATTTGAATGTTCCTGATAGCTAAGGATGGTGAACAATTCTTTAAATCTATCTTGGCCATTTGAGATTCTTTTTTTTTGAGAATTCTCTGTTCAAATCTGTGCCACCTTTTTTTTGAAAAAAAAAGAATTATTTGGTATTTTGATGTCTAGCTTCTTGAGTTTTTTGTGTATTTTGGAGATCAACCTTCTCTCAGATGAGAGGTTAGTGAAGATCTTTTCCTATACTGTAGGCTGCTGTTTTGTCTTATTGACAGTATCCTTTGCCTTATAGAAGCTTTTCAGTTTCAGGAGGTCCCACTTACTAATTTTCTATATTAGTGTCTGTGCTACTAATGTTATATTCAGGAAGTTGTCTCCTGTACCAATATGTTCAGAGATACTTTCCACTTTCTCTTCTGTCAGCTTCAATGTAACTGGGTTTACGTTGAGGATTTTGATCCACTTAAACTTGAGTTTTGTGCAGGGCAATAGTTATGGATCTATTTGCATTCTTTTATATGCTGCAATCCAGTTATGCCAGCACCATTTGTTGAAGATGCTTTCTTTTATTCCATTGTATATTTTTTACTTCTTTGTCAAAAATCAGGTGTTAATATGTGTGTAGATTTATGTTAGGGTCTTTGATTTGACTCCATTAATCTATGGGTCTGTTTTTATGCTAATACAAAACTATTTTTATTATTATAGCTCTATAGTAAGGCTTGAAGTCAGGGATGAGGATACCTCTGAAAATTCCTTTATTATACAAAATTGTTTTGACTTTCCTGGGTTTTTTGTTTTTCCATATGAATGTGAGTATTGTTCTTTCAAGGTCTGTGAAGAATTGTATTAGGATTTTGATGCAGATTGCATTAAATCTGTAAATTGCTTTTAGTAAGATTGCCATTTTTACTGTGTTAATCCTACCTATCCAAGATCATGGAAATATTTCCATTTTCTGGTATTGTTGTATAATGCTTTTATTATGTTTTGGTATGTTCCTTGTATCCCTGATCTCTCCAAGACCTTTATCAAAAAGGGGTGTTGGATTTTGTCAAAGGCATTTTCAATATTCACTGAGATGATCATGTGGGTTTTTTCTTCTCAGTTTGTTTATATGATAGGTTACATTGACAAATTTTTGTATGTTGAACTATTCCTGCATCTCTGGGATGAAGCCTACTTGATCATGATGGATGATTTTTTTTTATGTGGTCTTGTATTTGGGTTGCCAGTATTTTACTGAGTATTTTCATCAATATTTATGAAGGAGATTTATCTGTAATTCTCTTTCTTTGTTGCATCTCTGTATGGTTTGTGTATCAAGGTAACTGTAGCCTCAGAAAAAAGAATTTGCCCATTTTCCTTCTGTTTCTATTATTTGGAAAAATCTCAGGAGTATTGGTATTCCAAGAGTTGGTTCTTTAACAAAATCAACAGAATAGACAACCCCTTATCCAAACAACTCAAAAGGCAGAGAGAGAATATCCAAATTATCAAAATCAGAAATTAAAAAGGAGAAATAACAACAGACACTGAGGAAATGCAGAGAATCATTAGGACATACTTCAAGGCCTGTACTCCACAAAACTGGAAAATATAAAAGAATTGGACAGTTTTCTGGAGAGATACCACTTACCAAAATTAAATCAAGACCAGATAATTTAAATAGACCTATAATCCCTAAGGAAATAGAAACAGTCATTACAAGTCTCCCAAACAAACAAACAAAAATATCTTAAGACCAGATGATTTCAGTACAGAATTTTACCAGAATTTCAAAGAAAAGACATTTTTAAAGAACAAAATGATTTGGTGGGATATGAGTTTTAATTGATACTGTTTCCTCATCCCAATGTACTCAGAAAACTTATTATGTAGCTATTCAATCTTTGCATTTTATTGGGACTCATTTTAGCTTGATATATTGTGTGTTTTGGTGACTATCCCATGGGCACTTACCCAACTGTATTCTGAAGCTGTTGGACAAAGTGTCATATGAACGTCAAGTTGGCTCACCCTTTGTTTAAATATTGGCATATCAATACTGAATTTGATCATATTGTTCTGAAATTACTGCAAGGCACTGTGAAAACCTAAATTAGTGTTTTGCCTTCCTTCAGAAGTTCTGTATCTTTTATTTTAGCCATATATATATATATATATATATATATATATGGCTAAAATAAAAAATATATAATATAATTTTATATAATATATACATTTTAATATGATATATAATTTTTGTGTGTTTATTGGTGAATTAAATTAATAATTTTCTTACCAAATAGTCATATTTATCCTTGGTCGTTTAGTACTTTGATTGAAATCAATATAGTTAGAAGCATTTTTGTCCTTACAGTTAACATTGTTCATTTTCTTTTTGTTTCCACCATGCTTTTCTGTCTTTATGTGATAGTATTTAAAATGTATCCTTATAAACAGTCTTGCTTCTCATTTAAAAAAAAATCTCTATCATTTACATTTATTGTAAAGAACTCCAGTTCTTCATGTATCAGAGTGTTAAGATTGCAGGTGTATGATACCTTGTTAGTTCTACATCTTTATTATTTATTTTTCCATTCAAAAATTTACACTTCCTCCCCTCCTATTCCCCTCCTGCACCCCCACTGACCCTCCTCCCTCCCCCTTCCTCCTTAAGAGAGGGCAGTGAACCCTGCCCTGTGGGAAGTCCGAGGCCCTCCCCCCTACATCCAGACCTAGGAAGCTTTGCATCCAAATAGACTAGGGTCCCAAAAAGCCAGTACATGCAGTAGAAACAAGTCCCAGTGCCTTTATCCATGGCTTCTCAGTCAGCCCCATTGTCAGCCACATTCAGAGAGTCCAGTTTGATCTCATGCTCATTCAGTTCCAGTCCAGCGGGATTTGGTGAGCTCCCATTAGAATAGGCACACTGTCTCAGTGGGTGGACCAACCCCTCGCGGTCCAGACTTCCTTGCTCATCTTCTCCCTCCTTCTGCTCTTCAACTGGACCGTGGGAGCTCAGTCATTGCTCTGTTGAGGGTCTCTGTCTCTATCTCCATCCATCATCAGATGAAGATTCTATGGTGATATTCGAGATAATCATCAGTGTGATAGTGGGGCAAGGCCAGCTCAGGCACCCTCTACTCTGTTGCCCAAGGACCTAGCTGGGAACATCCCCGTGGACACTTGGGATCCCCTCTAAAGCCAAGTCTCTTGCCAACCCTAAAATGGCTCCCTTAATGTAGATATCTTCTTCCCTGCTCCTATATCCGCCCTTCCTCCATGTCCACCCTCCCACTCCCCCAAGCTCTCTCCAGTCTTTCCTTTCTCCTTTCTCTCTCACCTTCTCCCCTTCCCCCACCCACCCCTACACCCACCCCCATGCTTCCAACTTTTGCCAGGCAATCTTGTTTGCTTCCAATTTCCAGGAGGATCTATATATGTTTTTCTTTGGTTTCACCTTGTTATTTGGCTTCTCTAGGCTTGCGAACTATAGGCTTAATGTCCTTTGTTTATGGCTAGAGTCCACAAACAAAGTACATACCATATTCATCTTTTTGTGTCTGGGTTATCTCACTCAAGATAGTGTTTTCTATTTCCATCCATTTGCATGCATAATTCAAAATGTCATTATTTTTTCCGCTGAGTAGAAGCTTCTGTAAAACAAAGGACACCGTCAGTATGACAAAAAGGCATCCCACTGAATGGGAGAAGATCTTCACAAACCCTGCATCAGACAAAGGTCTGATCTCCAAAATATATAAAGAACTCAAGAAACTGGACTTGAAAATTCTAATTAACCCAATTAAAAATGGAGTACTGAACTGAAAAGAGAATTCTCATCAGACAAAATTCAAATGGCCAAAAGACACTTAAGGTCATGCTCAACCTCCTTAGCGATCAGGGAAATGCAAATCAAAACAACTATGAGATACCATCTTACACCTATCAGAATGGCTAAAATCAAAAACACCAGTGATAGCCTATGCTGGAGAGGATGTGGAGTAACGGGAACATTCTTTCATGGCAGGTGGGAATGCAAACTTGTGCAACCACTTTGGAAATCAGTGTGGCGGTTTCTCAGAAAATTGGGAATCAACCTCCCTCAGGATCCAGCAATACCACTCTTGGGAATATACCCAAGAGATGCCCAATCATACTACAAAAGCATTTGTTCAACTATGTGCATAGCAGCATTATTTGTAATTGCCAGATCCTGGAAACAACCTAGATGCCCCTCAATGGAAGAATAGATAGTTCTACATCTTTATGTATAAGTTTTGAGTAGTTCCTTTAAGAGCTAAAATATAAATCCTTAGTTAGTCATAGTCTTCCTTCTGTCGATACTGCACTATCTGAAAAAAAAGTCCTTTGAGCTGTTGCTAGTTATGTTATTTCCACATGTGATAAGATGTCATATTCTATATTCTTATTATAGACAGTTGTCTTTTAAAGAAGCAATAAAAGAGAGAAAGAGTCTTTATATCAACGTAATTACAATTTTCAGTGCCTTTAATCCTTTTCTCTGGGTCTAGACTTCTATTTGGCAGCATTTTCCTTGAGTTTGAAGGAATCCTTCCACATTTCTTGTGTTGCAGTTGCCTGAAAACAAAGACACCCACATTGTGTTCCACTGAAAAGCTCTTCATTTTGTCCTTACTTTTAAGGGCTGTTTTCTGGGGATATAAAGTCCTGGCTGCACTTTATTTTCTTCCAGTACTTTATAGATGATCGTTCATGGTCCTCTGTCCTCTGCTGCTCCTGACGAGAAGTTTGCTGTCATTTTTAATACCATTCTTCTATGTCTAATAAGTCTTGTTCTCTAGAAGATTTTGCTATCTTTCTTTATCTTTGATTTTTTTTCCTTTAGCAATTTGAAAGATGTGTTTGAGGATGGTTTTCACTGGATTTATCCTACTCGATGTTTTCTGAATTTCATGGTTCTCTCGGTTGTTTGATTTCATCGGCTTTGGAACTGGGGGATCATTTTGGCTTTGAATATTTCATCTTATACTCATACCCTCTCATTCTGAAATCAATAACTTACAAGTCAGGTTGTTGTATTTTTGTTTCACACTCATTGTCCATCTGTTAATCCTTTACCTATTTTAACTTATGTTTTAGTTAATCTATATCAATATTTCTAATTGGCTTATTTTCTGTTTCTTAGTTGTCTTCTCATTGTAAATATTACGCCTTTAAGAAATTTTTCTTTTGGATAATTTTATTTTAAATTAAAATTTTTGATATTTATTTTATGTGTCTGGGTTTTTTTTCCCTGCAAGGCCAGAAAAAGGCATCAGATCCCCTGGAACTGGAGTTACAGATGGTTGGAAGCCACTTAGTGGGTGCTGGGAATCAAACCCAGCTCCTCCAGAAGATCTGTCAGTGCTCCTCATTGCTGATCCTTCACTCACTCTACCCCTCATTTTAAAATGTTATTTTAAAGTTCTGCATGTTCTCCTGAGATTCATCATTCACTTACCATTCCCAATTTACTCTTATAATAATTATTTAAAGCCTTTGATATTAGTTTAATAACTCTTTCTGATGTTTGCCTGATTTCTCTCATCTCTCGTTCAGTTCTCTTCCTCTCCCTCTCTCTCTCTCTCTGTCTCTGTCTCTCTCTCTCCCTCCCTCGTCTCCCATGTAGTACAGGCTGACCTCATACTTAACTGCTTCAGCATTCCTCTTCCCATGCTTTCTATTTCTTTTAGTCTTTTAAAAAGTTGCTGTACCCTGGATATTGTAGTTTTGTAATTACTGTGCTTTATATTATCTTCCCCATGAAGATTATGTCTTGTTTTAAAAGGCAGTTAAATTATTGATGAATCTCCTACTTAATCTTGCACCACCTTGGTGTATTTTAATTTTTCTTTTATACCCCTTAGACTGGGAATGTAATTTTTATGGATTTTAATGAAAATACAATAATGATTTTTAAACCCCTCTAAAGAGCAAAACTTAAAGAACAAATTTTGACACCCTAGATCTGGGTATCTGCGTGAGCCTGTGCTCATACTTAACATTCCAGTTATTTTTTCCTTTGCATACTTACAATATGAACCTGTACTAATGGCCAAATCCTTGAGGGTAGTCTGTGGTGGTTCTGTCTTATCTGGAATCCTCTCTCCACTTTCCAGTCATTCTGGCAATACCATATTTAAGCCTTTGACCTCATCGCACCTCCTACACATGGAGCCCGTGTACAGATCTGTACCTTTGTGAGAAAGTGGAAGTCCATGTGGAAGTCTCCTGGCTACCTTTTATCCATAAAGAGATGTGTTCCCTCCAGCTGTGGTTGTCACCACCACCTTTGAAGAGTTCATTTCAAATGCTCATCCAGAGTGTCTTACTGTTATTGGCATGATATTAGTAATTCTCCACCATTGCCTGAGGCCCAGAACCCCACCAGTGTTCACAGCACTTTGAAGATGTTGAGTATAAAAATCTTGTTGTGAAGAAGGAATTTTCACAAGTGTGTTTCTAGGCATTGAGGCAAGAGACTCTAGAAGAGAAGCAGGGTGTCAAGGAAGAGAGTGAAAGGCGGTAGGTGGTACTGTTAGCAATGAGATTAAATTGAGTGTAGCTTTAACATGAACCAAAGAAAAGAGAGGAGGTGAGGACACAGACAAAGAAAGCAAGAGTGGATGGTAACTGTGAATTAGGACTGACTGTTCAGTCCTAAGTTTGACTGGAGGAAGACAAACTTGTGGGAAAGGAAATGAACAGAAGGACACCAAGCAGTATTCAGATTTCTTTCTGGAACACTTACAGTTGTGAAGGACTCAGGTAATAAAATCAAGTGTGAATCTACACTGATGGGGTCTGGCTTCTTGTTGGTGTCATGTCGTGTTGTGAGATATGAAATACTAGAAAGAAATTAGGCTAGACAAGGAAATGATGATAGAGCATTCACTGGGTCTTTAAGGTACCAAGAGAGAGTTTTCACAGGCATGAAGGTTGGAATGAGGATGTCCCCCATAGGCTCATGTGTTTGAACATTTGGTTCCTGTTGGTTGTCCTGTTTAGGGATGTTACAGAACCTGGAAGAGGTAGAGAGTTTCTGGACTAAGTATGCCACTGAAGGTGGGTTTTAAGGGCTTATTGCCTCAGCTCAGTTCTCTCTCTCTCTCTCTCTCTCTCTCTCTCTCTCTCTCTCTCTCTCTCTCTCTCTCTCTCTCCCTCCTTGTCTCTCTTTCTGCTTCTTGTGTGTTAATGAAATGTGATCCACCAGCTTCTTGCCAAACGGAGTGATGAGGAAGCCTGATGACCTCGAGTGGAGAAGAGGGAGTAGGGAGTGGGGATGAGATCGGAGAGTGGGAACACCAGGCAAAGGGAATTTGGGAGAGGAAAAGTGACACAGCAAAGAGAATCAGTGGTAGCAATTGTCCACGGTATAATATACTAGAGTATAATCTTCATGGCTTAATGGTGCCAGATTGGAGGATGATGGACCCAGTGCTGGAACACAGAAGATGGAAGCTTGGCCATCATTCTGTTAGATACACATTCCCTTTCCTCGGATGCCAAAATGCCTGTTGAAAGCTTTATTGTCCAAGACAGGGATGAACAGAATGGCTGGGCACGTGTATTATCACATGTCAGTGGTCTGGCTCCAAGATGGTGTCCAGTGGCGCCACTGTGCATCTCTGCACTGGGCCAGAACTATGTTAGATTGTTGTTCAAATTGGTCCAGAGACTATTATGTTATCTTGTAGACAGGATTAAGAGGAAAAAAATATGTTTATCTGTCTCCCTGTGGACAGATAGATTCTACTCCCTGTGGGGTGGAATCCTGACTGCTCAAATTCTGAAGGCAGAGGTCCACATTCCCGGTCTTTCCCTTGAACAGTTGTGCTGCTTTCCTCTGGCAGTTTCTCTATAACTTTTATAACCTGCATTCTTTGTCTGATCTACCATTTCAAGAAGATGAGAGAAGCGGAGAGTAACAGATGTCAACAGCAATAGCGTGGAAGTCAGTGGCGATTCATGTTGAGTGTATTAATGAACTTGTCATTTGGTGGATCCATAGTTAAAGAGGGAACGGAAAAAAGGCAACCTTTTAAGTCTGGGATCTCTTCTCATCTATCTTGTCCTCCTCCCTGCCTGAGTTATTAATGCTGTCATGATGACTTACCTGCTAGAGGCAATGCCGCCCCTTTATATTTAAAAGTAATCTGTCCCTTAGCGAAGGAAATCTCCTCGAAGAATTTATTCAGTGTGTAAAGTAGCACCATGGATCTGCTGTTCATTTGTCATCTGCTTGTTCCCAGCAGGCAAATGGCCCCAGGTGACTTATGACTAGAAATTATTCACACCCAGGCACCTCGGGGCTCAGTTCCTTGCTCTTCATATCTAATCACTGCTTTTTTGGTCTCGATTAGCAGTATTATTTTCTTTCTTTATCAACTTGAGAACTTACTAATTAGTTCACAAAGAGGCACTTCTTTTCTGTGATTAGAAAAGTCTTTTTTTTCCCAAATTGCTTCTTTCACACAGAAAAATGAGGTGTTGCATTTGTTTTAGACTTTAAAAATCAAAACCTTGTTCTACCAAAAAAAAAAAAATGAAAATAAAACTGAAATCATGCTTGTGACCTTCTGAAGCTAAATGCTTACTCATAAATTTATAAATCACACTGTATTTGCAGAGAAAACTAGATATTGATTCAAAAAGGTACCTGGCTTTACTCTCTCCATCTTGTAAAAATATTATGCAAAATAACCTCTCCGGCCAGAGCATCTACCTGTCACAGTGAGGACTGTTTAATAAAGGAAGTGTTTAAAGTGTTTTCAGATGTTAAGATTTCTGGACACTAAGATTGCCAATCTTATTTCTCCTTTCCATGGCGTGTGCATCCACTCACTAACGTTTTTGTTCTTAAATATTGGCCCAAGAAAGTGTTATGGACTGAGACATTGTTCAATTATTCTCACATAATATCTTGTTTTTTCTCAACTCTCTGACATGTAGGTAATAGGTGATTTTAAATAGTTCAAAACCACTCTGGGGAAATCATGGGTATTTTCTCACCTGAATTGTATTCAGGGATGACCACAGAGTGTTCCTAGTGTGAACATTCCGGGGTTTGCTGCTTTTTTTCATGAAGATGTTTCATATCACCTTTCTCCCATTTCATATAAACCCCACTAAGCTTTGCTCAAAGTCTTTAAAAGCATAAGAACAATTGGTACACAGAGCCATGGCAAGCAGCTCTCAAACCGCTGGATTTCATTTTTCAGTTAAAGCACGGTTAGAAAAATTAAGAAATCCCTGACCTAATGAGCCATTTCTTAATAGAGTACTTTCATCAGGATTTTTGCCCAGAGCTTTACTTTTGCACTTGAATATATATATATATATATATAGAATATATATATATATATATAGAATATATATATATATATATATATCCTAAGACATTTTTCTTCGAAATAGGATATTTCATCTCTTTGGGGGTGGACCAGCTCTACTTTTGCCTGAGTACAGTAGGTGGAATAAGTAATCACCGCTCCACCTTTGCAACCCCTAGAACATCAACTTCTGACTTGAAATTTGAGTTATTGCCCTAATAATCGGTGGCACCTATGCTCAAAAACTTTCATTTCTTTTACTTAAAGATGCAGACGGTACCTGAAATGTGTACGAAAAAGCTTACTATTGCCCTTCCACAAAAACCTTAGTTCTAACACCTGGAATACATTTTGTGAAAAATAAGCCTCAAATATGAGGGTTTGTTGTTTTTATATGTCACTGAAGGTGGGTTTTAAGGGTTCATTGCCTCAGCTCAGTTCTCTCTCTGTCTCTCTCTATGTCTCTCTCTCCTTGTCTCTCTCTTTCTGCTTCTTGTGTGTTAATGAAATGTGATCCACCAGCTTCTTGCCAAATGGAGTGATGAGGAAGCCTGCTGACTGTGAGTGGAGAAGAGGGAGCAGGGAGTAGGGATGAGATTGGAGAGTGAGAACACCAGGCAAAGGGGAATTTAGGAGAGGAAAAGTGACACAACAAAGGGAATCAGAATTTGCTGCTCTTCAAAGTTGAATCAGAATATGTTATTCCCATCCCATCCCTATGCTTGGAGCTAGAAAACTGATTATATAATTTTTTGAACATATTATGTATGTGGTCCTCAGACCATACTTTGAGAATTTGTGGCAGCTAAATTTTCAGTTGCTGACTTTCGTGTACCTATATCCTTATTGGTATTCTACTGCCAATGACAAAGTAGCAAGCTAGCTTAAGCATGCTGATATAGTTTTTAAAAAAATGAAGCAAAACACTGCCGTGGACTCACTAACACCACATTTAAGCTTATAGCCTGCCTTAGAAAGCAATAGCACTGGACAAATTTCTTTCCCCAAGTATACAAGTTTGATAGGAAACTAGATATACCTTTCATCTTCCATCTTGTTCCCTGAAGATATACAGACAGCCCCATGGAAAGCAACTCACTAATTTGAAGCATTTATCTTCATAAGATCTGACAGATTGTCCTTAGGTTGTCATGAGCAAGGACTTTCCTTTTTGAGATGTGGTGCAGTCTCCTCTGGCTGTTGATATGTTCATTCTCTGTTGATATGTTCATGCTGCTGTTGCCAAATTAACCATTTCATGTTGAGTACCTTGTTATCCAGGAGGAGAAAAGAAAATCCACAATCAGTGATGTGGTACCCTTTCTCTATGCCCACTGTAGATAGGAAACATTGGGTTTCTGAGTTAGACACTTAGCAGAGAGGAACAAAGAAACTGAAGATTAAAACTCAGTCATGCACACTTGGGTGACTGGGCTGAAGCAACATTTGACATAGTTTTTCTGTCCAAATTCTGAGTTAGATTCAAGTAGAAAGAGAATGAATCTTTTATAGTTTTCAAGGAGTCAGTGCTGACTCCTTCCATGGGTGTAGGAGGAGCCCATTCATTGGTTCTCAACCTCTCAGACCTGAAATAATCACAAAGAAACTATGTATGATTTGCTTTACTGTTTGGCCAATAGCTTAAGCGTATTTCTGGATAACTCGTATATCTTAGATAAACTCATTTCTATTAATCTGAGCATTTGTTCTGGAGGCTACATGGCATATCACTGACTCCACCTACTTTCTCCCAGCATTCAGTTTAGTCCCCCCCTCCACCTAGCTCTATTCTGCCCTATCACAGGCCAAAGCAGCTTCTTTATTCTTTAACCAATAAAAGCAACAAATACGCAGAAGAACTTCCCACAACACCTGGATGATAGGAATCAGTGACCATCTAATGCAGCTTTGGAGAAAAGTGGACCCTGCTAAATTTCACAGTTTAGCATTGTTGGTTTTTCTATCCTTCACACTTTTCTGGTAAGAATGAAAGCACTAAAAACAGTATTGCCCAAAGACATGATAGGTCTGTCCATTACCATTACCATTCTACTCAACCAGTGCTTATTGATAAATGAATGCATTAGTGTGTGTGTGTGTGTGTGTGTGTGTCTGTGTGTGTGTGTATGCGTGCGTGTGTGTGTGTGTGACGCACTAAGTATTCACTTCGTAATATATATATTTGTATATACTGATCTTCAAGAATTTTGTAGATGCGTATACTTTGACCATATCCAGTCACCACTACCCCATTCCAACTCTCTCTGATCCTCCAAACATATCCCCTTACCAATATCATATCCTTTCCTTTAAAACCACTGAGTTCAGTTAGTATTGCCTATTTGTAGGTGGAAGTGGCACCATTAACTAGAATCTGGACAACCACAAGGAATCACAGTATTGAAGAAAAGTCAGCCCCACACATACACCCAAAAAGTCATCGAATGTCAATAGTTCCTCAACAATGGGTAGTGCCTCATGTTTCCTCCCCCCCCATCCATGCATAAATTGGGCCTGGCTGAATCTTGTACAGACTTATGCAGGTACCACAGCTACATTGGCCCTGCCATTAGCAGAAGACACTTGTTCATAGTTGTCCTCACTGACTTTTGTCTGAAAAACTTTCTGGCACCTCTTCTGTGATAGTTCTCTAAACCTTGTCAGGGGAGGGGGAAAGGAATTTAGATGTCATTTAAATGACTCCATAGTCACTCATTCTCTGTGTTCTGTCCAATTATGAACATCTGTGTTAACTGATGCCCATTGTAAAATGAAGCTTCCTGATAATGACTAGGGGTTACATTAACCTTTGAGTATAAAGATCAATCTTTAAGAATCAATTTGGTACTCTGTCCATCGAGCAAATAAATACTAGTGGCTTCTTATCTTGGGCTTTTGACCTCCCAACCATGGGTGCCTAGCCAGATTTACAGTAAAAGGCAGGAGTTTTCTTCTATGGAGAGAGCCTTACATCATATTTTTATAAGTGATTGGTCACTCTAATAACATTCATACCATTATTGCACCAGTGGACATATTTTGCCAAACTGGTCATGTAACTTGTAGTGTTCACAGCTGGGTAAGACTGTTGACAACTTTAGTTCTAGTAAATAAACAAGACCAATAATAAATACAAGAACTTGTATCACCTGGTGGATTTCTGGTAACCACAACAAACATCTCAGTAGGAGGTATTTCATACCCAGATTTGAGGTTTTATATAATACTCATGACTTTGAGTTGTAGAATATTTGCTTAACTATACAAAGATCTGTTGAATTTGTTTCACTATATAAGGATATATTGCATTTGTTTATGTTGCAGAATATTTGTTTAACTACATAAAGATGTGCTACATTTGTTTAATAATGTAAAGATGTTTTGCTGTTTCACCTAAAGCACCTGATTGGTCTAATAGAAAAATAAATAGTCAATAGCAAGGGAGAAGGTATGGGCAGGACTTCTGGACAGGGAAAGTAAGTAAAAGGAGGAGTGTAGGCTTGGGAAAAAGGAAAAAGAGATACCAGGGAGATACCAGGGTCCAGCCAGAAAGACACAGAGGAACCAGGAAAGCAGGACATGCAGAATGAAAGGTAAAAAGCCCTGAAGCAAAATGTAGATGAATAGAAAAAAGTTAAATTAAGCTAGAAGAGCTAGTGGGACAAGTCTAAGTCAAAACAGAGCACTCATAATAATAAGTCTCCATGTTTTTATTTGGGAACTGGTTGGCGGTCAGAAGAAAATTCTAGCTATATCTTTGGGGAAGAGCGTGATCTCTCTGTTCAAATTCCTTTTTTAAAATTATACTTTGGTGCACTTATAAATAATTAGCCTTCTAAGTGACTTTTCCCAACTTTCTCTGCGTCACTTGCCCTTCTCCCACCTCTCTTCTTCCCTGTCATAACTGGCCCCTCCTCACTTCCTGCAGGCACTGTCTGGCAGCGCTAACTCTGTGCAACAGCTGGATTTCAAAGGTCAGTGGTGTGATGAGGGCTGCGAAAATGTGGATATCTAGAACTGATGGTTTTCCCGCAATATTAGGATGTTGCTGAGGAGCAACTGATTTATCTCTGGAAAAATAATAGAACTTTTTCTATCTTTTAGAAAAAAAAATATTTACCAAACTTATTTTCACAAACGCTTTAGAACATTGTGAATTTTATGAATATCTGCCCAGGTTTCTTGCCAACTTCTCAAAGGCCAGAATTCAGTTTGTAGTCATATGCTTATTTCCCTAAAAACAAAAATACCATGTAGGGGGTGAAAAAAAAGTATGTCTAACTTGGAATTTTACTTCAGTTTAAGAGTAGGAAAAAGGGATTGGGGAGAAAATCCTAGCACTAAGAAGCCAAGCTTTTGTTCTTGCCTTTAGTTGCCCCAAGCTTTGTGTGTACTTCTGCCCTGCATCTGTGAGCTTCATGGAACTAACACAGCATTCAGAGGCAGGCCTAGCACTGATGGTGCTCTCTGAGCTAAAATATGAACATTATCTCCAGGCGAGACCTTGCTTCTCCCCTCTTCACTTAGCTTTGCTCTATCTATGTCCCTGTGTTTGCTAGTTTTTGTTATCCAAATCCCACCACTCCGTGCCCCACCTTCCTCCCTGGTGGATGCTCAGAGCCCCTAAATTCTTCATAAACCTATCTTTTATTGGATGTTCTGCCTTTCTTCCATGCTAATTTCTGCTATTTGGACGTTCAAGCTCTTTAGAACAACACCTACAGGCTGCCTCATTCCAGCATCAGCTGAAAGCTAGAATGCAGGGTTGTCAGGTTCCTTTTAGGCATCTATGGTGCCTGCTGTAGAACCTGTGCTATCCAAGGGTGTAAGTTTCAGTTTTACACCTTACATAGTCTATATTCGTTTATACATTTTTATATGTTTTAAAGCCATGGGAAAGTCGGTGCTTTCTGATGTGATCTCTGCACATCAGCTGTGGGTATTACAGCTGCTCATCAGTACGGCTCGCCTCTCTCAGTGCCACAAGTTTCAAGTTGCCGTTTATTGGCACCTTAGTTGTTTAACATGCCAGCCATGTACTGCCAGGCAGAAAGAAAAAGTTGGCTCAATAAAGAACAAAATCAACCATCCAACCTGTCACTTATGCTTTCCCAGCAGGCATTTTATAAACCAGCTGCCAAACATTTTTTTTTCCCTTTTCCTTGGCTCTCTCCCCCTCTTTCTTATTTTTAAGAACATGAAGTTTGCAGCATTGATTTCCACAGGCTCTTGACAACATTGTCCCTAACTGCCAGAAATAATGGGTGTTTGACAGGTTGTAGGTTTCCAGGCTGCCTCAGTGTTCCTTCTAACTGCGACCTTGTTGGAGAAGATCTCTCCTTACAAGGTTAGTTGTTTAAAGTAAGTTTTTATGCTTTGATAAGTGAAATGATTTAGAGAAGGCTCTAGATTGAGAATCAGCACCTCGGGGACCTGCTTTTGCTTATTTGGTCCTGTTGTTCTGCAGTATCTCTTGAATATGGGACCCACTTCACAGTCATGGGACTTACTCTTTCAATGTGTCTCCTGGAGAAAGGTCCCCAAAATATGGAATGTTATCAATCTTCCCCAGTGGACTCTTGAGCAACTGTGCCTCTGCATTAGTGTATCAAAAGCAAGATAATATTTATATTAGTTTTTATTTTAAGATCCCTGGACATTTCCAAAAGGAACTGATACCACAAACATCCCCCTCCCCTAAGTTTGTAAATATTTTCTCTGGAAGAGACTGGACTTCCATAGCTCTGTCAACCAGC
Source organism: Myodes glareolus (assembly GCF_982192425.1). Lineage (NCBI taxonomy): Eukaryota > Metazoa > Chordata > Mammalia > Rodentia > Cricetidae > Myodes > Myodes glareolus. Next base: position 65,800,294 of record NC_142035.1, read on the forward strand.
ATGGTTCAAACAAACAGTCTGAATGTCAGAGCATGGTTAAAGACACCAATATGAGTGACTTTCCCTCTACTATCATGTTAGATTAATTTTTCTCTGCAAGATTTTTGTGCAAATTTATTTTCCCTGACCTGACATTTGATAGTGTTCTCTTTCCCTTGAACATAACTACCATATTCCAGCCCTTTCCTCTGAATGTTCTCTCTTGGGCTAGAGTGAACTCAGGCCGGTGCAGCATCTGCAAACTGCACTTGGTGTATGTGACAGGAAATTCTTCAACTTTGAGACTCACTTGGTGTCATGATTCTCTGGGCAGCTCACTCACCCTGGAGTCTGGCTTTTGCTGACAGCATTGCACTCCTGTGACGGGCTCCCCAGCCATCAAAAGGAGACTTCTTTATTTTCTTTTTATTTCTTCCTGGTTATTTCCACTAAACCATTCTTCTAGCTGTAAGTTTAAATGTTATGTACATTTAGATGTGACAGAAATGGCCATGTTAAAACTTAGAATCCAACTTTTTGAATAGTATGCACACATACATGTACACATATATGTGTATGTGCATATATATTTTAAAAGACCCATTGTAAGTATTTTACCATAGCTAAGTATTTTAATGATTTAAGGTTTGTACATTTTAACTTTATTTCAAGATTATGGGTCCTAATTGAAACAGGGAAAGACTCTTCCCTAGAATTGCTTTAAATCAGGATGTAACAGAGTTGTACAAGTTTAACTCTGCTGCCTCTTGGAACATATAGAAAACTTACTTAGTTAACTGAGTTCATATTTTAGAACTTCACAAAGCCTGGCATCATCTTACCTACCAGAAATTTTCTAAAGCTTTAAGCAGACGGGAACTTCAATCTGCAGCCTTTATGTTCCCATGTTCCCATTGACCATTATGTAGTGGACAAGTCTTTCTGAGAAAACAAAAAATATTAATATGGAATTCTGAACTTCATTTTAAAGCATGAGATTTAGGAGTGGAAAGGCCAAGTGAGAATAGAAGTTCATTTTCTTCTCTGGGATACTGGTTCTGAATGAGTTGGAAAGTTGGGTTTGAAATTCAAGCTATAAATGACCCGACAGAATTGTGGGGAGACAATAGTTTATGATAAATTGGTAACATTTTATGAATAACTGTTAGACAGGAGTTCCTTTTTAAGGTATCCAAGACAAAATTTTAAGGAAATGAAAGCCTTAACTTTACCCAAATTGATTAGTACTCATGGTGTACCCATTTGAAATACAACTGTGTGCCAAATTTAAAAATGCAATTATTACAAGTTAATAAAAATTTAAGCTCTTTATGAAGATGAAACTTTTTAACTACTCTGATTAGATCTCTACATATCATATACATAGAGGTGGAAGTGGGAAATCAAACTATTACATCATACCTCACAAATTCATATTCTTAAATAGCAATTGAGCATATAAAATTTACAAAAAGGGTTAAACCTTCCTTCCAGCAATATGGTATAGAGGAAGCCTTTCAGCCTTCCTGAGTCTCAGTTTATTTATGTATAAAATATCTCAGTCTCATCTCCCAAGGGTTTTGAGGTAAGAGTTAAATATGACAGTACTTACAGTGCATTCAGCTCATCGTCTGAGACAAGCTATGTAGATAGGTACATTCATACATGTAGAATTGCATGGATTGATTATGGATAGCCTGACAGATGATACATAGATGGATAGATTATATACATACATACATACATACATATATTTGCTTTCTTGTATACATGTTATCAAATTCCTCTGTCTCAACTGACCTATTTCTAATATGGTTATAAAACAACCTTCTTGTTTGTTTGTTTGTTTCAGAAATCCAGAGGCTCAGCAAAAGCTTTGGCTTTAGACATTCACAATATACTCCTTACAAGCTATCAACAACTTTTAGGGGTAACGGAGTTAGATTTGAAAAGTGATTAACTTATAAATATTTCAGTGAAATCTGGTTGGTGTAGAATGTGGGTGTTTGGTTGATAACTTGTTCTACTTTTGAATTATAAGCACAGTACAAATAATTATGCATTATCAATAATTGATTGGAAGCTCGTAATGAGCTCATGTCTCCTGTAGGTGGATGAGATAATGTCTGTATGCTCAGAGCTCCTGAATACAAACTATGCGCCCATCCATGCATGTGCTGACGCTGTTCCACGAGATAGCAGTCTTAGCCAAATTCACTCCAGTCTTTATGGGTCTAGCTGACTTAGCATATTTTTTAAAAGAAGAGAATAGTTTTCTATACAAGAGAGCTTGGGGAATATCCTTCTCCGTGTCTTTGAGCAGAGCTACATTGAGCCATGTTGGTGATATGGTTATCCCCTATTTGAGACAGTGCAGTGAAACGGAATACACAAAATGGATAAAGAAGCTAGTTTACTAGGGACTGAGGTCAGCGTTGCACCAGCAGACCGTGCCCCTTGAGAAGGAGACTTCCTTTGCTAAACAATCTAAAATAAAAGACAACAAGTGCCAACTCTATTTGTTCCTTGACTAGGCAATCTCAAACAACACATTAGAGTAAAGGGGGGGATATAGTCATCAGTTTTCCACTGCTGTAGCAAAATATCTGAGACTGGGGATTTATAAAGGAAATAAGATTTAGTTCATAGCTTGGAAAACTGAAAGCCTGAGATTGGTATTTGCATTTATTTGGCTCTGGTAAAGGTCTAAGAGTAAAATGAGAGAGATCATACAGTGAAATGGGGCAGATATTAAGAAAAAGTCAGTCTTTCTCTTTATAGCAACCCACTCCTGTGGAAACTGGCATTCCATGAGAACCATATTAACTTCTTCCTAGAACAGAGTCTTCAATGGCCCTAACCACCCCTTGCTTGAGTCTTCATCTCTTTTTTTTGTTTTTTTCTTTATTAATTTATAAAAGTTTCCACCTCCTCCCCTCCTCCCAATACCCTCCCACTTCCCCCACTCCCTCTCCTCCTCCCTCTCCAGCCCTAAGAGCAGTCAGGGTTTCCTGCCCTGTGAGAAGTTCAAGATCCTCCCTCCTCCTTCCAGGTCTAGGAAGGTGAGCATCCAAACAGACTAGGATCCCAAAAAGCCAGTACATGCAGAGGAAACAAGTCCCAGTGCCATTATCAATGGTTTCTCAGACAGTCTCCGTTCCAGCCACATTCAGAGAATCCGGTTTGATCACGTGCTCGTTCAGTCCCAGTCCAGCTGGCCTTGGTGAGCTCTCATTAGATCAGTCCCCTTGTATCAGTGGGTGAACGCACTCCTCACGGTCCTGTCTTCCTAGAGGGGTTCCCAGGTCCAAGGAGAGATCCCCAGATTGTTCCCTGGACAGCAGAGGAGAGGTTGCCTGAACTGGCCTTGGCCCATAACCATACTGATGAATATTTTGCATATCACCATGGAACCTTCATCTGGCGATGGATGGAGATAGAGACAGAGACATTGGAACACTGGACTTAACTCCCTAGGTCCAAATGAGGAGCAGAGGAGGGGGTCTTCATCTCTTACCAGTCCTTTAACGTGGAAACTTCCATTTCAATTAATGTTATATTTAGACAGAAAAAAAATATACAAAATGTAAAAAGTAGAAAGAGAGCTCACCTTAACCACTCATTAAACAAAAATTTGAATTCTTTCTTTGTACAAGAGGTCTTTCTTGTTTTGTTTCGTTTTCACTTTAAATTTCTTAAATTTATTTTACATATCAACCATAGTTCCCTTCCCTCTACCTTCTACTTCCTCTACAACCCATGCCTCATCAGCTCCTCAGAGAGGGTAAGGTTTCCCAGAAGTCAACAAAGCCTGGCACATTTACCTGGGGGCAGGATCAAGCTCCTCCCCTCTGCATCAGGCTGAGCACGGTATTCTACCATATGCAATGGGGTCCAAAAAGCCAGTTCATGCACCAGGCATAGATCCTGGTTCCACTGTCAGGAGCTCCTCAAATAGACCAAGCTACACAACTGTCAGTCACATGCAGAGGGCCTAGCTCAGTCCCATACAGGCTCCCAGCTGTGGTCTAAAGTTCGTGAGCTACCATGAGCTCAGTTCAGCTATCTCTGTGGATTTTCCAGTCATGATCTTGATACCCCCCTTACTCATATAATCCCTCCTCCTTCTCTTCGACTGGACTCCTGGAGCTCGGAGCTCAGACTGGTGCTTGGTTGTGGATCTCTGCATCTGCATCTGCATCTGCTGCCATCAGTTACTGGATGAAGGTTCTAAGAAACATCTTTATCACTTCTGTCCAAGTTCCTACTTGGATTACTTTCTTAATCACAACATCCCTGTAAGGGTTCACACCAGTCTTCATATACTAAACTTCTTAACATATTTGTGTGTGTGTGTGTGTGTGTGTGTGTCTTTGTGTATTTGTCTTGTTTATAAAATATCATGCTGCACAGGAAAAGCTTCTTCAAATAGGTTACTGATAGGTTAAAAGATAGAAACCTTGTCTTACTTTGCTTCTTTGTTCACACAGTAGCTAGTACAACACTGAACACATATTTTTATGTTCCTTACTTAGCCAGTAGTTATGTGATGAACTTGGGAAAGGAGGTGAGATTAACTAGATGGACTTGGTAATTCCCCTTGAGTGAGAATACATACCAGTTTCTGACTCCTCTTTTCCCTGATCAGTGTATCTCTACAAATATCTTAGAAATACCCACACATTATCACAGAGAGTTTACCCATAATCTGTTGGTCCTTCTTGCAGTGGGTAATGTCCAGAGTGAAACTTGTTTTCACTGTGATCTCACCAAGGTTTAGCCTTATTGATGACTATCTGTGCCCTGTCCCATCAGTGGGAACCTGGTCATCCTCTCTTTCCTTATTCTCCATATCCAATTAGTCACCATGCCAAATCTCTCCTAATTATTTCAAGATTTTCTAAGTACATCCATCATCTCCATTCCTACTGCCTATTCGTTAATTCAAGTCATAGCCTACTAAAATTATCTCTAAGATGTCTTTCCCGTGGTGTAGCTCATTTTACAGTATACCTTCAAAGATGCAAAAAATGGATCATATTACTTCTTACATGACTTTCTTTAGTGTTACCCATTGCTGTAAAGATGAGATGCAAAACACCATCACCTATTTCTTTTACCTCACTGCTCACTTCCTAGTCTTGGTAGCTTTACCCTAACGAAAACATTTTCTTATACCCAATCAACTCTTCATGCACCATCCACCAACCCCTCCACTCCCACCCTACCACCACCACCTTTGCCTGCTTCTACCACCTTCAACTTGATTCTTCTGGTAGCCTTCCTTACTCAGATATGAATACTTTGTCTCGCAGTCTGGAATTATCCCTTTGTTTCCCTAACATTTCACTAGACCACAAAGTCTTGAAGGTTAGATGGTGTGGGAGGTCCTTCTGTCTATGTGTTGCTTTTATTGGTTAATGAATAAAGAAGCTGGCTTGGCCTGTGTGATAGGGCTGAATAGGGCTAGGTGGGAAAAACTAAATGGAATGCTGGGAAAAAGAAGGCAGAGTGAAAGAAGTTATTTAGCCCTTCCAAAGACAGACAAAACTTTACCCAGTAAGCCACAGCCTCATGGCGATGCACAGATTAACGAAGATGGGTTAAATGAATATGTAAGAGCTAGCCAATAAGAAACTAAAGCTAATAGGCCAAACAGTGTTTTAAATAATATAGTTTCTCTGTGATTATTTTGAGTCTGAGCTGCCAGGCAGCCTGGAAACTAAAAAGCAGTTAGAGATTACCTTATTTCTATACAAAATAATGATTTGAAAACCAAAAGTTACAAATAAATGAAAATTATTTAAATTAACTATTGATAGTTCAAATCATCCTCTTTTGTTGAATATTGTCTAACATTAAGTATTTACTAAATACTAGCCCCAATTTTGAACTTTTAAAAATTTTAAAACCTTCTTACAAATCAAAAACTTCATACAGTGAGATTAACTAGATCCACAGGTTAGGCTATGCAAGTCAATGACCTTCTCTTAGAACAGTCATTCTGGAGCTGTGGAGATGCACGCTGGATTTTTCACTTGCACTATCAAATGTAATTGTATGCACTTATCCACCACAAAAGAAAAGAAAAGTACACAACAAAGTGAAAACTAGAAAAACAATTAGCTTTATGTCCTCTTCCGTGGCTCAGGTGTCTATTACCTGCATTCAGTTTTTAAGCTCCTCAAACCTAAAATGTTTATCTGAGGAGATACTGTTTTACAGAGCAGAAAGTTAAGGATCAGAGAAACCAAGTTACTTGCTCCACATCGTTTAGTTGACAGCTTTTAGGGCAGAGATTTGAACTCGGGCCATCCCACAACAATGTCACTGTGCACAGAACTTTCTAACTTGTGTTGGGGGCCATTTATTATCATAAAGGGTGCATCCTTGAGATAACTGTGTAGAACAGATGTGAATTAGCAGAAAAGTCAAAGAAGATCATAACAATGGGAAAAGAAAGTCTCTTAATTCCTGAGCAGGAGGTCTGGAGAAATGACTCAGCCAGACAGGCTCAATGCAGTTTGTCCATAGCTGTAGTTACTATCAGCCCTACATATCTGGATGATATTAAAGGATTACAGAGAATCAAACATTCACTGTTTTACATACTAGGGCACTAAGTGAATCAGACCAGTTTTTCAAAAAACCCACTGCCTATTCAATCAATTGACTCCAGTACCTTAAAACCTAGACAAGGAAAAACAGACGGTGGTTAACTTTATGAGGGAAAGGCGATGATTCTCCTCCTTGTTGTTAACTCATCTCTTTGCTTCTTTGAAGGCTTCACTAGGATGAGCTACTACAATGTGCAATGTCTCTTGTTGGGTACTAAAGAAATTTGAAATGCTCTGCTAATAGGAGCGTCAGATTCCCACCAGCTAGGCTGCAGCAAGCCTCAGAAAAACCATGCTGTTGTGTAAATTTACAGCGTATGGATGATAACTAGACCTGCCTATCTGCAATTTTGCACATAGTGGGGCTAAATGAATCTTTGTCCCTGGCTTTCCAGGGCCCTGGCACCTCAAGGTTCTCTGTAGGACACTTTGAAATGAAATGCTTTTGTAGGCTAAGGACAGGACTGGGAGAGTGATGAGGAACTATTTCAGAACAGATGTCAACAGAGTCTTTCTGTCCGTGCTGAGAATCATCAAATATGTGCCCCATGTCTGGCAGACAGAATGACTGAGGCAGAGGCTCCAGAGCCTCGAGACAATGAGCTGGCCCCCCCAGGGGACTCTCTTGGACGCAGACAAATGAACTTGGATGAGCGAGTGGCCTTCGCTCATTCTTTAGGGGTACAGAGGTGGGAGCTCGGTCCAGTTTGGAGTTTAATTAAGGATGGCAGCTGGCATAGCTGGTCAGATGACTCTGTGCTCATTCATGTCACAAGTTGCATTTTGTTTTTCTCCAGATATTTCTGTTACTCTGTTCTCTCCCTTGACACTGCCCACACATTATTCTGTGTGTTATTAAAGTGATGTGATCACTTTCCTAAATAAAAAGAGTTGCAGGCAGGGACCACACGTTAGAAATGCAAAAACAAAACCAGAAGGATCTATCCACTTGAGATACATCTTCCTGATGCAAACTATCCCCTGCTTAAATGTACCTATTCCTGCCATTCGTGAAAGTAAGATTTTCTTCATAACTTTAGTAGCTGGAGGGAAAGGCCAGATACAATTGTGGCATGCCAATTGTCCACGTTATCATCAACCGTCCAGCTTAATGAACGTTGGCACGGACAAGAGCTCCTATCTCCCCTCCAAGCAAACTATACTAAGAAAAGGTAGATAAATCAGGGGATCTCCTGTAAGAAAAGGTCTTGGATACTTGGGGTGGTAGAGGGAACCAATTAAATAGATTGGTTATTAAAGATAAGTAAAATGAGACTATTGAAATGACCAATTCAAAGCCCCCTTTCAAATGTAAACTTTAACTGCAGATATTTCTGAAAGGAAACTCTCCAAATCACATGGTCTTAAGAAGTCAAGGAGGACAAAAGACTGAATGAATTCTGTATTCTAAACTGATGACATGAACACCAGGTAGACACAGCTATATAACATCTCCCAAGATGCCATATTTTAGGATACTGTGTTCAGTGGTATGTTTACAGCATCAAGTCTCCAGGGAAATACTTGATCATATAACTGCATACTGCCCATAATAGTGCAACAATGCTCTGAGAGAGATGAGGCTCAGAGGCCTCTGTCTTGAGTCCCATGAAAATGAATTAATCACCTGCTTTAGGAATGAACTTTGAAAACAAAGCAAAGAAAAAACAACTGTGAAATGGTGATATTCTTTGTACATAGAACTCTTTCTCCTCAGTTAAACTGTTATGATGAGAACCGGGGAAATTCCTGTTCCACCAGAATTATGGGACAACTAGGCTTTTAGTTTTTCTGTTTAGATAGACCTGTGGAGAAAGAGCCGAAACAGAGAAACAGTCCCTCAAAGCCTTAGTGGTAAAGTGCTTCAAAACAGAAGTCACCAAAGCTAGCTTTGGGATAGTATGGTCTATGTCTAGATTAATACTTAAGTGATGGAATCTTAACACTTTATTGAAAACAATCCAAGTAGGTCTAACAAATAGTACATCATCTTACATTTAGGACAGCAAGGTCTTAGTTTTTCAGCACATTGAGGTTAGGAAGGGATGAGAAATATACAAACACATGAAAATAAAAGTAACTTAAAACAGTCAATTTCATCATCTCTGCTTTTTAAATGGAAAGCACTAGTCTGAGACGTTATCTAGCTTTTAGTAATGGGCTACCTTTACCTTTAAATCAGACTCCATGGAAACGGTTTTCCATTTTGAAGCAGTAGGAATTGTCAGTTTCTGCTTCCTATCCTGAGGAACAGACGGTGGCGGGTGGGGACTGCTTGTCTATTCTCCCCAAAGGAAAGACATATTTGAGAGACACAGTTTATGTGGTTTACTTAGCAAAGCAAGCACTCCGAAGAGAGATTGGAGTGGGCTGTCCCAAGGCTGGCATAACTACACAGTGGGGTCTATGCTGTGTATTCTTTTAAAGGTTTTATGAATATTTATGAGGTATATGGGATGTGCTTGTGATAAGGTGATCCTTTTTCCTTCCCAAACCATGGATAGACCAGATCTCCTTTTTAGGGGATTTTTCCCCCTACTGTTTCTCTAGAAAAGTTCACAAAGGTACAGGAAGTGTTCCATCAGAAGCACAAAAGGCAAGGTCTTTTGAGGAGTCATACACATCATTAGTAGCCATGTGGGGCAATGCTCAGACAGAGACATCCTAACATCAGCTTTGAGGACATGGACCCACAGAGGATCCTCTGACCATCGTACACAGCTGCCTGGATGCAACTGTGCCTCCCTTGGTTATTTCATGATTAACTCCTCTTTGAGTCAGCTCAAGATCGTGTGATTGAAGTTAAGACATTTTGTTATTTGTATTATTTTTCCTTAAACAGGTTTTATGTTGAAGGCTGAGCCCAGGGTTTTAGAACAGACTAGCAGGCTACTCTGGAAAAAAAAAGGCATACATTGTCTGTGAGGGTCCTTCTGCCAGCAGCACCTCTCTTGCCCATCTGCTGCCTCACAGCCCCACATTCTCATTGGTGCTTTTCTCGTCACACTGATCTACTATCAAAGGAAGGCTGGGTGTTGAGGGCATTCCCAAGGAAGAGGGTGTGCTATTAAATTTTACCTTACGGTCCTGAGGGCAATGGCCTTGTTGTTCCTAGCTTTCTCATTATCAAACAGAAATGTAGTACTTAAATATCTGCTAATCTAAAATTTTCTAACTGTAAAAAAAGAAATCTTTACTGTCTTCATTAGTATGGGGAACAGTATAGGGTTAAATGCTTAAACCCTAGAGACAGACTGCCTCCATGTGAATCTGACTTAGCCAAAACAGTACTTTTGCAGATGACCTGAATGTCCTATGCCTCCATTCTCTGGGCTATTAACTGGGGCATTAGGAGTACCTAACTTAATGGATGCCTATACATACTAGGTGTCTTAATGTATGCAGAACATTTAGAAGAATACCTGACATGGAGAATATGCTTACTTGAAGAGTGTTAGCTATTGCCATCAGTATTCAGGAAAGGCGCTTTAGTCATTAGTAAGAAATATCCAGAACAATGCTAGTGTCGTGATGATAACTGATTCCTACTAAGTAACTCTAATGCATTATAATAGCTATTATATAAGTCATAAGTTTTCCTTGTTCAGACCTATGTTTGTGTAGCTTTTAATCCCCTTGCTGCCTCTTTTATGCATGATCAAATCCAGGTTTTCTTCACAAATAAGCAGATTTCCTATGTGGGCCATTGTAATCTAGAGCCACACTTTGTCTAGTTCTGTCCTGTGAATTCTTGCGGAGGAGACATCAGTGCATTTCTTCCTCCACTCAGTCTTGAGTGTAGATGAACCTTTCCTTCCCTTCCTATTCCTTCTTCAACAGGGCCGTGTGTGTTCTTTACCCTTATGTACCACCCGTCTTCACTCAAGCAGATCCTGACATTTGGCCACGTTTTCCCTTGAAGCTTTGCTTCTTTTTGTCCTTTACGATCCAACTTAAACCCCATCTTAACTTGGGAAAGCTGCCTTGTTACATTTCTATCCGTCCCGCCAGCTGCCATTTTAGTCAGTGTGATGCCCCTGTGTGACTGATCCCGGACTGATACGAAAAAGCATCCTCACTCTGGTTTTATTTCCACAGTACGTCCCTCCAGATCTCTGTGTCTGCAATTTCGTGCTGGAACAGTCCTTATCTGTCAGAGCACTGCAAGAAATGCTTGCGAACACCGTTGAAAATGGCGGAGAAGGGGTGAGTACCTGCATCGTGCCCTGGGTTTGTGTTAGACACCCCACAGGCATTTCATCCTTCCACTTTAGGACTGGAAGACCTCCGTGTAGAGATAGGAAGCCTTTCTTCCAAGTTTAGATACCTCTTACTCAGCAACTCTAATTCTTTCTCCTTTGGATTGACCGGCTTCCCTCAGAAAACAGATGAGCGCACCACTATTGCCGGCTGGGCTCCCTTCTCTGCCTCTTACTACCAAGTTTTCCAGGGACATGGAGAGACCAAGAGCACCTTGAGACTAAAAATGCCTGCGCTGCAGGTGATTTTTCCATGGAGAATCTCACTGAGATTTTATAACTCTGGCCAGAACACAACCAGGTTACAACAGTTGAGAGAGGTCTCCTGTCGAATTCAGGTTGATTTCACTGATGATGAGAAAATACAGAGCTGCCTTAAGACGCTGTTTTCATGACTGTTAAACTGAGAAGGGTGCTCTGTTATCTTCCAGAAGGTTCTTCAGCCAGGGAGTTGATTACTCAAATATTTCAGAATAATTTTCCTATCTGCTAATGACTCACTCATTTATGTCTATTTCCCATCCAATACTATAATTGTAGTGCCTGGATATTCAAAGCCAATATCTCTGCCCCATCCTCACTCCCCATGCTCCACCTGACGATGTCAACTCTGTCTCCTGGGATACTGCAAGAGCCTACTCACTGTTCTCATTCCTTTTGTACTGACTGCCTCCTCCAAGTTCTCCCCTTAGTCATGAATTCCTTTCTAAAATGAAGGCCCAATTAATTGCACACACTTGTTCTAAATTCCTTCATTTCTCTGTGCTTTGAGATGAACTTCCAACTCCTCAACACAGCTGAAAGTCCTACAGTATTTGGTGAGCCCTGTTCATCTGCTTCATCTGTTACGAAATCCTACCAGCACTCAGTGTCCCAGACACACTAAACTCCTCCTACTGCCTCCAACATGCCAGTCCTCCTTGCCTCTGATCCTACCTGTCAGCTATTTCCTCAGTGTGGCCCGGCATTTCTCCTCCTCCTCTCTCTTCCCGTGTGTAATCCCTCCTTATCCTTCAAGGAACCAGTTTCGATATTTGATCTGACCAGCAGCCTCCGCTGACCCTTCAAGTGTGTTGCATGGAGACACTAATATTTTCTAAGGTTCTTCTCTTCACTCTGTACTCCCGTTGCAAGTTTTAATTTCTTTCTCCTGCCCCAGAGAACCTCATGGGGAGGAGCAGTGTGCAGTTACTAAGACACATAGTTTGTTCTAATTTGACGTTGATAAAGTCATTCACAATACATTTGTGATTGAAGAAATCACAATACATTTGTGATTGAAGAAACTGTAGACACGATTGAATTCATGTTTCCATTTTGGTCATTTTCCTGACCTTAATGTGATCTTAGATAAGACCTCTAAAGGCTTAAAGCCTATATAGTTAGAGAGTCTGCAGTTTTCAGTTTTCTGATCAGATTAATCTGATAATAATTTTTTCTGCTTCTCAGAGCATTGACATGAGTCCTGTTTCCACCCCCTTTGGCATCACTTCCGTCTTGCATTGACCTCAGCTCTCCGAGTCTCCATGCAGCTCACCAAGCATTGCCGATTTTGATGAAACAGCAATAAAACGCTTGCTCTTTGCCCATGAATTCATCATATCCAGATTTCTTTGATGAGAAACTTGACTGATTTTAAATATCACCATTGTTATCAAATGCTGATATCAAATAAGACCAGCTCTGCTCAATCCTGAGCACTCAATAGACCCAGAATAGGTAAAGAGAGTTGAATTGAGAGAGACGCCCAGAGTGAGTCTTTGGCTATTGTCTTATCCTGTTATGTTCAAAGAGAATATTTCGAAGGGATCCTTGATGTTTATCATTTAACTCAAATCTCTCAGAATCCTATAAATAAGTAAGTAAACTCCTTTGTTGCCAAGAATTTGATTCATGGTCTTAATGTTAATTTTGTCTTAAGTAAAGACCAGTAATAAATAAAATTAAATAAAAGACTAATTTAAAGAAACTAAATCTTATATATTATATTAAACAATGCCTCCTATGTTATAGCAGAAATTTATTTAATATAGTTATATTTTAATATGCATCTATTCTTTATAATATTTAGGTAGTTATATGTTGAATCTCATTGAAGAAATCTACTCTTTTGAAAACTCATTCAAAATAAAGATCCATGACATTTTATTATTAGTTAGCCATTGGATAATAGTCATGATATCAATTTTTGTCTCCAAAATTTATCATATTGCCTTTTTGTGATATTTTACCAAATATAAACAAGATCCAATAGTTATTACCTATCTTATTACCATTACCATTATTACTGTCCTCCACTGGAAATTTAAAGATAGGAGAAGAGTTTTTTAAAAGATGGAACACAGATGAAAATGATTTCTCAAAATTGTTATGGTTGTAGCATCCCTCTAATGACTCTACACAACAGTTACCTAGATAACAGCTTCAGGCACTACAACCTACTTGCAATCTTCTCACACTTCCATCTGGGCTCTTAGTCTTTAGTGTGAGAAATGCTATTTTTATATCATCTCTCGTGTCTGTTTGTGCTTTCCTGAAGTGACTGTGCACATTTGCTATTAGCTGTTAATTTGATTTTAGAAGATAATACTCAGCAGGGAAGAAAAAGAAGTCTAAAAAATAAGAAGGAAAAAATAACGAAGGAAGTGAGCTAATATGACAGAGTATAATGAGACTCCGGGGAGCCTGGGGATGTGTGAGCAGGAGGCTGCCTCCTTTTGATGGCATGCCGTTCTGTTTGGAAATGGCCATTTACTGCTTTTAAATAAGTATTGCTTTCAGTAATGATCACGACTGCCACCAAGTAGCATGCCGTGAAGAATGTAATTTTTTTCCCCTTCTAGTCAAAAATTGGTCCTCGTGTGCCGCACCTGTTCACTGCTGTGTCGCAACTCGGCATTTTAAAAAATGATTTCGGTTGTTTGCACTTTTGCGTGATGCGTGTACAGAAGCTTTTCGCAAGGATCTATCATTCTGCAGCAATTTCTCTTGCTAACAAAGATACCTAGCCAAATTTAACAGTGGAGAATTACTATTGAAATGTCCTTAGCTGCAGCGAGTGGCATGTGAAAGCCAGCTATATGTTGAAAGGGAGAATTAATTGTGAGGGCCCCTGGGCAGAAAGGTCCAGTACCTTTCAGAGAGTGCCCAAGCTAATCTCACCTTTGGATCTAATCTAATCCTTCTGATCTAATCTCATCTAATCTTATTTTGGGGAGATTACCAAAGAATTGACACTTGGCATGAAGCCGACTCTATAGCAGGTATTTGAAATAAAATGGTTGCATGCAAATAGTAAAATATTTTCAGATTTTATTGTTGACCTCTAGTTTATGGAATGTTCATGAGCATTTAGCATGATGTGGAGCCAAGAGCAATGCTCACTTCCCTCAAAGTCCCAATCCCTTCACCATCCAAAAATAACTAATTTGTAGTATAGCAGCATGCCTAAGAATCACACAGATAGATATTCAGTCCTTACTATCCTCACAAGGTTATCTCTAAAATAGACACTTCCACACAGACTGATAACCAAAGAAGGTCAATGCTCACAACTGCTTGTCCGAGTGCGGTTCAGCTCCTCATGTCATCTCTCCACTAACTCCTATCACAAGTTTGTTTGTTTAAGAAAAGTCTACACTACAACAAAGAAATAATATCCCTTATGAAATGACCTAGTACCTATAGTATCTTGTGCTGCCCAGCTCCAGATGAGTTCTGACACTAAATGACACAATGCCTCTAGAAAGATAGCCCTTAATTAACACGTTTACCAACTGTACATTTTTTTGATAAAAGTTCTGACTTCATCAGTATCAGTCCTGTAGTACTAAGAGGAGAGATTAAATATGTATGTGTGTACATATATATGCACACACTTATATATAAGTAAGGCCATGGTTGACATGTGAATGTTAGTTTTATCCGTAACCAGGAAGCTTAAAATTATGTTTGACTTTATAAGCTTAAACATCTTGCTAATACATTTAACCTTCTAACACTGATAGGAAATGTGACCTGGAAAGATATTATCTCTGCAAGAACCTTCATCATAAAAGCCCCCACAGGGGTTCTTCTCTATTTCTATGTATTATGTATACAATAGACATTAACTCTAAAACGAGCTTCAGGTTTCTTTCATTTGTCCTTGTCCTTAGAGTGGGGGCAACTATGCACAGAACATTTGCTAGAGAAATTCTCATATGTGATGTGGCATGCTTATCATGTATTGACCCTTCTTGAAGGTGACGTGTCTATGCCTGTTGAAAAGCTAGGAGCTGTTACTCGGGATCATGCGACCTTGTAAACAACCAATGAGGCAAAGATTTAGATTATGCTATTTGTGTAAAAGACCTACAAGCAGGATACTTTACTGTAGTTTTTTTTTTTAACCTATGGCCAAGTTCAGGACACTCAGCTATCACATAAAGTTACAGGAGATTGCATAACAGAAAGGAATCAGCTACATCACATGCTTCCAGGTAGCAGACAACAAATCACACAGTTACTGATGAAGGCTTTTCCTTTAATGGCAGAACTCTTGCTGTCTCAAGATTTGGGACTATGTGAAAACTACTCCAGAATGAAGAAGGCTAAATGAATATTTTTCACCTTCTTCCTGGGCCCCTGGATCTCCACAGACATCTCTGTATTACAGAAATGAAGGAGCTGCCCCAACCCATCATCTAGTTTTAGCCTCTGAGTTGAGGTCTTTGTGTGCCCCTTCTAATTGTCAAAGGAAAAATTCAGATTGAGAATGCATTTTAATAGGAAGGGAACAAGGTCTCTGGAGGAAATGGGCACATTATAAATCAGCTTGATACACATTTCCAGTGTTAAAAATATTACACTTTTAGACATACGCTCAACTATGTTCATAGAAGCATTATTTGTCATAGCCAGAAACTAGAAACAACCTAAATGCCCCTCGAACAAAGAATGGATAAGGAAAATGTGTTATATTTACACAATGGAGTACTACACAGCAGAAAAAAATAATGACATCTTGAAATTTGTAAGCAAATAGATGGATCTAGAAAACATAATATTGAATGAGGTAACCCAGAGCCAGAAAGACAATTATCATATGTACTCACTCATAAGTGGGTTTTAGACATAAAGCAAAGAAAACCAGCCCACAATCCCAGAGAACCTAGACAACAGTGAGGACCCTGAAAAAGAAATACATGGATCTAATCTACATGGGAAGTAGAAAAAGACAAGATCTCCTCGGTGAATTAGGAGCATGGAACCATGGGAGAGGGAAGGAGGGGAGGGGAGAGGAAGGGAGGGGAGCAGAGGAAAATATGTAACTCAATAAAAACAATTTTAAAAGGGAAAAAAGTTACACCTTTAAAAAAGAGAAATAAATTGTTTAATGGTTCACTTCCAACAACAGGTAATTTATTATGTCTTTGGACTACTTTGTAAGGCTTTCCTTTTAGAAGTACAAGGTTCCCTATGTTCATGTGGTGATCTAATCCTAGCTTGCCTCAGAGAATCAGCTTGAGGACACCCCCCTCCATCACTCAGTTTGTAAAACTAGGACGTCACATCATTCCATTCTTAACTGGAGCTCTCATCGTGCAATGGTAGCATGTCTCATTCCATTAAATTCTTAATTAGTTTGACTTGACCTTGCTTTTTATTTAGAAGGGAGAAAATCAGTAACAGATTCTGAAAGCTGCCCTCATTCATTTTTTAATCTATTGCTGGTTATCAACTCCTATTATGAAACCAATAATATTTTTGTGCTCACACAATAACAAACCTCTTGGTAAGTTGCCCTTTTCTGCAAATGTTTATCAAAACCTGCAATAGAATCTCTCCTGCAGATTCGCTTGTGGCAGGTGGCTTGTGTAGAGGGCAAAGCTGAAAAGACAGAAGGTTTAGGTTTGATCCTAATGCTACAAACACTTAGAAACGTAATTCTAGGCCAAACTCTTACAGATGTGGGGCGTTGGTTACAGCATTTCTGAAAGAGGACATTGTTTAAGTAGTCAGTCCCTGATGTTTTGATATGCCAAGTTAAAATGGGAAGTGTCAACACCTTACTTCCTCTGGAATATCTTGTTGACTGTAGCCCATCCCTAAGTCCCTGTGGAAATGTTGAGCTGTCGATATCAGCCATTGTGCTCACTCCTATATTTAGACAGAATGAATAAATGTGTCGGTTCTTTTTCTGCTTTGGTGTGGGCAAAGATAACCTTCCAAAGTCCACCCAGGACAGAACCTCTGAGGGGACTAGTGTTGATTATGCACTTTGACCTTTAGGAAACCTGGTTCTCCTGGAAAATTCTTACAGAGGGAAAGTTACTCTTTCATTTGCACAAGATTTGTTTCTTCAATTAGCCAGCCATTGTTTTTTTAGAAATTAAATGTTGTTATAGATGAGAGATTTGCAAACTAAAGTTCCTGAGGTTCTATTTTTCACACACTAAATTGTCAACATGTATTTATTTTCTTTTTCTCACTGTTCTGCCACAAGCTATGATGTGATTCAGGGATTTTGTGCTGATGGATGGATTAAAATATTTCTGTGGTAAGATTATATAAATATATATGAAGAAATTAATTGTTAACTTATATTTCACCTTTGGACTAAGTCTTTTCGATAACATGGTACTTACTTAAAATATTCAATCTTGAAGACATTACTTACTTTGCAGGAAAAGCCTTCTTTAATTAAAGAAAAAAGCTGATTAATTGGTTACAATAATCCTAAGAGAAAGAACTTTTTAATTGCCTGGTGTAGGGACTGGCCGTTTTCCTTGAGCAGATTAGCATCATGATGTGAATAACATCATGGGAAAGTCGGAATTAGGCTATAACACTTTGTGTGTTTGCTGTCTTAGAGACATCAGCACTAAAAAATGAAAAATAGCAGCGTATTTCAGCATATAGTGCTACTTACGATTCTCGCTAAGATAGAATAGTTGACAGGTTGGGTGTCTCTACCCCCTTGGTTCTCACTGTGTTCTGTTTCTGTTTTCTGTAGCAAGCTTCAATCGACTCCTCAAATGAGTTGACAACTTTCAGAAAATCCTGTGCTCACTAAAACATCCATTCACTGTTCTGTTTCTTATTTTGCTAGCTCAGTGACCTCTCGGAATGGGTATGTTTCTCCCTCCTCAATATACATGTACTTTGCATGGACACATGACTCCAGCTGTATTTGTAACGATCTGGGCCTTTCACTTGCTAAGTGTTCAGGGCATTTCCATTCTCTGTGCTTCTGCTATTTTAAAAACCTAATACCACCGCACCACACGTTTCGATCTTGCAGAGCTGAGAGGTGGCTGCACACTTCAAAATCCCAGCCAGGCTGCTTGTTCTACCACAGCTCTGCAGTTGGGAGAACAGCTTGTCTGTGGACTTGTGGTCTGCTTTTGTTTTTCATTTTTTTGTCAGATTTCTTTTTCCCCTTCAAGATGTTGGAAGTTGTTTTTCAAAGTTTCTCTTTTTTCTCTTGATACAGTCTCGATAGCTTGTGTCCTTAGATTTCAACCTGATGAGACGGCACAAGTGTGCAGCCTTGCCTTCATTCAAGCTTCCGGATGCTTCTGAGTTCTGGTACTATTATGCAACTCCAGCTCTGCTCATCCATAAGGCTGGAATTCATAATAAAAATGAAAAAAGCTAGTTGGTATTCTTCTGTTTCTCATGTGGTATCTCCCCAAGTGACCCAATATAACAATTAAATGTTAATGCCAACCGTTAAGAAGAATCATTGAGGTTAACTAGCTTTTTGCATTTCTTCACATCCCCGTAGAAGCATTTCCAAGTGAAAAGGTGCACAGAGTTCTTAAAGCCCCAGATCCTCTCAGATCCTCCACTTTGTACTTCTTGCTGCAGCTTTAGTGCCATTGCTTGTTCTGTGATGATTTCATCCTTTGCTGAAGTGAAAACCGCACATGAGACCAGTATGCCACTGTGGTCCTGATGATGTCTTGTAATCATGACAACATTAGCTTGGCTGATTGTCACAAAACCCTGGGATTCTTGCCATTCCGGCTGTGGATACTGAAACGCTGGCAGGATAGCTCTGTCCAGTGACCATAGCCGTCTTAGAAAGCGTGACTTTCTGATTAGCAGGGGCATTTTTGTTCTGCCTTTTAAATTTTTCATGGCAAAAAATTGAAACCTACTTTATCAAACTTTAGTAGAAGATAAAAAGAATTTGGGTACCTGAGTTTTTTCTAGTACACTGATACGTTTCATGAGAGATTTTGCAGAATTAAAGATAGGTAATCGGTCTGGAGAAGTGGCTGCTAAGACAGGTCGTAGAAGCCGGATTCTGCATCAGGAGGAATCACAACTGTAAGTTGTTAGATATGTGGATTTAAGAGCAATGTTTTCTGAGGTGTTCTTTTACCAGTAAAGCACATTTGGAATTCAAGAAATCCTAAGAGAATAGAAACCCTTCCATTTATTTATTAGATAATTTCTTTGATCATGTATTTCACTTTTTAATAGCTACCAGAGTTTAAATTATGTATTTGCAGAGAGAATTGGTTGAACTGGAGAAAATAGCTTGCTTCTGCTTTGCGAAATATTAGTAAAAACACCAATTTGGATATCTGAGTAAATAAAAATTAGCCTAATGCCAGAGACTTCCGGATCCCAGTGGGGCATTATAATCTTCATTCTAGTAGGAACTTGTGCCAAATTCCCACAGCTCTCCAGTTCCCACTCCCCAGCTCCCACTGTCTGGCTGCAGAACATGTAAGGATCTGAGGCGATGCAGTAAGATAGTGGGAAGAAAGCAGAAATAAAGACTAGAAGTTCCGGAAGACCCAAGGAGTGAAAAATGGCCGCTGTTCTGCAGAGGCCAGCATAGCTGTTGGCAAAGGCGGACACTGCTTCTTTAGCTTCTCTTCCTTCCAGGCTTTGACTGAGGATGCAGGGACGAACTGGGAGTGTCAAGACAGACTGAAGCTTTGTGCCAAAGGAGATAATTAAGAATGGACCTGGGAAGTTTACATTACAAGAACCTGCCCTTCTGACTTGCCTGAGCCCTGCTCTCGGGTGTGGGAGGGGCAGGATTCATGGTGGGACCGTGCCTAAGTACTGCTGTTTTCCTTGCTTTCCTATGAGGAAATTGAGCAGAACATACTGCTTTTCTGTGGATTTATCTCGATCGTTTTCTAAAATTATGACTTGTTTTTTTGAAATTTTCAGGGCTGTTTCTTCAGTACAGAGATTTCCAGACTTTAATTTTTCTCATGAGTACAGATAACTCAGCTGTGAGCACTGGGTCAGTTGTGCAGAGGAGAAGCTATGGTGTTGACTTTCTAAAATGAAATGCTTCTCTCTGCTCTGCAGTTCACAGTGCAGCTGCAGAGCGAAGAGAGACACCACGTCCCAGCATCCTGAACAACTGTGTCTCCACTCTTTGCTACCCTGGCAACTTTACATTTTATCTTCCCCATGGGGATTTTTCCGTGCCAGCTTAGTAAAGACTATCTCCAAGTGCTGATCCAAGTTTAGAAGTTACCTGCATTTCAAAATTAATGATCCAGTACCTCAAATGCATATTCTTTCAGTCTAGAAATGGGTCCAATAGCTTCTGTATCATCAGGAACTATGGCTTCCTCACACTGAGGGATAGAGGGAGGGTAATGAACAGGACAGCATTCTAAATTCTTTTGCTCTGTCTGTGTCGATTTTGTGGTTAGTCTTGACTTCACATTTATAGCTAGCATCTTGTCATGATGGGCAAACCTCAGGGGTGATTCTGGACGCCTCGGAGCCGTGTAGATACCAGAAGTGGTAGCTCTGTGACCCGAGACATTTGACCCCCTGGTTGTCAAGTGGATGAACAACTGCTACATCTCAATCCATCATTCTTTCTAGACTTCTGTTTGGACAGGTATCATAGATGTGGAAACAAAGTAGCAGTACTTGATTTACTGTGTTCAGTCTACATCAGTGGAAGAAACAGTAACTCTGTAAATTCCCAGGCTTATTCCAGGAGATAGTATCAAATGGACCTCCCACCCTCTTTTATAACCCTAATCTTTTTCTGTAACACAAATCCTATCTGGATGCTTGTCTCTCCCCTCATGTGAAGCTACTTAGACTATGCTGACTTCACCTCTAACTGTATTGATTTTATCTGTAATTTTTATTAGATTTTATTAGATTTTGCTGCTCTAAGGGCACTGGAGAATAGCCAGTTCATACAGTTAAATCCTTGATCCTATCAGGGCCAACTCTAACTGGTTTCTCGCTTCTTCTAATATTTTACTTGCAGGAATTTCAGATGATGCACGATTCTGCCAGTCCCCTTTGTCAGTCAGTCCATAACTACGTACTTTTCTCCAAATATATTAACTTCATCTTAATGTTTTTCACCAATGTAGATAGTTTTAGTGCATAAAAGATATCACTCAACATGTGGAAAGATGGCATTGCTGAACTTATCCCCCTGCATAAAAGGAATGTGTTTATATCTTCCTTTTTATTTTATCTATTGGGCTTTACTCTCAAAACTTAATTCTAGCATAAGAAAAACAGCCTGTTTTATGTTTAGTTTTTATAATCTATGTTTTCTTTAAAAGTCAGTTCCTTTAGTCCCTCCTTCTGAAAGAGTGACATTTTGATTACTATATCTTCGGAAATGTGTCAAAATAATCAAAAGATTTCCATATTTTGCATCTCCCATGCTCTGTTCAATAATGACGACTTCAATTTTTCCTCACAATTCTCGTGTAAGATTGAGGTACATCCACCCCAGATGATCGTGTTTTTGACATACGTACGTATATGCATCCCTGCAGAGCAAAAGGCATCAGTGTCTGTAAGAGCAGCTTTATATGCATAAGCTTGATCCAGGAAGAGGAGCTTCAGGCTAAACCCAGAGTTTTATTTTCTTCCACACCCCAGGGGTTCCCAAGCGGGAAGCTGCTGAGTCAGTTTCTATGACATCCCTGGTGTTCCTGTATCTCCTGGAGCAAGGTCCAGCTGGCTTCAGACCATTTAGTTTGTAGCCCATGAGACCTTGCACAGCATTCTGCATCAGCCAGAGTTCCTGCAGTGCCAAGAACTGGCTTAACAGTAACCAGTATCCGCCAATAAGAGACAAGCCAGGTCACCATGTTAACAAAATCAGAGTCGAGACCAGATTCTACTATCCAGTGTTCTCTCCCATCCTAAGTAGCCTTTCTAATTACATCCTTATTTTATAATCGACTGATTAAAAAATAACTTCAGGTTGGGGTTAGCATAATTTAAAGAACACTGCTACAAGATTTTGCTTTGAAACTCAAATGTTCACCACAATAACCATTTCTCACAGTATGTCATCCTCTTAGATCAGAAACGTCTGACATTCCTATATCTCTTAAGGTATAGTCCAAAGTGCAGGCATCATTTTATCTTAGGTTCCCAGCTGCTCCCTGCTTGATCCAAGCAAGCACGTGTTTTTAGGATGACCACAGGACAGAAAACTGAGCAAATCTTTAATGCCTCACAGTTTGCTTCACTGCGAGATATTTTAGGGTGAAGTTATGGTGCTTAACTATCTCTGCGCCCTCACTCGTGTCACCTCCAGTCTCAAGCCAAACCGAGAGGATTTGGTCTAATCAGAAAGGTTACCTAAATCTTCTTAGTGTCAGTACAAGACTTTATTCGTGTAAAGAACGTGGATTTAGCATTCACAGTGGTGAATAAAGTATTTACCTAGGCTCCCTTTTCCCCACCCCTTGTTAAATATGAAAACCTAATAAGACATTTTGTTCTTTTTGAAATAGCTGACGTCCTGTGGTCCATAATTGTGCTACACTATGTTAGAACCCTCCATTCACTTCCTAAAGAGCGCTTCCGTGACCCTTTCCATGTTCTGTATCATGGCAAGGCCTTCTAGTATGTCAAGGAGGACTTCGTTTCCTGGCTCTTAAAGCTGCATACACAGCTCTTGGTGTAGATTGGTAAATAGGTGGTGATACAAGAAATAGGAGTAGCCTGCTTCATTCCAGTCTATCCACTTTTCTCTCTAGTTCCCCTTCTCCCTGAGGGCTGCCTGCTCACCACTGCTTTCAGACTCCATGTGATTGCTCTTTGAGTGTCTGGAGACCCTGATCGGCAGCGACCCCTCCCAGTGGAAGAAGTGACGATGCAATGCCCTTTTTGGTATCAAGTTCTGTCACATTGTATTATCACTAACCACAAAGCCCACTGAGAAACACAACTGACTTGATTTTCCCCTATCCATTGAAAAAGACAAACAAAAAAGACAAAACAAACACACACACGTACACAAAAGGTAAACAAATACAACTGAGTTTTAGTTTCATCAACCTTACAGAACTTTTAAATTCTTAATGATTTTCCCCTAAGTTGTGAGCAAAGGCATTTTTGAAGTGGTGGTCCACCGCCCTCCCCCTCTCCAGGAGCTTTGTGAGAACTCCACTTAAAATGCTTTCTTATCTTATAACAACGTTTGCTATGAGGCATTGTGGCTGGGGGAAGTTGGTTTTGCTCTCAGTCCGGGATGTTATCCTTTCCATGTCAGTATGATAAATTCCCTCTCTACACAATGGGGAGAAAATAGATCAGATGGTGTGTGCTCTATTCGGGTCCCGGCTTCCATTCACAAATGCAGAGGAGAATTGTTTTTAAAATGAGAGTTGTTTTTTTCCTCTCTGACAGAAGGGCTAGGTGGTAAGAATAACACGTAAACCTAGACTAGGCCTCTGGAAAATGGGATTTTGACAGCACCCAGTGACAGGACTGACTGCCCAAGTATTAAATTATTTACAACTCTGAGAGATACCAATTCTGCAGACTCGGACAAAAGTTGAGTCATGTAGATAAGCATGTGTAATTCTGAGTAAGGCATAACTTGAAGGCCTGGGGACCTGCAAGACGCAGAAGCCAGATGACAGCATAAGATCAGAGGTGACTGATTCCACTATTGAGAGATGTGTATGTCAAAGAAGAAATGATGCTGGTCCCTGTCTCCTAGCTGACTCCTTCCCAAACTCTATCTCCATCTCCATGTAGTTACTAAGGAGTACAGAGGTGAGAAGCATGGCTAAATTGTATAGGAGGCAATGAGAGAAGGATCCAGATGCCTGCTAATGCTGAGAGGGTGTGTGGATCGTGGGTAGCTAAGGGAGGGTTGGAACTCTTCCTCTATCAAGACTGGGTTGTCTTGAGCCATCACCACATACAGATTTGGTAGTAGAGCTATGGTCTTTCCATGTGTCACATGTATGGCAACAGAGTAAGACAGTGTCAGAGAGGCTATAATAAGAGTTCTAAAATTATCAAAGTCATGAGGAGGCAATGATATTTGCTTACTGCATCTATGAAGCTTTGAACAAATTTTAGGAAACAATTATGGGTCCCACAGGATGCTTCTGAGAGTAGTGTACTTATCAATTGCCAAGTGTCATGCAAATGCCATGGATGCAGAGTCTCAAATGATTGAAGAAGCTCCAGAAGTGTAGATTTTGAGCATGACTGTGTTCCAGTTACCCTGACAACCACTCTAGGGATGCAAATTGGTATATAACATTTGCCTGGAATACGTAAAAGTCTGTATTCAAACTTTAGTATCCATATAGCTCCCAGTAAAAATAAGACAACAAAAGGAGATCAAGTGGATACAAATCAGAAAAGAAGTCAAACTCTCACTATTTGCTGATATAATAGTTTACATAAGCGACCCCAAAAAATTCTACCAAAGAACTTCTACAACTCATAAACACTTTCATTAATGCAGCAGGATACAAGATTAACTCAAAAAAATCAGTAGCTCTCCTGTACAAAGATGATAAAAGGGCTGAGAAAAAAAATCAGACATTACCCCTTACAATAGCCAAAAATAGCATAAAATATCTCAGAGTAACTCTGACCAAGCAAGTGGAAGACATATATGACAAGAACTTTAAATTGTTGAAGAAACAAATTGAATAAGACACCAGAAAATGGAAAAATATCTTATGATCTTGTTGAGGTAGAATTAACATAGTAAAAATGGTAATCTTACCAAAAGGAATACACAGATTCAATGCAATGCCCATAAAAATTTCAGAAAAATTCTTCACAGACCTCAAAAGAATGGAGCTCAACTTCATACGGTAGAACAAAAAAATCCAAGATAGCCAAAACAATTCCATACAATAAAGGAACTTTTGGAGGCATCACAATCCCTGACTTCAAACTCTACTACAGAACTACAGTGCTGAAAAAAGCCTGGCATTGGCATAAAAACAGACAGAAGGACCAATGAAACCAAATCAAAGACCTAGATATTAATCCACACACCTATGAACCCCTGATTTTTAATAAAAAAGCAAAAATATAAAATGGAAAAAAAGGCATAGTTAAAAAATGGTGCTGCCATAACTGGATATCAATATGTAGAAAAATGAAAATAGATTCATATCTATCACCATGCACAAAACTCAA
Organism: Myodes glareolus; assembly: GCF_982192425.1. Taxonomy (NCBI): domain Eukaryota; kingdom Metazoa; phylum Chordata; class Mammalia; order Rodentia; family Cricetidae; genus Myodes; species Myodes glareolus. The sequence goes on from NC_142035.1 coordinate 65,825,567, forward strand.
GTCCACATGGATCAAAGACCTCAACATAAAGCCAACCACGTTGAACCTCACAAAAGAGAAAATAGGAAGTACACATGAACACATTGGCACAGGAAACCACTTCCTAAATATAACCCCAGTAGCACAGACACTAAGAGAAACAATTAAAAAATGGAACCTCTTAAAATGGAAAAGCTTCTGTAAAGCAAAGGATACAGTCAACAAGACAAAATGGCAGCCCATAAAATGGGAAAAGAGGTCTGATCTCCAAAATATACAAAGAACTCACTGAAGAACTAGGTAATAAAAGAACAAATAATCCAATTAAAAATGGAGTACAGACCTAAATAGAGAACTCTCAACAGAGGAATCTAAAATGGCTGAAAGACACTTAAGGAAATGTTCAACATCTTTAGCCATCAGAGAAATGCAAATCAAAACAACTCTGAGATTCCATCTGACCCCTGTAAGAATGGCCAAGATCAAAAACACTGATGACAACTTATGCTGGAGAGAATGTAGGGTAAAGGGAACACTCCTGCCTTGCTTGTGGGATTGCAAACTGGTATAGACCCTTTGGATGTCAGTATGGTGATTTCTTAGAAAATCAGAAAACAACTTTCCTCAAGACCCAGCAATACCACTTTTGGGTATATATCCAAAGGATGCTCAATCAAACCACAATGACATGTATTCAACTAAGTTCATAGCAGCATTGTTTGTCATAGCCAGAAGCTGGAAAAAACCTAAGTGCCCCTCAACTGAAGAATGAGTAAGGAAAATGTGGTACATTTAAACAATGGAGTACTACACAGCAGAAAAATAATGACATCTTGAAATTTGCAAGCAAATGGATGGATCTAGAAAACATCACAATGAGTGAAGTACCCAAACCCAGAAAGACAAATATCATATGTACTCACTCATAAGTGGCTCTTAGACATAAAGCAAAGAAAACCAGCCTACAAATCACAATCCCAGAGAACCTAGACAATAACGAGGACGCTAAGAGAGACGTACATGAATCTAATCTACTTGGGAATTAGAAAATGACAAAATCTCCTGAGTAAATTGGGAGCATGAGGATCATGGGAGAGGGTCGAAGGGGAGGGGAGAGGAAGGGAGGGGAGCAGCTCAATAAAATCAATTTAAAAAAGAATTATCCTGAGATAATATCCTGTGGCCTAATACAGACAAAAGAAATCAAAATCTCAATCTCAGCAAAGTGGCCCACATTTTGTGTTGGGGGTTTCTTTTTTTTGTTTTGTTTCATGCAAAGTCCTTTTTTTTTTTTTTTTTTTTTGGTCTAGGATCTAGGATCTAGGCCTCCATCTCCATAATGAACCCACGCAGGGTTCAGAAGAGTGGTGCCCTCAGAACAGCATCTGGTGCTGATGCTGAAGCTAAGTATCAGGATCAGCTATCAGCTGATCTTTCATCTGCAGACTCCATGCATACAGAGCCCAGAGAAGGAGTTTCTCCACCTAATGTCATTTCCTGTGCTGCTGGGAGAACTCGAGCTGTTTTACTTAGGTGTATGCAGTTGGCTTTAGGCACATTCCAGGGCTGTGGAGAAATCAGCAGGAATCCATCTTTATACAGCAGGATCATAGTGGGGTCAGTGCAGTGGGGACAGAGCATGATAAAATGAAGGAGGACGGTGGTTTAATATAGGACGCTTAGAAAAGAGGAAGTAAAGGGTAACTTTAAGAACTTCAGAAGAGAAAGGGGACAGAATCAGACAGCATATTATGGCCAGTTTGAGGTGCTTTTGAATCCACCCAGTAAGAGTTACTGTGTGCAAGTAGTAGGTGCTTTATCCTATTTTTAAATCTGCCGGTGTCTGGGATAAGCTAATATTTTAGTAGAGAAAAATGAAAGAGATAATGTTAAAGTTTTCATTTCTTGGTACTCCAACCATATTAGGTTCTTGGTAGGAAATATTGATTATACATTAAACTTGGTAAAAATCAAGAAATTGTTGGGCAAAGTTCCCCGTCCTGACCCTGTATGGCACTGGCCTGCTATTTCACCAGCAATCTAGTATAGGGAATTCAAATAACAACCAGGGTAGTGGCTGAGAAAAAACTCTGGCTGCCGGGCCCTTTTCTGTGAAGAATGAACTTGGCACTGTCTGGTTCTACGAAATCTGTTTGATGTGGAAGAAAGGGGGAAAATTAATTCTAATAAGAAAGTACTTGGCTCATTTCTTTCCAAAGTATACTTGTCATCGGTCTAAATGTCACTAATGCCTTGACAAATAGCCTGTCGGTTTGTTCTTTTAAAGGTGCCTTGACTTCTCAAGGCTGCGTGTTAGAGCAGCCCACTCTTCCCATGGCAGAGATGCTCAAAGAGTGGAATCAGCTCAGAAAAGCCACCCCCAAGCAGCCACCCGCTCACCTTTGGATGGAGAAAACACACCCTCCCACTTCAGTTACAGTGCTTGCCACAGCTCAGACCTAGCAGGGACCACAGTGTCCTGTCACTAGCCACAGTAGCTCATGATACAGAGTAGGGAAATGGTTGCACCAATCTGCAGCAATGCTTGGAAGTCAACAACTTTTGTCAACTTTGGGAGTTGAACCCAAGGCTTCATATGCTCCAATTGTAAAGCTTGGTCACCATGCTTTCGCCAGCCTAGATTTGCTTTTGAAGATTTAGAAGGAAAAAGATTCCTTGGGTGTTTAGCCATGCCATTGGAGTTTAAGAGTACAGCATCCTGGGGCTCTTCCTTCTGAGGAGGAGCATTTTGTTTCAGAGAAGAACCAACTTTGTCTCCACAGCAATAGTTCTACCGTCTCTAAATGGCCCAAGTCAATTTATCCTTACCCAATGGACCACACTCAAGTGCAGTAGATACCAGGTCGGCATCCTAGAAGAGCCTACAGTACGCTGTGTGTGTTTCTGCCCAATGACAAGTATACTTTGGAAAGAAATGAGCCAGTTACTTTCTTATTAGAATCATTTCTTCTGATTTCTTTCTCAAACATATTTCATGACCATAAAGACCCAAAATTCTCAGTTTCTTAAATTAGATTCTATTGTCCTAGAATACTTTCATCAGATTATAAAATTAATGACATGAACTAAATTCTTTGACTACCTTTTCATCCAGGAGAAATCATCCTAGGGACTTCCAAGAGGAATGGCTGGATGGATCCAATCACTCATAAAGCAGGAGAATAGTGAATGTGACATATATTGGCAGGCATGAGTCAAGGAATATTGTTGAATTTGTTTAGCAGTAAGCTGCATGTATTTCAAAAAATAAAGGAAGTCATAAGAGAGCACCCTCTCTGAGCTATCTTCAGGGCATCTTCTGTGCTGTGGTATCAAGAGACTATGAGAGGACAGTCTTGGGATGTGGGAAGTGAGGTTCCCTGGGATCCCTATTGCCCTGCTGTCCTCAGGACAACAGCTTAGAAACTGATGGAGTAGTGATGACCATAGACCTTCTGCCATCATATACAACATTCCTTTTAACTAAAGGCGAAGGGTATACTAAGGATTTCTTCAACATCAGCGAACTTCAAATGAGAGTGCCGTAAATCCTGGATTCAGGAAACTAGGGCAGCTGGATGCTATACCTTCTTCCTCTTTTCAGAACTTCATTCAAATTCTGCTTCATGATTTGGTGTTTTATTGAAATCCCAAGAGCCTCTGGAAGATGCCTGGAATGTGAAGGCCTTCTCTCACTTAGATCTGTCTAAAGGGGGAGCACTACTCAGGCTGAGCTGCCACACATGCATATGAAGGACTTCTTAGGGAGGGACCTCTTTGGGATTTCATCCTATTGCTTCAGCAACCAGCATCTCAGGCAGTGAAGACTGCTGGTTCTAGCCTAGTAATCAACTGTAATGAGTAGAAAATCTAAGTGTCTAATTACAAGTGGATGCCTTATTCTCATGACATGTTTTGATTCCCCACAGTAGAGAGCTGTAGAAGGGAAAGAGAATCTTTCTCCAGTCCAGGAAAAACAGGCTTTGGCAGTTACATAGCTGAGCAGTAGGTCTGACCCAAAACAGTGGAGGAGAAGAAAGTTAAGAACCTGATATTTGTATTCCTGGAGTCCACACAGATTTGAGATGGAATTATGATACCTGTAGAATTTCTGTTGTCGTGTTTTCTGACTCTGGTTCCTAGTCATGGGTCATATTAACCTTCAGTCAGGGCCCTCCTGGCCCTGAGATGTGCTGTTTGAATTCCAGTATGCTTTAGCAAAGTCTCTCTTCCACTGTAACTAAAGAGGAAAAGTTGTCCCTATTTGGAAGGCATTCACAGTTTAAGATCTACCTGAAAAGTCTCATTGGTTCCTTTTAAATCCTCAGAGCTGAAGAGGTATTACCCATCCCTATTTATTTAACCCTCACAGAAGAGTAGCTAGTTGGGCTAAGTCTTGGAAATATGGCCTGACATGGTGGTCCACAAGCCTGCAGCTGTAGGGAAAGACAGATCAGGCCTCTGCTAACTGCACAGGCATCCATGAGAAACACTGAATTGTGTAGAACCAAGTCCCCAGAAACGAGAGTGAAATTCAAAGTGTTGAACCTACAGATTCAGAGGTGCTGGTGGGCTAGGGACCCACACATGGTATGGACATCTCATGGCAAGAGAATCTGGAGTAAGACTCAAGAAATGATGAAATAAGAGCTCGGGTGTCTTAAATAGACACTTCCTCTGAGGGTTTGTCACACCAGGTTGGAGAATAGCACTTGAGAGCCAGTATCTAAAAGCAAGCAGAGAAACGGTGGCTCCAGTTGCCTTTCATATAGGCTGAGTCATTTAGTGAGGATCCTGGTAAAAACACAGCACCTTTCAGCAACTAAAAGTTTAATGAACAGACTAAGTATATTCATGGAAGTCCATCTCTTTAAAAGCATGCAGCATGTTGTCTCCCATCCACACATTTATGCAACTTATTGAGACGATGATGTGGTAAGAGTGTTACAGAAAGATTAGACCCAGGATAAAGTACAATAGTTCTGCAACTATGCAGGTTGTTATTTTACTGTTTTGTTTATGTGGATGGGGTACACATACATGTGTGTGTGTGTGTACATGTGTGAATGTTCATATGTGGGTTAGTACCTGTGTGTACAGGTGAATGTGTATATGTGTGTTCATTTTCATATGTGGGTGAATATGCATATCTGCAGGTGTATGTCTATGTATGTGTGCACATGTGGGTGCCAGTTCATGAGGAAATGAGTACATGTGTTTGCAGGTACACGTGCATATGTGTGTAAAAATACACACATGCATTTGGAAACCAGAAGAAAATCTTGGTCTTATTCCTCAGATGCTAGCCACCATTAATTAATTAATTAGTTAATTAATTGCCTTATTTACTTACTGACAAGGACTCTCTCACTGTATCCAAAGGGCACCAGGCAGGTTATGCTGGCTGTCTAGCAAAACTCAGAACTCCGCCTGCCTCAGGCTCCCAGCACTGAGATTGCAGGCATTCAGTATCACACCCAGCATATTCTATGTGAGTTTTGGAGATCAATCTCAGTTCCTTGGGTTTTGAAGGCAAGAATTTGGCTGGCTGAGCCGTCTTCAGTGTCCTGGGATTTTCTCATCATTTCTGTATATATACAAGCAGTGGTTAGGTGCTTTGCATTATGCATCTTGCCACAGTGGTGCACCATAAATATTTTCTCTTTCTACCTACCTCTCTTGATGTCAGCCTTTAATGGTTGGAGACTAGAGCATCCTAAATAATTCCCATGGTTTAACAGATAAGACTCCTGTTGCATACTTAGATTCTTGCCAGGTTTCCTTCCGTTTTGTTGTGACCATTATAAGGTCCTTGCCACGACTATGTGCATATGTTCTTGCTCATTTTGAATTATTCCCAGAAGTAAAATTATAATAGCAGAGGTTATGGACTTCCTTATGGCTCATTTTATATACTGCCTTGCAAAAGGGCTGTACCAGGCACCGCCTTACATAGGCTCGCATCAGCTAAGTCACAGTTCACACAGCTTTTTCCCTTCCATCTTTGCACATTTTGTAGATATAAAGTGATAAAGCCAAGACCCACATAATTTCAATTTCTTTCATTGCTGAAAGAAATAAAAATGTTTCCATGTGTTTTCATTTCATTCTGATAGTTATCATTTATTTATTGCTTTTGCCTAGTTCTTTAGTTGAGGCCCAGTTTTCTGCCGCATCTCAATGAGTCATGAACCCTTTGTCACTGTGGTCCAAGGTCTTTGTGTGGTCTATTAAGTGCCTCGGGTTCCAGTCTTCTGGTGCTCATTGGCTTGGGTACAGTCATATCTGCCTTTGGTTCCCTTCGAACGCTCATACCTCTTCAGAACATCAACAAAGGATGGAGATTATTGTGTTGCACGCTAATTGTTCTGTAATTTAATTTTAAAGCAGAATATTTAACTCTCTAACTCCCCATGATCTGATGTTCTTATCCTCTCATTGGCCGATGCTGACCGTCTCTCCGACTTGCTAATCACATACAAGAGATATGACTTAATCCTGCCTCTCTTCTGTACAAGAACTGCCTCCTTGTAGACTATGGTTCACGGTGTCAGATCTTTACCTACTGTCTGAAATCTCCATATGCTTCTTTGTGAATCTGCTGCACACTGAATTAGACAATTTTGCTTAAAAGCATTTCTAAAAAGTTTCCTTTCAGAATCAAAATTTCTCATTGTTCATATTTCAGCCTTAATTTCACCCACAATTTTGTCAAACTCCAAACTACCCTCTTAGTCTTAATCAAAACCACACAGAATCTACATGTGAAATTTAGGGGAATAGGCAATTAACAAATTTTCCTTTTCCCATTTGGTGTACCAAAGTGTACTTTTCCATTTAATCAAATCTGAAATTTTATTCAGTCATTTCTTTTGTTTCTCCTCAAAGGTACTACTCACCTCAGTAGGCTATAAAAATCTCAATAATTTATAATAGTCCTGAATTGAATCTTTCGTGGTGAAATAACTGAACCAGCTAACTCTGCGAGGTTAACCCTCCTTCACTGATTCCTGCTCCTTCACTTTTAGTATTGAGCTCATGCATTCTCATTGTCCTACGCTTCAATGGCCCCATGGTAATTTAGCTGTCTTGTATCTAGAGAAATTCATACCTCCCATCCTGTGCAAAAGTCTCTACTGTGTCCTGCAATCTTCTAGAGAGACATTTTCGTTCTTTTATAGCCTGAGTAGAACAGAAGTGAGATGTGGGATAAGCAAAGAAGAGAAAATCAAAGCAGGCACTTCCAAAAACAGCCGCACGCTGTAGAGCCTTCTGGAACCATGGCTTTTGAAGTGTGGTGGGTCATATTCAACAGATCTTCTGATAAAGAATGATAATAGGAAACTTTTCTAATGGAATATTTTGGAAGGAGAAATTAATCTAATGTAGAAGTTGATTGTGAAGACATTCGAAGTATATTCTGGGAAGAGAGGAATGCATGTGCAAAAGCCCTGGGGTAGGAACAAGGTTATCTGAAAAGCGCAGAGCAGTCAGTGAGGCCAGAGCAGAAGTAAAGGGGAATGTGGTCCTGGTAGCTGATGTCAGAGGGGTGTAAGGGAGCCAACTCAGGTAAATGTGATAAGGTTTGACAACTTGCAGCAGCAGGCAAAATCCAGCCTGTCATTTTTATTTGTGCAGTGTGCTAGGGTAAAATTGTTGTCTAAACTTTGAACATATTCCTTTACAAAATATGTGAGGTAGGATTCGGTAACTGTAAGGCAGAGATCACAGAGCCTAACATACTCGCCGTGTGGGCTCTCAGAGAAAAACTTCCAATCCTGATGCAGAGAATTCACTTCTTTAATGTGCAGTCTGTGTTTGGTCTACCTCTTCAATAGAGCCATTCCTTAGCACATACTCTTACCCTCATGGTCTATTTAAACTTTTGTGCTTCACTTCTTTAATGTGTATGCTGTTTCTTCATGTAACAAGGCTTTATCTTGTCCAAGTTCCATCTCCCCTGCCACACGGCAGAAAAGGCAATACTGTGGTGCATGGTTAAACACCCTTTGTGGTGTTCCCACTCTGCACTTGGGACCTGTATGACTTTGAGCAAGCAATTTAATCTAAGCGTCAGTTCACGTGGCTGTAAAATGGGGGTGATTATCATTGCATCACTAGTTAATATCAAGTGAGATGTTTCCTGTGTACCATTCTGTGTTGTGTGCCTGCCACAGGATTTGAGCTAATTAGATCCCAGCTATATGAGTCCCATGAAAGATGTCTCTGCATCTCTTCCCATTGGTGGCTTGTGAAATCACTGTGAACACATTAGGAAAAAGAGATGAAGATCCGTTGTTAACCCAAGTGTATATGGTACTATCGTATCAACTGTGACACATACAGCAAGGCACCCTCTTTAGGTACCAGATTCCTCTCATATTAAATGTAACATTCATTGCAACCTTGAAAGGTCACCATGGGGATGGACTGTGATAGTGTGTAAAATACCTGATGCATACATAGCATTGCTCCATAGCAGAAATCAACATTACAATAATAATAAACAGATCCTCTTCCATCCTAGCACCAGAGCCATCCATTCCCCTAATGGTAATTCCCAAAATTTTGGCCTTAGACTAGCAGCATCAGTATCACCTAGACCTTGTTAGAAATGCAGATCCTTGGGCCAGCCCCAGGCCACTGTGGAGTGGGGACCTGGTGATTCTGAAGTCCCCCGACATCTACAAACTGCTGCCTTATATAAGAGAAACTGGAATGTGAGGCTCTAAGGGTCTGCAGAGCAAATTAGATTCCATTCCACCAGGCATTTAAATCCCTTTCTTTCTCTGGTGGCATCGTAATGAAAGACATGAGGTCCCATCAGTGTTTCTAGACATATCAGAGAAGAAGAACAGCCCAAGTCACTCTGTGATACTGTTTAGAGTCAGCAACTCTTGACTCCTGATAATTACAGAGCTGGTGGGAACACAGAAGAATTAGAAAAGAGTGGAACCCACGGTTGATAGGGGACATCTAATTTAGTCACTTATTTATGGTAGGAGTACGTATATACAGCATGAGACATTGGAAACCTCAGTTAAGTTGTAAGGATACAAACTCATAGGGACTCTTCCACTTAGACAGACAAGATGTAAAGTGATTTAGTACATCTAATTTTAATGTAAGGTGTTGACACATTTGTAAATACAGCTGAAGTTAGTGCAAATGGTTTCATGAAATTTGGAAATATTGTGAAGAGCTGTATAATCCTACTTGGTATTAAAATCCAAGAACCCTTAAATATCTCTATAAGGGGGTGAACACAGTCACATTTATATTTAGTTATCCTCTTTTCGATATACCACATTGGTCTTTTTTTTTTCTCTTTAGACTCGTTGAATGACACAGGGGAAAAATCTCTGTGAAAGAGCAATTCTACTACTCCAAACAAAATCGAAATGAAATCACTCATAGCTCATTATCCAGACCTCTGTTTCTCTCCCCACCACCTGCTTCTCGTTCTCTACATTGCTCGTTGCCATGCCTGGAGGGGACAGGATGGATAGGATAAAACTGCAGACAGCGCCTTGGGCAGCCAGTCTGCAACTCTGAGAAAAATAGGATGCATAAAAGATGCTTTTGGACCACAGACACAGAATGCTGAAATTCCTCTTGCTAGTGGTCCAGGGAAGATGGCTCAGGGGTTAGAGCATCTGCCGTGTAAGCATGAGAACCTGAGTTCTGATCCCCAGCACCCACATGAAAAGCAAGCGTTGCAGCATGCCCCTGCAATCTGAGCACCAGGGGGAGGAGGCAGGAGGGTTCCAGGAGCCTTTCGGCTAGTCAGGCAACTTGACCAGGTTTAAAGAGCAACCCTGTCTCAAAAAATAAGGTAAAGGGTTAGTGAGAAAGACAACCCATGGCCACTTCTGGCCTCCTCAAGCACAAGCATGGGCAAATACACACACACACACACACACACACACACACACACACAATCTCGTTCGCTCTCTCAGACTGTGTAGTCTCCCTTGGGGCAGACACAGCCAGTAAGCAGCAAGTACCTTCTTTCAAAAGAGTGTGTTTAAAAAAATTGTGCTACCTAAAGATCTATCAGCATGATGTTGGGAGAATTAGGTTAGTACCAAAACAGTGTGGGATTGGTACCAAAATCATACAGGATTTGTTTTATTTTCATTGTCAATTAAATTGCTTTATTTTAATTGTCAGTTTCAACTGACTGTTCTTCATACCCACTTGTAGCTAGGATGTCCCGCTTGATTTTCATAGCGTATGATGTTCATTTCAGCATAACATTGTATGGATCAGAGTCCCATAGAAAATCAGGCACCAGTGGATGGTTTTCCTTTGGGCCATTTTATCTTCTCTGACCTCCCTCTCTGCTGTTTGGGCAACCACTACCAAATCATCAAAATGGATGTGCAGAGGGAGGCGGAGAGATCAGTCACATGGGTCTCTCCACTAAGGAAACCATTTCTGCAGAACTAGTTGCCCTTTAAAGTCATGGGTTTCAGAGCCATCCCTGGTTGGTGAGATCTGTGTGAAATCTGTGTGAGATCATTTGAGTTGGATTGGCAGAAAGCACACGTGCCCGGAAGGGAACACAAGACTGCAAGCTCCGCGGTTCACATGGATGCTCACACACCATGGTGCCCTCCTGCACTAGGCTGTAGTTACCTCACTCTTGTGTCTCTCTCATCCCGGTTGCTCCTGAGAAGCTCAAAGGAAGGTAAGCAGAGTGTACCTCATTTACATGCTTTCAGTGTGGAACAGCTTTGGGTTTCTGCTCATCCTGGACAGTGGCCATTTCTGAGGAGAGCAGCAGGCCTTTCCGCCCTCTCCCTAGGATGCCGCATGGCTATGCTCACAAAGTCTCCTTTCGCCCATTGGCTGGACACTTGCTTCTTGAATGAATTCTTGGGGAGTTTTGTCATGGTTATTTTTCTTAGGATCTGCATCCTAAACCGTCGTGTTGCTTTTTTTTTTTTTGCCAAAGAAGCCACAGCTGTTATGTGCTGACAGCTTTCTTCCTCATGCCCACAGGCAGCACAAGGGGGCAGCCACAGGACCCTGCTGTACGGTCACGCGATTCTCCTGAGGCATTCTTTCAGTGGAATGGTAAGCACATGGAGATGTCAGCTTTCACCATTCACTAGAAAGAAAGGACGAACACTGACAGCGGTTCAGAATATAAATAATTCAGTCCATTGTTGCCTTCCTATCACTTCCCACATAACCCAGGGATTTATGTTCGCTGAATGTGTGTCCCAGTGGGTGAGGCAAAGAACCATTCCCTTTCTTTAAACTTCACAAAGCCTAACCACACCAAGTATAGTCCACCGATACACTATATAACCAGTAAATATTTCTCGAATGCATAACTGATCAAATGAACTGTGGAGTAACTGATTTATTTCGTATTCGAATAAAACAAATCCAATGGGATTTGTGTGGAATTTCTCTACTGGTACACAGCGAAACGAATGGAATGTGTCCAGGGCCTTCAGTCCTGGGAGAATTTGAGTCCTTCCAGGTAGTATGCTAACCGAGTGGCAGGAGGAAGATAATGGATAAGGCAGTCACAGAAAACTGGCCCAGGCTATACTAATCAGGGATTTGAAACCAAAATGCTAGAATGGCGATAATTCAGCCGAACTTGGAAAGCAAAAGCTTGGAAAGAAAAATAGGCAGAATTTAATAAATATAACTTGAAAAATTCATACACTTCTGATGTTTTGCAAGGAGTTATGGCAAATATTGTGAGGTTGATCTAGTATAATATGAGCGGCCTCCAATAGTATTTGCTCTCAGCACCTAAGTGTATAATTCGTGCGTGCTCTTGGTGTAAGGAAGATTGCTCTTCATTTTCTAACCCTAGGAAAACTGATCCACTAACGGGGCAAACAGGAGGACCTGAGTTCAAACCTCCAGCACCTGCTGGGAAGGTTGGCATGGCAGCATGCAATCCTAACAGCAGAAGAAGGGACAGGGGGATTACTGTTTATTCTCACACATTCACAGGTTCTCCACACAAACTTCTCAAAGCTGGGACTTCCAAACTGTAGCATGCTCAGCAGCTATGTCCTAAATAATTGATTTGCTGCAGCATATTTTGTCTGAGCACTGGTAAGGAGCTGACCTTTCAGACCGAACCCTTGCCTGCTTTGGTACTTCATGGCAAAAGACTGCACAAAACTGACCAGCTGTATTTGAGTACTGGAGCAGTTTGGAATGGGGAGACCCTTTGCCTGGCAATCTCTGGAAATGAGAGGTGACCATCTTTTAGAATATGTTGCTTATTCAGAAAGCAAATGAACCCTAGAGTATGTTTTTTTTCTGCCCAGATAGAATAAGGAAATCTTGAGACAGTATACCGCCCCCCATGACTCGTAAAACTCAGGCTAGCACCTGGTAAAGATGCAAATGTTTGAACTATTTATGCCTAAATTCTCTCCTCTTTTAAAAAAAGAAAGAGAGAAAAATAAAACCTCACTCCCAATTAACATAAACCCTACGCTGGCTTTCTTTTAAGTAGCTTTGGTGTAAAGCCTATGAAATAAGCCTTTATAAGGCACCAGTTTCCCACCTGCTTGCAGAGAGCTGGAGGTGTGCCTGTGCTTCTTCCCCTCCCGCTCTGCTCCCAGCCTACACCACTCTGCATCAGCAAGGAGGCAAGGAAACAGCCCTCGTTTATTTCCTCTATTAAACTGCTTTAAAGATCAGTTTAAAAGTTTCACCTGCATATATGTTGTCATAATCCACAAAAAAAATGGATAAATGTTATTTTGAGAGGTTTAAAATATCAAGAGATTCTTTTAAAAGAAACTCCTAACAGTTGACAAGGCAACACGGAGAGGGGAAATCCCACACAGCCCCATCCACCAGATCAGTGGTTCTCAACCTGGGGTCAAATGGCCCTTTCAAGGGGTCACCTAAGACTGTTGGAAAACACAGGTATTTACATTGTGATTCATAACAGTAACAAACTTATAGTTATTAAGTAGCAACAAAAATAATTTTATGGTTGGGGAGGTCACCACAACTTGAGAACTATATCAAAGGGTCACAGCCCTAGGAAGGTTGAGAACCACTACCCTAGATGAAGAGCTATAGGAGGGGCCAATGGCTGCTGAGAGATGGAGAAGCCCTCTGCTCAAGGGACAATGCCCCTCATAGACTATCCAACCTCAAATGATCAACTCTGGACACATGGACTCAGTAGATTACATATATATATATAATGTAGATTACATTGCTCAGTAGATTACATATATATATGTACATATATTATATATAAATGGGATGTGTGTGTGCATGTGCATACATATGTATATATGTATAACAAAAGCAATAGAAGATTTCATGAATTTGGGGGACCACATGGGAGGAGTTGGAAGCGAATGGGGCAGGAAAGAGGTAGAGGCAGTGCTTATATATGAAGTTCTCAAAGCATGTTGCACTAAATTAAATGGGGAATTATCTGATTTCCCAGCTTCCTCCACACACCTTACTTATCCAAGCACAATTTTATTATTATTCCAATATAATTCATTCTAATCATACTTTACACATTTAAGTTTTGCATATATGTCAACTGTACAAATGTGCTATTTTATGTGACTTCTTAGTTCAACATCTTATAAAAATAAAGTTGTATGCTCTTTGCACATCCTTTATCAGTACTCTTCGTGGCACAATACTCCAGAAAACAGAAGAATCAAAGCTGACCTAGCCTCTTCTTTACTGCTGGCCTTTGATGTTCCATTCGTATTGTTCTCAAGTTCAAGTTAAAAGGTCAAGTC